>NC_137324.1:80687617-81312617 GCF_965287045.1 Carcharhinus amblyrhynchos
CTGTCCACTTGCCTGGATCAGTGCATCTGCACTCAAGAAGTTTTCCAATATCCAGGATGAAGCTGATTGAATACATTCATTTCAGCCACCACTGGTATACAGTGAAAGCAAGATGCACTGTTACCAATTTGAAAGCATCTTCCAAACCCGCAAGCTCTACCATCTAAAAGGCCAAGAAAGGCAGATGGATAGGAACACCACCACATATAAATTACCAAGCTATACATCACCCTGCCTTGAAAATATATCACTGTTCTTTCATTGTTGTTGGGTCAAAATCCTCACCAAAGAGCATTTAGGAATACTTATCCCTCATGGACACAAAGAAGCTGCAAAGAGATATAGGCAGGGTAGGTGACTGGGCAACAAGTTAGCAGATGGTTTAAAGTTTATTAGTGTCTCAAGTAGGCTTACATTCACACTGCAATGAAGTTACTGTGAAAATCCCCCAGTCGCCATACTCCGGTGCCTGTTTAGATACACTGAGGGAGAATTTAGCATGGCCAATGCATCTAACCAGCATGTCTTTCAGGCTGCAGGAGGAAACTCAAGCACCCGGAGGAAACCCACATGGGAAGAACATGCAGATTCTGCACAGACAGTGACCCAAGCCAGGGACTGAATCCGGGTCCCTGGTGCTGTGAGGCAGCAGTGCTAACCACAGTGCCACCGTGCCACCCAGATGGAGAGTATAATGTGAGAGTGTGTGAGACTATTCACTTCATCGATAAACAGAATATTCTTCAAAAAGTGTGAAACTTTTAAATATTTATATTCACAGAGGCTTGGATGTACTCATGCAAGGAAAATAGACTTATTATGTAGGTACAATAAGCAATTAGGAAAGTAAATAGCATTCTGATTAGAACAGGGAGATTGGAGTGGACATGTAATCAAGTCTTGCTTTAATTGTGCAGAACTTTGGTGAGACCATTACCTGAATTACTGTGTGCAATTTCAGTCTCCACATCAAAGCATGAATATGTTTGCCAGGGAGGCGGTACAGGGAAAATTCATTAGATTGTTCCTGGGATGACACCATAATCCTATGATATGAAACGATGAATTGGGCCTGTATAGGTTTAGAAGAATGAAAAGTGATCTCATGGATCTATAAAATGTTCCGAAGGAACTTGCTAGGAACTTTGTCTCCCCTGGTTGCGAATCTAGAACACAAATGCAGTCTTAAAAAGTGGCTGGTCATTTTGGACTGAGATAAGGACAAATTTCCTCACTCAAAGCATTATGAATCTTTGGAATTGTCTACCCAGAGATTTGTGGATGCTCTTTTGTTGGGTGTACTCAAGTTTGAGATGATTAGATTTTTGCTCTCTCAGACAACCAAGAGATATGGGGAGCAGGTGGAAAAGTGTAGCTGTGGTAGAAAATTAGCTGCGATGAATATTGAATGATGGAGCAGGCTTAACATCCTGAACTGTCTACTCCTGCTTCTATTTCTCATGTTCTTATTTGCTTGATTCAACCGAGGAGTAATGTTGGAGGCTCACCTGTTTGACTTAAATTAATCAGGGAGACCACAAATGGTTCACTAAAACATGCAGGTCAAGTCTTACCTCTAAGAAGCCCTCATGATTCAATAAAAATGCTCCTGTTTTTATTTATTTTGTACTTGCTATTATAATGTAGGAAATGAAGGAGTCAATTTGTACAGAGCAAGCTCCCACAAACAGCAGTGTGATGATGAACAGGAAATTTGTTTTTGTAACGTTGGCTAAGAGATAAATATTGACCAAGACACATGGTAAATTCTTAATTCCATCAAAAGAATATTGATAACAGAAACTTCCAAAGTTCTAGGACCAAACATTTCAAATCAGAAAAAACTGAAGCCAGAACAGGAGCTGTCAATGTTAGGGTGAGACTTCAGGTCTGGAATAATGAAAAACTGCATTGTGGGTGAGAATGCATGGAGGGCGGTGGGTTCACACATAATGAGTGAGAATGTGGGAGAGACGATCTGGGAGTCAGCGTTGTGAACAAGGATGCAGGATGAGGGGAGGAAACAATCTAGGAATCAACAATGTGAGATAGAGTTCGGAGAAGCAGCAGAGACAGGTGACTCACACCGGAAGTTTGTGCTGTGAAAAATAAGAAAGACTGACTTTTAGAAATTGACTCTCACTATTACCAGATTACTCAAAGCACTTCATGCCCAATGAAGTACATTTAAATTGTAATCACTGTTGTAATGTAGGAAACAGTAGCCAATTTATACACAGCGAGCTTCCACGAACAGCAGTGTGATAATAACCAGAAAATTTGTTTTTATAATGATAATTGAGAGCTAAATATCAATCAGGAACAATAGATAACAACCTTGGTTTTCTTCAAAATATTGCCAGGGAATCTTTTGCATCCATCTGAGTTGACAGAAAGAGCTTCATTTTAACCTCTCAACAAGAGACAGAATAGAGTGCAGAGGTGTGAAGAAATGGGATCCAACATTGTATGTGCAATTGTAGGGACAACGCAGGGGAACCAATAATGTGAGCAGAACTGTGAGAGGAAAGTGCACTGACTCAAATTATACTGAAGTTAAATCAGATAAATAAGTTCTGCACAATTGGCTCTTAGAAAAGTCTCTTTAAATCAACTGATACTGCAAAAAGTACAGATCGATCAATAGGATCACCTTTAATGTAAAGTAATATTCTAGCTTATCTAGTGAAAACAAACACTTTGCTCCCATCTCATTTTTGCCTGTCTATACATAGAAGAAAATAGGTCTATAAAGCATCCCAGATTCTTAAGGCGATTTCTGAATATTATTTTAAAACACTAACTCCTTGAATATTCTACTTCATTAGGACACAGGTACCACTTGATGACACCTAGGTGGGCTCCTGGCTGACTTCCCACTTTCCATAAATTTCAACTGACCCAAGGCTTTACTGCTCATATCCTAATTCAAGCAAAGTCTTGTTCACCTGACACTCCTGTGCTCACAACAAACTTACAGAAACAGTACAGAAACTTCTATTAGATTCCTTCATGGCCTCACCATGATTGAGAAAGACTCTATGAGAAGGATGCAACATCCGTCGCTAACTAAGCAAGTTAAGGCTGGTATAAAATTGAAAGAAAAGGTATACAATGCTGCAAAGATTAGTGGTAGGCCAGAAAACAGGGAAAATTGTACAAAGCAGCAAAGGGAGACCAAAAATAATAAAGAGGGAGAAATTAATTTGTAAGAGAAAATTAGCTATGAGAACAGTAAAAATAAGGCAGTACTTGACTGAGTGTGGATCAAGGGACCGCAGCAAAATTGGAGTCAATAGGAATTAGGGTGAAAATCCTCCACTGATTGAAATCAAAGGAAGATGGATGTGGTGATTGGAGGTCAATCATCACAGCTCTAGGACATCGCTACAGGAGTTCCTCAGGGTAGTATCCTTGGTCCAAGCATCTTTAGCTGCCCAATCAATGATCCTCCTACCATCATAAGGATAGAAATGGGAATGTTCGATAACTATATAATGTTCAGAACCATTTGTGACTCCTCAGATACTGATGCAGCCCATATCCAAATGCAGGAAGACCATACTTGGGCTGGCAAGTAATGTTCGCACTACACAAGTGCCAAGCAATCACTATCTCCAACAAGAGAGAATCTAATTTTGCGTCTTGACTTTCAACGGCTTTTTTGCTGAATCCCCACAATCAGCATCCTGTCCACATTGGCCAGATCCAATCTTCTCATATTAAAATCGGCCTTTCCCCTAGTCAGAACATTTATTTCTGGTCCATTTTGTACTTTTCCCTAACCAGCTTAAATCTTATTGAGTTATGGTCACTATCGCTGACACTTCTATCACCTATCCGGTTTCATTCCCCAACATTAAGTCCAGTGTCGTCCTCTCTCGTCAAACTTCCCATCTGCTGTTTCAAAAAACTCTCCCGGATGTATTTTAAGAATTCTGCCTCCTCTCAGCCTTTCATACTTTGACTATCCCAATTAATATTGGGGAAGTTGAAATCTCCTCCTATTATTACCCTACTATTTTTACACATCTCTGAGATATACATGCAGATCTGCTCCTGTATCTCTCCCCGACTGTTTGGAGAAGACCGCAATACACTCCCAGCAAAGTTTCCCCTGTTTTTGTTTTTAAGATCAGCCCATTTGACCTCAATTGAGGAGCCTGCCAAGATATCATCTCTCCTTTATTATTGAGTATACCAGTTATCAATACAGTAGAATATGGGCAGAAACTTTTGCCTTGAGATGTTTAGCCCCAGCCCTACCTTGCAAGTAGCGGACAGAAGTTTACAACTCTCAAACAATGGAGACCCTGGGCAACTGTGCATTTGATGTTGTAAGAAGTCTCACAACATCAGGTTAAAGCCCAACAGGTTTATTTGTTAGAAAAAACCACTAGCTTTCAGAGTGCTGCCCCTTCATCAGGACTCGAAATGTGAGGTCAGCATAAACCTAACGATTTTCAGGCTCTGACACTTACTTCAAAGCTCTGTAAATAATGCCTTGGGAAAAACAAAAATGTTTTAGGCTGCATAACTTATTTGAAAATGTACAACTTAAAACAGCAGTTTCCAGTTTAAGGAGTGTTAAGAAAATGCTGAACTTTTCGGCATCACTAATTCATTGAAACTTGAATGTCTTCTTAAATTTACTGAGTGAGTGAAGAAAGAGTTAAGGAAGGTTGATAATAAGATTAGGTGGAGATTAGTACAGAGGAATCTACCCAAGTAGGAAATCGCTGTCGATAGTGAAAGTTACAGACAGGCGGCACACAATTTGTCAGCAGAGTGAATTACTGCTTTGTCGGAACAACAATGTCAAGTGAAAGTTCACCCTCGCCAAACGAACAGCTTGCGCCAACAAGGAACAGAGTAAGTATGGAGGTCACAAACATTGTGTAGAGTAAAATATCGCAGCAACTTTTGCGATTTGAAGCGCGGGGCTGAAACTGCTGAGGAAACTTGGTCAGAGGCAAGTAGAACTCCAGCAGAACTTCAGCCTAACTGAAAATGAAAAACAAATTTAAATATTGAACAAGGGAGGTGAAATGCTAGCATAACTAATCGATTGTAGCGTGAAATAAAGGCCTCGACCAAAGGGAATTAATTTTTAAAGTTTTCTAGTCCTGCACTGAGATGTCACGGTGTGTATATCCCTTCAGCCAATACAACATACCGCCATGCTCAGTAAGGTTCTGCATGACTGAATATTTAAGTTGTTTGTTACACAGAACCATAAAAGCTAAATAGGGAGAGGCTGAAAACCTAGTAACACTCAAGTGGGATTTGCTAGTTGGACAAAGGAAACATGGGTGAAGTGCTATGAGAATTTGGTGGTTAAACATGATCTGTTCATATACAGAGTGAAAGTTCAAGTAGGTTGGCTTGGTCGATTATTCTGTGTTGTAACTTCTAAATATATTTTCAAGTTACAGGACAGAAGATGATCTTCAGTCCTTTGTGCCGACAATGACTCTTTTCTGCAGCAAACTGAAATGAATCCCAGTGTCCCACCCTCTCCCACAGATAACATACACTTTAAACAAAATAAACTTCCATTATCAGCACCTGTGAAAGGGCTGGAGGAGGGTGGGAAAATCAGGGAGGCCTCCCCCAGGTAGCAGCAGGCACTGAACTGAGCCCATAATAAAGGAATTGCTCACTAGGGGCCCTACAATGAGAAGTCCTCCCAAGGATCCCATAGACTGTGATGGGTCAGGGCTGGACGGTGATGGGATTGGGACTGTGTTTGTTTGGAATCCTGGCTCAGAATAATACTGATGCATGAGTAGTGACATAAAAAAAACTCAGTGTCATAATGGCGAGAATACTGGAGTGCTCCACACAGGTCCATCAGGCACACTCCAGATTGCAATCGTTCTATGCTCAGTTGCTTTTTTTGCAGAGTGATGTAGAGTGCTCTGGTATTGCAGGGCCTAAACATTCCAGTGAGTTTGGCTGCAGACAGCTCAGGCGCAGTTTTGCAAGAGCACCCCAATCTCAAAGTGCACTGGCAAACCCTCCTCCCTCCCCACATGGACATCGGGCCTCCCTCATCAGCAGCATGTTCCCCCATCCCTTCCTCACACAAGTCGCTGGCATCATGGCCCTCCTGATGGGACCCCGAAATGCCCCCCATTATTACATCCATCGTGCCCCCTCCAATCATGGACCATGGCATTGCCAGGGTGTCCGTTGGGCACTGCCAGGGTGTTTAGAGAAATGCTTGGTCATGCCCCTGATCACCCTAGGGGCTTCAATGGCCTCCAATTCTCCCAGTGTAGCCATTCGGCCCAGTCGCTGCTAATGGAGATGGTTACTTATTGATGATGGTGTGACCTCCCACTGGAGATGTGGGAACGTTCCAGGAGGGGGGACAATCATATGCCAAACTTGCTAATGAGATTGAAATCAAGTCAATCTAATGCTAGTCCGCCTTGCATCCTTTCTGGGTGAGATCTGGTTTGCACCAGTAGAAAGGGACCACGATGATTGCGCTGGGCACGAAACTGATTTTTAGGCCTGCGCATTATTTTCTGGGATTGGCCCGATCTCCGCCGGGTGCAGCGAGATCAGAAAATCACCCCCCTCCACCCCCACACCAGATGAATAAGTATTACAGACGTGAAAGTATCACTGGTGAAGTAATTAGGTTAGAATTTTTGTTTTATTTTTAAAGATAAAAATCAGGAAGAGACATCCAAAAACTTTGCTGCACCAGATATTTCATCTGTGTTTATTCAACTCCCTCAAGTATTTAATTAGGTTCATGCTAACTGTGGGTTCTTCAAAGGAATGATGTTCTGATTGCTTTTCTTTATTCAAAGCTTTACCTTATTGCTGATTTCAGTAATTGTAAAACCATTTAATCATCCGCAAACTGAGATATTTTGTACTGCTTATGACTGACAACACATTGATTTTTTTTATACACAGGATGGGTGTGTCAGCCGATATTTTTATGATGAGAAAATTGGAAAGGTTATAATGGAGTGTAAGAGTGAGAGTTTCTGGTATAGAGGCAAGTTTTGATTGCTTATTTTCTGAAAAGTTGTCACACTGTAGCATCCTTCCTTTCTAGTGTTTCTGCAAACAAAGTGATTCAAAGTTACTGTGATCATATGAACTATCAATTTGGATATGCATTCCTGGCAGTGATTATGTATAGATTTGTGTCACACAATTGGTCTTACTCTGATACTTTAGAATTTATTTTCTTGACGCTGCATCCTGACATATCCACAAAATTCCCTGACCTCTAACAATAATTGTGGACAGTTAGGGGAGAATTTAACTTTTTTGATGTATTGAGCATGGAGATAGATGCCTAGAAGTCATATGATGTACTTTACATCACTGACAGATTCCTGGCCCTAATATCCACCTGATTGGCTTCTAGCTAGACAGAGAACACTGGAGGAAAAGGCTGCCGGATCACATAAATCCAATCACTGACCCTGTAAATGAAGACTAGGAGAATCTGATCCATAGAGTTTGCGGGTTTGATTTTACGCAGGGATCTAATCCCTTACTTTGTGGATGAGGGTGACTGTTCCTGTGTGATTTTGTATGGGGGGGGGGCGGAGTGGATTCTGATCATGGAGGCACTGAGGGTGTAAGGAAGAAATCCTGCTTCTCCTAGAGAGTGGTCTCGGTGCTTCTCTTTGTCCTTGCCTCAGTACAATTGCCAAGGAAACCTGGCCAACTAATTAATACTGCAGAGCAGGTTTAACCTGAGGTAAAAACAGAAAATGCTGGAAAAGCTCAGCAGGTCTAGTAGTATCTGTGGAAAGAGAAACAGAGTTAATGTTTCAAGTTCGGATTACTCTTCTTCAGAACCAGCGAGCTGAGGCATCTACTTTCATTTAAAATGCCAACTCGCCTCCTGGGGGCAGGTTGGTTGTCCACCACTTATTCTGACTGGGGAAAACCTGAAAGTTGACAGCAAGGAGATGATTTCCCAACGTGCTCAGAATTTTTACCTATTGATGTCCCTGCTCCCCTACTGCCGTCACTTCTACCCAATCCAACCCATTCCTCCATGTTCTAACTCTTAGTCACATCTACTATCAGGTACTGTTAAGTTCATTTTTCGCGAGACTCTTCCGTCCTTGATACAAAGGCAAACACTAACCGCTGTCCGATTCAAAAGTTCTTCATTCTTCTTACATACGCAAGCTGGCAAACCTTTGCTATGGAACTTCCATGCAGTGCTGGGAGTCCGGTAGAAAAGGCATGCCGAACAATGTGACAGTCCCCCTTTATGTAGCTTTTACAATCCTTCAGAACATATGCGATCTGATACACTATAGCTAATCACAAGACACCCTTTGTTCTAGTCTGGTTAACCATATCTAAGGTCATAATATTGTTACGTTGAAAGAAAGAGAACGGTTAAAGGGTAAATTCATTAATCACAGATGTCTTAAGCTGGCTCTGAATGCGATTACTGTCACTAGAGAGGTAGTGCTTGATCAACTAGCAGGACTGATGGTGGACAAGTCCCCAGGACCGGATGGAATGCATCCCAGGGTTCTGAAGGAAATGGCAGAGGTGATAGTAGATGCCTTAGTGATTATTTGCCAAACTTCGCTGGATTCTGGGGAAGTGCCGGAAGATTGGAAAACGGCTAATGTTACGCCGCTGTTTAAAAAAGGTAGCAGGCAAAAGGCAGGGAATTATAGGCCGGTTAGTTTAACGTTTGTTGTTGGAAAAATGCTTGAATCTGTCATCAAAGAAGAAATAGTGAGGCACCTAGAGAAGAATTGTTCGATAGAGCAGACACAGCACGGATTCATTAAGGGGAAGTCGTGTTTGACAAATTTATTGGAATGCTATGAGGATGTGACTAGTGCAGTAGACAGAGGGGAACTGGTGGATGTAGTGTTTCTTGATTTTCAAAAGGCGTTTGATAAGGTGCTGCACAAAAGGTTGCTTCAGAAGGTTAGGGGGCATGGAGTTGGGGGTAAGGTGTTAGCGTGGATAGAGGATTGGTTGTCTAATAGGAGGCAGGGAGTTGGTATCAATGGGTGCTATTCTGATTGGCGGTTGGTAACTAGTGGAGTGCCGCAGGGATCAGTGCTGGGGCCTCAGCTATTTACCATTTATATAGATGATCTGGAGGAGGGGGCTGAGTGTAGGGTGACAAAATTTGCTGATGACACAAAGGTAAGTGGAAAAGCAAATTGTGCGAAGGGTGTGGAAAGTCTGCAGAGGGATCTAGATAGGCTGAGCGAGTGGGCGAGGACCTGGCAGATGGAGTACAATGTTAGCAAGTGTGAGGTTATCCACTTTGGCAGGAATAATAGTAGGAGGGATTACTGTTTAAAGGGCGAAAAGCAGCAGCATGCTACGGTGCAGAGGGACCTGGGGGTCCTTGTGCGTGAGTCGCAAAAACCCAGTCTGCAGGTATAGCAGGTGATCAAGAAGGCGAATGGGATGCTGGCCTTTATAGCGAGGGGGATAGAATATAAAAGTAGGGAGGTCTTGCTGCAACTGTACAGGGTACTGGTGAGGCCGCAGCTAGAGTACTGTGTGCAGTTTTGGTCGCCGCACTTGCGCAAGGATATTTTGGCCTTGGAGGGAGTGCAGAGGAGGTTCACTAAGCTGATACCGGAGTTGAGGGGGTTGGAATATGAAGAGAGACTAAATAGACTGGGTCTGTACTCGTTGGAGTTTAGAAGGATGAGGGGGGATCTTATACAGATGTATAAGATAATGAAAGGGATGGATAGGATAGAGGTAGAGAGATTCTTCCCGCTCAGAAAGGACAACAGGACTAGAGGGCACAGCCTCAAGATAAGGGGGGGCAGTTTAGAACAGAGTTGAGGAGGAACTTCTTCACTCAAAGGGTGGTGAATCTCTGGAATTCTCTGCCCATTGAAGTGGTGGAGGCTACCTCGCTAAATATATTTAAGATACGGGTAGATAGGTTTTTGGTAGGCAAGGGAATTAAGGGTTATGGGGAGAAAGCGGGAAAGTGGAACTGAGCCACTTCAGATCAGCCATGATCTTATTGAATGGCGGGGCAGGCTCGAAGGGCTAGGTGGCCTACTCCTGTTCCTACTTCTTATGTTCTTACTGTCATTTTGAAATCAACTCAAAAATTTTTAGTTGCATGCGATGTTAACCCCTTAATATCCCAGTACGAGTGAGCTCTGTTGTACATAGTCTAAAATGAATCAAATGCAAAGGAGGTAATAAATAGACAAAAGGGGAAATTTACTTCAAACTTCTCCCATTCAACCATGTATCTTCAGCACCCTGCTCATCGTGCATTTGAATATAATTATGCTTGCATGATGTTGGACTTGCATTTGACTTAATATTTGTTAGAATGGAATTTCTCTAATGAATCCTTTTGATTTTCAGCTTTGCCATTGTCTCTTGGAAGTATGCTTGTTACCCAAGGACTGGTGTACAAAGGTAATATGAAAGTTTGATGAGCAGTTAGCACTATGCTTAATAAAATTGTTCTATCAAAGTTGATCCATTGCATAAATTTGGGCTAAAATTCCATAGAGTTCTCACAGCTAACCACTGTAGTTTAGGCAAAACAACCACAGAAACCCCAGTGAAATGGGCCTCAGTTTTGCTCTCCAATGGCACCTGATGTTCCTTCAGCTTACAGCTGCCCATTGACCTCTGTCAGGTTTTTGATCAGGAACTTGATATCTTCAGGTGTCCAAAGCAGAGTGGTGACCTCAGTTGGGTACCTGAAGGATACGTGAGCAGGGTAAACACTTCATGGCTGTTCATGTAAGCAGATTAAGAATTCCCATTGAGGAATGCAGGAGTTAGAATTAGCATTACATAAATCAGCATTAAAAAAATCTAACAAGAGATTCATCAAAGAGAGGCAATTTCTTTTTAAAGAGTGGATTTGTAAATATTTGCTAAGGAAAATATTTCATTTCTGAGAGTGAATTGTTTTAGCTCCCTCATAGGCTATAGATTTGGGGAATTGATACTTTCAAAAGCAAATAATTTTTTCATCAAAGGATCAGTAATTTATGCAATAAACTGAAATCATTTCTTCTATTTCCTGTGTAGGAATTCTTTTGCCCTCAAAGAGATTTGGATCAATCCCTAAAGTCGCACGTAAGTTATGACTTATTTTACTGTATGATTATAATGTCACTGCTGTTAATGGCAATACGCAGAAACACAGTCTGGAAATTCAGGTCATTGTAATGTGTGTGTGCCCATATTACAACTTACATTCAGTAGGGTACACTCTATGGTGAGAACCTCTTCTGTGATTCTGGCAAAAAGCAACTTGAAAATGGGCCAATAAGGCTTTCGGCGGCTTTGTCAGCCTGACCACCATTTCCTTCCCCTCAGCCTTTCTGGTACCTCCACTGCCTATATTCTCCTCACTAATCTCACAGAAATGGCAGCTGTGAATTGTGGTCCCAGTACACAGCAGGTTTTTATTCCTACTAGCCAAGTTACAGTATTTGTGGAGCTGGCATGGAGAAAGTGACAGTGAATCTGGGAAGTGACAGTCTGATGTTTGCTCATTGACCGAGAGGGTCTAAGCTGAATAAGACCATTCATAATTGGTGTTGTGTTTGACCCTGATTGAGTTCCTAATTACATAACTGCACCATTGTCAAAACTAAACTGCCTACTTCCACTTTTATAATATTGCTCAACTCTGACCCTGCCTCATTTTATCTGTTGCTGAAACTTTGAGCAATACCTTTGTTATCACTAGGCCTGACTATTTAATGCTCTCTTTACCAATAAGCCACCTTCCTAAATAAAGGACCAATTTAGGAATTGGTCCTAATTCCTAAATTGACCAATCCAAAACCACACTCTCATATCTTAGTCACGGTTCATAGGTTCATCCATCATCACTCTATTTACTGACCTCAAGTAGCTCCTGATCCAACAATGTTTCAACTTTAAAATCCTTATCCTTGCTTCCAAATTCCTTCAAGGCCTTTCTCCTTCTTATTTCATAACATCCTCCAGCCCCACAAACCTTTCAGATCTCTGGACTCTTCCATTTCTGGTCTCTCACACATTCCCAATATTAACACAACACCACTGATGACCATGCTTTCAATTAAGGTCCTGAGATCTGGAATTCACTTTCTAAACACCCACACCACTCTAGCTCTCTCTCAACATTTGAGATTCTCCTTAAAATTTAGATCTTTGGTCATGCTTTTGATCAAGTGTTTTGATGTCCCTGGAGCTTTTTATTATTGATGCCATTCTTGATTAGTGTCTTCGCACATTTAATGTAACAAAATGCTTTATATAAATACAAGTTGTTATTGTTCATATTTCACAAAATAATCCCATTTTGCAATAAAGCTCATTTCTCCAATATTTTCCTTGTATGTTGTTCTCCAGTTGCTGGAGTTCTTGGTTTTGTGATTGGAAAGGCTTCATATATGGGGGCTTGCCGTAAAAAGTTTCAAGATGCAGGATTTACTCCTTTTGGGAATGAATTTCCTCATTGGTTTAGAAACTTCAACTATAGGTGAGTAATTTACCATAAACTTATGTACATAAAGTATATAATCTCAAACTTAATTATAAACTTTTAGCAATGTCGCTGTAACAATATTTCCAAACTTTGTTAAAATATCCTCAGAACTCCTGGCCTCACAAAACCACTGTCTTGTGTATTACCATGCGCAGAATTTTTAATCTGCGGTCATTTAAGCAGTTTTTTTGTTTTGATCTTTTGATCCTTCTTCCAAACCTTCCTCTTTCCTCTGATATATGTTTTATTCCTTTTCTGATAGGGTAAGCATCCAGTATGGCACAAAGTTACCTCAGGGATCAGAGAAACTGAAGACATTTATTGGAGTGAACTGGGGAATGAAGATTGAGGGTGGGGTGCAGTTACACTGAGTCTGCACTCCATTTGTCTTTGGCATAATTTCCACAGGCAGAATAACTGGTGCTTCGTGCATTTAACCCTTTCCAGGTGATGACAAAAAGGAGGCAAGGGTGGTGGGATGACATCATGTATCAGGGTTCCCATCAGTTCCACCTGTGGCACCCCAAACAGACCTTGCACTTGCAGGAAGCAGATGCGCAACACTTTAAATGGAATAGAAGTAGGGCCCAACCAAACGGGAAGACACGTTTCCCTCCAGCAGTCAATCTCTGAATGAGTGATCTCACTGCGGAGAGGGTTATGCTTCATAGAATCTCAACAGTGTAGAAGAGGCTATGCAGCGACTCTCTGACAGAGTATCTTACCCAGGCTCTCTCTCCCGCCCTACCCCTGTAACCCCACACATTTACCATGGTTAATCCATTTAATCTACAAATCCTGGGAAACTTTTACGGTCAATCAACCTATTCCACATATCTTTGGACTGTTGGAGGAACCCGGAATACCTGGAGGAAACCCACATAGTCACTGGGAGAATGTGCAAACTCCACGAGGACAGTCACCCAAAGCTGGAATTGAACCTAGGTCCCTAGCACTGTGAGGCAGCAGTGCTAACCACTGTGCCACTGCACACACTTAGTTCCCCAGTTCTCTCAGAATCCCAGTTTGCTGTGAGGTTGAAAAAAACCATCTAACAGCTGAACAACAAGGCCTCCAGCACAGATGGGATCCCTGCTGAAGTATTAAAATGCAACTGGAGAGGCACTCTTGACAAGAATCCACAACCTCGTATTGCCCTTGTCTGGAAGGAAGACTGCATGCTGGGATGTCTCAGAGATGCCTTAATTGTAACCATCTTCAAGAAAGGAGATAGGTCCAACTGTGGAGATTACAGAGGGATTTCCCTGCTCTCCGCCACGGGAAAGGTCATCTCGAAAAATCCTCTTCAATCGTTGCTCCCTGTAGCTGAAGAGCTCCCCTCTGAGTCTCAGTGCAGTTTCCATCCAGCAAGACGCAAAATGGACATGAGCTTCAGTGTGCAACAAATTCAGGAAAAATGATCTGATTTGATTTGATTAGAATGGATTTATTATTGTTACACATATTAGCATACAGTGAAAAGTATTGTTTCTTGCGTGCTTTACAGACAAAGTAAACCGTTCATTGAGAAGGAAATGAGAGAATGCAGAATGTGGTGTTACAGTCATAATTAAAGTGTAGACAAAGATCAACTTAATGCAGGGAGCAGCATCAACCTCTGTACATGGCCTTCTTTGATCTTGTCAAGGCCCTCGACTTTGTCATCTGCGAGCGATTGTTGAACATCCTCCTCAAATTCGGCTGCTCGCAGAAATTTGTCATCATTCTCCACCTACTCCACAATAACATGTGAGAATGGGCCTCAGATTGAACATCCAGAAAAAAAGGTTCTCTGCCAGCCTGCACCTACCACACAAAACTGCCTCCCAAACATCAAGATCCACAGTGAGCCTGCACCTACCACACGAAACTGCCTCCCAAACATCAAGATCCACAGTGAGCCGTGGACAACATGAATAATTTTCCATACATTAGGAGCCTCCTCTCGTCATGTACAGATGTCGATAAATTCAACATTTACTCCAGTAAGCCAGTGCAGCCTTTGACACCTGAGGAAGAATGTTTGAAGATCGAGACCTCAAATCCAGCACCAACCTCATGGTCTACAGAGCAGCCGTGGTCCGCGCCCTCTTATATGCATCAGAAACATGGACAATGTACAGTAGACACAACAAATCCCTGGAGAGATATCACCTACGTTGCTTCTACAAAATCCTGCAAATCCACTAGCAGGATAGACATACCAACATGAGCATTCTGTCCCAGGCTGATAGCCCCAGTATTGAGGCACTGGTCACAGTTGTCAAGCTGCAATGGGCAAGCCCCAATGTGCACATGTCCAACACAAGTGCTCTACTCTGAGCTCCACAATGGCAAATGATCACTAGGAGGGCAGACGAAATGCTACAAGGGCACTCTGAAAGCCTCCCTAAATAAATGCAACAACCTCATCAACAGATGGGAATCGCTGGCATGAGAATGCACAAACTGGAGAAGAAGCATCCGCAAAGGTGCCAGTCACCTTGAGCGTCACTGGGTGGAGCACACGGAAGCCAAGCATAAACAGCAAAAAGAGAGCACAAAATCCAGAATGTTCCAACCACCCATCTGATCAGACATTACCTGCCAGACCTGTGGCAGAGTCTGCGAATATTCAACTACTGCAGATCCCACCTCCCCAGAGAGGAAGCAAGTCATTCCCAACCCTGAGGGACTGCCAAAGAGGTTGTTGAATTGTCCTATACCATTCATGAGTGAATTTGCAGGATTGCAGAGCTTTGATATGTTCTACTGACTGTGGGATGCACACCAGCATCTATCCACCTTCCTTTGAAATATTTGACTTATCTGTTGCATGCTGCCTCTGCTGTTTAGCATGCATGTGTTGTCACTTCTTTGGGCTGGCATCTCTGTTTCATATATGCCTGGTACAGCTCCTGGTATGATCTTCAACATTTCTCATTGAACTAGGGTTGGACCCCAGCGTTGATGGTAATAATAGAGTGCAATATATGCCCGGCTGTGAAGTTACAGATTCTGGTGAAACACAGTTCTACTACAGTTGAGGGTCCACAATGCCTCAAAACGTCTAGCTTTTGGCAGCTCGATCAGTCCTAAATCTAACCCACAGAGCACGTGGTAATGCCACATAGCATGATACCTAGCTATAACAAAAATAGGTCAGGATCATGGAGTGAGAAATAGAGTTAGTGGCCAGAATTTGGCATGTATGACAGTTAAAAATGTGCAGCGAGTATGTCACATCCAAAGTTTGGGGGAGGGGGCACGAATCCAAGCTGCCCAGTGTCTGATTGAGGGACTGGACAATGGGAAGGAGTTGGTCCACTGAGACCCACCACATTGTCTTTGCTGCCAACTTCACTGCATACCTCTCCCCATGACCCCCAACCTCTCAAGCCCCCACCCGCCCCCACCCCCACTCCCCAAATTACTTATCTATGGCCTGGGTCACTGCAGGATCCTGGGACCCCAGTGCCTGTCCTACCAGTAGTAGCCACAGCCACTCCAGTGACACTGCTAAGCACATGCACTGCTAGTTTCTGATTGGATGATAGCTCACGGCAGGCAAGACTTCTGCCCCCAAACTATTGATTCAAGGGGAAGGCCCAACACTGGGCTCATCACTGCCTGATTGGTTCAGTGGGCCTTTTGGAAAAGAGGCAGTGAAGGTCTCCCTCTGGTAGACAAGAACCCTGACTCTGCAACAAGATTCTGTCCAATTCAGTTCAATGACCAATGATTCTGCATTTGTGAGCAGGCTTATTAGTTGTACTAAGTTGTAAGATGATGTTTTCCAGTAAACACCATCATGGCTGTGACCGTGCTGAAGGTAAAAATGGACCTCATGGATGTCCAGACCATAAACCTCAACAGCCAACCCCAGACCCCGTTGACATCAGGTATGTTCCTTCTTAATCTTTGAGGCAACAACTCAGTTCATTTGTTACTTTAATATGTAAAAATTAGTTTAAGAATGTTTATACCATGGTTCAAAAATAAAGACAAACTTTAAAAAAATCAAAGCATATTAGGTTTAGATTTTCTGTTCTGGTTCTGGGGTGCATTTCCATGGGAATGAGAATTTTATGCTTGCTCCAGCATCTAGTAATCTTCCTTTGAAGTTTGAAAGTAGTCCCCATACTCTCCCTACCCTGGGATCCTTTAAAGTTACTTTGTCCCCTGGTCCTGAGACTAGGTGCTGGCATGTCTTCAGGTCTCATCACTGCAGGGACTGGAGAACTGTCAACCAATCAGATTGGGCAGTAGCTAATCCACAAGGTGAGAGTACAAGGAATTGCTGGTAAAATATTGGCATGGATGGAGGATTGGTTAGCAGACAAGAAGTAGAGAATAGGGATAAACAGGGCATTTTCAAGTTGCAGGCTATAACTAATGGGAGTTCCTTGAAGATCTGTGCTGGAAACTTAGATATTTACAATCTATACTAATAATTTCAATGAAAACTCCGAGTGTGAAGTATCCAGGTTTGCTGACAATACAAAGCTGGGTGTGAATGTAAGCTGTGGGGAGGACACAGAAACTACAAAGAAATATAATCAACTTAAGTGAGTGGGCAACAATATGGTAAAGAAGTATAATGTGAAAACGTGTGGTAGTAAAAATAGGAAAGTATGATAGTTTTTAAAATGCATTAAACATCTAAATGTTGATGTTCAAAGGGTCTTGGATGCATTAGTACAAAGAACATAATAAGTCAGCATACAGTTAAAATCAGGAGAGATGGTGGCAAAGTATTAATGTCATTGGACTAGTAATCCAGAGATCCAGGTTGTTGTTTTTGTGGATATGTGTTCAAATCCAAACATACTAGCTGTTGGAATTTAAATTCAATTAATAAATCTGGAATTGAAAACTCATCTTGGTAATAGTAACCATGAAACTATCATTGATTGTTGACTCTTCACTGCCCTTTGAAATGTTTAGTTTAAGAGCAATTAAGGATGCTAATAAAAATTGTCTTTTTTCGAGTGACACTTGTATTGCATGAAATAATTAGAGGAAGGTACAGCAAGCAATAATGAAGATAAATGGCATTTTGCCCTTTACTGCACAGGAAATGGAGAACAAGAAATGGAGAAATGGAGAACAAGAAATGGAGAACAGTCTTGCTAAGACTGTATTTGGCTTTAGTGAGACCACACCTGCAGTAATGTGCAGAGTTTTGGTCTCCAAATTTAAGGAAGAAAATACTTGCATTGAAAACCCACTCCAGAGATATGTGGGTTAGATTGATTGGCCATGACAAATAGTCCCTTAGTGTCAGGGGGATTAGGAGGGTAAATATGTGGGGCTATAAGAATAGGACCTGGGTGGGATTTTTAATCAGTGCAGGCTCAATGGGCCAGATGGCCTCCTTCTGCAATGTTATCTTAGACCATAGGTTAACCTGATTGGTCCCTGAGATGAGAGGGTTATCCTATGATGAAATTAAGTTGGGCTTATACTTTCTGGAATTTAGAAGTATTTCTTTGAAACATACAAGATTCTGAAGGGGCTTGTCAGGGTAGACAATGACTAAGAAATCTAGATGTGAATTGCCGGCGTTGGACTGGGGTAAGCACAGTAAGAAGTCTCACAATACCCTCTCTCCATTCACATTATCTATATCTTTAAGACTTGATTACCTGTAAAGATTCACATTCCAACCATTATTTTGTAAATTGAGTTTGTATCTTTGTATGCCCTGTTGTAAACAGAATTCCCACTCACCTGATGAAGGGGCAGCGCTCTGAAAGCTTTTGGCTTGTGCCTTGTGCTACCAAATAAACCTGTTGGATTTTAACCTGGTGTTGTGAAACTTCTTACTGAGAAATCTAGAACATGAGGGCACATAATTTCAGGACGAGGGGGTCAATATTAGGATTGAGATGAGGGGAAATTTCTTCACTCGGAAGGTTGTGAATCTTAGGAATTCTCTTCCCTAGGAGTTGCAGATACATCTTTGAGTATATTTTAGGCTGAAATAGACAGATTTTCGGGGAAGGAAGGGTAATGGGGAACGGGTGGGAAAGTGGAACAGAGGCAGGAGATCAACCATGATCGTATTGAATGCTGGAGCAGACATATGTGGCCTATTGCCTACTTCAGCTCCTATTTCATATGTTCTGTTCTTAATCGTTTAGAGATTTTTCATCTCCATTATGACTTCTTATGGATGCGGTTTTACATTCTAAATGAATGCATACCACATTGTTTGAGTGTTCTAGGCAGGAGAATCTTTAACTATTGAATGAAATCAAATAATAGTTTTCTTTCCCCACAGTTCAAAGAATCCCTAAAGAATAAATACTCACTGTGCCTGCGACTTGGTGGAGAAATTCTGCAGTGACAGTCTATTATATTCCGAATCATATTACTTTCAATGTTTAAAATACTGATCATTGCTCTAAATAATAAGAGGAAAGGGTGCAGTTGTAACAGGAACAGTTAGACAAAGCTGTATGCGAGGCATTTGTTATTTTCAATTGCTAATAAAGTAAATATACTACAGAGCTTCTGAAAGTGTGATTTGTATTCATCAGCCATTTACCACACTGTATTCAGCAACCAACATATCAATCAACATATACACAGATCAGAGGAAACACTCTGTGAATCTCCTGTACTGCACTAATGAGAAAAGTTCAAATAATATTGATACAGTTTGAAAGGCAAATTCATTTATATTTCCAGTTCTGCTTACAGTTTTCCAACATAAAATAAGGCTCACTGTCACGGTACATTGTCTTTGAAGGGGACCAAGTTCTTAACATATTCATGAATTTATTAGGACAGTTTGCAGCAAGAATTTATGCTGATATGTGGATCAGTTGGGTTAAAGGTGGGTGAAAAAATCAAACAGCTATTGTATACTGGAATAAATTACTGGAATTAAGAATCTACTGATGACCATGAAGCCACTGTCGATTGTCAGAAAAACCTGGTTTACTAATTCCTTTAGGGAAGGAAATCTGCCATCCTTACCAGGTCTGGCCTACATGTGATTCCAGAGCCACAGCAATGTGGCTGACTCTCACCCGCCTGCCAAGGGCAACTAGGAACGGGCAGTAAGTGCTGACCAGCCAAAGGTGCCCATGTCCCATGAATGAATTTAAAAAAATACCAATGTTTAGATTATGAATTTCAGATGATACTTAATTACTTCTCTTAGGAATGGAACAAATGGAGCATCTGTTTCTCTTGCTACTCAGTTGGCAGAGCACAGATCAGTTTTGGTGAAAACTTAAAATCCTCAATTTAGCTTTACTGTTGCTCACACGCTGGTGAGCGCAATACCTAAAATCCTGGATTAACTGCAAAAAGAACAACGTTATTTGAGGCCTAGTACATTATTTGTGTATAAGCTATGTGCATACCCACCTATGATCAAGTCATAAGTTTTGGGATTTTTGGGGAAGCCCAGGATGCTGCCAATCCCACCCTAAACATAATAGCAGCTGGAATGCTGATAGATGGAATCAGAGTCTCTCTGATTCCACTTTGAATTCCTGCTCTATATACATTGGATTTCCAGCCCCCAAAAGACCACATTTAGTGAGCTGGCATGCTTATTTAACATTCCTGCAAGAGTTTTTTGGTAGCAAAAATTTCCTGGTGGCTTCACTGAGTACATTGTGTTTTTATGTCTGAATTTAGTTTCTGCTGCATCTCTCTTCATACGGCTGGTATGGAGGTCACACCGAGGAAATTGGCAGAATGGGACTGGCCCTGTAACCTCCACTTCTCATGCATCTTCATTGGGAGAACTAAATTTAGGTGAAGCAGCATCTGCAGGTGTGAAGCCATCAGTGCCACAGATCCCAATCCATAGACCATGTTGATCACCTTAGCACCTCTGATGAAACCTCTTATGAATATCTGGTTTATGGTTTGTGTTTATATTTTGGAGGTAATGTTTAGTTCTGGGAAGATGTAAGATAACTAAAACGTTGAGCTTTAGAGATTGCCAGAACACAAAAGGGAAATGGCAGGTCAGAAAGTTACCCATGTATGTTTCAAGAGAAGAGATGGAGCCATAAACAGCAAGTGGGCTTACTTAGCAGGAGAACTGGAGATGTGATGTCTATCCTGCTTGCAAAGAAGTGCAATTCAGAGAGATGCTTTGTTTTGGGAGGTAAAGCTAAATTAATTTAAATATGTGCAGTGAACCCCAAAAGCCTACATAATCATGATGTGGAGATGCCGGTGTTGGACTGGGGTAGGCACAGTGAGAAGTCTCACAATGCCAGGTTAAAGTCCAATGGGTTTATTTGGTAGCACAAGCTTTCGGAGCGCTGCATTCACCTGATGAAGGGGAATTGCTTCAAAAGCTCATGCTATCAAAGAAATCTGTTGGACTTTAACCTGGTGTTCTGAGACTTCTTACTGTGCCTACATAATCATGCGATGGGTGAAACTTAAGAAGGTTCTCTTGTTTTAATTTATCTCTGTGCTTCCTAGGATCAGTGCTTGTCGCTTGGATCTCACATGGCTTGCAACTCATAGAGAAGCCTCAGAGTGGTTGGTAGGCTCCAAGCAGTTAGGTCTCAAAGAAGTCTTGAGGGTCATTTATTGGTTGGTGCAGGAAACTAGGGTTTGGAGAAACCCTGAGGCAATGTGAAACTAGTAAAGAGTTGAAATCCCTCATGATGGAGGCAGAGTTTTAACGAGACATTATAACTGACAGTGGTCACTGACATCTGGGTGGGATGCTGAGAACTCTGTGGGTTCTGTTTTCATTGCATCTTCTATTTATTGTGCACTGTGGTGTGTTTGATCACTTTGTCTGTTAATTCATATTTACCTCATCTTAATTCTGAATGTTAGGGTATCTGATAGATATTGCAGATTGTTTTACTTTTTTGACTTTGTATAGTAAAATTTATTTTTTTGTTTAAAATCTGTGACTTTAGTCTCTCAGTGGGATTTCACACTTTGCCTACTTTAAACAAAAGGTTACAGGTCTCCAACCAGATTGTAACTGACCTCTGATCTGCAGATGTGTGACAGAACATTGCCATCAGCTATTTTCTGATTTAAGACCACATTAATCAACTGTTTTACTTGTTGCTGTGAAAGTAGAAAGTAATCTTTCCTCATGGCTAGAGTGGTTATCTGTCATATCAGCCTGTCTACAACTCATGGGCATCAAAGAAAATGTTATATATGTCCACGTGAATCATGTACTCTTTTTCTACTGTAAAGAGGAGAACAACAAGGGGGATCGAGAAGTTTTCACAATAACTCAGGGCATAAAGAGGGCCAGCGTGTCTCCACATCACAACTGAAATATCAAAATGTATAGCAAGACATTTCACTGTATCAAAAGAGTGATCGCAAAAATTCCATCCTGTATTTCACTTCACGCTATTCAGGGAATATTCATGATTATTTTGTACTGCAGATGTCCACACTACCCAACTATTAGAAGAGATGTTCATGACTCCCAACCTTTAACAGCAATATCAACTTGCATTTATATAGCTCCTTTAATCCCTGAGCATTGTGGGGCTGAAGGAGATTACAGAGATAAGAAGGGGCAAGACCATGGAGGGAATTCACAACAAGAATGAGGCCAGTAAGAACCGGGATGACGGGTGAACGGGATGTGGTGTGAGTAGCAGAGTTGTGGATGAGCTTAGGTTTATGGAGGATGAACTCCACGTTCGAGCTCTGACACAAAACAGAGTGAACCTGCAGAGGATATCCCAGTACCCAACTGATACTGAAATACATAATTGGGATACAAGAACAACAGTTAACTGTTCAGATTTCTGAGATGGGACATTTCTTCAAAGCTGGTCAACACTGTCAACGTTTGCAAACTGTTGCAACATTGCACTCCACTTTCTACTCCAAAATAATGGTTGCTTTCCTGGTGATCTAGCTGATTGCTCATTCTTCTTTCTACTTACAGTCTTTCCCTCTGTCAAAAATACTGATGAGAAAATAAACGGAGGTGGGGGGGAGGGGAGAATCCAAATTTATTTCAGTGCCTACAAAAAAATCTTGCTTATTTCCAACATTCATACTTCCGCTTCATGGCTGTACAGCATAATTTCAAGTAACTGCTGCATGCAGCTCATGCAGACACCCTTGGAAAGCCCATTGCTTGGTGTTCTTGCATCAATCTGTGTCTGAAATCAAATTCAGTAGGATATTAAAGATCTAACCCCAAAGACCTGGGGCAGTGGCAGTGGTTAGCACGGCCTCACTGCGCCAGGGACCAGATTCGACTCATGGCGTGGGTCACTGTCTGTGTGGAGTTTGCATGTTTTCCCCATGTTTACATGGGTTTCCTCCGGGTGCTCCAGTTTCCTCCCACAGTCTGAAAGATGTGCTGGTTAGACCTGCATTGACCTGAACATCGCCAGAATGTGGCAACTAGGGGAATTTCACAGTAACTTCATTGCAGTGTTAATGTAAGCCTTACTTACGACTAATAAATAAACGTTAACCCATGTAATTGTAATATGATGTGAGCTGATAGCTTACTCCAGTTGTTATATTGCTCTTCTATTCTCTTCGACTTACTTGTCTTCATTTGTGAATAATGCTTCATCTGATGTGCCGCACTCAACCTCATCTAGCACAGAGCGCTATTGGCTGGCTTGATGGTGCTGTGTGGGAGAGCTGGGTGCCACTCTATATTTCATTTTTGCAAGAAGCCCCAGTATGAGGAAATGTCTGCCAGTTCCAAAGCATTCATAGGATAATGCTTTCAAATAGAGGTTACATCAAAAGTCTGGGAAAAATGAGAGAATAAATTTAAAGACATAAGACATGAAAAAGCCTGCCAATTTGTTTGTCATGGAATACATGCCCTCAACTGTTACAATTTAAAAAAATTCCAGGCTTGTATATTCATTCAGATGTTGTAGTATAACATCTGTGTTATTTTAATACTTAAAAAGTGCAGCAAAGAAACACAGAAAATATGAGCAAGAGGAGACCATTTGGCCCTTTGCGCCTGCTCCACCATTCATTATGATCATAGCTGATCATCCAACTGAATAGCCTGATCTCACCTTTCCCCCATATATTTTGATTTCCTTCACCTCAAGTGCTATATCTAACTGCCTCTTGAAAACATTCAATGTTTTGGCCTCAGCTACTTTCTGTGGTAGCGAATTCCACAGGCTGACCACTCTCTAGGTGATGAAAGTTTTCTTCTTCTCTGTTCCAAACTATCTATCTTGTATCCTCAGACTGGGACCCCCCCTGGTTCTGGGTACTCCAACCATCAGAACATCCTTCTTGCATCCACTCTGTCTAGTCTGTTAGGATTTTATAGGTTTCTAGGAGATCCCCCTCATTCTTCTGAACACCAGTTAAAACAATCCTAACCAACTCAGTCTCTCCTCATGTCAGCACTGCCATCCCAGAATCAGTCTGATAATCTCTCTCTACAGCCTTTAGAGCAAGAACCGTGGCTGGTGTATGGGAACACCCAGGCCTCATTGCATATTCCTCCCACCTAATTTATGGCCATTCAGATAGTAATCTGTCTTCCCAGTTTTGCTACCAAAGTGGATAACCTCACATTACAGTGCATCTGCCAATCATTTGTCCACTTACGCAACCTGTCCCAATCACACTGAAAGATCTCTGCATCCTCCTCACAGATGCTTCCCTCCTGGCTTTGTCTCATCTTAAAACTTGGAGATAAATCATTTCAATCCCTCATCTAAATGATTAATATATATTGTGAATAGCTGGTGTCCCAGCACTGATCCGACTAGTACCCCACTTGTCACTGCCTGCCATTGTTTGCTGGAGCAGACGAGTGAAGGAACAGAGAGAGAGCTAAGATTTTACCTGTTAAAAACCTGTTTAAATTAAGTTTAAAGCACTTTGTTCTTTGTAGAACTGTTTAAAGCATTTATTTATTGTATTTACTGCTTTAAGAATTCTGAGGGAATGGTTAGCAGGCAGTTGTGGTCCATCAGATTTAAATATCAACTGACCACAAGGTGAAGCCTTCCATTGTTTGCTGGAGCAGACGAGTGAAGGAACAGAGAGAGAGCTAAGATTTTACCTGTTAAAAACCTGTTTAAATTAAGTTTAAAGCACTTTGTTCTTTGTAGAACTGTTTAAAGCATTTATTTATTGTATTTACTGCTTTAAGAATTCTGAGGGAGTGGTTAGCAGGCAGTTGTGGGCCATTAGCTTTAAATCAGCGCCAGGTTTAAAAGGAGGCCTGGTGTAGACAGCGGGCAGCGTCTAAGCGGGCAGCGGAGTGAGTGGGAAGCAGAGTGAGCTACTAGGGCTTAATATCAAAAAGGGCTGGAAGGAAAAAAGGCCAGGTGAGTTCGTTTGAAAAACAAAAAAAAAAATTTTTTCAAAACTACTACAGTGAATAATGGAGGGGCATGTGATGTGTGGTTTCTGTATGATGTGGGAACTGATGGACCCTAGGGTTCATCCCAGTGACCATGTCTGCAGTAAGTGCAGGTTGCTGGAGGAGCTCCAGCTCAGGGTAAATGAGCTGGCCTCTGAGCTACAGACACTGAGGCTCATCAGGGGGAGAGATGGTGCCATTGTCAATGGGGTGCAAGTGACATCCACCCCCCCTAGACTGGCTAACTCTAAGGGTCAGGGACAAGAGGGGGCTGCTGGGAGGAGGAAGGGGGGTGAGGAGCGGAGGCCTCAGCCTCTTAATCTGCATAACAGGTTTGAGGTTCTTGCTTCCAGGCTGGACGAGAACGAGGCAGGTGAGGTTGGTGAGCAAACTGCACACGGTACAGTGCTGCAGCAGGACATAGGCAAAGAGAGGAGGAAAAGGAACGTAGTAGTGATTGGGGATAGTGGGGTGAAGGGTATTGGCACTGTCCTTTGTCACAATGACAAAGTGCACAGAAGGGTGTGTTGTCTGCCTGGTGCTCGGGTCCGGGATGTCGCATCTGGGCTGCAGAGGAACCTGGAGTGGGAGGGTGAGAATCCGGTCGTTGTGGTACATGTGGGTGCCAACGACGTAGGCAAAATGCGAACTGAGGATCTGGGGAGGGAGTATGAAAAGCTGGGAATGGAATTAAAAAGTAGAACCGACAAGGTGGTTATCTCTGGGCTACTGCCTGAACCGTGTGCAGATGGGCGTAGGGTTGACAGGATTAAGGAAGTGAATGGGTGGCTCAGGGATTGGTGTGGGAGGAATGGGTTTGAATTTATGGGGCATTGGCACCAGTATTGGGGTAGGTGGGACCTGTTCAGGCAGGATGGGGTTGGTCTGAACCGTGCTGGGACCAGAGTGCTGGCGAATCGAGTAAAGAGGACTGTAGACAGGGCTTTTAAACTAATTAGGGGGGGGGAGGGTGCGAGGGTAGGTGACCTTACGAGGTCTAAAGTTAAGGAGAGGGTACAGGTAAGGGAAGAGGCCGAGGATGTCCCAATAATAGAGGGAGTAGGGGGCGTGAGTATGGTTGGTGGCGTTCCGGCAAATAGGGTCCAGGTGAAGGCTGGGATGAAAGCGCTTTATCTGAATGCACGAAGCATTCGGAATAAAGTGGATGAGCTGATGGCGCAGATCGACACAAATGGATACGATCTGGTTGCTATTACAGAGACATGGCTGCAGGGTGACAGGGACTGGGAGCTGAATGTACAGGGCTATCAAGTGTTTAGGAAGGATAGGCAGGAGGTAAAAGGGGGGGGCGTAGCTCTGCTGATTAATGATAGCATCACGGTGGTAGCAAGGGATGATATTGGAGCAAAGGAGGAAAGGGTAGAATCGTTGTGGGTGGAGATTAGGAACAGCAAAGGGAGGAAGACGCTGGTGGGTGTCGTCTATAGGCCCCCGAATAATGATCTGGAGGTGGGGCGGGCTGTTAACGCGCAAATAAGTGCGGCGTGCAGGAATGGGACGGCCGTAGTTATGGGGGATTTCAATCTGCATATTGATTGGTCGACCCATGTTGGACGTGGGGGGCTCGAGGAAGAGTTCTTGGAATGCTGCCGGGATAGTTTCCTCGAACAGTGTGTGTTGGAGCCGACGAGGGAGCGAGCTATCTTGGATCTGGTGCTATGTAATGAAGCGGGTAGAATTAGGGACCTTGTGGTGAAGGATCCTCTTGGGGACAGTGATCATTGTATGGTGGAGTTTCTGGTGCAGATGGAGGAGGAGAAAGTGGGTTCCCGGACACGCGTCCTTTGTTTGAATAGAGGGGAATACGGTAGGATGAGAGAAGAATTGGCGAATGTGGACTGGGAGAGCGCGTTGGAGGGAGGGTCTGTTGAGGAGCAGTGGAGGATCTTTAAGGAGATCTTTCTTGGTGCTCAACGGAAATTTATTCCAATGGTCAAAAAGGATAGTAGGAGGAGAGGTAATAAGCCGTGGATAACAAAGGAGGTGAAGGAAAGTGTTAAACTAAAAGCGGAGGCATTTAGAGTAGCTAAGAGTAGTGGGCGAGAAGAGGATTGGGAGAGGTTTAAATGTCAACAAAGATTGACAAAGAAGTTGATAAGGAAGGGTAGGAGAAACTATGAAGCTGGGCTAGCGCTTAATATAAAAAAGGATAGCAAGCGTTTTTATAAATATATAAAAAGGAAGAGGCTGGCTAGGGTGAATGTTGGTCCTTTAGAGGATGAGAAAGGGGACCTAGTGGTAGGGGATGGGGATATGGCTAAGGTATTGAATAACTTTTTTGTTTCTGTCTTCACGGAGGAGGACGTGAATAATTTGCCGGGTGTTAGCGATGGAAAGGTGGTAGGACTGGAGGGTCTTAATGACATTACTGTTACTAGAGAGGCGGTGCTCGACAGACTGGAGGGGCTGATTGTGGACAAGTCCCCAGGACCGGATGGAATGCATCCGAGGGTTCTGAAAGAAACGGCAGAGGTGATAGTGGATGCCTTGGTGGTTATTTTCCAAACGTCACTGGATTCCGGGGAAGTGCCGGATGATTGGAAAACGGCTAATGTTACGCCGTTGTTTAAGAAAGGTGCCAGGCAAAAGGCGGGGAATTATAGGCCGGTTAGTTTAACGTCTGTGGTAGGTAAAATGTTAGAATCTGTCATTAAGGAGGAAATTGTGAGGCATCTTGAAGGGAATTGCTTGATAGAGCAGACGCAGCACGGTTTCATTAAAGGGAAGTCGTGTCTGACAAATTTACTGGAGTTCTATGAGGATGTGTCTAGGGCGGTGGATAGAGGATAGCCGGTGGATGTGGTCTTTCTAGATTTTCAGAAGGCGTTTGACAAAGTGCCTCACAAGAGGTTATTGCAGAAGGTCGAGGGACATGGAGTTGGGGGTAGGGTGTTAGCGTGGATAGAGGATTGGTTGTCAAATAGGAGGCAGAGAGTGGGGGTCAACGGGTGCTATTCGGATTGGCGGATGGTGACTAGTGGAGTGCCCCAGGGGTCGGTGCTGGGGCCTCAGCTTTTTACCATTTATATAGATGATCTGGAGGAGGGGACCGAGTGTAGAGTGTCGAAATTTGCTGATGACACCAAGATTGGGGGAACAGCAAATTGTGCGGAGGGTGTGGAGAGTCTGCAGAAGGATCTAGATAGGCTGGGCGAATGGGCCAGGAAATGGCAAATGGAATTTAATGTTGGCAAGTGTGAAGTGGTCCACTTTGGTAGGAAGAATGGTAGGAAGGACTATTACTTACGGGGCTAAAAACTGCAGCAGGCGACGGTGCACAGGGACCTCGGGTCCTTGTGCATGAGTCGCAAAAACCCAGCTTGCAGGTGCAGCAGGTGGTCAGGAAGGCGAATGGGATGCTGGCCTTCATAGCGAAGGGGATTGAATATAAAAGTAGGGAGGTCTTGCTGCAGCTGTATAGGGCATTGGTGAGGCCGCAACCGGAGTACTGTGTGCATTTTTGGGCGCCGCACCTGCGCAAAGATATTTTGGCCTTGGAGGGAGTGCAGAGGAGGTTTACTAGGCTGATACCGGAGTTGAGGGGGTTGAGCTATGAGGAGAGGCTGAATAAACTGGGCTTGTACTCGTTAGAGTTTAGAAGAATGAGAGGAGATCTCATTGAGACGTATAAGATGATGAATGGGATGGATAGGATAGAGGTGGGAAGACTCTTCCCGCTCAAAAAAGACAATAGGACTAGGGGGCACAGCCTCAAGATAAAAGGGGGGCGGTTTAGAACGGAGTTGAGGAGGAACTTCTTCACTCAAAGGGTGGTGAATCTCTGGAATTCTCTGCCCGTTGAAGTGGTGGAGGCTGCCTCGCTAAATATTTTTAAGACGCGGGTTGATGGGTTTTTGATAGGAGAGGGGATTAAGGGTTATGGGGAGAGGGCGGGAAAGTGGAACTGAGCCACGACAGATCAGCCATGATCTTATTGAATGGCGGGGCAGGCTCGAAGGGCTGGATGGCCTACTCCTGCTCCTATTTCTTATGTTCTTATGTTCTTATTTGGAAAAAGACCTGTTTATCCCTACTCTTTGTTTCCTGTCTGCCAACCAGTTTTCTATCCATCTCAGTACACTACCCCCAATCCCACGTGCTTTAATTTTACACATTAATCTTTTAGGTGGGACATTGTCAAAAGCCTTCTGAAAGTCCAAATGAATCAGATCCACTGGCTCCCCTTCATTAACTCTACCAGTTACATCCTCAAAGAATTCCAGTAGATTCGTCATGCATGATTTCCCTTTCACAAATCCATTCTGACTCTGTCCAATCCTTCCCCTGTTTTCTAAGTATTTTGCTTCAAAATCTTTGATAATAGTTTCTAGAATTTTCCTCACTACCAACATCAGGCTTATTGGTCTATAATTCCCTGTTTTCTCTCGCCTTTTTAAATACTGGGGTTACATTAGCTAACCTCAAATCTCTAGGAACTGTTCCAGAGAAATAGAATTTTGGAAGATGACCTCCAATGCATCCACTATTTCTCAGGCCACTTTCTTAAGTACTCTTTAATGTCAGTTATCAGGCCCTGGGATTTATCGACCTTCAATCCCATCAGTTATCCCAGCTTCTTTTCTCTACGAACACTGATCTCTTTCAGTTCCTCCCTTTCACTAAACCCTGTGTGTTCCCCTCAAAGGAATGACTTTGTGACTATAAAAGGATAAAAATCAAGCTAAGGAAAATATTATGGAATGGTTATTTTGGGTGGAGGGGCGCTCCCTGAATAGACGTCTTATACTTAGGCACATTTTTTTAAGTACAGGACATGCCACTACCAATGATACACAGACTCCAATTTATGTTGAACAGGCTGATTGTTCTTTAAGTGCAGTCACAGTGACTCACTGCTCTTGGCACCATATTTCTCAGATTAATAGTTGTATTCATACCAGACAAGTATTTCCCACCTGCCCTCCAAAATGCAGACAGAACAGGTTCAATATAGTGTGCTACTATTTAATGAGAATTAGTATGGGCTTGGTGGGATGAAAAATTCCTGGTTCAGTGAAAGACAAGCAGACTATTGTGAGAGCCACTCTTAGGAATCATTGTGCTACTGAACTCAGAAGGTGAGCATACAGTTTGGTTGTAGTACTTGGCAAATGTTACGCTATCTGGAAAATTCTAACACTCGGTTGTCAGAACTTTTGTTCTATAATAAATAGACATATAAATAAAACATCCTCATTATTATATCTGATTTCACTCTGATGCTTTCAGTACCTCTCTAATAATATAAGCATTGTGTGGTTCTCTTTCCATCTGGTGTTTACAGTTTCTAAGACAAACCCATTTAGTTCAATGGCATCATCAACTTGACCCATGTAGTTCAATTTGATGGATCAGCTCAAATGTTCTTCTCATTTGTAGTTTAAGGTTTTGCCTTATTAAAGTAGATTTGTGAAGGATGATAGAAGATTCTTGAAACTTGAGGGGCAGATTAAAAGTACAAAGTCAGGCAGTTATTTCAGATGAGAATAGAAGTGGGGACTGCAATGTGTGTTCTAATATTTTGATTCAATCGTACATAACTTTCTGAACACAAAGGAAGTGCAATGAAGAGCCAAGGAAAATACAGCATGCATGAGATTACTTAAAGCTGGAAGAGAGACAAACAACAAGGACAACAGTGACTATTTGCAGACTTACCCCAAAGGACCAATATGGCTAATGTTCAACTGGCCTGCTGTTCAAGGAACAGTGTTTTATATATATTTATACTCACTTTACCTAAAGGTTGGTATCAAAGTTGGAAAACCAATAACAATATGATGAATTTAAATTTAACTTGTTAAAGATGCATTTAAAAGAAAGCTGGATAAGTACTTGAGAGAGAAAGAAATAGAAGATTACAGCAATAGAGGTTGATGAAGAGAGATGAGAGGCAGCTATGTGGAGTGTAAGCTCCAGCATTTACTAATTGGGTCAAATGACTTGTTAATGTGCTGTTTGGTTTATTTATCAATGTCACAAGCACACTTACATTAACATTGCAGTGAAGTTATTGTGAAAATCCCCTACTCATCACACTCTGGCACCTGTTTGGGTACACTAAGGGGCAATTTAGTATAGCCAATTTATCAAGTCAACACATCTTTCAGACTGTGGGGGAAACCAGAGCACCCAGAGAAAACCCACACAAACATGGGAGAATGTGCAGGCTCTGCACAGACAGTGACCCAAGCTGGGAATTGAACCCAGATCCCTGGCACTGTGAGAGCAGCAGTGTTAATCATTATGCCGCTGTGCTGCCCTATATTCAATGTAATTCTACGTAACTGTTCAGTTCACAGTAAGTGTTATAATATCTGAGAGATTCTTGAGGTCCACAAAGATGCATTCAGAATTAGAACTGTACATGCAGTTAAAACAAAAATCTTTTACTTCCTTTTCAGACTCCTTTTGCTGGTTTAGGTATATAGTAGTCTTAGAAGATAAGAACATAAGAACATAAGAAATAGGAGCAGGAGTAGGCCATCTAGCCCTTCGAGCCTGCCCCGCCATTCAATAAGATCATGGCTGATCTGTCGTGGCTCAGTTCCACATTCCCGCCCTCCCCCCATAACCCTTAATCCCCTCGCTTATCAAAAACCCATCAACCCGCGTCTTAAAAATATTTAGCGAGGTAGCCTCCAGCACTTCAACGGGCAGAGAATTCCAGAGATTCATCACCCTTTGAGTGAAGAAGTTCCTCCTCAACTCCGTTCTAAACTGCACCCCCTTTATCTTGAGGCTGTGCCCCCTAGTCCTACTGTCCTTTCTGAGCAGGAAGAGTCTCTCCACCTCTATCCTATCCATCCCATTCATCATCTTATACGTCTCAATGAGATCCCCCCTCATTCTTCGAAACTCTAACAAGTACAAGCCTAGTTTATTCAGCCTCTCCTCATAGCTCAACCCCCTCAACTCCGGCATCAGCCTAGTAAACCTCCTCTGCACTCCCTCCAAGGCCAAAATATCCTTGCGTAAGTACAGCGCCCAAAACTGCACACAGTACTCCAGCTGCGGCCTCACCAATGCCCTATACAGCCGCAGCAAGACCTCCCTACTTTTATATTCAATCCCCCTCGCAATGAAGGCCAGCATCCCATTCGCCTTCCTGACCACCTGCTGCACCTGCAAGCTGGGTTTTTGCGACTCATGCACAAGGACCCCGAGGTCCCTCTGCACCGTCGCCTGCTGCAGTTTTTCTCCACGTAAGTAATAATCCTTCCTACCATTATTCCTACCAATGTGGACCACTTCGCACTTGCCAACATTAAATTCCATTTGCCAGTTCCTGGCCCATTCGCCCAGCCTATCTAGATCCTTCTGTAGACTCTCCACACCCTCCGCGCAACTTGGTGTCATCAGCAAATTTTGACACCATACACTCGGTTCCCTCCTCCAGATCATCTATATAAATGGTAAATAGCTGAGGCCCCAGCACCGACCCCTGGGGCACTCCACTAGTCACCATCCGCCAATCCGAATAGCACCCATTGACCCCCACTCTCTGCCTCCTATTTGACAACCAATCCTCTATCCACGCTAACACCCTACCCCCACCGCCATGTCCCCTGACCTTCTGCAATAACCTCTTGTGAGGTACCTTGTCAAACGCCTTCTGAAAATCCAGAAAGACCACATCCACCGGCTCTCCTCTATCCACCGCCCTAGACACATCCTCATAGAACTCCAGTAAATTTGTCAGACACGACTTCCCTTTAACGAAACCGTGCTGCGTCTGCTCTATCAAGCAATTCCCCTCAAGATGCCTCGCTATTTCCTCCTTGATGACGGATTCTAACATTTTACCTACAACAGACGTTAAATTAACCGGCCTATAATTCCCCGCCTTTTGCCTGGCACCCTTCTTAAACAACGGCGTAACATTAGCCGTTTTCCAATCTTCCGGCACTTCCCCGGAATCCAGCGACGTCTGGAAAATAACCACCAAGGCATCCACTATCACCTCTGCCATTTCTTTCAGAACCCTCGGATGCATTCCATCCGGTCCTGGCGCCTTGTCCACAATCAGCCCCTCCAGTCTGTCGAGCACCGCCTCTCTAGTAACAGTAATGTCATTAAGACCCTCCAGTCCTACCACCTTTTCATCACTAACACCCGGCAAATTATTCACGTCCTCCTCCGTGAAGACAGAAACAAAAAAGTTATTCAAGACCTCAGCCATATCTCCATCCCCTACCACTAAGTCCCCCTTCTCATCCTCTAAGGGACCAACGTTCACCCTAGCCAGCCTCTTCCTTTTTATATATTTATAAAAACTCTTGCTATCCTTTTTTATATTAAGCGCTAGCCCAGCTTCATAGTTTATCCTACCCTTCTTTATCAACTTCTTTGTCAATCTTTGTTGACATTTAAACCTCTCCCAATCCTCTTCTCGCCCACTACTCTTAGCTACTCTAAATGCCTCCGCTTTTAATTTAACACTTTCCTTCACCTCCTTCGTTATCCACGGCTTATTACCTCTCCTCCTACTGTCCTTTTTAACCATTGGAATAAATTTCTGCTGAGCACCAAGAAAGATCTCCTTAAAGATCCTCCACTGCTCCTCAGCAGACCCTCCCTCCAATGCACTCCCCCAGTCCACATTCACCGATTCTTCTCTCATCCTACCGTACTCCCCTCTGTTCAAACAAAGGACGCGTGTCCAGGAACCCACTTTCTCCTCCTCCATCTGCACCAGAAACTCCACCATACAATGATCACTCTCCCCAAAAGGATCCTTCACCGCAAGGTCCCTAATTCTACCCGCCTCATTACATAACACCAGATCCAAGATAGCTCGCTCCCTCGTCGGCTCCAACACACACTGTTCAAGGAAACTATCCCGGCAGCATTCCAAGAACTCCTCCTCGAGCCCACCGCGTCCAACATGGGTCGACCAATCAATATGCAGATTGAAATCCCCCATAACTACGGCCGTCCCATTCCTGCACGCCGCACTTATTTGCGCGTTAACAGCCCGCCTCACCTCCAGATCATTATTCGGGGGCCTATAGACGACACCCACCAGCATCTTCCTCCCTTTGCTGTTCCTAATCTCGACCCACAACGATTCCACTTTCTGCTCCTTGGCTCCAATATCGTCCCTTGCTACCACCCTGATGCTATCCTTAATCAGCAGAGCTACGCCCCCCCCCCCACTTTTTCTTCCCGCCTATCCTTCCTAAACACATGATACCCCTGGACATTCAGCTCCCAGTCCCTGTCACCTTGCAGCCACGTCTCTGTAATGGCCACCAGATCATATCCATTTGTGCCGATCTGCGCCACCAGCTCATCCACTTTATTCCGAATGCTTCGTGCATTCAGATAAAGTGCCTTCATCCCAGCCTTCACCTGGACCCTATCTGATGTAACGCCACCAACCATACTCACGCCCCCTACTCCCTTTATTATTGGGACATCCTCGGCCTCTACCCTTACCTGTACCGTCTCCTTCACTTTAGACCCCATAATGTCACCTACCCTCGCACCCTCCCCCCCCTAATTAGTTTAAAGCCCTGTCTACAGCCCTCTTTACTCGATTACTCTGGTCCCAGCACGGTTCAGACCAACCCCATCCCGCCTGAACAGGTCCCACCTACCCCAATACTGGTGCCAATGCCCCATAAATTCGATCCCATTCCTCCCACACCAATCCCTGAGCCACCCATTCACTTCCTTAATCCTATCAACCCTATGCCCGTCTGCACTCGGTTCAGGCAGTAGCCCAGAGATAACCACCTTGTCGGTTCTACTTTTTAATTCCATTCCCAGCTTTTCATACTCCCTCCCCAGATCCTCAGTTCGCATTTTGCCTACGTCGTTGGCACCCACATGTACCACAACGACCGGATTCTCACCCTCCCACTCCAGGTTCCTCTGCAGCCCAGATGCAACATCCTGGACCCAAGCACCAGGCAGACAACACACCCTTCTGTGCACTTTGTCATTGCGACAAAGGACAGTGTCAATACCCTTCACCCCACTATCCCCAATCACTACTACGTTCCTTTTCACCTTCTCTTTGCCTATGTCCTGCTGCATCATAGACATAGAACATAGAATAATACAGCACAAACAGGCCCTTCAGCCCACAAGTTGCGCCGATCACATCTATACCTACCAAGCCATAGAACTATCTGTAACTTCCAACGCCATTAGATCCCATATACTCATCCAGAAGTCTTTTAAAAGACCCCAGTGAGTTCGCCTCTACCACCACCGACGGCAGCCGATTCCACTCACTCACCACCCTTGGAGTGAAAAACTTTCCCCTAACATCTCCTCTGTACTTGCTTCCCAGCACCTTAAACCTGTGTCCTCTCGTAGCGACCATTTCAGCCCTGGGAAATAGCCTCCGAGAATCCACCCTATCTATTCCTCTCAACATTTTATCAACCTCTATCAGGTCGCCTCTCAACCTTCGTCTCTCCAGGGAGACCTAGCTCCCTCAACCTATCTTCATAAGGCATGCCTCCCAATCCAGGCAACATCCTTGTAAATCTCCTCTGCGCCCTCTCAATAGCTTCCACATCCTTCCTGTAGTGAGGCATACAAATGCTCAATGCAATTTTCAATACACCACAACATTAAAGTTTGATTTATAACACTTAACAAACCTTGCATCTTTGTATCTTGACATTGCAACATAATCTATTGAACAACATTCTGTTGCACTCCTCACTGGTCTTTCCTGGATTTGGCAGCCCTGGGCCCTTGACAGGAAACTGTTTTGCGTTCCAGACTATGCCTAGCCCCATATTTACAAATCAGGAGCAGGAGTGGGCCATTTGGGACTTTGAACCTGCTCCACTATTCAATAATCTGATTGTGGCCCCAACTTTACTTTCTTTCTTACCCCCTCTACCCTTTGACTCCCTTGCCAGTCAAGAATTTACCAAACTGAGCCTAGAAATATTCAAAAGCTCTGTCTCCATAGCTCTCTGGGGAAGAGAGTTCTACAGACTAACAAACCTTTGAGACAAAAAAATTCTCTGCTGGGAAGAGAAAAAATACAGAGACCCTATTTTTAAACTATGTCCCCTAGTACTAGGCTCTCCCACAAGGGGAAACATCCTCTCAACATCCACCCTTTAAAGTTCCCTCAGCATCTTATGTTTCCGTAAAATCACCTCTCATTCTTCTAAACTCAGCTGGATACAGGCCTAAACTATCCAACCTTCCATTCCAGGTATCAGTCAAGTGAATCATCTCTGAACTATTTCTAATACAATTATATCCTTTCCTAAGTAAGGAACAACACAATAGCAACACTTCCCTACTCTTATACTCGACCCACCTTGCAATAAAACAACAACATTCCAGTTGTCTTCCTAATCAGCTGCTGTACTTGAATACTATCTTTTAGTAATTCATGTACAAAGACAGCCAGATCCCTCTATAAAGTTTAAAAAGTTTCTTTAATAATGTCACAAGTAAGCTTACATTGACCTGCAATGAAGTTACTGTGAAAATCCTCTAGTTGCCTGTTTGGGTACACTGAGGGAAAATTTAGCAATGCACCTAACCTGCATGTCATTCAGACTGTGGGAGGAAACCACAGTATCTAGAGGAAACCCATGCAGAACATGCAAACTCCACACAGACAGTGACCCAAGCTGCTGCTGTGATGCAGCAGTGCTAACCACTGTGCCACCTGGTTCTGTAATCTATCTCAATTTGAATAGTATGCTGATTTTCTATTTTTCCTGCTGAAGTGGTCAAATGCACATTTTCCCACATACCAAATTTGAAGAGGCTAGATATGTGATGCTATCAACATTTACCAGCATCTCACTGTTAATGCTGGTAAATAGCAGTATGGCAAAATCTTGCATCCTGACATTGTCTACCTGACACTGATGGTTGAACCAAATCCTTTACAGGTGTGAGTTTCTCCATTTGAAGCTCAAGGTGTTCCTTGGTATTAGTGTGGAACAATAATATGCCAAAGAGTGTTGGTGTCAGAACACAATCCTTTCTGACCCCACTGCAATCTGAAAGGGTCCTGATCTTCTCCTGTTACAGCTGCCCATAACCTTTAGTCATGGAAAGACCTCAGATCAAAGAGCTCAGATCTCTGTCAAAGGGTCATCCTGACTCAATCCATCAGCTCTATTCTCTTGTCCACAGATGTTGTCAAACCTGCTGAGGTTTTCCAGCATTTTCTGGTTTTTTTGCTACTCTTAATTCTGTTTGCTTCTGGATATATTTTATTTGATTTGCCTCTCCTCATTCTTCTTACTAAAATGAATCACTTCACACTTCTCTGTATTAACTTTCATTGGCACTTGTCCACAAGTCCCATCAGCCTATATCCTTTTGAAGTTATTCACCATCCTTTTCCAATGCCTCTTTATATTGTCCAGCTGATTGCATTTTCTTGGTTATATACATATTTATCTAATCATAGCCAGAAAATCACTTGCAATGCCTTCTATTCCTGCTCCCACACCATTACCTCTGTGCCACCTTCTATTTTTCACCTAGACACTGCCCCTTGGGAACATCATTAAAGAACAGAGACAGTTTTCACATATACACTGACAACACACAGCTCTCCCTCCCTCTCTCACATCACCACATCTCTCAATTCCTCCATGGTCTCTAAATTTCCTCCCATCAAATACTGGGAACATTAAAGCCATTGTCTTTGAACCCTACTACAAATTCCACTCTGTAGCCATTAACTCCATACCTGCCCCTGACAACTGTGTGAGGCTGACCCAGACTATTTATAATCTTGGTGTCACATTCGACCCCCAAGATAAGCTTCCTATCACATATTTCTAGTAAGATTGCCAACATCTATTTCCACCTCCATAACAGTGCCCATAACCAGCCATTTTGACACATTGGCAATAATACCTTTCTTACATTTAGATTTGACTATTTTAAGACATCCCTAACCAGCCTCTCATACCCTCTGTTTACTTCAGGTGATCTAAGGCTCTGTTGCCTGTGTCCTTGCTTTTGCAAAGTCCCATTCACATATCATTGCTATGTGTGTTGATCTACATTGGTTCCTAGTTGAGCAATACCACGATCTTAAAACTCATATCCCAGTTTTCAAATTCCTCCATGGTTTCGATTCCCACTTCCTCACATAACACTTATGTAATCTCCTTCATTCCACAAGCTTTTGAGATATCTGCACTTGTCCAGATCTAGCTTTTTAAACATCTTTAAATTGAATTGTTCCATCATTGCTGGTCAAACTCCAGCTGTCACAGTTCTAAGCTCTCTTTCTTCCTTTAGTATTCTCCTTGAAACCAATCTTTGACCAAGTATTTGGTCATCTGCTCTAATACCTCCTTATGTGAATAAGCATCAATTTCTGCTTTACAACACTCCTGCGAAGCACCTCGGGATATTTTGTTACATTAAAGGTGCAATTTAATTAAATTTCCTCTTTATTCTATCTTAATCCTTCATGATTTTAAACATCTTTATCAGATCCCCACTTAGCCTTCTCAGCTCTAACTAGAACACTCCAGCTTCTCCTGTTATCCCTCTTCCCTACAACCATCCAAGCATGTTTTGTCTGTGACCTCTCCAAGTATTCATGTCCTTCCTAATGCCCAGCATTGGACACAAGGTTGTTCACGACTCATATATATTTTCTGGCTGGAGGTTTGTGACTCACGGTGTTCAATGTGAATTTATACTGGGATCTCTGCTCTTTGTGATATATATAAATGACTTGGATGAAAATATAGATGGGTGGCTTAGTAAGTTTGCAGATGACACAAAGAGAGGTGGAGTTGTGGATAACGTAGTAGGTTGTCAGAGGATACAACGGGATATAGATCAGTTGCAGATATGGCCAGAGAAATGGTAGCTAGAGTTTAATCTGAACAAGTGTGAAGGGCTGCACTTTAGGAGATCAAATGTTAGGGTAAGAATACAGTTAATGGTAGGACTCTGAACAGCACTGATGTGCAACGGGATTTTTGGGTTCAAGTCTATAGCTCCCTGAAAGTGGCCACGTAATAGGGTGGTAAAGAAAGTATATGGCATGCTTGCCTTTATTGGTGGAGCCGTTGAGTACAAGAGTCAAGATGTCATGTTGCAGCTTTATCAAACTTTGGTTGGGCTGCTCTTAGAGTTTTGCATTCAATTCTGGTCGCCACATTACAGAAAAAATTGGAGGCTTTGGAGAGGGCACAGAAGAGGTTTACCAGTATGCTGCCTGGTTTTGAGGGTACGAGCATTAAGGAGATGTTGGACATACTATGTTTATTTTCTCTGGACTGGTGGAGGCTGAAGGGAGACCTGATAGAAGTCCATAAACTTATGAGGGGCATAGATAGGGTCGACAGTCAAAATCTTTTTCCCAGAGTTGAAATGTTTAATTCAAGGGGGTATGCACTTAAGGTAAGAGGGGAAAGTTCAAACGAGGAGCAATTTTTTTTTTAAACACAGAGTGTGATGGTGTGTGGAATGCACTGCCAGGAATGGTGGTACCAGTAGATAGGATAAGAGCATTTAAGGGGCTTTTAGATAAGCACTTAATATGCAGGAAATAGAGGGACATGGACCTAGGGCAGGCAGAAGGGATTAGTCTAATTTGGCATCACGTTTGGCACAATACTATGGGCCAAAGGGCCTGTTCCTGTGCTGTACTGTTCCATGTTCTGTACAGATTTAAACATAATCTCCTGGCTTTTACACCCAATGCCTCTATTTATAAAGCTCAAGATCCCAAATGCTTTAACAAATATTTTGTTAACTTGTCCTACCACCTTCAAAGATTAGTGTACAAACACCTCCCTTGACAATTATTCCTTTCAGAATGTATTGCTTTCTCATTCTTCTTAACAAAGTGCACTATCACATGCATGTATTGAATTTAATTTTTTTAAATTGATTCTCAGGAAGTGAGCATTGCTGACAAAGCCAGCACTTATTAGTCATCCCTAATTGCTCTTCAGCAGGTAGTGGTAAGCTGTCTTCTTAAACAGTTGAAGTCTACGTGGTTTAGGTACACTCGTTATTGCTGAAAAGCGAGTTTGAGGATCTGCCCATGTTTACCCATTCCAGTAGGCTGTTAATGTTCTCTTGAGGTTCATTATTATCTTCCTCACTGTTTATTACACATCCAATATTGCATCATCTGCAAATTTCCTGCTACCTCTGAGTATTAAAAATATATTAAAAAACAGAAGTGATTATAGTGCTGAACCTTGTCAAGCAGTACAGCATACCTCTGCCCAGTCTGAAAGACAGCCATAAAGTACAACTCTATTCTATCCTTTAGCCAATTTTATATCCATAATGCTATTGCCTCTTTTATTTCATTCTTCAATTTTGCAAACAAGCCGAAGCTATAGCAGTAATAGTGAAATAGTTCGATTTTCCATTATACGGCTGCAAATAAAGTTGCTGCTTCTTTCTGTTTAAAAACAAAAGACAGCTAACAACTGATTATAAACTTGTAAACCTGCTTATAAATCAGCTTATCTTCAAAAGCGATTTAGGCATTGGTGAAGACAACACAGCCATAATTATGTGAATTAGTAGAAATTAACTTTTCTTGTGGATACTGCTGATTGAAAATTAATTTTTAAAACAAATGAGTTTTCCCCATAAGATATAAAGAACATTTCTCTATTTGATATATCAAATTTTACTTTATTAGAAAGCAACCAGGCTGATCACTGGTATTAGTTGAAAAGGGCTGTGAAAACAAAGTGAATAAGTCCATTGCTCTTCAACTTAAAAGCAAATACATCTCAAGAAGGAACATAACAGATATAAAAACCAGTGACCTAAATCACATATTGTCAATGAAGAAAAAGTCCAAAAAGCTGCAAACCAAAAAAAACCCACTAAACCGAAGGAGAGTTTAGGAGTCATGACCAACAGCCTGGTCAAAGAACTGGATTTTAAGAAGGGTCTTCAAGGGGGAGAGAGCAGGTGGAAGAGGCAGGGGCGTTGACATAGGCAATTCCAGAGTATGGGGCTTGCAGCACCGAAGGAACGGCAACCAATGGTTGGGTGAGAAATGTAGAGTTGGGGTGGGGAGGATCTTATGGTTGGAGAAGGTCAGAGGGTCAAACCCATGGAGGGATTTATATATGAGAATGTTTAGATTCAAGGTTGCGCAGGAATATTTAGGACAGGTGTTGAAGCACTTTTTTACATAGCACTTGATCCATGTCCGGAAAGGGTTGGTAAGAATAACTTAGGAGTCACGACCAAGCTGTTGGTCATGACTCCTAAACTTATTAAATGAGTACTTTGGGTCAGTTTTCACCAAAGAGAAGGACTTGGTAGATGATGAGTCTGGGAAAGAACATGTAAATAGTTTGAGTCATGTTGAGATCAAAAAGGAGGTGGTATTGGGGTTCTTGAGAAACATTGAGCTGGCAAGTCCCCAGGACCTGATGAGATAAACCCCAGAATACTGAGAGAGGCAAGGAAGGAAATTGCTGGGGCCTTGAGAGAAATCTTTGTATCCTCACTGGCTACAGGGGAAGTCCCAGAGGATTGGAGAATAACCAATGCTGTTCCTTTATTTAAGGGTAGCAAGAATAATTCACATAATTACAGGCCAGTGAGCCTTACATCAGAGGTAGAGAAATTATTGGAGAGGATTCTTTGAGACAGGATTTACTCCCACTTGGCAATAAGTAGACATATTAGCGAGAGGCAATGTGGTTTTGTGAAGGGGAAGTCATGTCTCACTAACTTGATCCAGTTTTTCAAGGAAGTGACGAAGATTATTGATGAGGATAGGGCAGTGATGCTGTCTACGTGGACTTCAGTAAGGCCTTTGACAAGGTCCCTCATGGCATACTGGCGCAGAAGGTGAAGTTGCATGGGATCAGAGGTGAGCTGGCAATGTGGATACAGAATTGGCTCCGTCATAGAAGATAGAGGATAGCAGTGGAAGAATGTGTTTCTGAGTGGAAGGCTGTGACAAATGGCATTCCTCAGGGATCAGTAACGGGACTTTTGCAGCTTGTAATATAGATAAATGATTTGGAAAAAAATGTAATTGGTTTGATTAGTAAGTTAGCAGATGACACAAAGGTTGGTGGATTTGTGGGTAGCAATGAGGACCATCAGAGAATACAGCAGGATATGGATCAGTTGGAGGCTTGGGCGGAGAGATGGTAGATGGAGTGTAATCTGGATAAATGTGAGGTAATGCATTTTGAAAGGTCTAATACTGATAGGAAATATACAGTAAATCATAGAAATCTTACAGTGCAGCAGGAGGCCATTTGGCCCATCGAGTCTGCACTGACAACAATCCCACCCTAAGCCCTATCCCCATAACACACACATTTACCCCACTAATCTACACATCCCAGGTCACTGTGGGCAATTTAACATGGCCAATCAACCTAACCCGCACATCTTTGGGAAGAAACCGGAGGAAACCCACGCAGTCACAGGGAAAATGCAAACTGCATACAATCACCCAAGCTGGGAATTGAACTCAGGTCCCTGGAGCTATGAGGCAGCAATTCTAACCACTATGCCACCGTGCCGCTCTTAAGAGACCCTTAAGAGTACTGATAGGCAGAAGCATCTGGGTGTACAGGTACACAGGTCACTGAAAGTGACAAGGCAGTGGAGAAGGTAGTCAAGAAGGCATATGGCACACTTGTCTTCATCGGCTAGGGCACTGAGTTTAAAAATTGGCAAGTCATGTTGCAGCTTTATAGAATCTTAGTGAGGCTGCACTTGGAATATAGTGTTTGATTCTGATTGCACTACCAGATAGACGTGGATGCTTTGGAGAGGGTACAGAAAAGATTTACCAGGATGTTGCCCGGTATGGAGGGCATTAGCTATGAAGAGAGGTTGAAGAAACTTGGTTTGTTTTCACTAGGGTGACGGGAGGTTGAGGGGTGACCTGATAGAATTCTACAAGATTATGAGGGGCATGGACAGAGTAGATAGTCAGAAGCTTTTTCCCAGGGTGAAAGAATCAATTACCAGGGGGGATAGGTTTAAGGTGCGAAAGGCAAGGTTTAAAAGAGATGTACGAGGCAAGTTTTTTTTAAACGGAGGGTGGTGGGTGCTTGGAACTCGCTGCCAGGAGACACAATGGAAGCAGCTACGATAGTGAATTTTAAAAGGGGCATCTGGACAAAGAGATGAATAGGGTGGAAATAGAGGTATACGATACCTGGAAGGGTAGGGAGTTTCAGTTCAGTTGGGCAGCATGGTCAGTGCAGGCTTGGAGGGCTGAAGGGCCTGTTCCTGTGCTGTAATTTTTTTTGTTCTTTGTTCTAATAATGGTTGAAGCTGGACCTCAGACTAGATGATCAAACACCTGAATGCTTTAACAGAACAATTCATATTAGGAATACAGGAACCACTGCAAGCTGTTTAGTCCCACAAGCCAGATCCACCACAGAAACATATAAGATAGGAACAGAAGGAGGCCATTTGGCCCTTTGAGCCTGCTCTGCCATTCATCACGATCATGGCTGATCATCCAACTCAATAGCCTTAATCTTGCTTTCTCCCCATTACCTTTGATACCATTCGCCCCCAAAGTGATATATCTAGCCACCTCTTGAATACATTCTATGTTTTGGTGTCAACTACTTCCTGTGATAATGAGTTCCACAGGCTTACCACTCTTTGGGTGAAGAAATGTCTCCTTACCTCCGTCCTAAATGGTCTACCCCAACTCAGACTGTGACCCCTGGTTCTGGATTCCCCCACCATCGGGAACATTCTCCCTAGATTTACCCTATCTAGACCTGTTAGAATTTTATAAGTCCCCATGAAACTCCCCCTCATTCGTCCGAACTCCAGGGAAAACAAGCCTAACCCACTCAATCTCTCCTCATACAGTCTCCAGCCTGGAAACCTTTGCTGCACTCTTTCGAGAACAAGAACATCCTTCCTGAAAAAAAGGAGACCAAATCTGCATACAATGCTCTAGGTGTGACCTCACCAAGGCCCTATATAATTGCAACAACGCATCCCTGCTCTTGTACTCAAAACCTCTTGCAATGAAGACCAGCATGCCATTTGCTTTCTTTATCAAATACTGCACCTGTGTGCTTACCTTCTGACTGGTGCACAGGACACCCAGGTCCTGCTGCACACTCCCCTCTCCCAATTTATCACCATTCAAGTAGGAATCTGCCTTCTTCCAAAGCGAATAACCTCACACTTATCCAAATTATACTGCATCTGCCATTGATTAGCCCACTCACCCAACCTGCCCAGCTCATTCTGAAGAATTTCTGCACCTTCGCCATAGTTCACCCTCCCACCAACTTGGTATCATCTGCAAACCCTGAGATGTTATTTTGTCCCCTCATCCAAATCATTTATATTGTGAATAGCTGGGGTCCCAGCCCCAATCCCTGTGGCACCTCACTAGTTACTGTCTGCCAATTTGAAAAAGACCCATTAATTCCTACCCTGTTTCCTCTCTGCAAACCAGTTTTCTAACCATCTCAAATAAATTTCCCCAATCCCATGCTCTTTAATCTTGCACGATAATTTTTTTTTGTGCAGGACTTTGTCAAACACTTCCTGAAAGTCCAAATATACATAGACTGAATCCACCTTGTCAACTCTACTAGTTACATCTTCAAAGAATTCCAACAGATTTGTCAAGCATGATTTCCTCTTCATAAATCCATGCTGACTCTGTCTGATCCTGTCAATGCTTCCTAAATGCTCTGCTATAAAGTCCTTGATAATGGATTTGAGAATTTTCCCCACTACCAGTACTGAATATTGGATGATATTTGCTATCCTCCGGTCTGCATGGACTGTACCAGAGTCTACAGAATCCTGAATGATGACCACCAATGCATCCACTATTTCTAGAGCCACTTCCTTAAGTACTCTGGGATGTAGATTATCAGGCCCTGGGGATTTATCCACTTTCAATTCCATCAACTTTCTCAGCACTATTCCTCTACTAATATTGATCTTCCATTTTTTATCCATCTCAATACACTTCCCCAATCCCAAGCGCCCCCTTATAAGGCCATAAGACATAGGAGCAGAATTAGACCACTCAGCCCATCATGTTTGCTCCACCACTCAATCATGTCTGATATTTTTCTCATCCCCATTCTCCTGCCTTTCCCCCATAACCCCTGACCCCCTTATTAATCAAGAACCTATCTATCTCTGTCTCAATGACCTGACCTCCACAGCCTTCTGCGGCAAAGAGTTCCACAGATTCACCATTCCCTGACTGAAGAAATTCCTCCTCATCTCTGTTTCAAAGGATCGTCCTTAAGCCTGAGGTTGTGCCCTCTGGTTCAAGTTTTTCCTACGTGGAAACATCCTCTCCAAATTCACTCTATTCGGGCCTTGAAGTATCCGATAAGTTTCAATAAGATCCCCCCTCATCCTTCCAAACTCCAATCAGTACAGGCCCAGAAACCTCAACCGTTCACTAGGATTTATAGTTATTTAGAGAGTAATGAATTGATTGGAGATAGCATGGTTTTGTGGAGGGTAGGTCGTGCCTTACTAACCTTATTGAGTTTTTTGAGAAAGTGACCAAAGAGGTGGATGGGGGTAAGGCAGTTGACATGGTATATATGGACTTTAGTAAGGCGTTTGATAAGGTTCACCATGGAAGGCTTCTGCAGAAAATGCAGATGTATGGGATTGAGGGTGATTTAGTTAATTGGATCAGGAATTGGCTAGCAGATAGGACACAGAGGGTGGTGGTTGATGGAAAGTATTCGTCATGGAGTGCACTAAAAAAGTTGATTTGCTGGTTAAAAGGAAAAAGGAGGCTTATGTCAGGATGAGACTTGAGGGCTCAGGTAGTGCACTGGAAAGCTTTAGATTGGCTAGGAGGGAGTTAAAGAGTGAGTTAAGAAGGGCTAAAAGAGGACATGAGAAGACTTTGGCTGATAGGATTAAGGAGAATCCTAAGGCGTTCTATAGATATGTTAAGAACAGAAGATTGGTTAGGGCAAGATTAGGGCCAGTTACAGACAGCAGTGGGAAGTTATGTGTGGAACCGGAAGAGATTGGAGAGGCATTGAACCAATATTTCTCTTCGGTATTCATGCAGGGAGACATAAATGTAGCTGTGGAGAACACTGGGTTACAGGATTGTAAACTGGATAGTATTGCAGTTGATAAGCATCAGCCTAGTAAACTTCCTCTGCACTCCCTCCAAGGCCAAAATATCCTTGCGTAAGTACGGCGCTCAAAACTGCACACAGTACTCCAGCTGCAGCCTCACCAATGCCCTATACAGCCGCAGCAAGACCTCCCTGCTTTTATATTCAATCCCCCTCGCTATGGGGGTTGAGCTATGAGGAGAGGCTGAATAAATTAGGCTTGTACTTGTTAGAGTTTAGAAGAATGAGGGGAGATCTCATTGAGACGTATAAGATGATGAATGGGATGGATAGGATAGAGGTGGAGAGACTCTTCCCGCTCAGAAAGGATAGTAGGACTAGGGGGCACAGCCTCAAGATAAAGGGGGGGCAGTTTAGAACGGAGTTGAGGAAGAACTGAAACTTCTTCACTCAAAGGGTGGTGAATCTCTGGAATTCTCTGCCCGTTGAAGTGGTGGAGGCTACCTCGCTAAATATTTTTAAGACACGGGTTGATGGGTTTTTGATAAGAGAGGGGATTAAGGGTTATGGGGAGAGGGCAGGAATGTGGAACTGAGCCACGACAGATCAGCCATGATCTTATTGAATGGCGGGGCAGGCTCGAAGGGCTAGATGGCCTACTCCTGCTCCTATTTCTTATGTTCTTATAAGGCGGATGTGCTAGATATTCTTGAGGGTTTGAAAATAGATAAGTCCCCTGGGCCGGACGGGATTTACCCTAGGATTCTCTGGGAGGCAAGAGAGGCGATTGCAGAGCCTCTGGCTCTGATCTTCAGGTCGTCGTTGGTCACAGGTACAGTGCCAGAAGATTGGAGGATAGCGAATGTTGTCCCATTGTTTAAGAAGGGGAACAGAGACTTCCCCGGGAATTATAGACCGGTGAGTCTTACTTCTGTTGTGGGCAAGGTTTTAGAAAAAATTATTAGGGATAGGATTTATAGTTATTTAGAGAGTAATGAATTGATTGGAGATAGTCAACACGGTTTTGTGGACGGTAGGTCGTGCCTTACTAACCTTATTGAGTTTTTTGAGAAAGTGACCAAAGAGGTGGATGGGGGTAAGGCAGTTGACGTGGTATATATGGACTTTGGTAAGGCGTTTGATAACGTTCACCATGGAAGGCTTCTACAGAAAATGCAGATGTATGGGATTGAGGGTGATTTAGTTAATTGGATCAGGAATTGGCTAGCAGATAGGAGACAGAAGGTGGAGTTCGGTTACAAGTGGTGTGCCTCAGGGATCTGTTTTGGGGCCACTGCTGTTTGTAATTTTTATAAATGATCTGGATGAGGGTATAGTTGGGTGGATTAGTAAATTTGCTGATGACACCAAAGTTGGAGGAGTGGTAGATAGTGAGGAGGGGTGTCATAGTTTACAGAGAGACTTGGACAAGTTGCAGAGCTGGGCCAAGAGGTGGCGGATGGAGTTTAACGTGGAAAAGTGTGAGGTAATTCACTTTGGCAGGAATAACAGATGTGTAGAGTATAGGGCTAACGGTAGGACTCTGAATAGTGTTGATGAACAGAGGGATCTAGGTGTATGTGTACGTAGATCCCTGAAAGTTGGGAATCAAGTAGATAAGGTTGTTAGGAAGGCATACGGTGTCTTGGCGTTTATTGGTAGGCGGATTGAATTTAGGAGCCGCAGCATCATGTTGCAACTGTACAAAACTCTGGTGCGGCCGCACTTGGAGTATTGTGTGCAGTTCTGGTCCCCACATTATAGGAAGGATGTGGAGGCATTGGAGAGGGTGCAGAGGAGGTTTACCAGGATGTTGCCTGGTATGGAGGGGAGGTCCTATGAGGAGAGACTGAGGGATTTGAGGTTGTTTTCGTTAGAAAGGTGGCTAAGAGGGGACCTTATTGAAACATATATGATTAGAGGTTTAGATAGGGTGGACAGTGATAGCCTTTTTCCTCGGATGGAGAAAGCTAGCACGAGGGGGCATAGCTTTAAATTAAGGGGTGGTAGTTATAGGACAGCTGTCAGAGGTAGGTTCTTTACCCAGGGGGTGGTGAGGGATTGAAATGCCCCACGTGCTGCAGTTGTAAATGCGCATTTAAGAGATCCGTGGATAGGTTTATGGATGGAAAGGGATTGGTTTAGGTTAGAGGGTCATTGCTTTTTAATTGGTCGGCGCAACATCGTGGGCCGAAGGGCCTGTTCTGCGCTGTAATGTTCTATGTTCCTCATATGACAAGCTGTTTATTCCAGGATCATTCTTGTGAACCTCCTCTGGACCATTTCCAAGGCTAAACATCCTTCCTTAGACATGGGGCCCAAAACTGCTCATAATACTCCAAATACAGTCTGACCAGAGCCTTATACAGCCTCAGAAGTACATCCCTGCTCTTGTATTCTAGCCCTCTCAACATGAATGCTTACGTTGCATTTGCCTTCCGAACTGCTGACTAAACCTATACGTTAACCTTAAAGAGAATCTTGAACAATGACTCCCAAGTTGTTTTGTGCTACTGATTTCCTAAGCATTTTCCCATTTAGAAAATAGTCCATGCCTCCATTCCTTCTGCCAAAGTGCATAACCTCACACTTCTCCATATTGTATTCCATCTGCCATTTCTTTGCCCATTCTCCTAACCTATGTCCCTCTGCAGCCCTCTGCTTCCTCAATACTACCTGTCCCTCTACATATTTTTGTATTATCTGCAAACTTAGCAACAGTGCCTTCAATTCCTTCCTCCAAATCATTAATGTATATTGTGAAAAGTTGTGGTCCCAACGCTGACCCCTGACAGTCATTGGGTACCACCCTGAAGAAGACCCCTTTATCCCCACTCTCTGCCTTCTGTCCGTCAGCCAATCCTCTATCCATGCTAAGATTTTACCCATGACACCATGGGTGCTTAAGTCTCCTGTGTGGCACCTTGTCAAAAGGCCTTCTGGAAATCTAAATAAATCACGTTCACTGGTTCTCCTTTATTTAACTTCCTTGTTACTGCCTCAAAGAGCAGATTTGTTAGACATGACTGCCCCTGCTGAAGGGGAGTCCTACTTTATCATGCACTTCCAAGTACTCTGGCAAGATTTGAGAGTCCATTATAAAAGATGAGATTGCAATGACTGAAATCAGGCTTACAGGCCTATAATTTCCCATCTGCTGTCTCCCTCTCTTCTCAAACAGCAGTGTTACATTAGCTACTTTCTAGTCCTCTGGTGCTCTCCCTGCCGTCAGTGATTCCTGAAAGGTCACCATCAAGGCTGACAAGTTCCTCAGCTCTCTCTTCTGGAACTCTGGGACGTAGTCCATCCGGTCCAGGTGATTTATCCATCTTCAGATCATTCAGTTTCCCTAGAACCTTCTCCTAAGGTGATTGCCACTACACTCGCCTGTGCCTCCTGATGCTTCAGCATCCCACTGATGTCTTCCACTGTGAAGACTGATGCAAAGTAACTATTTGGTTCCTCTGTCATTGTTTTGTTTCCTATTATTACTTCTCCAGCATCATTTTCCAATGGTCTAATGGCTATTTTTGCCTCTCATCTTTTATATATTGAAAAACTCTTCCTATCTTCTTTTATATTACTAGCTAGCTTACTCTCATATTTCATCTTCTCCCCTTTATTGCTTTTTTAGTTGTCATAGAATCCCTATAGTATAGAAAGAGGCCATTTGGTCCACAGTCTGCACCGACCACAATCCCACCCAGGCTCTACCCCACCCCCCCGCCCCCCTACATATTTATCCACTAATCCCTCTAGCTTACGCATCTCAGGGCACTAAGGGTAATTTTTAGCATACCCAATCAACCTAACCTGCACATTTTTGGATTGTGGAAGGAAACCGGAGTACCCAGAGGAAACCTACGCAGACACAAGGAGAATGTGCAAACTCCACACACAGTGACCTAAGCCAGGAATCGAACCCAGGTGCTACTGTGCCACCCCTCTGCTCACTTTTAAAGGTTTCCCACTAATTCTTGCTGCTTTGTAAGCTTTTTCTTTTGCTTTTATGCTGTCCTCGACTTCCCTCATCAGCCATGGACGCCTCGTCCTCCCCTTAGCATGTTTCTACCTCCTTGGGATGAATTTCTGTTATGCCTCCAAAATAACTCTCAAAAACTCCTGCCACTGCTGTTCCACTGTCTTCCCTTGCCATTCAACTCTGGCTAGCTCTTCCCTCATATCTTTGTAGTTATTTTTATTTAACTGTAATATTGTTACATTGGATTCCAGTTTCTCCTCCTCAAACTGCAGGGTAAATTCCATCATACTGTGGTCACTGCTCCCTAAGGGCTCCTTCATCTTAAGTTCCTGATCAAGTCTGCCTTATTACACATCACCAAATCCAGAGTTGCCTGTTCCCTAGTAGGCTCTGTCACAAGCTGCTCCAAAAAAAAACCATCTCTGAGACATTCCACAAATTACTTTTCTTGGGCTCTACCTACCAGATTTTCCCAGTCCACCTGCATATTGAAGACCCCCACGATTATTGTAATATTGCCTTGCACGATAACCTCGTGCAGGACTTTGTCAAAACACTTTCTGAAAGTCCAAATATACCACATTGACAGGCTCCCCCTTGTCAACTCTACTAGTTACATCTTCAAATAATTAGTTATATCTTCAAAGATCATGGCTGATGTACAGCTGAAATCCATTTACCTGCCTTTGCTCCATATCCCACAAAACCATCATGAATTTATATAAAAAGTAGATCAAATCACTGCATTATATTGAATATATTGGCAACAACCAAGCAATACTGACAGGAAGAGGCATCAGTTTGGTAATGGCGAGCTATTTTTCTATGGATAGTTTAACTTTAGCCAAAATTTTCAGTCTGATAAATTATAACAAATTGAAATATCTTATATCAGGTTAACATGCTTGCTACTTTCCCCCTGATTCTACCTCCCTAAGTATTCATAAATCTTTCACCTACCTTTGAATTAAAATATAAAAGTTTGGCACAGATGTCCTAGGGTCAACCATCTTATATGGAAGGAAGGTCATTGATGAAGCAGTTAAAGGTTAGATGTTTGCTGATTGTACAATGTTCAGCACCATTCGTGACTCCTCAGATACTGAAGCAGTTTATATCCAAATGCAGCAAGAGCAAAACAATATCCAGGCTTGCACTGACAAATGGAATTGACATGTATAGCACAGTAGTTCGAGGCAATGACCATCTCCCAGAGAAAACCTAACTATCACCTCCTCACATTCAATGGCATTATCCCACCATCAACATCAAGGGGGTACCACTGAACAGAAACTCAACTGGACCAGCCATTTATTGTCTCTACAAAAGCAGCTCAGGTGCTAGCAATCCTACTGCAACTGTTCCCTCACTACAACCCACCATCAACTCCAGAAATCTTGCTCTGCCATCTAAAAGGCATAAGCCAGGAATGCAATGGAATACTCTATGCCTGGTTGAGTGCAGCCCCAAAAACATCCAAGTCAAAGCAGCCTGCTTGATTAGCACTCCATCCACAATTGCTCCCACCACCACCACCAACACACTGGTAGCAGTATGTACTATCTACAAGGTGCATTGCAGGAACTCAAAGCTACTGAGGCAGCACCTTCCAAACCCACATCCAGTACAATCCAGAAAGGCAAGGGCAGTAGAAGGGAACACCATCACCTGCAAGTTTTCCTTCAAGCCACACACTATTCCGACTTGGAAATATATTGCCGTTCCTTCATTCTCACTGGTTCAAAGTCCTGGAATTCCCTCTCTAATAGTACTGTGGGTGTACCTATACCACAGACTGCAGTGGTCCAAGAAGGCTGCTCACCACCACCTTCTCAAAGGTTATTAGGGATGGGCAATAAATGCTGACCAGGCCAGCAATGTCCACATCCCATGAATAGAGAGAAGATTATTCAATAAGGAAATTATGAGATTGTTTTTATAAAAAAAGCACAGATAACAAAGCACTATACATTTAATTAAGTTCATAATTTTTAAATTTATACTTGGATCAGTAGCTTCATGGTTATAAATGGAATATACATAGTATTTCTGAAATACAGTCCATCACTTTGGTTTAATTTGATTAACAGCAACAAGACAGCTCAGAATAAATACACAATTATCCATACTGAAGCCATCCATTATACCCTTGAACGAAAGCAGTGTTTTACTCTGCATACCTTCCCTGTTTAAAATTGTTACATTTAGAATTGAGCACAAGTATCAGCAAGAAAATTTCAGCAATGTTTTCAAAAAAAATCATAATTTTTCTGAGAAATGGAACAGAAGTCTTTGACAGGTGATTCTGTAAACAGGTCAAATGGATTCCATTAAAAAGACAGATCAAAAAGATCTTTATACTCTAATCAGGTTGGATCAAACTTTTTAAAAACACACTTCAAGCTTTCAAATTAAATACATCTGTTGAATATTTCCAACATTCTGGCATTACTTGCTTCGTGCCCGCAGAGTTTTCCTTATTCTTCCCAGGAGTCTCCATACTTGTTTGTTTTTGCTGCTGGAAAAAATATTAGACAAAAGATCATCAGCAATAATTTATGAGAAGATTCTGATCAGCTACTTAGAATAAAACTAATTTGTGGCACAAAAACAAAAAATGCAAGCTCTGGCAACATTTGTAGAGAGAGAAAACAGAATTAATGGCTTGTAGCCTCCTCACTCCCTCGTATCAGAGAGAGAGAAACACAGAGAGAGAGAGAGAGAAACACAGAGAGAGAGAGAGAGAAACACAGAGAGAGAGAGAGAGAAACACAGAGAGAGAGAGAGAGAGAGAGAAACACAGAGAGAGAGAGAGAGAGAGAGAGAAACACAGAGAGAGAGAGAGAGAGAGAGAAACACAGAGAGAGAGAGAGAGAGAGAGAGAAACACAGAGAGAGAGAGAGAGAGAGAGAGAAACACAGAGAGAGAGAGAGAGAGAGAGAAACACAGAGAGAGAGAGAGAGAGAGAAACACAGAGAGAGAGAGAGAGAGAGAAACACAGAGAGAGAGAGAGAGAGAGAGAAACAGAGAGAGAGAGAGAGAAAAACACAGAGAGAGAGAGAGAGAAACACAGAGAGAGAGAGAGAGAGAGAGAAACACAGAGAGAGAGAGAGAGAGAGAGAAACACACAGAGAGAGAGAGAGAGAGAAACACACAGAGAGAGAGAGAGAGAGAAACACAGAGAGAGAGAGAGAGAGAGAAACACAGAGAGAGAGAGAGAGAGAGAGAGAAACACAGAGAGAGAGAGAGAGAGAAACACAGAGAGAGAGAGAGAGAGAAACACAGAGAGAGAGAGAGAGAGAGAGAAACACAGAGAGAGAGAGAGAGAAACACAGAGAGAGAGAGAGAGAAACACAGAGAGAGAGAGAGAGAAACACAGAGAGAGAGAGAGAGAAACACAGAGAGAGAGAGAGAGAAACACAGAGAGAGAGAGAGAGAGAGAGAGAAACACAGAGAGAGAGAGAAACAGAGAAACACAGAGAGAGAGAGAAACAGAGAGAGAGAGAGAGAAACAGAGAGAGAGAGAGAGAAACAGAGAGAGAGAGAAACAGAGAGAGAGAGAAACACAGAGAGAGAGAGAGAGAGAGAGAGAAACACAGAGAGAGAGAGAGAGAGAAACACAGAGAGAGAGAGAGAGAGAGAGAGAAAAACACAGAGAGAGAGAGAAAAACAGAGAGAGAGAAAGAGAAACACAGAGAGAGAGAAAGAGAAACACAGAGAGAGAGAAAGAGAAACACAGAGAGAGAGAAAGAGAAACACAGAGAGAGAGAAAGAGAAACACAGAGAGAGAGAGAAACACAGAGAGAGAGAGAGAAACACAGAGAGAGAGAGAGAGAGAGAGAAAAACACAGAGAGAGAGAGAAAAACACAGAGAGAGAGAAAGAGAAACACAGAGAGAGAAAGAGAAACACAGAGAGAGAGAGAGAAACACAGAGAGAGAGAAAAAGAGAAACACACAGAGAGAGAAAGAGAAACACACAGAGAGAGAAAGAGAAACACAGAGAGAGAGAAAGAGAAACACAGAGAGAGAGAGAAAGAGAAACACAGAGAGAGAGAAAGAGAAACACAGAGAGAGAGAAAGAGAAACACAGAGAGAGAGAAAGAGAAACACAGAGAGAGAAAGAGAAACAGAGAGAGAGAAACAAAAACAGAGAGAGAGAAACAAAAACAGAGAGAGAGAAACAAAAACAGAGAGAGAGAAACAAAAAGAGAGAGAGAAACAAAAACAGAGAGAGAGAAACAAAAACAGAGAGAGAGAAACAAAAACAGAGAGAAACAAAGAAAAACAGAGAGAGAGAAACACAGAGAGAGAGAAAGAAAAACAGAGAGAGAAAAAAAACAGAGAGAGAAAAAAAACAGAGAGAGAGAAAAAAAACAGAGAGAGAGAAAAAAAACAGAGAGAGAGAAAAAAAACAGAGAGAGAAAAAAAACAGAGAGAAAGAGAGAAAAAGAGAGAGAGAGAGAGAGAACAGAAAAAGAGAGACAGAGAGAAAAAAAGAGAGAGCATTTACCTGGCAATTGTCCAGAAACACCAACATCCTCTGGACAATTGAGACCATCGCACAAAGCGATTTAAATCGCTAACATCAGATGGTTCTGCCAGTGTTATGCTAATAGTTATTCTAAAATAACTAAAAGCACTTCGAACTTCAGAGTAATTATTTTAAAACTCAGGCCGAGCCCCACATAGGACACATACCACACCCCTGACCAGCCCCCAGGTGGCTTGCCCAAACTCCACCCTCTGCACATGGGAAGTCCTCCTCCACCTCAAGGTGACTGCCCTATCCCCTGAACCTACTTTCTCAGCCACACCTCCCAGCGAAATCCCCACCCCCTCCACGACCCATCTCAACCCATTCCCTGGATGCCCAACTCTAGCAATGCCTCGCGACGTGACCCCCTCAGATGTCTGACTCTTCCCCCTCCCCCACTCCAGGTCCAAACTTCTACCCTTGACATCCCATTCATTGCCAAATGCAACTGCCTTCTCCCAGCAGGGGGTGGAGCGATTTTTTTCTCTACCTTTTACTGACTAACCGTTAGTGCAACCCTGGTGTAACCAAAGCTAGCAATTGAAATCACTGTCGGATGGCTCCAAGCTGCAATTGGCCAGAGGAGTAAGTGTTTCTGGACAATTGCTGTGCTAATTCTTACCTGGAAAGTTTCAAAAAGGATTTCCCAGTGTATCTTTGGGACATGCCCCAAATCAGATACTTGGAAACCAGCAAGTTATGGCCCACATGTAACAGCAGGAATTGCTGATCATTAGTCCTTGATTTACAGGGTGCAAGTTATGATCAGTGGCATTTAAATCATTTATAAATTGACACCCTGTTTCCACTTGATATTAGTTTCAACTTTACGACACCTTCCCAGCATGTTCATACTTCCACATCAAGGTTCTGTACTGCCCAATCTTATGGCTGGACAATGTTACTCCAGCCACCAGTCTTCATTAGGTTGGAAATTAACATATCATTCTATTCACCTGTATGATGTCAGATTTGTTTTGACACAACTGTCACAGCAGCACTCAATGAATCACCTAATAAGCAGTCAAATTCCAGGCTACATAGGCATTTGACAGCGATCAATGGCTTTATTATAGCCTCACTAACTGACAATTTTGTGCTAAGGTGTGCAGGTATTAACAGTCACCTCAGTGAATTGAAAGTGCAAATATTGAGGGTGTTTAACACTGTGGGCACCTCGAGTGATTTCCAGCCTTGGTTCAGGAACCCCATTTATAACACTATTCCTATGGGAAAAATCTGTTGACTTGCAATGTTTCAACTTATCACATGGTTTTCAGGAACCAGTTGTGTCCCAAGTTTGATGGCTACCTGTATTGATTTGTTTGCTCACTTAGAAATAAACCATTACAATCAAATAAGGCATGATCCTTATCACTATTCCAAAACTCTTGTTGGATACAAATAAATTTTCAACAGAACTACATGATCCATTGTGTAAGTACTCCTAGGAATCTTCAGTTTAAATTTACTGTACACCAAATAAAAACTACACAAGGCCACCTTGGTACATCATGCCAGTCCAACCCTTGTCACAATCTGATTAGACTGCCTCTGCAATGTCCCCACAGCACAACTTTCCTCAACTTCAAATATTTACTGTTCTCTTAAAAGGTGCAATAGGCTTTACCTCAATTGATCCATGGTGAAATAATAATTTCTCCCTATCCCTCTTATTCAAAATGAGGGGTCACATGACACCAGGTTATAATTCAACAGGATTATAGGAAATCTTAAATAAACCTTTTGGATATAACTTGGCATCATGTGGCCTCTCATCTTGTCCACTCCAGTCCAACACTGGTATCTCGATATCATGGCTCTTATTCAAAAAGTGATAAAGTTAATGATTTCACCACTAACCACACAATGGAGTGTTTGCGTCCTTATTTACCCTGTTAAATGACTTGCATTTATATCGGACCTTGAAGTAGGAAATTGTCCCACTGCAGTTCACAGAAGAATAATGAGAGAAAGACCAACATTAAGCAGGTAAATACAATTAGGAGTGCTTTATAGAAGTTTGATTAATAGATAGATTTTAATGAGGTGTCTTAAAACACAAGGGGTAAGTGGACAGGCAAAGGAGTTCTTGGAGGGAGATCCATAGCGAACTGAATGAACAGCTCTTACAAATGGAGCAAAAGATTTTCAAAATACACTACATACCAGAGTTTGTAAAATGCAGAACTATTTGGAGGGCTGGAAAGGCGTGAAGCATGAAGTAGGATGAGTGCAAGGACGTAAACTTTACCTTTGAAGTGCGAGTGGGCCATTGATCAATGGCCATAGGAGTAATGGTGAGTGGAACAGTCAGATGGATTATAGCAGAGAACTCTGGATGAGTTCAGGCTTTAGGAGTGTAGGAGTGGCAAATAGGAAGATCAGCTGGGAAAATACTGAAGCTGGGTCTGGAGATAAAGTCATGGATCATCTGAGACAAAGGTGGAGATGGACTCTTATTAAAAAAAAATTCTTTGTAGCTGGAGTGAAAATGGTCCTCTTATCTCCTTTCTCATAACTCAAGGCTGCCAGCCCTTGTCTTCACACTCTGTGGCTTTAATGTTCTTTCAAAATTGGAGTACTCCAGACAGCAAACCATACACTGTAACCTACCATCTTCTACAGAATATAATTACCTTTTGGTCCCTATGTACAATAAATCTTCAAAATATTTTTGTGGCAAGCTCATCTTCCTGGAACATAAAAAAGGGCTGCAGACAGCAGCCAGAACTGGATATATTGCCAATCATTTGCACCATAACCAATTACAATCCAGCCAGATTTGGCTTAACCATCAATTTAAGAACACAAACCCCTCCAAGCCATATACGATTGAGTGTTAGACATACATCATTTTGGATAAATATCTTTCACTCAATTGTGTCATTCCTGATCGAACACTATAAAGGGAAAAACATTGCAAGACCAGCAGCAGTTCAAGAAGCAACTCAGGGAAAGGTGCAAGTGTGTCTTAGCAAGGACAAATTAAAAAAAAAATCCATAATTGACCTCCTTTGTTGTTAGGTGATCTCTGTGGAGTTGGTTTGTGATGAGATTCTGCTTTTTGTGCCACTGTCACTTCGTATAGCTCCCTATTTTTGTTTCTCAATTCGTCGTATGTCATTGATTTCCTTTGAGGTTTTGACTCTTCTATCTCTGGACCAGGTGCTGTGGTTAGAAAAATATAAACTTTTTAGAACAGGTTAAAGAAACCTGTGGTCAGAAGCAAGTAAACTTATTTTAGAAGAGGTTAAAGAAACCTGTTCAGTGTCCTCCAGTGAAAAATACAATGCAAAACAACAAGTGTTGCTTTACAGGATGCAATGTCATTTTGGGAAAAGGCTGGGTCTTGCAGCATTAAGTAGAAGGCCCAGGAGTAGTGGCCAAAGTGCTTTGGGCCATCAAGTTGGCCCAGGAGTAGTGGGCTAACCTGCCCAGACTGCTATGGGCCTTCGGGCATCCCGGCTCTACAATTGCAGACAGGAACCTCAGTTCCACGAATGATGCTGGTTTCAAGTGAAAATGGCTTTAGTATTACAGCTGCAATTTGTAAACTCTAAAATGCAATTGTAATTAGTGCTTACAAACAGATAACATCAGTTTCTGAAAAACAAGTACTAAATATCTACAATTTTTAGCATACATCAACCTCCTCTTCATTGAAAAGTTTTCAAAATTAAAATTATTCCTCCCAAAACATTTTGAAAACAACAAAATAAAACAACACGATTAAATCTCAAGCTTTGATTCTTCAGCAGCTACTATGGCTGTTCTGACCACTGCTCAGTTTTTAGGAGTTGCTTTTAAAAGGAGAAAAGTGAATAGTGGTTTTAAAAGTTTATTGTGATGGATTTGACTGGTAACAACCAGACCCAGAATTAACAAAGAATTAGTAATCTACTCAGCAATAAGGCAGAATCTGTATCAGCCCACAGAGATGACTCTTTTTCTTAGTAATGAGATCAGCAGACATCTAGATAAGATTGGTTGTAAACAACCCTATCAGGGAGCAATCCTTTTTGTGTATAATTGTTTTTTCTTCCATTTAGCAATCTTTAGTAATTGGTACACTAAGACTGAGCTGCTTATTCTCATGGGTGGTTTCACATGACTCCTCACTGGCTACAAGGATTGGAGAATAGCCATTGCTGTTCCTTTGTTTAAGAAGGACAGCAAGAATAATCCAGGTAATTGCAGGCAGGTGAGCATTACATCAGTGGCAGACAAATTATTGGACAGGATTCTTTGAGACAGGGTTTATTCCCACTTGGAAATAAGTGGACGTATGAGTGAGAGGCAACATGGTTTTGTGAAGAGGAGGTCGTGTCTCACAAACTTGATCACGTTTTGAGGAAGTGACAAAGGTGATGATGAGCGTAGGGCAGTGGATGTTGTCTACATGGACTTCAGTAAGGCCTTTGACAAGATCACTCATGGCAGTCTGGTGCAGAAGGTGAAGTCGCATGGAATCAGAGGTGAGCTGGCAGGGTGGATATAAAACTGGCTCGGTCAAAGACAGAGGGTAGCAGTGGAAGGGTGCATCTCTGAATGGAGGACTGTGACAAATGGTGTTCCTAGGGATTAGTGCTGGGATCTTTGCTGTTGTAATAAATATACACACATATACATATAAATGACTTGGAAAATGTAATTGGTTTGATCAGCAAGTTTACGGACAACACAAAAGTTGGTGGATTTGCAGATAGCAACAAGAACCATCAGAGGATACAGCAGGATTTGGATCAGTTGGAGGCTTGGGCAGAGAGATGGCAGATGGTGTTTAATCCAGACAAATGTGAGTTAATGCATTTTGGAAGGTCTAATCCAGAGAGGAAATATACAGTAAACGGCTGAACCCTTAAGAGTATTGTAGGCAGAGGGAACTGGATGTACAGGTACACAGGTCACTGAAAGTGGCAATGCAAGTGAAGGTAGTCAAGGCGGCATATGGCATGCTTGCCTTCATCAGCCGGGGTACTGAATTTAAAAATTGGCAAGTCATGTTGCAGCTTTTCAGAACTTTAGTTAGGTTGCACTTCTGTTCGATTCTGGTCACCGTACTACCAGAAGGACGTGGAGGCTTTGGACAGGGTACAGCAAAGATTTACCAGGGTGTTGCGTGGTATGGAGGGCATTAGCTATGAGGAGGGGCTGAAGAAACTTAGTTTCTCCTCACTGGAATGACGGTGGTTGAGGGGAGACCTGATAGAAGTCTACAAGATTATGAGAGGCATGGACAGAGTGGATAGTCAGAAGCTTTTCCCCAGGGTGGAAGAGTCAATTACTAGGGTGCATAGGGGTTTAAGGTGCGAGGGGCAAGGTTTAAAGGAGATGTATGACGCTGATATTTTATACAGAGGGTGGTGGGTGCCTGGAACTCATTGCCAGGGGCAGTAGTGGAAACGAATACAGTAGTGACTTTTAAGGGGCGTCTTGACAAATCCATGAATAGGATGTCAATAGAGGGATATGGTCCCCAGGGTTTTAGTTAAGTCTGGTAACAGGCTGTAGGGCCCATTCCTGTGCTGTGATTTTCTTTGTTCTTTATTTAAAATAAAATACATCACCATGAACTGGTGTCTCATGTTGAGATGCCCCACAGATAATCTCAGCATGGTTCATCTTAAAAAGCTTAATTCCGTGGGTGAAGGGAATTTTTGACTTTTTAAACTGTAAAAAGAGTGAGGACCACATGCAACCAAGTGAGAACGTGTTTGTTAAAATAAGGCGGCTGCAAAATGGCACTTGAGATATCTCAATCTTATCTGGAAATAAACAATATAACAACAACAAGTTTTTAAAAAAGTGCCAAAAACCAAATTGATGGAATTGGCAAATAAATTGGAAGTAGACCTATCTATTGGTGCTAAGAAGGCTGAGATAATTGAAAGCTTAGCAACACATTTAAATATACGAGGTTAGCCAGACCCAATATTTCAACAAGTGAGGAAATCAAACTAGCTAAGCTGCAAGTAGAAAGAGACAAAGCAATTAAGTTAGAGATGCTGGAAAGAGAGGTGTGGGGGTGGGGGAAGGAGGAAAGAGAACTGAGAAATAGAGGAGAGAACTTTCCAGTGGGAACAAGAGGAAAGAGAGTTTAAAAGGGAAATGGAGAAAGCTGCAAGGGAAGAGAGACTTCCAACACTGCGCACAGACAGTAGATAAAGAAAGGTTGACACAAATGGTGGAGGAAGGGCAGAAACCAGTAGGAAGAGGTTCCAATATGAAGAAGCGCTTCCCAAATTCAATGAACGAGGCTGAGACTTTTTTTTTGTGCACTTGAGAATGTAGAAAAACAGCCGAACTGGCAAAAGACATTTGGACTCTACTCTAACAAACTAAACTTGGAGATAGAGTTAATGAAAACTATATTTCTGGCAGAGGAAAAGTCTGAGGACTATGACATAGTGGAGAAAGCTATTCAGGTATTTATGAGCAGACACTGGAGGCTCACAGGCAAAAGTTGCATGCTGTAAGAAAACAATCTGAACACACTTGCATTGAGTTCGAAAGGCAGAGCCATTTTGATAGGCAGATACAAGTGCTATAAATAGCAGAAGCCTATGATGCCCTTGGAGGTAACTCTGTTAGAGGAATTTAAAGATCCGTTGCCTGCAACGATTAGAACTATTTTGAGGAACAGAAAGTTAGAACGACCAAATAAGTAATGGAACTTGAAGACGACTACAAGCTGATTCTTATTTCTTTAGACCCACTTATAAATTGGAGAAAGTGAGAAATTGGAAAGGAGAGAGATACAACAGGCCACCAAGAAAGGAACTGGTTAGTGCTGCCAAGGCAGCCTCATCTCAAACTAACAGTCTGCTGTAAGGGTGAAGGGTATGAGAAAGGTCAGATGTGTTTGCTGCAATAAATTGGGCCATACAGGAAAATTTTACAAGGTACAAGTGCAAGTCAATCCCTAATGCTATGGGATTAAGTTATTTCTTGTCCAGTTGGAATATTGAAGGAAAAGGTCAGCAACATTCACGGGGAAAACTGGTGAAATACCTGAAGTAAAAATAAGTTTAAAGAACAGTTTAAGACAGGGGAAGTTGTAATACGTGTAGTGGAAACTTTGCCTACTGCTGGCATTCAATTCATTCAAGGGAATGATATAGCAAGATCACAAATGGTGGTGATGGCTACAATAGCCAAACAACCACTAGAGAATCCAGCCACCATAAAATTACAGATAGATCATCCTGGGGTATTTCCAGACTGTGTAGTAATGCAATCACAGGTTCATCGGTTAAGACAAAAGAAGGGGAAATTGCGACCCCGACCAGGTCAGCAAGATCAGATTATCTGATACTATTTTTAGCAAAAAGAACGAGAATGACATGTTCAATTCAGAGAGCTTGATTGAAGCTGAAGATCTCAAATTTAAAGCAACTCTATCAAACTGCATACTTAGCATTAGAAGTTCAATGCATTCCCAAACACTATGTACAAGAGAGCATATTAAATGAGAAAATGAAGGCCACCACAGGTTAGTGCAGAGGATAAACGGACAGAGGTACACCAAACTGTATTGTCTTCTTGAATATAGGAAGGAGATTCAGAGGGTATTTCATGAAATTACATTACAGAGATGCCTCGAATAAAGAAAACTCAAGTCAAAATTCAATGACTGTTTTTTTGGCCTGGACTATACAAGGATGTAGTCACCTTTTGTTGAACTTGCCATCTGACAGGTATTAGGGAAATCACAAGTGGTAATCAAATCAGCACTCTTGCTTCCTATCCTTTTACCAGGGTCCTAATCGATTGTGTAGGGCCCTTGCCAAGAACACACAGTGGAAACCAATATTTGTTCACCAATTCCCTGAAACCATACCCTTAAAAAAAAACCAGCTAGGAGAGCAATAGAGGAGTAACAAAATCATTCACTAGATATGGCTTACTAAAGGATATACAATCAGACCAAGGGTAAAATTTGTCAGGATTATTCAAAGAGGTCATGAATAACCTGGAGATCAAACAGTACAAATCCTTGGCATAAATCCAGAATCCAATGGAGCAGAGAGGTGGCACCAGACTTGAAAATCATGACGAGAGCTAATAGCCAAGATACCCTCATGATTGGGACAAAGGGATTCAATTTCTGTTATTTGCCTTTGAAGATCACTAAATGAGTCTACCAACTTGTCTGTAGACCAATTCGAAAGGACATGAGGTCAGAGGACCAATGAAATTTATTTGTGAAAAGTTGCCAAGTCCAAAGTCAGAGACTACTCTTTTAGAATACATCTCAAATTTCAGGGAATGACTGAAGGGGTCTTGTGAGGTGGTGAGAAGACATTTATATACAGCCCAGCAGGGAATGAAAGCAAGGGCTGATAGGAAGGCTCGAACTCAGCTTTGCAACAGGGAGAGCGCGCACTTGTGTTTTTACCTGCGTCAGGCAAACTGCTGAAAACTATATTCAGCGAGTCATACCATACAGAAAAAATTTGAGCGAGATAAACTATCTGACATGTACCCCAGATAGACAAAAATCAGAGTGTTACATAAACATGTTAAACGGATATTAGGTCAGAAGAGATGAGAACAAGCATGAGGCCTTGTTAGGAATAAAGCAGGAGGAAGACAAGGGTCAAATTGAGTGGAACCATATTCTCACAAGTGGTTTCACACGACTCCGCACACCATTTTTAAAAAAAAACCATGAAGAGACACCCTCACAGGTGACATCAGCATGGTTTATGATATTACTCAAATTCATAATGCTGTTTGTATTCAAATAATTTTCAAAAAGGTGAATCTTAAGTTCTGTCCTAAATGAAGGCACAAAAACATCTGCGGTGATAAAGATAGCTTATAATTCAAAACTAAAAATGTGCAAATAGCACTCAATCATGTTTGAAGTGGTCTACAAAACAGTACGATCAAGAAAATCAATTCTAAAGGAATATATGGCATTATATATGGGAACATCACTGACCTTTCTGAATATGTATGAAATATGTTTGGGAAACTAAACCATGAAGACCTACAAGGTGTGATCCCAAAGCATGATAAAAAAGTGGACTTAAACAGTATTGGAAATTCTTTGCAAAGCAGTATTTGAATCGTACAGGCACTGTTGATGGGTAAATGAAGTTTAAAGTAATGGGAGGAAGAGATGTCGACTGTCATTTGGAATAGTGTTCAGAAGTTACACAAGCCTTTATAGGACAATAAAAATATAGGAAGGCTAATTAATCAACCTTTACATCATCTCTGTTAAACCTAAAAAAACACGAGTAATGCACTGACAGGTGATAATCCTGCTTACCAAAGGTGTTTGCTCTGGTTGCAAAAAACCATGTCTTGGCAGGACATAAGAGCGCCATACCCAACCAAATCTGTCAAGTAAGGCCCCATCTCAGCTAAAATCTAAATTCAGGATCTTTGACATTTCATAAGACTTCATGAAAACAACCACTGAAATTTATTAGTCATCATGATATATGTGGCAGTTTATGGAGACCTCCTCTATACCTTGCCCCACATTTGCAGAGTGGTGCTCCTTTAGATACAAACTGTCTGTTTCAAATGGAGAGATATGTTGATAGTCATTGCTGGGCTATGGCTAATTATTTATAATTTGGCAACTATTGAATATCAAATCATAGCAACTATTGAATATCAAATCATTATAGAATTTCCAATGTTAGAACTAAGAGAAGCTCCATATAGATTGAGCTAATAAACCATACTTCTTAGCATTACCTCAAAGCAAAAAATTCTAAGTAATAAGAATACCAAAAGATTATTAATGGTTTACTGTTAGAAGAAACATTTGATTTCTCTGCAACTACAGAGCATCAGCTACTTGTATATAAAAACATTGTTGTGCTAAAACGCATTTTAATCAAAATAAATCACTTCAATTAAAAATTAGCCTTCATGTTTTTTTAAAAAAGTGCTTGGAAGATGAAATTGATGCTTTTATTCTATTGGAGGAGATGCAGATAAATGCATTTCCATCTTCTGAAACCTAGCGTTAAATGCCTTGTCACAAGCAGGGTGCACCTCAATTTCTCAGACTTGAGAATGGAAATTTGCAGCTCAATGTACGTTCCTAATCATATCTGCAGAATGAACACAGCTGTATGCTTTTGGCTCCAAATATTTAATCAAAATACAATTCAAAAGATACCAAAGCGTATATTAAAAAAAAAATCAAACTCTTGGAGCAGCATGCTGTCTTACATGATTATTGAAAACATTTTATATTAGGATTCACATTCCTTTTCAAAAAAAATACAAATCCATTACAAAAAAGCAGAAATCAGTTAGAATTTTATATAATGAAATTGGGTTGGCAGCCAGCCTGCACATGTGTAAAACATGGTAGGATGATGTCAGGTCACAAACCTGACATCAACATGTTGGTATCCCATAATATGGTAGTCAGCTGGCTGTTGAAATCAGCATCCCACCCACCACTTAGGAAAAACTCATTAAGGGGCAATTAACAAGCCAAGTGATGGAAGAAGGGCAAGAGTGGGTAGACTGCTTTTTCATCAGCTGATGCAAAAACAGGAAGGGGAGAGCAATATCTCCTTTGAGGGAGCTCTGTACTACACATCAGGGGTACTCTGCCCAAGATAGCACCCTTCCTTTTGTGCCTTCCCTCTGGTGTCTGACCCCACTCTTCCCTAGGGTATTCCATCCCTTCCTGTCCAAAAATCCCCAAACTTACCTGGGTTTGGGATTCACGCCATATTCAGATTGACCAGCAGCTCTTAAGGGCGAGATCTGTTTCCAGTGAGGGCCGCAAGTTCCTTGTCGAACTCAAGGCTGTCCACAATGCAATATCGTTGCAGGGGAGCCTTTTTTTGAAAACTGGTCCATTCACAACCAAGTTTTCTAATAGGGTGGTGAAGAGGGAGCAATAAGGTTCCTCTTTCTCTTCACCCCCTGCAAAAATTTGATAAAATTCCTGAAACCCAATGTGTTAAAATAAATTGACTGCAGAGTTCCTTGATCAAGACTAGATTTTTAAGTTGAATTCGCAATGCTGTAATTGTGAGGACTTGCATATTCACATAGGCTGGACCAATTAAATTGGTAAAGGTAGTCTGGAAGATGTATCTGCAGAATGCTTTTGTTAAGGTTTCTTGTGGGACTGACTAAGAAAATCTAGGATTGTGCAATGAGACAGGGCTCATTAGCAATCTCACAATAAAAGACTTGCTGGGAAATAGCAATCTTAATATAAGCTGAATTTCATAATAAGCTTGAAAGTGGCATAGTCCAATCACAAATAAGAATCTTAAATTTAAAGCCAATTATGTAGGTATGAGCTAAGGTTTGAGTAAATATAGTAATAGATATGACAGCAAGTAAAAAAAATTCAAAATGTTTAACAAAAATAAATTCCATTAACATAATAAAACTTTGCATGAAAGACCTGTGTCTGGCTTACAAGGCAAACTAAGGACAGTAGAAGATTGGAAAAAGGCTTAAAAAATGAAAAATTTTTTTAGAGTAAACTGTACATCAATATAAAAAGATAGCAAGACCTTTAACAACCAAAGTGATGCATTATCTGAGCTCCCCAGGAGGCATGCTTGCCAGTTGGCTCCGATGGGAACTCAGGCAGGTGTGCGTGCATGTTTTGGGGAGGGCGGAATGATTCAGGTGTAGAGGCCTGTTAATGGCTAATGTTACGCCGTTGTTTAAGAAGGGTGCCAGGCAAAAGGCGGGGAATTATAGGCCGGTTAGTTTAACGTCTGTGGTAGGTAAAATGTTAGAATCTGTCATTAAGGAGGAAATTGCAAGGCATCTTGAAGGGAATTGCTTGCTGGAGCAGACGCAGCACGGTTTCATTAAAGGGAAGTCGTGTCTGACAAATTTACTGGAGTTCTATGAGGATGTGTCTAGGGCAGTGGATAGAAGAAAGCTGGTGGATGTGGTCTTTCTAGATTTTCAGAAGGCGTTTGACAAAAGTACCTCACAAGAGGTTATTGCAGAAGGTCAGGGGACATGGAGTTGGGGGTAGGGTGTTAGCGTGGATAGAGGATTGGTTGTCAAATAGGAGGCAGAGAGTGGGGGTCAACGGGTGCTATTTGGATTGGCGGATGGTGACTAGTGGAGTGCCCCAGGGGTCGGTGCTGGGGCCTCAGCTTTTTACCATTTATATAGATGATCTGGAGGAGGGAACCGAGTGTAGGGTGTCGAAATTTGCTGATGACACCAAGATTGGGGGAACGGCAAATTGTGCGGAGGGTGTGGAGAGTCTGCAGAAGGATCCAGATAGGCTGGGCAAATGGGCCAGGAAATGGCAAATGGAATTTAATGTTGGCAAGTGTGAGGTGGTCCACTTTGGTAGGAATAATGATAGGAAGGACTATTACTTACGGGGCAAAAAACTGCAGCAGGCGACGGTGCAGAGGGACCTCGGGGTCCTTGTGCATGAGTCGCAAAAACCCAGCTTGCAGGTGCAGCAGGAGGTCAGGAAGGCGAATGGGATGCTGGCCTTCATAGCGAGGGGGATTGAATATAAAAGTAGGGAGGTCTTGCTGCAGCTGTATAGGGCGTTGGTGAGGCCGCAGCTGGAGTACTGTGTGCAGTTTTGGGCGCCGCACCTGCGCAAAGATATTTTGGCCTTGGAGGGAGTGCAGAGGAGGTTTATTAGGCTGATACCGGAGTTGAGGGGGTTGAGCTATGAGGAGAGGCTGAATAAACTAGGCTTGTACTCGTTAGAGTTTAGAAGAATGAGGGGAGATCTCATTGAGATGTATAAGATGATGAATGGGATGGATAGGATAGAGGTGGAGAGACTCTTCCCGCTCAAAAAAGACAGTAGGACTAGGGGGCACAGCCTCAAGATAAAGGGGGGGCGGTTTAGAACGGAGTTGAGGAGGAACTTCTTCACTCAAAGGGTGGTGAATCTCTGGAATTCTCTGCCCGTTGAAGTGGTGGAGGCTGCCTCACTAAATATTTTTAAGACGCGGGTTGATGGGTTTTTGATAAGAGAGGGGATTAAGGGTTATGGGGAGAGGGCGGGAAGGTGGAACTGAGCCACGACAGATCAGCCATGATCTTATTGAATGGCGGGGCAGGCTCGAAGGGCTAGATGGCCTACTCCTGCTCCTATTTCTTATGTTCTTAATATATGCAGATGATGTTCCCGATGGATGTTAAACATACCAAAAGATGTGCTGGTTAGATGCATTGTACACTAAATTCTCCCTCAGTGTATCTGAACAGGTGCTGGAGTGTGGCGACTAGGGGATTTTCATAGTAACTTCATTGCAGTGTTAATGTAAGCAATGTCACTGGTTTGAGGGGGGGGGGCGGGAGGAGGTGGAGTTGGGAGGTGGGAATAACTGTGAAATGTGATTTGGACTTCTTGCAAGCTTTGGACTTTTCTGCTCCCTTCACTGAACCCGTCTGATGAAAATAAGAGTGGAAAATCCTAGCCACAAACAGGAAACATTATCATGAGGAAATAAAGATATTGAACAAATATTTTGTGTCTGTCTTCACAGTAAAAGATAAGAATTTCACAGCAAAAATTGCAGATAGCTTAACAGCTAATAAGAATGAGAAAATTGAAATATATCTTTGGTTAAAATATACTGTAGAAATTTAAGGGAACAAAATCTGTAAAAAGCAGAGAAAAACAGGCAAGTACAGGCTTCTTAACAATTGTAGGGAAAGTTCTGCAATTTAGTAAGGAAGTCTTAACAATGCACTTTGAAAACCATAATTTTATAGGACAAAGCCAACATGGCTTTATTGAACTGAAATAGTATTTGACAAATAGATTAGAGTTTTTGAAGATGTAACTAGCAGGGTAGGTAGCGATTAACTAGTTCTAGCATTCTTGGATTTCCAAAAACCATTCAATAAAGTGTCACATACAAAATTAGTACACAACATGAACGCTCAGGGAATGGCAATAATATACAGCAAGGATAGGGAATTGGTAAATGGATGGGCAGCAAAAGAAATTTTCAAGTAGGCATGCAGCAGTGAAGGATCAGTACTTGGCTAATTTAGATCAATGCTGCGGCCTCGGTTTTTTACAATCTAAATTAATGACTTGGATGAAGAGATAAGAGTAATTAATTTTACTAATGATACAAAGCTAGGTATGAATGCAAGCTATGAGGCAGGCACAGAGAGGCTGCAAAAAGATATAAACAAGTTGTGAGAGGGTAATAGTGGTAAAAGTGTAATTTGGGAACATATCAGATTATTTATTCACTTTGGCAGTAAGAATAGAAAAATAGATTTTAAATGGCATTTAACTTGGAAGTTTAAGAAATAGAAAGTTAGCATGCAGATACAGCATGTTGGTCTATATTGCAAGGAGATTCAAGTACAGGAATAAAGTATTGTGCGCAGTTTTGGTCTCCAAACTTAAGAAACTCAAGAGTGGAGCTATTTTCTGAGCGCTCATCTTGTGTACTAATCTTGTGTGTGATACTTTATTGGTTTTTGGAAATCCAGGAATGATAGAACTACTGGTTCCCCTCTATTTACCCTGCTAGTTACATCCTCAAAAACTCAAATCAATGTGTCAAATACTATTTCCGTTCAGTAAAGCATAACCATCCCAGGACTGAAATGGTCACTACGAGAGGACACAGGTTTAAGGTGCTGGAGAGTAGGTACAGAGGAGATGTCAGGAGTAAGTTTTTCACTTTCCACTGGGTGGGCGAGTGGAATCGGCTGTGGTGGTGGAGGCAAACTCGTTGGGGTCTTTTAAGAGACTTCTGGATGAGTACATGGAATTTAATGGGGTTGAGGGTTATAGATAGACCTGATAGGCAGGGATATGATCAGTGCAACTTGTTTGCGCTGTAGTGTTCTATGTTCTAAAATGTTAAGTATTTCTCATTCACTCGCATGATTTTATTTCAAATTGTAACCAAAGGCAAAATTCCTCAGCTGACCTCAAGTTCACCAAAATATGCTTGCATTGGTACAGCGAAGCTTGACTAGATTGGTCCTTGGGATGAGAGTTAGCCAATGAAAAACTGAGTAATCCATTCAACTGGCATTTAAAAGAATCAGAGATGATCTCATTGAAATATGAAACATTCTGAAGTGACCTCTTAAGGTGAATGCATAGGTTGCTTCCTCTTGCCTGAGAATTTAGAACAAGGGGCACAGTCCCAAAATAAGGGCCTGATTGTTCAGAACTGCAATGAAGACATTGTCACTCAAGGGGCTGTAGATCTTTTGAATTCTCTACCACAGAAGGTCCTGGATGCTCCAATATGAAATTTAAGGTTGAACATTGACACATTTTTGGTCTCAGGAGATCCAGGGAAATGGAGTGTGGGCAGAAAGGTGGAGTTGAAGCCAAACATCTGCCACAATCGTATTAAATCACACATCAGGTTCAACAGACCATACTGTCAACACCTGTTCCTATTTTGCAGAGTTCACTTTTTTAGATTTAAATGCTTAGCTTTTTATTTAAAGTGTTGAGTTTGAGGTTTTACATATTAGCATTAAGTTGATATAGCTCTACATTATGAAACTACTATAAATGGATATGGTCTCAGATTATTGCTGCACAAAGACTTTAAATAACTGACATTAATGAGCCTGCTTATGAACAAAATTTTCAAGGACATGTTGGTATTTACTGCATTACACATATTGATCCCAGTGTAAAACTAAATGAATTTACTGTATGAATTATCTTGTAAGGCAGGGGTTTAAGATGATGACTCTTCCTTCTTCCAGTTATAGGTTTTGATGTTGTAATCAAAGGTGGATCAGAGTGGAATTAAAAAACAATCTTGGAATTAAATTTCTATGTTGAATTAATTTGGATTTTGAACATTAAGATGTATTTTCAGTTTTGGTGTTTTTGATGTTAGTGAGGAATTTTGCCCTTGGTTAAAGTATTAGATAATCTTACAAGTTGCAGTGAATCAAGCTCACTTAAAATTAGTGATCTATCATTAAATAGATCTATTATTTAAAAATCCACTACATCCTTCTTCAAAAGAATTGACTATTGCAAAGGGAAATAGCACACAAAATACCTCCTGGACTGTCATCAATCCCAGTAGGAGCCGAATCACTGAGCGTAGAACTGAATGGAACGGACTCAAAATTGGGTTCAGCACGGCTACTGTAGCTGTAGTCACCATGGTAGGAGGAGGAGCTATTTACTTCAGGTTGTAAATGTTCTGCAGCATGGTCAGAAAATTCTGACTTCTGATATGAACGTCTGTAATACAAAATGAAATTTATTGCCGCTAGATTGATAGGATTGTGAAAGTAGGTAGGGCTGGAGAAAAACAATAGAAATTACAAGGCAATGTACTTAGACATGATGGATGATATGTTCTCATGATGTAATTTATTTCTCACCATAAGGTTAATGATGCTCCTTTAAACAACAACTTTTCATGCTAGAGTGGACCCCAGATGAAACATTCAAAAGTATAACCTAATTTAAAATGTTAAGTATTTGTCATTCATTTGCATGATTTTATATCACATTGTAACCAAGGGCAAAATTCCTCAGCCCTTGAAAATTTTGTTCATAAATCTTTCAGTTTTATACTGTTCTAACTGACCTGCTCGCTTTTGCCTTTTAGCAGATCCTAGGTAGGAACCAAACAATTCAAGTTCATCATGCCACTCAAGAATAACTTGCAACTATACTTTTAATGTAGAAAAATGGCTTCACGGAAGCATAAGCAGATAATAATTGACGCTGATGCAAAGGGAGAAATATTAGGACAAGTGGCTAAATGCTTGGTCAAAGTTAAGTTTTAAGGACAGTCATTAAAGGAAGAGAGGATGACTTGCACCGTGAGCATCTTATATCAAGCTCAGTTTTTAATGCAGAGAAGACAAGTAGTTATCACATCCCTAAGGGAGACGCCTCATGTGGTAGGCAATATAATGGTGCATGTTGAAATTCTAGGCCAAAGCTTTTATTTTGACAATGTAAATTATGCCAGATTAGCTACATGTGAAGCAAAGCGCTATGGAGGAGAGGAAATTGGAATCCTGCCTTTAATTTTTTATCCATAACTGAAGAGGAGGAATTTTGTCAAAAGGCAGAAATTTCACACCTCTATAAGCAAGAGATACTAGTTTGCTATACATGAACACTTGAATAGATTTGTTAACCAATGGAATTTTTAAATGTTTAGTGAAGAGTGAGCTGTACCATCAGCACTTTATTGACAAGAGGAATTTTAAAGATGATACAGCAGAGAAAACCTAAAGCTGCATGAAACTATTTTCCCAAAGTTGAAGCAATTTCTAAACTTGGGGCTGTTGCTTTGACAGTAATTATACTGTGTATTTAGCAATGCTGCAAAGTCAAAAACACAAAGGAAATGCAAATGCACCGTGCAATTACCCTAAAAGGCAAGAAATTTAGTTATCAATGCTATTCATGTGAAAAGATGATTATACAGCTAATAAATTAGATAAGTGTATTATTTGTTTCTTTACAAATAAATAATTTTATCAGAGGACATTTGATGTCATATACTACAGTCACTAAAGTAATTCAGGTGATAAATTACCTGGATCTACAAACATATAATTTCTTCAATTATTTGGGACATGGACAGTGCAATAACATTTTGCATTCCAAGTCACATGTTATCAATTTCTTCCTTGTTATTATGGTTTCATTTGATCAATTATAAGCATTGTACAGATTCACACGGGTATCATCTTGTCCTCTGAATCAAAACCTGTTCTAGCGATAGGTCATCGAGCTGAAATCTTGGCTCTCTGATGTTTTGTTTTATATTAGCTCTCAGAAATATTTGTCAATATTGTTAACATGTATTATTAAAATTAACATTATTTAAGATGTTGGAACATCTAAATTTAGTGAGACATTTCTTCATTGCTGTGAAGTTAGTAATCCTGCTTTCGTTATCATTAATATAAACTGAATAGTCCGCTCTGATGCGAGGAATTTTTTTAATGCCCAGCTGAAGACCCTTGCTGCGGTTAGAAAAAGCAAGCAGAATGCTCTTCTCCAAGAGCAAAGAAGCTGCTTTGTGTCACTTCACATTGAGGGCATTCAAGTTCAAATATATATCTCTAGCTTTTTCAGGAGAGTAATTGCAGACTACTTTTTTGTTAACATGCAAAGAATTTTGTGACTATATAACTGAATGAAAATGCTAGAAAACATGAAATAATAGCAACTGACTGATGCTGGAATGTTCTACGTCCTTGCCGTAGAGCATCTCCAAGTGGCGAATTCTCCAGTCTCATGAACTTCTCCTGGCATGTCTTCATATAGGAAATCTTTCCTACCAGGTAACCACAAACACCAGCAACTGAGAAAGAAATGCAGTAAAAAAAATTCTTACAACAATTTCTAACTTCAGTATTTCACTTCCCAGTTTCTTTCCCACCCAAAATGAGGACAGTGTTTGAGATATTTAATCCCCATTATATCTGCAATGCAAGACACCAGTTTATTTCTACAGATGGTTTTTATACCCCTTCCTTGAGCATCTACAAATAAAGTCCCTTGAACGGTATCATTTTGTTTGCCCAACTACGTGCTCCAGGAAGTGGTCATCCTGCAACCAGAGGTTTCAGGAGGATAGTGTGGGTGGCTATGCAAGAAGGTAGGAAAGTGGCGATGGCAGAGGAATCGTCTGGAAATTTAGTACTCAAATTAGTTTCAGCACTGAATTCCACTGCTCATGACAGGGAGTGTACATTCACAGAACATGAGGCAAATGATTGTGCAAGGGGGCAGAGTGAAGTGTAGTAAAGCAGTGGTCATTGGGGATTTGAAAGCCAGGTGATAGACTGGTATTTCTGCAAGCACCATAGAGTCAGAGGTTTGCAGCATGGAAATATGCCCTTCGGCCCAACTTGTCCACGCTGTCCTTAGTAGTTCCAATTGCCTGCATTTGGCCCATATCCCTCTATACCCATCTTACCCATGTAACTGTCTAAACGCCTCTACCACAACCACTGACAGCTTGTTCCAGACACTCACCACCCTCTGAAAAAAAAAAATTGCCACTCCGGACCCTTTTGTATTTCTCACCTCAAGCCTATACCTTCTAGTTTTAGACCTTCCTATTTTTAGAAAAAGATGTCGACTATCGAACTGATCTATGCCTCATTATTTTATGGACCTCCACTAGTTCATCCCTAAGCCTCTATGTTCCAGAGAAAAGAGTCCCAGTCTATCCAGCCTCCCCTTATATCTCAAACCATTAAGTCCTGGTAGCATCCTAGTAAATCTTCTCTGCACTCTTTCTAATTTAATAATATTCTTTCTATAATAGGGTGACCAGAACTGTACACAGTATTCCACGTGTGGCCTTACCAACGTCTTGTACAACTTCAACAAGACACCCCTGTATTCAATATTCTGACCAATTAAACCAAGCATGCTGAATGCCTTCTTTGCCACTCTGTTCACCTGTGACTCCACTTTCAAAGAGTTATGAACCTGTACCCCTAGATCTCTTTATTGTATAACTCTCCTCAATGTCCTACCACTAACTAAGTCCTGCCCTGATTCGATTGACCAAAATGCAGCACCTCACACTTATCCAAGTTAAACTTCATCTGCTATTCATCAGCCCACTGGCCCAACTGAACAAGATCCCGTTGCAATCTTAGATAACCATCTTCACTGTCCACTATGCCACCAATCTTGGTGTTATCTCAAGTTTACTAGCCACGCATACTAAATTCTCATCCAAGTCATTAATATAAATGACAAATAACAGTGGGCCCAACACTGATCTGAGGCACACCGCAAGTCACAGGCCTCCAGTTTGAAAAACAACTCCCTACAGCCACCCTGTCTTCTTTCATTAAGCCAATTTTGTATCCATTTGGTACCATGGGATCCAAGGTAAGATTTAACCTTATGCGACAACCTATCATGTGATACCTTATCAAAGGCCTTGCTAAAGTCCATGTAGACAACATCAACTGAACCAAGGTTGTGTGATTTGTCACCTCCTTGGTGCCAGGGTAAAGGATGCCTTGGTACAGGTGCAGAACGTTAAGCAGGGTGAACAGGAACAGCCAGAAGACAGTTGAAATCAATGCCAAAGGTAGGAAAAGGATAAAGTCATTCAGGCACTTTCAGGAGCTAGGTAGGAAGTTAAAGAGCAGAACCTTAAAAGATAGTAATAATTAAATTACTCCCTGTGCCAAATGCTAATGACTTGAGGAGCAGGAAGAGGGTAACGTGTAACGTGTAACTGGAGAAATTGAGCAGCAGAAACCTGTGAAAAATGATGGGTCCAAAAGTTTCATCTATTTCTTCAATAACCTTCCCTCCATCAGAAATGGGGATTTCACTGATGATTGTGCAGCATTCAGTACCATTTTCTGCTCCTCAGATAGAGAGTGAAGCTGTCGATGTCCATATGCATCAAGACCTGGATTCAGGCATGGGCTGAGTGGCAACTGATGTTACGTGTCATACAAATACTGGGCAGTGACCATTTCCTATGAGAGAGAACCTAACCATCTCCTCTTGATTCAGTGGCATTACCATTGTTGAATTCCCCACTATAAACATTGTGGGTTACCATGAACCAGATACTAGACCAATCATATACAAATTATATATGTGGGTCATATGTTGGGAATTCTGAGGTAATTAACTCAACTCCTGACTTCCCAAAACCTGTGCACGAGGCACAAGTCAGCAGTTTGATGATACCTGCCTGGATGAGGGCAGCTCCAACAATACTCAAGCAGCTCAACACCATCCAGGAGAAAGCAGTCAGCTTGATTGGCACCCAATCCTCCAACTTAGACATTCACTCTCTCCCACCACTAATGCACAATGGCATCATGTGTACTCTATACATTATTCACAGCAGCAATTCACCATGGCTCCTTCAACAGCATCTTCCAAATCATGACCAGTAACACCTAGAAGGATAAGGGCAACTGATGTATGGGAACACCACCTGCAAATTCTCTTCCAAGCTATACACAATCTGATGATTTGGAAATAAATCACTGTTCCTGCATTGTCATTGGATCAAAATCTTGGAGCTCCCTTCCTAACAGCACAGAGTGCAACTGTGTCATATGGACTCTTGCAGTTCCAGAAGGGGGCTCACCACCACCTTCTCAAAGGCAATAAGAGATGGGCAACAAATGCTGGCCTTGCCGGGGGCTGATGATGATGCAAGAGGGAATAAGGTGAGCTATGAGTGTACTGCACAAATGCAAGGATATTGATAAATATTAAATAAGGTTGGTAAGCTTCAGGAACAAACAGCTGCATGGAATCATGAGATAGTGGCAATAACGAAGCCTTTGGTCAAACAACCAGAGTAATGGCCACTTCATATTCCTGGCTCCAGGATATCCAAGAAACATAGGGAACCATTAAAAGGAGGGTGAGCAGCAGTACTTGATCTGATATAGTTACAGCACAGGGGATGATGTACTTGAGGATTCAAAGACACAATCTATTTAGTTAGAATTAAAAGAAAGAGGGTGTTGATGTTCCTGGACATGGATTATAGGCCACCAAAATTTGAAGGCAAATGGCAGAAAAATGCAAGAATTATAAAGTCGTGAATATGGGAAATGTCAATTATCCTAACATAAAGACAAAAAAGTGTAAGGAACAAAAAGGGGGAGTAATTCCTGCAACGTGTACCAGAGAACTTTCATGATGTGTATGTTTCTAGCTCAATGGAGGTAGGAAGAAATACTGCATCTACTCTTGGGGAATGAAGTGAGGCAGGTAGAGCAAGTTTCAATGGATCAGCTTTTGGGAAAATCATAAAGCAGCAGCTCTGGAAAAGGAAAAATAAAAATGTGAAAATACTCATCTGAGAACTAATTTGAATAAGTTTGAAGTAGGGAAAGGGTGAATGCATTTTGTAACTGAAGGGAAAGGGTTAATGGATTTTGTATCTAGAATGTGTCACAAACATAGCCCTTCATCATGACTGATCTTCTCAAGCTTATACTGCTCCTGGCATTAATATAAATTATTTGTTCATGTATTACATACTTTAACTCTCATTTTTATAAAGACAGATAGTTTAATGAGGCTGTTACTTTGTAGACTTTGCAAATCTTACTTATTTGTGTTAGTTGGGCATCGTTACAGAGATGGTAGTTTACGATACCGGCTTCTGACAGCTGCTGGTGGCAGATCGTGATACTGGCTTTTAACAGGAAGAGTCCTGCTGGGACAGCCGCAACCATACAAGTAATTTCAAAGACAGGGATGCCAGTACTTCTGCAAAAGCGTTTTGAATTGTGACCAGATTAAGCCTGTGTCATAACTGCAGCTGCCAGCTGGACTGTGAATCGTGATTAAATCAGGGGCTGTATCACGACCAAGGAAGGAAGACCCGGAGTTCTGGCCGGAATGGGAAACTTGCGTTGTGATTGACACCAAGATTCATGATGTATAAATGCCCACTTGTATTTGTGTTCTATGAGAAGTTTGGTAGTCCCTGCTTCTCCCAAAGCTCTTGAATGAACACCAGAGCTTTGAAATAAAAACCACTCTATTTTAACTCACTAACAGTTACCTACAACAAGTTGAAAAGGGTTATATACATGTAGGTTAGAGTCAAGGATGGAATAAAACAGTAAATGAGCAATTGAAGATCTCCAATGAGTAGATCATTTCAGCACGCTCCAGATATATTGCCAAGAGGAAGAAATTAGAGCTTCCTAAATGACTAAAAAATAATACAGATTGAAAAGAGGCAGAAAAAGCAGCACAAGATAAATGTCAGATTTATTTTCAGTAGCGAACCCAAATACAAGGCATACAGAGAACCACCGAGAAAAGTAGTGAGGGACAAAAATGTGAGAGAATAAATAAATAAGTGGATGACAGTCTTTTCTAAACAGTAAAGAAAGAATAGGTCTGATTAGGGACCATAAAAGATTTCCAAGTGGAGGGAGGACATGGTTGGGGTACTAAATGACTAATTTCCATCTGTCTTTACTAAAGAAGATGCTGCCAATGTCACAGTAAAGAAAGTAACAATGAAACTGGATGGCAAATAATGTATGTACCCAAAAGTTTAGGAGTATTGTTGAAAAACTGTCTGATCCAGACGTGATGTATTCTAGCTTACTGAGACAATTTAGATGGAGATTGCCATCACGTTGGCCATTATGTTTGAATCATCCTTAGATATGGAAGTGGCAAAGTACTGAGGATTGCAAATGTCATATCCTTGATTTATGAGGTGGTGAAATGTTGTTAGGGGTAGGCAGAAACATGGGGTTGAGGTTACAGTCAGATCAGCCATGACCTTATTGAATGGTGGAGTAGGCTCGAAGAATTGAGTGGCCTATACCTGCTTTTAACTTGTGTCCCTGTGTTTAAAAATATAAAACATCAGGTCCAGGAACTCACCATCTTTTGTGAGGAAACTTTGATATCATAATCTGGGACAAATTTAAACTGGTCTTATAAAAGTATGGGTTAATAAACAAAAGCCAGCACACATTTGTTAAAGGAAACTACTGTATTTACTATCTTGATTGAATTATTTGATGAAAAAGAGAGGGGCTTGATGAGGGTGGTGTATCTGATGCAAATTTGAGGCTTCAAAAGTATTTGATAAAGTTCCACATAACATGGTGCTTAGTAAAATTATACCTCATGAGATTACATAAAGTGGCAGGATGGACACAGGGACAGAAAACAACTGGATGGAAGTATGCAGTAGTGTGCACAGAGGTTAGTCTTGGCACCACTACCCTTTTGATATATATTAATGACCTAAGCTTGGGCCTTATTTTAGAGTTTGGAGATGATACAAAAGTTAAAAATGTAGTAAATGTTGAGGAAGATAATAGCAGTTTAAGAGAATGTAACAGAACTAATGAATGGTATAATTTTAAAGGAGAAGTAGAAGAGAGGAAGCTGGCCATGGTGGGGATGTAATGGTATATACAAAACTCTTTGAAGGGGGCAGGTCAAATTGAGAAGGTTGAAAAAAAACTTAATAAATAGATACACAGGAGTAAAACAAGGAAGCTAAATCTTCATAAAACACTTAAATCCTAGCTGGAGTACAATGGTTAATTATAGCGGTGTACTTCACACAGGATGCCAAGGCCTTACGGAAGATTCAGAGATTTGCTTAAATGGTACCAGGAATGAAAAGCTTCAACTATGTGGAGAGATTATAAAAACTGGGACTTCTTGGAGCAGGGAAGGTTAAGAGAAGATAGTGATAGGTGCTTAAAAAAATTATGAACAAATTGAGAAATTTATTTCTAGGCTGAAGGGTCAAAAAGCAGGAAGACAGATTAAAGGTAACTAGCAGAAGCACAAAAAAATGTTGACTTCCAATAATCTGGAATACATTCCTTGAAAGAGAGATGGAAGTTGATTTAATAAATTTCTAGAAGAGAATTGGCTAAGTACGTCAGTAATTTTTCAAAACTACAGAGAATCAAAAGGCAAGTGTACAACTCTTTCAAAGAGCAAAGTTATACTAGGCTGAATAACCACTTCCTGCACTGTATCATTCTATAATTCTATTCTAATACCTTTTGATTAGCCACACATCCAACCACTTTTTAATCATTTCCTCTAGTATAGAAGAATCTTTCTCCAATTATGAAGGCAGAAGATAGTACGTGGACTATTTCTCAAATAATGTCAAAAACATGAGGTTTAGAGATTCTTCCAACAGCTCACTCAAGGCAAACTGCCATTTAACACTAGGCTCTGGTTAAACCATTAGTGGGGAATCAGTAGCTTTACTTTGTTTCATTGTCAATTTCACGTTCCTATGCAATTTGAGTGCTTAATCCAAAAAAAACTAGATTCTATTCAGACTTCCCAACTTTTAATGTTGAAAATGTACTTTGTGCAGAAACTAAAACAAATATTTTTAACACTATCGTTCTGAATTTATCACCATCATGAAAAGGCTGCTTCCACCAAAGTAAGAAAAACTCCTCTACTATTATGGAACTAGAAGATCAACAATGTGCATTAACTTCAAGTTGGTTAACTTTTGCCTAAGGAATGCATAGCTTCACTTACATGCAACTTTAGGTATGGATCCAAATCGAGTTGAAGTAGAAAGGATTCCTAAATAGAAGTACAGAAACACCATCAATTTAATGAATACAATAATAATCAAAAATTATGTTAATTACTTTAAAAGTTACCTCTAGAGATTAGAACTTGAGTTACCAGCATACTCATCCCAGAAAAAGGCAATGCTGTAAAGTGCATTCAAACAAATTGACAATTAATTTGAATTACTGCTGAACTATTGAATAGTGACTAAAAACTATGACTCTAAACTGTGATGCAAAAAAACTCCACAATAAAATTATAAAGATATTTCCACACAAGGACTGAGCTTTGTTAAAAGTGATGTTACCGAGTTTGAAGTGGGAGACACAAATGCAAGAAAAAGGTTTCTTCTCTCTGAAGGCCTTTAAGGTGTAGAGTTTTGGGTAATCTACATCTGTTCACAGCAGGCCTGAGTATAAATTACTGCAAAGACAGTCTGACACACAAAAAAACTTTGGATATGATCGCAACATACTGATGCCTGAATGATTAAGTTTCACGCCTTGTTTATAATTGGAACCCAAACCTTAAAAATAGAATTACTTTCATGTTCTGATAGTATCCAACCTTTTTTAAATTGAAGCCTGACAAATTAATTTAAATGGTTGCTTGAGGTGAAAAGTCAACAATAATGTCATGAGGATGACTGAAAACAAAAGAACTTGTACTTGTTTTTGAAGCTCTTTGGGTCATGCAGAGGCACAAGTTTTAAGGTTTACAGTAGTCACTTTAGCAATAATATATGGAAATACAGTAGCCAACTTATAAACAAGGTTTCACAAATAGCATGATCAATCGGAATATATGTTGAGGAAAAGCAGGACACTACTGTAGAGAACTCCCTTATCATTAGGTATTTTACAACCATTTGAAAGTGATAATAAGGATTAGAGAGGGGATTAAGGGTTATGGTGAGAGGGCGGGAAAGTGGAACTGAGCAGCGACAGATCAGCCATGATCTTATTGAATGGCGGGGCAGGCTCGAAGGGCTGGATGGCCTACTCCTGCTCCTATTTCTTATGTTCTTATTCGATGTAAACTGCATCTGAATAATGCAGCTGAGTGTGTTTCTGTGGTACAATGCTACGGTATCAATTGATAGATGTGCTCAAGTTACTGGCTTTGGGCAGGAACCCTTAACCTTCTGAATCAAAGGCATGAATATGAATGTTGAGCAAAGGCTGACACCTGTTCTCGTGAATAATTTAAAATAGAAGAACTACTGCAGATGTTTGAGGGCCAGATGTGGATTTACCTCTGCTTGCAGATTGAACTTTTACTAGCTCCTGTTATTTGGAATAAAAATATTACACAATTCAAAATTTAATTCAGCAGGGGCAGAAGATGAGGGAGATGAAAGAAATAAATATCTCAAATTGGGCAGTTTACAAAAATTTAAACTGGAGACTGTTAAAAAACTGCTTCAAGTGCCTGCTATTTAAATTAAAAATAAAGATATGCTATCATATATAATTATTGTTCAAACACAGGTAACAGTTAATAGTTATAGGTAACTACTTACTAAAATTATGTTACTTAATCAATGTGATGGCACCATGTAAGTAGGAGCAAATAAATGAATGTGCATCATTATTGCACGCTGAATCCTACAAATTCAGAAGTCTTTTAACTGGTCACCAGAGAAATACATCCCAGACCAGAATTCAGTATACCTTGAAATTATTTTAATTTGAAAGATTATTTAACAGATCCAAATGTGATGCTGCTTTTACACTAAAGTAAATTTCTACTAAAATAAACATTGAAATATCAGCTCAACAAGTGCAAGTGACCAAGAATTGATACATACATCTATAATAGAAGCTCTCCTGATTGCATTCTCTGAATACTCTTCTTTCTTCTTCTGTAGGAATGTACGAAGCATCCACTGGACCCTTGGGAATGACAAAGGGATTCATTTCTTATCTGATCAGAAAAGACAAAACTTAATTGCTCATTATAAACTTCATGGCTGGTTTGATAAATGCACTGCCAAGTGTGCAGCTGAACCATTCAGACCAAGTAGGTCCAAGGATCAATTTTCGATTGGTGTACCAGCCAACATTATAACAAATGTGAGGATTATTATTACTGCTTCCCTGTAAACAGTTCAAGGGAGTCTAACATGGTTTATAGATATGGAAGCCAGTTATTTTTAAATTAGATCAGAATTATGAATTCCTAAATATGCCTTGGCAACAGATCATAAAAATCTAAAGGAGAAAACGGAGTACCATCCTGTGAGTAGACTACAATAAATTAAAAGCTTCACAGAAAGGCAGGTTAAATTTAACTGTTTGTGCAACATGTAAAAGGAGAAAGGCAGGGAGCTATGTATATCCAAGTTCCTTATACAAGAACAGTTTAGGATTTAGATTACAACTTTTTATTTTTCATTTGAGAGAGACAAGCAAGGTCTCCAATGTAAAACATAGAAACTTGTATTACTTATTATATTGTATATTTTAATCATTTGTTGCAGATATTAAAACCAGAACAGTGTTCAATGTATTATTGTCACATTTCTCCACTTTCACAAATGGTATCACAGTATGGAAATGATGCTGGAGTGCCATGTAGACCGAGTGCTAAGTTGAGAATTTGGTACATGTGGGAATTTGGTGGAGAGAGAGAAAAATAGGTGATCTTGCAGCTGATAAGAATTCTTTTGTTTCAAGCTAGTAACTTATTATCTTAGTTAATTAATAACTAATTAAATAAAGTTAGACAGACTTTAACAGGGATTGTAGCTGCAATATGTGGGAATCTATGAAATACGCTGCATTCTTGGACAACTATATCTGCATTAAGTGTCAGCAGCTTAAGCAGCTGGAGTCACATTGTGAGACATCAGGAAGCAGGAGAATTACCTGGGCAATTTGTTCCAGGAGGCAGTCATAGTACTTAGGTTAGGCAGAACTTGAGTTAGTCAATGGTCAGGGGCAGGAAATGTGATTGGAAGTCAAAAGGTTTATAGGAGTCCTCATTCAGTGATGGAGGACCCCAGTCTCTGCCTTTGACCAATCAGGTGTGAGGTACTTACTACCTGGTGGATGAGTAGGGCTACAGGACAGATAAGTGAACTGACCATGGCACCACAATGCAGGATGTTATTTAAGAGTTCCAGTAAGGGAGATGCAAAATGAAAAGTTAAGGCAATGGAACTGAGAGGTCATGTGGGGAAAGACCAATAGAGTGGGCCAGGAGACAGTTCAACAGTAATTGTGCTTCCAGGAAGGTTACGCACAGAATAATAGTAAAGAAACAAAGGGAACGGTTCTTTATCTGAATGAGTACGCAACAACAGTAATTGACTTCATTAGTAAGAGTGTAGAAGACTGTATGCTCAAGAAGCAAATCTGTGTGTTCTCCAACAGGAAACCATGGATGAACAGGGATAGCCACTGCTTCCTGAAGTCAGGAGTTCAAGTCGGGTGACACTGACCTATACATGAAAGCCAGATTCAATCTAAGGGGATCCATCAAAGATCAATCAAAAGACAATACCAGACCAAGCTAGAGTCCCAGGCTAGCCACATCAACCCTCGCCGACTATGGTAAGGTCTGCAAGACATAACAGGCTACAAAATGAAGGCATTTAAAATCATTGGCTGCAACGCACCTCTCCCTGATCACCTCAAATCATTCTACACCCCTTTTGAGCAAGAGGTCAATGAGAGCATGCCCTCCACCCTGGAAGGATCTATATGTGGTCACTATTGCAGATGTCAGAGCAGCTTTCTTGAAGGTCAACCTGCAGAAAGCAACTGCCCCAGATGGGGCACCCAGACATGCGCTCAGATCCTGTGCTGATCAGCTGGGGGAGATATTCGCAGATACCTTCAACCTCTCTTTACAACAATCTGAAGTCCCAATCTTCAAGAAGGCGACCATCATCCCAGTACCTAAGAAAAACCAAGCAGCATGCCTTAATAGCTATTGGCTGGTGGCTCTGCCTTCCATCATTATGAAGTGCTTTGAAAGGTTAGTCATGGCACAAATGAATTCCAGCCCCCCAGACTACCTGGATCCACTACAGTTTGCCTACTGCTGCAATAGGTCCACCATTTCCCTGGCCCTGCACTCAACTCTGGAACACCTAGATAACAAGGACACCTATATCAATAAATAGGAGTCTGACTATAGCTCAGCCTTCAACACCATTATTTCCACGAAACAGCTCCAAACTCCATGGCCTGGCCTCAGCATCTCCCTCTGCGAATAGATCCTGAACTTCCTAACTCACAGACCACAATTAACAAGGATAGGCAACAACCTCTCCTCCACGATCATCCTCAACACCAGTGCCCCACAAGGCTGTGTTCTCAGCCCCCTATTATAATCCTCATACACCTATGACTGTGCAGCCAAATTCCCCTCCAATTCGATTTTCAAGTTTGCTGATGACACCACTGTAGTGGATCAGATCTCAAACAATGACGAGATAGAGTACAGGAATGAGATAGAGAATCTGGTGAACTGAGCGGCAACAATAATCTCTCTCTCAATGTCAATAAAACAGAATAAAGAAATTTGGCAGGTCAGCTATGATTCTCACCAACTTTTACAGGTATACCATAGAAAGCATTCTTTCTGGTTGTATCACAGATTGGTATGGCTCCTGCTCGACTCAAGACTGCAAGGAACTACAAAAAGGTTCTGAATGTAGTCCAATCCATCATGCAAACCAGCTTCCCATCCATTGACTACACTTCCCGCTGCCGCGACAAAGCAGCCAGCATAAGTAAGGTCCCCACGCATTCTATCTTCTTCCTTCGGGAAAAAGATACAAAAGTCTGAAGTCACGTACGAACTGACTCAAGAACAGCTTCTTCACTGGTGCTGTCAGACTTTTGACTGGATTACCTTGTATTAAGTTGATCTTTCTCTACACCCTAGCTATGACCATAACATTACATTCTGCACTTTGTTTCCTTTTTTATCAAGAAGTGCAAGAAATAATACTTTTCACTATGTTAACACACGTGACAATAATAAATCAAATCAAAATCAAAGTGTAAAGCATTTGCAATAAGATAGATGAATTAGTGGCACAAAGAGGCTAATGGCTTAAATTTAATCACATTACAGAGACATGGTTACAAAGTGACCATATCCGGAAATAAATATTCCAAGGTGCACAAATACTTTGGAAAGACAAACAGAATGGCAAAAGAGGGTGATAGCTCCGATAGTAACAACATTGAGAAAGAGGCTGGGCTCAGAAGACCATGAAGCACAATCAGTATGGATGGAAATTGGGAACAGCCGGAGTCAGAAAATGTTGTCAGGAATAGTTTATAGGCACGAAAACTGTAGTTATACTATTGGACACAACATTAAACAAAAAACTTATTGGAGTGTGTAAAAACATCCAATAATTGTAGGGACTTTAATCTTCATGTAGACTGGACCAAATTGACAAGGGTAGCCTAGAAAATGAGTCAGTAGAACGTTCAAGAGAGTTTCCTGAGGCAGTACTTTGTGGAACCAAGTAGAGAAAAATCTATTTTGGATCTTGTGAGGTAGGATTATTTAATATCATAGTCAAAGGTCTGCTGGGAAAGAGTGATCATATTACAATTTGGAAGTGACATATGTCAATATCAACCACAGTCACCCCCAGTACACTTAAGGGACACAGACCAACGCAGAAAATGAATACTTGGAGCAAATCCAAAACGTGCAATCTGAAATATTGTCAATCGAGGACAAGTCAGAGTTAGGCTCACCCAAGTAGTAATTACAGAAACATTAACCTATTTTGAACCTACTTTGACAGGAACAATCTTGCCTACTCAAATACTTGCCAGCCCATCACTCTTACTGGTTACCATGGTTGCAAAAGCTCAATACTATTATGCTCAAAATCAGAAACAGAAAATTTTGGAAGTACTCAGCAGATCAGACAATGTACGTATGTCAGCTGGATATGAACAAAACGAAGCAAGTGCAGTCCCCCTCAGCTAGCGACAGTAGGGATGGCACATAAATAGGGGCAGATGCAAGTGACTTAGCTCTTAAGAATCTGTTCCAACAAGCTCATGGATGATCTTTTACCCAAATTCCACCCTTCTCACACTATCCTCGTTTATCAAAAATCTAGCAACCTTTCTTGAACATTCTCAACTGAACAACCACATCTGAAGCAGAAAATCCAAAGATTCACAATGCTCTGAGTTAAGAAATTTCTCCGATCAAACTTGAAATGGCCAACCCTTTATTATAAGAATGTGACACCTTGTTCGAGATTTTTCAGTCAGCAGAAACAACTCTTCAGCATCTACCCCGTAAAGCCTTTAAGAGTTTTGCATGTTCCAATTAGATCAACTCTTACACTCCTCAATTCCAGGGGATTTAGGCTTAGTCTAGGCCTCATAGGACAATTTTCTTATTGAGTCTTATGAATCTAAAACAGTTTGCAGATAATCTAAGTTTTCCAGGAATATTCCTGGAATAGTGAACAGTTTTGGCAAACAACAGCAGGACTTCATTGTGCTGTGTGTGGTCCAGGGCATTCACAGAATCCCTACAATGCAGAAGGAGACCATTTGTCTCATTGAGTCTGCACTGATTCTCCATAATCCCTCTCACTGAGCTGACTAATCCCCCTAAACCGTGCATCTTGGGACACTAAGGCGCAGCTTAGCATGATCAATCCACCTCACCTGCACATCTTTGGATTGTGTGGAGGAAACCCATGCAGACAAGGGCAGTCACCCAAAGCCAGAATTGAACCCAGGTCCCTGGCACTATGAGGTAGTGCTAACTGCTGTGCCATCATGCTGCCCATTCTATAAATATGATTATCCAATTACTTGAACAGTTCTGAATCTTCAATAATTTGTGCACGTAAACCCCTAGGTCCTGTTGATCCTGCACCTCCATTGGAATTGTATTTCTAATGATTGGTGCCTAAATTAGTCATAGGCATTGAGTTTGTGTACCTTGGACTAAAGGAACAAAGATGGAGGTAGTACCAGGGGAATGGTGAGAGTGGGAGATTGTAATGAGTACTGTGGCAAAGGTGGAGGCCAAAATGTGATTGAACAATCCAGTAGCTGCAGCAAAGATTGATTAATGGTGGATCAAAAGATTAGACAATTGGGTTTTTGAGTGCAGTTGTTAGTCAATTGGGAAAGAACATTTTCTAGAAGCAGAAACAGAAGGAACTAGAGTTGGGAAAAGAAACATTGATGACGATGGACAAACAATGAGGGCCTTGACACAAGTAGTCATTTTGAGGCTGGTTGCGGTGTTTCCGAAGATGACTGATCAGGCCAATTCGGGCACGGGAAGTCCTGACACATATTGGACAGACTTGCGTAGACACTGTAGTTGTTGCGCTGATGGCTCTGGACTTGCGCAACTCGCGCTTAAGTTGTGCTTCAGCAATACACCTTGCTTTGTGAGCTTGACAGCCTTTGTGGTTGAGGCAGAACCAGGTAGGGCAGTTTTGTGCCAGCGTTTCCCAGGTGGTCATGTCTATGTCAAGCGACTTCAGGGAGGCTTTGAACGTGTCTTTGAAACGTTTCTTCTGCTGTCCATGCGAGCATTTTCCAGCAGACAGCTCCCCAAAAAGGAGCTGCTTGGGTATGCGCTTGTCTGACATACAGACGACATGACCTGCCCACCGGGCCTGCGCTCTCATCAGCAATGTGTGGACTGATGGTAGACTTGCTCTACAGAGAACTTCAGTGTCTGGTACTTTGTCTTGCCATCGGATGCGTAATATTCTGCAAAGACAAGTCATGTGGAAATGATTGAGCTATCTTGCATGCCTTTGATACACAGTCCACATTTTGCAGGCATACAGGAGAGTAGCGAGTAGCACAGCGCAGTAGACCCTCAGTTTTGTTGCTGGGCTGATTCCTCGACATTCCCATACAGTGGAGCGCAGTCTACCAAAAGCAGAACTTGCCTTTGCTATTCTGCAGTTAACTTCTGCATCAATAGTCACTGCTTGGGAGAGGGTGCTGCCAAGATAAAGTGAACTGGCCCACTGCTTGTAGTTTCTGCCCTTTGATTGTAATTATGAGTTCTGTGTACAGTGCATGAGGAGCCTAACTTCAGTCTTTTTAATGTTGATGGTGAGTCCAAAGTTGTCAGCAGCCGTGGAAAATTTGTCCATACTGACTTGCATCTCTGGCTGAGCCACCATACAGGGCGCAGTCATTAGCAAAGAGGAAATCTCTCAGAACAGTTTCCTTCACTTTGATAATGGCTTGCAGTCTCTTCAGGTTGAAAAGCTTCCCCTCCACTCTGTACTTGAGGCTGATTCCAGCGAGACTGTCCTGGAAGGCGTCATTCAGCATGGCAGTAAACATCATGCTGAACAGTACGGGTGCAAGCACACAGCCCTGTTTGACGCCATTGGTGACTGGGAATGCCTCAGAGGATTCTCCGCCATCAAGTACTCTGGCCATCATGGAACAGGCGTACCATCTGAATGAATTTGGGATAGCAGCTGAACTTTGACATGATCTTCCACAGGCCTTGCTGGCTTACAGTATCGAAGGCTTTCGCGAGGTCAACAAAGGTTGTGTAGAGCTTGCGATTCTGCTCCTGACACTTCTGAAGTTGGCACGCAGCAAAAATCATGTCAGTAGTCCCATGACCTTTGCAAAAGCCACACTGTGACTCTGGAAGCAGGCCCAGCTCCAGATGACTGACCAGACGATTTAGCAGGACTCGTGAGGGTTTTTCCTGTGATGGAGAGCAGCGAGATTCCTCGGTGGTTGTTGCTTACTTGTCGATTGCCCTTCCTCTTGTAGAGGAATACAATGGAAGCATCTTTAAGTTCCTGAGGAATGGATCCTTGCTTCCAAAAGGACTGGAACAACACGGGAAAAAGGAACAGATTATGTGACAGCGCAATACAGGGTAGTGATTAAAGTGTCTCAGCGGTGATTGATATGATGGAAGTAGTGAGGTGTACATGATGGCAAGGTCAATTGGGTGGCCATGAATAAGGGGAGTGATCAGTGGCAGTTTTGGTGCTGCTTCATGCTCCCATCCAGACCTCAAAAAAACTCATCAACTTCGCTTCCAGTTTGCACCCCTCCATTGCCTTCACCTGATCCATCTCAGACGTTTCCCTTCCCTTCCTTGATCTGTCTCCAACAATAAACTATCCACCAATATCCATTACAAGCCCACTGACTCCCACAGCTATCTGGACTACAGCTCTTCACACCCCACATCCTGCAAGGAGTCCATCCCTTTCTCTCAGCTCCTTCACCTTTGCTCCGATGGTGCCACTTCCCAAAGTGGTGCTTCTAATATGTACTCCTTTCTCTAAACCGTGGATTTTCATCTACAGTTGTCGACAAGGCTCTCAGCATGCAGTCCCATGCAATGACCCTCACTTTTCTTCCAGGACAGAGTACTGCTTGTTCTCACATTTCACCCTGCCATTTTCACAAACTCCAACATGAAGTCACCACCAAACAATCTTCCCTTCACTCCCTCTGTCAGCATTCCACAGAGACCATCCCCTCTGGGATAACCTAATCCACTCCTCCGCTATACCCAACACCTCTCCCTTCACTCATGGCACATTCCCATGCAATCACAGAAGGTGTAACACTTGTCCCTTTACCTCTTCTATGCTCACCATTAATTCCAGGTTAAGCAGCATTTCCCTTGCACCTTTCAATTGGCACATTGCATTCGCTGCTCCCAAGGGGTCCCCTCTATATTGGAGAAATCAAACGTAGACTGGATCATTGTGTGCACACACCCACCGGAGGTGCTCAGCAAAGCAATCAGGATCCTGACTTTCCACATGCTTGCCATTTTAACACATAATCCTGCTCCCATGCCCATGTCTGTCCTTGGCTTGCTGCAATGTTCCAGTGAAGCTCAACACAAACTGGAAGAACAGCATTTCATCTTCCAGTTAAGCACTTTACAACCTTCCAGTCCAACATTTTCATCCAGTACAGTTTACAGCTTCCCTGCCATTTGGCCATTCACAACCTTTATTCTTTCTGTGGACAGCTCTTAGCAGACTATTCCTCTGGTTTCTATGGCCATGACTCATCTTTCATTCCATCCCCCCCGCGGTATAAATATCTACCGCTTTCTATGCCTTTTAGCATTGACAAATGGTCATCTGGACTCAAACTATCAGCTCTTTTCTCTCCTTACAAATGCCACCAGACCAGCTGACATTTTCCAGCATTTTTCTCTTTTAGTTTCATATTCCAGCATTGACACTAATTGGCTTTTATTTAATAAAGATGGGGGAGTTTACATAAAGGAGAATAGGTGTGGAAAGTTACAGCATGATGAATTGAGATGGAGGTCGAAATCACCAAGGGTAAGTAGTCACCCTGTGTCTTGGGCAGTTTTTTTGTTGGGGGGGGGGGGGGGGGGGGTGGTGAATTGTTGAACTCACCACAAAGCAAAGCACTCATCCCATTTGCATTTGGTCTCCTCACTGTAGAGATGACTACACAGTAAGCAGCAAACAGTATCTTTATTAAAGTGAAAGTACAATGCCTTCTCTACAAGGGATAACCAGCCGTGGTTATCAAAGGAAATAAAGGAGTATTAAATTAAAAGCTGATGCACTCAGAGTGGCTAGAAGTAGTGGGCGAATAGAAGATTGGGAAAGGTGTAAAAATCAACAAAGAATGACTAAGAAGTTGATAAAGAAAGGAAGGATAGACTATGAAGCTAAACTAGCACTAAATATAAAAAAGGACAGCAAGAGTTTTTACAAATAGATAAAGAGGAGGAGGCTGGCTAGAGTGAATGTTGCACCCTTAGAAGAGGAGAGGGGGGATTTAATGGTGGGAGATGAGGAAATGGCGGAGGCCTTAAATAAGTTTTTTTGCCTCGGTCTTCACGGAGGAGGACGCGAATAGTTTGCCAGATATTAAAGATAGAAGAATGGTAGGAGCTGAGGGCCTGAATGCGATTACTGTCACTAGAGAGGTCGTGCTTGATGGACTAACGGGACGGATGGTGGACAAGTCCCCAGGACTGGATGGAATGCTCCCCAGGGTTCTGAAGGAAATGGCAGAGGTGATAGTGGATGCCTTAGTGATTATTTACCAAAACTCGCTGGATTCCGGGGAAGTGCCAGAAGATGGGAAAATGGCTAATATTACGCTGCTGTTTAAAAAGGTAGCAGACAAAAGGCAGGGAATTATAGGCCGGTTAGTTTAATGTCTGTTGCTGGAAAAATGCTTGAATCCGTCAAAGAAGAAATAGCTAGGCACCTGGAAAGGAATGGCTTGATAGAGCAGACGCAGCACAGATTCGTTAAGGGGAAGTTATGTTTGACAAATTTATTGGATTTCTATGAGGATGCGACTAGTGTGGTAGACAGAGGGAAACCGGTGCATATGGTGTTTCTTGATTTTCAAAATGCATTTGATAAGGTGCCTCACAAAAGGTTGCTTCAGAAGGTTAGGGTGCATGGTGTTGGGGGTAAGGTGTTAGCGTGGACAGAGGATTGGTTGTCTAATAGGAGGCAGAGAGTTGGTATCAATGGGTGCTATTCTGATTGGTGGTTGGTGACTAGTGGAGTGCCACAGGGATCGTTGCTGGGGCCTCAGCTATTTACCATTTATATAGATGATCTGGAGGAGGGGGCTGAGTGTAAGGTAACGAAATTTGCTGATGACACAAAGATAAATGGAAAAGCAAATTGTACGGAGGGTGTGGAAAGTCTGCAGAGGGATCTGGATAGGCTGAGCGAGTGGGCGAGGACCTGGCAGATGGAGTACAATGTTAGCAAGTGTGAGGTTATCCACTTTGGCAAGAATAATAGTAGGAGGGATTACTATTTAAAGGGGGAAAAGCTGCAGCATGCTACGGTGCAGAGGGACCTGGGGGTCCTTGTGCATGAATTGCAAAAACCCAGTCTGCAGGTGCAGGGGGGGGGGGGGTGCGAGGGCGAGGGTCAGTTTAGAACAGAGGAACTTCTTCACTCAAAGGGTGGTGAATCTCTGGAATTCTGCCTGTTGAAGTGGTGGAGGCTACCTCGCTAAATATATTTAAGTCACGGGTAGACAGGTTTTTGACAGACAAGAGAATTAAGGGTTATGGGGAGAAAACAGGAAAGTGGAACTGATCCACTTCAGATCAGCCATGATCTTATTGAATGGCAGGGCAGGCTCAAAGAGCTAGATGGCCTACTCCTGCTCCTATTTCTTATGTTCTTAAAGTACAAGTAATTATTTCTTTATCTGGAAGAAATGTTTGGGGCCTCAGAAGGCAAAAGTGATGTTAAATGACTTCCAATTGCATGGGAAGCTGCAGTGAGAAAGGGACAAGGTATTCAGGATGACAGGTTTGGATCAAGGTGTCAGAGCCAACGGTCCCTGTGGAATATTAACAGGAAAGAGGGTGGTGTTAGGGCTGGAGGTGATCTTTTAAAGAGTATTTATGGAAAGTGAGGACAAGGGATTGCAAATATGGCTCTGAGAAGGAGGGGCAGGGTTGAGAGCAGAACTGCAGGAAATTGGTCACGTATCATTGAGGGTCCCCTCAAAGTACAGTGCAAGGAAAATCCTGAGGGAAAGGGTACTGCACAGTAAGAAGTCTCAACATCAACCTAAAATCCAACAGGTTTATTTGGTAGCAAAACTTTCAGAGCAATGCTCCTTCATCACTCACCTAATGAAGGAGCAGCACTCCTTTTTAACTGTACCTACCCTAGTCCAATGATGGCATCACCACATCACAAAAAAGGTTACTGTTATATTGGTGATGCAGCCTTCCACAAGTACAATGGGGATGGAAAAACTGGGAGAATGGAATGGGATGGAATTTTTACAGGAGGCAGGATATGAGCAAGTATAGTCAAGGTCATTAACATGGTGGGCTCAAACATGACTGGATAGTCTAGCTGGAGAAATGGAAACAGAGCCATCAAGAAAGGGAGAACTGTCATAAATGGACCATATCAAGTTGGGAGAATTGAAATCCAAAGTTGATCGAGTTTTGGGCAAAATTAGGGAAAAAGCATCGATACCAAGAAGTGTTAGAGGGAGTCCAAGTAGGACTGGAACAAGGGACATTGCCCAAAGGCATAGAACCCACACAGCTATTCACAACATACAAGTAAAAAGACAAATTGATCAATGAGGGAACAAATTCAGCCAGGCGGAGGGTGTTGATGGATGGGATCTTTCCCCACACCCAAGGACAGTCAGAGGCTCTCCCAGACCCTCAACTTGTCCCTTACAGAAGTTAGTGAAATAACTATCCAAGAGGGAGTCGAGCCTGCGACAGGATAGGAGCTCGGCAAGGCACCATTACTATTGGGAGAGGGTGGCTGACAACGCCCAGGGTGCTGCGGCTAGGGACATTCCGAGCAGCCCGGGTACGCCGCAGAACTCACAGCAGCGCAGAAACTATTACAACCCCCCCATATCCCTTATCAGCCTGCCATCCGATCACTCCCGCCGGGCCAGAGCGGCCCGGAGTTCAGCCTCCCAAATGTCACACCCGGTGCCCTTGGGGCGGATACCTTAGCCGAGCCGAGCCAGACCCCGGGATTGGACCCGGGTTGTTCCTCCTCCACCCCCGCGGGAGCTCGCGCCATTAACGGTCAGCGCTCGCTGCTACCCAACGACCGTCCCCAGCGGAGCCCGGAAACGTTTCTTTCAAATCGCTCATGATCCCGGAAACGAAAGCGTGGACAAAGGGCTGCACGGTCACATGTTCACATCAAACAGGAGGAAATCTCAGAGGCGATAACAATCCCCTATCGCTCCCCTCCCCCAAATCATCATACCATCCCCATTGCTGATTTACGTCTTCAGCAATGGACCACCCCCCCGGACCAACATTTACGATACTAGCAAAATAGATTAACAAAAAGCAATTTTTTTTAATATAAACCACAGACTCGCTCCCGCTATTCCATTTCTGCTTTTATCAACACTTCCTCGTTTGCCTTTAAATTAACGGCAGACCGGAAATGATTAGCCTCGCGAGGCCCCGTAACGCCAGATGATTGACAGATCTGTTCACCAATCGGCAGCCTGATAGCCGGCTGAGAGCCGTGCGATGTGACGTAGTCACACCAATCCGGCAAGGCCGGGGGGCGGGACCAATGAGGGAGCGAGTCCGCTTGTCACGGAGGGAGAAAAAAACGCGAGTGAGCTGAGCTGAGCGAGCGAGCGAGCGATCGGGTGGGGAGGAGGAGGCAGCGGTGGTGGCGGCCGGGCCTCTGAGTGTTCAGAGTGAGAGCGGTGCAGATAACTGTTCGGGCAAGAGCGTCCCTGTACCAGCCGCCCCCACCCAGCCCAGCTCCACAGGTAGGGGAGACAGTGGGGAACCTACCTCAATGGTTTACACAGAGGGAGAAGAGAGCCTTTGGCGGGCGGCAGGCCGGGTCTTGCCTACTGGCTTCAAAGATAAAATTCACAGGCGTTTGTAGTTGTTGTTGTTGTTGTTAGAAAGAAAGTGAACAAAGCGCCTGGGAATGAGTGTGAGGCCAAGCTCGGTTGGGGCCGTGAGTGAACAAAGCTGATCGGTGTGGAAGATGAACGTGAGACCGGTGCGTGCGAGAGAGGGAGAGAAAAGCCTTGGGCATTATTCACTCTGGGATGTGAGTGAGAGAGTTCGTCAGGGTTATCTTTACTCTGGAGAAGTGTGTGAGTCCCTAATCTCTAGATTTCCCTCGAGCTTTTCTGCCATGCTCTTTTAAGATGCCTTTTAATCCTCTTTTACTATCTCTTGAACGGTTCGATGTCAAATATTGACTGATCAAGCGCTTGCGAAGTATCTTAGGACGTTTTGCCACCTTAAAGGCGCCTATAAATGCAAGTAGTTGTTATCCTGACTCCGTCTGTGGGTAAAAATGCTGGACAAACTCAACAGGTCTGGCAGCATCTATGCGGAGAGCAACAGAGTTAAAGTTTCGAGTTCATATGACTGAGATCTGCTGAGTTTGTCCAATATTTTCTGTTTTTATTTCAGATATCCATCATCCGCAGTATTTTACTTCTATCCATCGGTGGGTCCTTGGGTTGTTCTGTCCCTGGTTTTAGTGTGCGTGAACACTTCACTTGGTTGATTTGTGAGCCGACGTCTGATATGTACACGAGACTAATTTTGTCTTGTAGGATAAAATGCAAAATGTTACAAATCTGAAATAAAACGTGACGGTGGACCTGAAACATTAACCCTATGTCCTGTTTCCCGTAGATGCTCCCAGACCTGCTGAGTGTTTCCCATATGTTTTGGTTTTTTGTTTATATCTTACCACTGTAAGCTAATGTGTGCTTGTGGCACCCTTTATTGAGAATTTACTTTGGAATGTATTTTTGAAAACATGCTATAAATAGCAAGGGTTACTTGTCCCATTTGTATCGTCCCTTTTAGCACTTCTGTAGCCCAGCAATGTAATTTTGACATTGTTGGTCATTGAGTGTTCAGAGTGAGAGCGGTTCAGATAACTGTTCGGGCAAGAGCGCCCCGGTACCAGCCACCCCCATCCAGCCCAGCTCCACAGCTAGGGGAGGCAGTGAGGAACCTACCTCAATGGTTTACACAGAGGGAGAGGATTCAAAGGATGTAGGTGGCCCAGGAGAAAGGGCTATGTAGTATTTGTTAAATGAAGCCCACTGTGATTGTTGGCACTGCTAACAATGGGCTTGATGGATGGTCATGATGTGGATATGCCGGTGTTGGACTGGGGTAAACACAGTAAAAAGTCTGACAACACCAGGTTTAAGCCCAACCGATTTATTTGATAGTAAACTCACTAGCTTTCGAGGTTACCCTCTTCGTCAGGTGAACTCTCCATTCACCTGACAAAGAGGGTAACCGCGAAAGCTAGTGAGTTTACTATCAAATAAATCAGTTGGACTTAAACCTGGTGTTGTCAGACTTTTTACTTGATGGATGGCACAGTGGTTAGCACTGCTGCCTCATAGCCCCAAGGACCTGGGTTCAATTCTGGCCTGGGGTCACTGTCTGTGTGGAGTTTGCCTGTTCTCCCCGTGTCTGCATGTGTTTCATCCAGGTGCTCTGGTTTCCTTCCACGGTCCAAAGATATGCAGATTAAGTTGATTGACCATGCTAAATTGACCCTATTTCAGGAGGAGTAGCAGGGTAAATATGTGGGATTGTATTTGGTGCAAACTTGATGGGCTGAATGGCCTCTTTCTGCATTATAAGGGTTCTATGATGATCAATGGACTGCAGCAATTGAAATGGATGTTAGATATTGGTGACAACATTATTATCTAATTTGATAAGTTTTCTTTGCTGTTTGTGATTTGAGTTCCTATTGTATTTCTCTGAAAAAGGGGGCTTGTTGTTGGCTTTTTTTTTGGTTATGTGAATTTCTGAGAGCTGTTCCATTTATATTATAGATATTGGCCAGTTCTCTTGCAGCTGAACATACCACATGTATGCTGTGAGATGCAACTTGCAGCAATGAACAGTGTATAAAGTTTGCAAGCTCAACTTTAAAACAACTCCATTTGTGTGTGCAGTAAACACGTAAGTCATTTCAGTAACTAATTGGGATTTCTCTGGTATTAGCAGAAGATGTTGTTTCGGTCTTCACGGAGGAGGACGTGAATAATTTGCCGGATGTTAGAGATGGAAAGGTGGTAGGACTGGAGGGTCTCGATGACATTACTGTTACTAGAGAGGTGGTGCTCGACAGACTGGAGGGGCTGATTGTGGACAAGTCCCCAGGACCGGATGGAATGCATCCAGAGTCGCTGGATTCCGGGGAAGTGCCGGAAGATTGGAAAACGGCTGATGTTACGCCGTTGTTTAAGAAGGATGCCAGGCAAAAGGCGGGGAATTATAGGCCTATTAGTTTAACGTCTGTTGTAGGTAAAATGTTAGAATCCGTCATCAAGGAGGAAATAGCGAGGCATCTTGAGGGGAACTGCTTGATAGAGCAGACGCAGCACGGTTTCATTAAAGGGAAGTCGTGTCTGACAAATTTACTGGAGTTCTATGAGGACGTGTCTAGGGCGGTGGACAGAGGCGGTGGATGAGGTCTTTCTGGATTTTCAGAAGGCGTTTGACAAGATACCTCACAAGAGGTTATTGCAGAAGGTCAGGGGGCATGGAGTTGGGGGTAGGGTGTTAGCGTGGATAGAGGACTGGTTGTCAAATAGGAGGCAGAGAGTGGGGGTCAATGGGTGCTATTCGGATTGGCGGATGGTGACTAGTGGAGTGCCCCAGGGGTCGGTGCTGGGGCCTCAGCTATTTACCATTTATATAGATGATCTGGAGGAGGGAACCGAGTGTAGGGTGTCGAAATTTGCTGATGACACCAAAATTGGGGGAACGGCAAATTGTGCGGAGGGTGGTGAGAGTCAACAGAAGGATCTAGATAGGCTGGGCGAATGGGCCAGGAAATGGCAAATGGAATTTAATGTTGGCAAGTGCGAGGTGGTCCACATTGGTAGGAATAATGGTAGGAAGGATTATTACTTACGTGGAGAAAAACTGCAGCAGGCGACGGTGCAGAGGGACCTCGGGGTCCTTGTGCATGAGTCGCAAAAACCCAGCTTGCAGGTGCAGCAGGTGGTCAGGAAGGCGAATGGGATGCTGGCCTTCATTGCGAGGGGGATTGAATGTAAATGTAGGGAGGTCTTGCTGCGGCTGTATAGGGCATTGGTGAGGCTGCAGCTGGAGTACTGTGTGCAGTTTTGGGCGCCGTACTTATGCAAGGATATTTTGGCCTTGGAGGGAGTGCTGAGGAGGTTTACTAGGCTGATGCCAGAGTTAAGGGGGTTGAGCTATGAGGAAAGGCTGAATGAATTAGGCTTGTACTCGTTAGAGTTTAGAAGAATGAGGGGAGATCTCATTGAGACATATAAGATGATGAATGGGATGGATAGGATAGAGGTGGAGAGACTCTTCCCGCTCAGAAAGGATAGTAGGACTAGGGGGCACAGCCTCAAGATAAAGGGGGGGCGGTTTAGAACGGAGTTGAGGAGGAACTTCTTCACTCAAAGGGTGGTGAATCTCTGGAATTCTCTGCCCGTTGAAGTGGTGGAGGCTACCTCGCTAAATATTTTTAAGACACGGGTTGATGGGTTTTTGATAAGAGAGGGGATTAAGGGTTATGGGGAGAGGGCAGGAATGTGAAACTGAGCCACGACAGATCAGCCATGATCTTATTGAATGGCGGGGCAGGCTCGAAGGGCTAGTTGGCCTACTCCTGCTCCTATTTCTTATGTTCTTATGTTCTTAAAAGTGTTTTGTTAGTTTGTAAGGACAGGTTGAGTGCTTATACCACCTCTGAAATTGCAGATCTTGGAATTATTATTTGAGGCATCAAGTTGTAATTGTTGGATGTGGTGCTTGTTAATGGAGAATTAAGATCTCCGTTACATATCTGTATGTGGACATTTCATGATTTAACGGTCTGAATCAACATAGAAATACATAGAAGTTACAACACTGAAGTATGCTGTATTAGTGCAACCAAATGAACAAATAGTTTCAATTTCATTTATCCAATTTGTTTCCGTGTTCCTTAGATTCCCTTTCCTTCGTTCACTTATCTAACCTTGATTGTTGCCACAGTTTTTGCTTCAACCATAAACTGAGAAAGTGAATTCCACGTCTTTGGGTGGCATGGTGGTACAGTGGTTATCACTATTGCATCACAGCTCCAGAGATCTGGGTTTGATCCTTGGCATCGGTCACTGTCCATATGAAGTTTGCATGTTCTCCCCATGTCTGCATGGGTATATTTCCACAGTCCAAAGATGTGCAAGTTAGTTGCATTGAACATGCTAAATTGCTGTTTGTGTCTTGGGATGCATAAATTAGAGAGATTAGCAACATAAATATGTGGGGTTGCATGGATAGGGCCTAGGTGGGACTGTTGTTGGTGCAGACATAATGGGTGAAATTGCCTCCTGCACTATAGGGTTTCTATGATTCACAACACTGCATGAAGAAGCTTTACCCCTCGAGCTCTTTGCTCCTGAAGAACATCACACCTACTTTGACTCGAGTATAATTACTGATATTAGCTGAAAAGCATAATCTCAAAATTTATATAACTTCTACGTATTTCTTACTTTTAGTAAATTTAATTTCATTTAATCGTGAGACTATTAGGGGCGGGAGGAAACCATTTGGCCCTTAGAGCTTGCTCCACATTCAATAAAATTACCGCTGATTTATTTCAACTCTTTCTTACATTATCCTTCATCTGCTTAATTCCCCGAGTATCCAAAAATCTCTCAAATCTCTATCCTGAAGTTACTTAAGAATTGAGCATAGCCACTGAGGATAGCGAATTACAAAGATTCTCAATCCTTCCTGACTGTTACCCCCAATTTTAGATTCCCGAGCCAAGGGAAACATCTTCCCAGCATCTGCTATTTCAAGCCCTTTAGGAATTTTATGTTTCAATTAGATCATCTCATGTTCTAAATTCAAGAGAATATTGGCTTCATCTAATCAAACTCTCTTCAGAGGATGGCCCTTTCATCTCAGGAATCAATCTGCTGAATCCTTGCACTCAAGTCAAGTACACCTTTTGAGTCTCTCTCTCTCTCTCTCTTCTCCCCCCCCCCCAAATAACATCCTAATGTTGTTTCCTTTGATCTTTTACAGAATTTACTATATCTCCTACTTTGGTGTCATAACATCTGGATAGCACTCCAGTAGTCCTGTGGGATGATCAATGTTGTTCAATACACTTGCTACAAATGGTGAATCAACTATAAGCAGATGGAAAATCACATTCATTTTTAGACCCACATAATAGTGAGTTGTGTTAAAGTTGCAGAAGTGGGTATGAGTATTCATGTCACTTGCTAGTCAGCTATTTTTCTTCCATTCAAAAGTAGGGAATAATAAACCATGTTGCTGTTAGGTGATTAAATATTGGTCAGATCTATGTGTATCACAAAATAGTTGTTGGGTTTCTCTTGACCTAGAATGACATAAGAAAAAAAATTTGCTATTGGTTACCTTCCCTATTCTTGTCCTCTCTGGGTGCTTCTGAATGATACATTTAGATCTATAGGACCGCACTGTGAAAACAGGACCAGCTTTTGGAAGGACAGTGGTTTGATTTGCTTTCAATTTTCTTGGGGAATCTGGTCCAATCTGAAACTTAAAGCTGGCTAAAGTTGATTGGGTAAATAGACTAAAAGGTATAACTGTAAATAAACAGTCTGAAAGATGTAACAAAACAATTGGAAATGTTCAACAAAAATGCATACCATTGAAAAACAAAAACTCAGCAAGAAAGATCCATCTGTGGTTTACTAAGGAGGCTAAGGATTATATTAGATTAAAAGAAGAGGCTTATATGCTGCAAAGAATAGCAGTAAACTGAGGATTGGGAGTGTTTTAGAAATCGACAAAGAACCATCAAAATGTTGCTAAAAGGGGGAAAAAGTAGCATACGAGAGTAAGTCAGGAATATAAAAATAGATTATAAGAGCCTTTGCAAGTAGCTCGAGTAAACACTTGACCCTTTGAAGCAGAGATAGGAGAAATTATCATGCTTAATAAGGAAGTGACAGAAATTGAACAAGTGTTTTGTCTATCTTCATGGAAGACAAATTGCATACCAAAAATAGAGGGTAACCTAGGGGCCAATAAAATGTATAAATTAAGGAAAAATATCAGCAAACTGGAGAAACTTGAGAGAGGCAGTAGCATAGTGGTATTGTCACTGGACTAGTAATCCAGAGTCTCAGGGTACTGCTCTGGGAATCTGGGATTTAGTCCCTTCATGGCAGGTGGTAAAATTGATTTCAACAAAAATGTGGAATTATGAGTCTAAATTAAGACCAGGAAACATTGCTGATTGTTGTAAAAATTCATCTGGTTCACGAATGTCCTTTAGGGAAGGAAATCTGCCTTTCTTAACTGGTCTGGCCTATATGTGACTCTAGATCCACAACAATGTGGTTGACTCTTAATTGCCACTCAGTTCAAGGGCTGTTAGAGGTGGACAACAGATGCTGGCCTTGCTAGTAATGCCCATATCCCATGGAAGAATTAAAAAAAAACTATTAAGGACACATTCCCAGAACCTGATGTCCTGTGTCCTAATCTAAAAGAGATAGCTGCAGGCGTAATAGTTGTGCTACTTATGATTTCCATTGTCACATGGTAGTACAGAACTGCTGGAAAAAGAGACATGCTGACAAGACTCTTCATTTTGCACACATCAAATTTCAAATGAAGCAACAATTTATATTGCATGAGAAAAGGGTGCTAATTGATTGGCAAGTCTTTACCAATGACTAATGTCAGGCTTACTGGCCTGTAGTTCTTGTTCTCTCTCTTTGTTTTTCTCAAATAGTAGTTTTATATTTGTTAACTTCCAATCCACTGGGACCCAAAATCTAGGGAATACTGCTGAAAAAGGTATCAGGGTGTTGCTATGAAAATACACCACTGTTGTTCTCCATGCTTTTGTTTAATTCAGAAAATACCTTGACATCTTCCTTTGTTTGAAGAAGACATTAATATATGTAGCTTCTAGCACATGTAGCATAATTGATGTTTTCCAGTTATGGGATGCTGCCGTTAAATCAAAAAGATGTTCTGCCTACCATACAAATGAATAATATATCAATTTCAGTGCTACCGCAAAGCCAGGATTCTAGGTTGTACGTTTCAACATCTGGCGAATTGTATCAAACAGCACATCCCTTTGGCTGTCCTCATCATGGCTGTTCATAATAGACAAAGTGCTGGCCATACTCAACCAGCCTCTACTTGCGAAACTCAAAACATTATGTGCAACATTAGGTGTCATTCTGTGATTGAACACTGACAATTAATTTAAGATTATCAGTTGGTGCACAGTGTGGCTCATGTATGCTTGCTGGTTGACTAATCAGCACCTTTTCCTCATGCAGTATACATTGTTGCTCCCTTTTGAAATTTTGAATATTTGCGTCCGCCCTGATGAATGCAAAACAAAAAGCTTTGACGGCATGTCTCTCTTTTTCAGCAATATTTCCTAGATTCTGGGTCTCAGCAGATTGGAAGTTAATAAATGTAAAACTACTATTCAAGAAAAATGAAGAGAGAAAATAAGAACTACAGGCCTGTAAGCCTGACATTAGTTGTTGGTAAAGTGTTGAAATGTTAGCGAAATCTTAACGATGCATTTAAAAAAATTGTAATATGACCCGACAATGTTAGTATGGTTTTATGAAAGGGAAATCCTATTTCACAAATTAATTAGAATGTTTTGATGGTAGATAATAGGTAGTTAAAGGAGAGCTAGTAGACATTGTATACTTGGATTTCCAAAAGATATTTGATGAGCTGCTGCACAAAAGATTAATAGACAAGATAATGGTTCATAGAGTTGGAGTGATATATTAGCACAGCTAGAGAATTGGTAACAGACCAGGAAGCAAAGAGTAGGGATAAATGGGACTTTCTCAATCTGGAATGCTACAAGAAACAGTGCCAGGGCTGCAATTATTTACAAGCTATTAACAACAGAGTAATGCATCTAGGTTTGCTGATGATACAGAGTTATTTGGGAGTGCAAGCTGTGAGGAGGATACAGCTGTAAAGGGCTATATACAGGTTTGAGAATTATAATGTGAGAATGTTCAATCAGTAAGAATAGAAAATCAGAATGTTTTAAAAAGGTGTGAAGTTTGTACAAAATGATGTTCGTTTGAAGAATTTGAGAGAACTTGTACAAGCTACATGAAGTTAGTTTATATGTATAGCAAGCAATTAGAAAAGCCCATGGTGTGTTGGTCTTCATTGAAATGGCATTGGGGTGCAAAATCTTGCTATAGCTTTACTGGGCTTTGATGAAACCATACCTGGAATACTGTGTTCAGTTTCGATCTCCACATTTAAGAACAAAATTTCTTGTATTGGAGACAATATGGTGAAGGGTGCACTGGATTGGTCCCTGGGATGAGAGGTTGTCCTACGGTGAGAGTCTTGAGTAAATTGGGTCTTTATTCTCAGGAGTTTGTAAGAACAAGAGATAATCTCATTGAGACATTCAGGATTCTGAGGGTCTTGAAAGGGTGGACACTGAAATGTTGTTTTCCCTGGGTGGAGAATCTAGATTAAGGGGATGCAGTTTTAGGAGAAGGATTTGATCATTTCTGAGATGAGATATTTCAAAGGGTTGTGAATAATTGGAATTTGCTACTCCAAAGGTTGTGGACGCTCCACCTTTGAATATATAAAGAGCAAAGAACAGTACAGCACAGGAATAGACACTTTGGCCCACCAAGTGTGTGCTGACACAGATGCCTCTCTAATCTAATATTTTCTTCCCTCTATGTAATCCATACCCCTGACATGGTGGCACAGTGATTTGCACTGCTGCCTCACAGCGCCGGGGACCCGGATTCGATTCCTGGCTTGGGTAACTGTCTCTGCGGAGTTTGCACATTTTCCCCATGTCTGCTTGGATTTCCTCCAGGTGCTCCAGTTTCCTCCCACAGTCCAAAGATATGTGGGTTAGGTGATTTGGCCATGCTAAATTGCCCCTTGGTGTCAGGGGGACTAGTTAGGGTAAACACATGAGGTCATGGAGATAGGCCCTGGGTGGAATTGTGGTTGGTGCAGATTCAATTGGCTGAAGGACCTCCTGCACTGTAGGATTTGATGATTCTACGATTCCCTGCCTATTCATGTATCTATTCAGATGCCTCTTGAATGCTGTTATAGAATCTGCTTCCTCCAGCAGCAGGTTCCAGGCTCTGTGTGAGAAATCTGCCCTTTACAACTCTTTTAAACATTATCCCTTCTCACTTTCAACCTGTTTCCCCCGAGTAATTGACCCTTTGACCCTGGGAAAAAGGCTCTGACTATCCACTCTATTCAAACCTGTCATAATCTTGTAAACCTCTATCAGATTCCCCCCTCATTCTCCAGTGCTCCAATGGAAATAATCCAAGTTTGTTCAATCTTTTTTCATAGTTCATATCCTCCAAACCGGGCAATATCCTGGTAAAACTCGTCTGCACCTTTCCAATGTATCAACAACCTCCCTGTAGTATGGCAACCAGAATTGTACACAATACTCCAAATATAGCCTAATTAAAGTTTTACACAGCTGCAACATGATTTTCCAATTCCTTTACTCCCTGACCGATGAAGGCCAGCATGCCAAATACCTTCTTGACCAACTTGTCCACCTTGCCCCCTCCAGGGAACTATGGATCTGCACTTACAGATACCTCAATATGCCAATGTTTCCAAGGGCTCTACCATTTACTGTATATTTTCCTTCTGCGGTAGACCTTCCAAATCACATCACCTCACATTTGTGTGGGTTAAATTCCATCTGCCATGTTTCGGCTAGGTCTCCAGCCGATTTGTATCCTGCCATATTTGAGACAGATATTTTTATTTTTCAGGGATCAAGGGTCATGTGAAGTGGGTGGGCAAATAGAGTTGAAGCCAAAGATCAACTATGATTAAATTTGTTAGCAGGCCATGTGATCTACTCCTGCTCCAATTTATATTTTTATATTCTATGGGAATGCTAACTCAAGAACTTGGTTTTGTTTAGCTTTAATTGGCAGTTCTTGCAAAACCATTGAGCTGTGAGAGTGACAGACATGACTGCCAATAAATGATGAAATGTGCAATTTTGGCAAGCTGGGCAGTGCAGCAACATCCTTAACCTTAATAAATCTGTTGATGTGAGTGATTATAAGGAATTGGACACTGTTGTCATAAAAGGAGAGACCACAAGCGTTTAGGCCTTGAGCCAAAGGTTTATTAAATGTCCAGCATGGTCTCGGAAATGGTAAGTTACAATGTAAACAAGGCAGAAGTGAGTGCCAAAGTCAATTTGTCAAGGTTTGTTGATTCTCTCTCTCTCTCTCTCTGTCTCTTCCATCCCCGCTCCCCACCCAGCCAACCCTGTGGCTTAATATATTAGAATCATAGAAATCCTACAGTACAGAAAGAAGCCATTTGACCCATCGAGTCTGCACCGACCACAATCCCACCCAGGCCCTACCCCCAAATCCCTACATATTTACCCACTGATCCCTCTAACCTACACATCTCAGGACACTAAGGGCAATTTTTTTTAGCACGGTCAATCAACCTAACCCACACATCTTTGGACTGATAAATAAAGGAACTAATTCTGATAAATAAAGGAAGTTTACTCTTGAAGATGTTTCTGTTTTTGAAATAAACTGGAGCATACAGTCAGAAACAGATAACCTCAATTCAACAAGTTGTCAGCATTTTTGAGAATATATACAGCAGGTTTGCTTTGAGGAACGGTTGGACTGCAAAAGCCTTTTTGAAGCTGTTCTTGTGGCTGTCACAGTCTTGATTGCTGATGATTTAAAACCTCAAATGTAGTTCGAAAGGGTTGCATTTTTTTAATTATTGCATTTTTTATATCATGTGGTGACCTGCTTGCCTCAATTATAATGAGCACTGAAATCCTGTTGCACAACACTCATCTCATTGACATGCACAATGAATAGAACTGAATCCTGAGAGGTTCCAACTCAGTTCCTACTCAGCTCCAACCATTCTGAACAATCACCTTAAATCCTACTCTGTTCTTGATTACGAGCAATTTTTAAACCAGTTTGCAGCCCTCTCTGCTAATTTCATACCTTTGAACCTTCTCTCATAACCTTTAATGTGGTACCTTGTTAAAAGCTTTCTTAAAGTCAATAAACAGTCCAACCACTGCATTTTGCCCTGCTACATAAGAATATAAGAAATAGGAGCAGGAGTAGACCATCTAGCCCTTCGAGCCTGCCCCGCCATTCAATAAGATCATGGCTGATCTGAAGTGGCTCAGTTCCACTTTCCTGCCTTCTCCCCATAATCCTTAATTCCCTTGCCTACCAAAAACCTATCTACCTGTGTCTTAAATATATTTAGCGAGGAAGCCTCAACCACTGCAACGGGCAGAGAATTCCAGAGATTCACCACCCTTTGAGTGAAGAAGTTCCTCCTCAACTCCGTTCTAAACTGTCCCCCGCCTTATCTTGAGGCTGTGCCCTCTAGTCCTGCTGTCCTTTCTGAGCGGGAAGAACCTCTCCACCTCTACCCTGTCCATCCCTTTCATCATCTTGTACATCTCAATGAGATCTCCCCTCATACTTCTAAACTCTAACGAGTACAAGCCCAGTTTATTCAGCCTCTCCTCATAGCTTAACCCCCTCAATTCCGGTATCAGCCTAGTAAACCTCCTCTGCACTCCCTCCAAGGCCAAAATATCCTTGCGCAAGTGCGGCGCCCAAAACTGCACACAGTACTCCAGCTGCGGCCTCACCAGTGCCCTGTACAGTTGCAGCAAGACCTCCCTACTTTTATATTCAATCCCCCTTGCTATGAAGGCCAGCATCCCATTTGCTTTCCTGACCACCTGCTGCACCTGCAAGCTGGGTTTTTGCGACTCATGCACAAGGACCCCCGGGTCCCTCTGCACTGTAGCATGCTGCAGCTTTTCGCCATGTAAGTAGTAGTCCTTCCTACCATTATTCCTACCAAAGTGGATAACCTCACACTTGCCAACATTGTATTCCATCTGCCAGGTCCTCGCTCAGCCTATCTAGATCCCCCTGCAGACTTTCCACACCCTCCGCACAATTTGCTGTTCCACCAATCTTTGTGTCATCAGCAAATTTCGACACCATACACTGGGTTCCCTCCTCCAGATCATCTGTATAAATGGTAAATAGCTGAGGCCCCAGCACCGATCCCTGGGGCACTCCACTAGTCACCAACCGCCAATCCGAATAGCGCCCATTGACACCCACTCTCTGCCTCCTATTTGACAGCCAATCCCCTATCCACGCTAACACCCTACCTCCAACTCCATGCCCCCTAACTTTCTGTAACAACCTCTTGTGCGGCACCTTATCAAACGCCTTCTAAAAATTGAGAAACACCACATCCACCGGTTCCCCTCTATCCACCGCACTAGACACATCCTCATAGAATTCCAATAAATTCGTCAGACACAACTTCCCCTTAACGAAACCGTGCTGCGTCTGCTCTATCAAACAATTCTTCTCAAGATGCCTCGCTATTTTATCCTTGATTACGGATTCAAGCATTTTTCCTACAACAGACATTAAACTAACCGGCCTATAATTCCCTGCCTTTTGCCTGCTACCCTTTTTAAACAGCGGCGTAACATTAGCCGTTTTCCAATCTTCCGGCACTTCCCCGGAATCCAGCGAGGTTTGGAAAATAATCACCAAGGCATCCACTATCACCTCTGCCATTTCCTTCAGAACCCTTGGATGCATTCCATCCGGTCCTGGGGACTTGTCCACCATCAGTCCCTCTAGTCTGTCGAGCACTGCCTCTCTAGTAACAATGATCTCATTCAGGCCCTCCACTCCTACCATCTTTCCATCATTAACACCCGGCAAACTATTTGCGTCCTCCTCCGTGAAGACCGAAGCAAAAAAGTTATTCAAGGCCTCAGCCATTTCCTCATCCCCCACCACTAAATCCCCCCTCCCGTCCTCTAAGGGTCCAACATTCACCCTAGCCAGCCTTCTCCTTTTTATATATTTATAAAAACTCTTGCTATCCTTTTTTATATTTAGCGCTAGCCCAGCTTCATAGTTTATCCTTCCTTTCTTTATCAACTTCTTCGTCATTTTTTGTTGATATTTAAACCTCTCCCAGTCCTCTTCTCGCCCACTACTCTTCGCCACTCTAAACGCATCAGCTTTTAATTTAATACTCTCCTTTACCTCCTTTGTTATCCACAGTAGATTATCTCTCCTCCTACGATCCTTTTTAACCATCAGAATAAATTTCTGCTGAGCACCAAGATCTCCTTAAAGATCCTCCACTGTTCCTCAGCAGACCTACCTTCCAATCTGCTCCCCCAATCAACATTCGCCAATTCCTCTCTCATCTTATTGTACTCCCCTTTGCTCAAACAAAGGACACAGGTCCGTGATCCACTTTCTCCTCCTCCATCTGCATCAGAAACTCCACCATACAATGATCACTCTTCCCAAGAGGATCCTTCACCACAAGGTCCCTAATTCTACCTGTCTCATTACATAACACCAGATGTAAGATAGCTCGCTCCCTTGTCGGCTCCAACACACACTGTTCAAGGAAACTATCCCGGCAGCATTCCAAGAACTCTTCCTCAAGCCCACCGCGTCCAACATGGGTTGACCAATCACTATGTAGATTGAAATCCCCCATAATTATCGCCGTTCCATTCCTGCACGCCGCATTTATTTGTGCGTTTATAGCCCGTCCCGCCTCCAGGTCATTATTTGGGGGTCTATAGACGACACCCACCAGCGTCTTCCTCCCCTTGCTGTTCATAATCTCCACCCATAACGATTCCACATTCTGCTCTCTGGCGCCTATATCTTCCCTTACTACCACCCTGATACTATCCTTAATCAGCAGAGCTACCCCCCCCGCCCCCACCCTTTTCCTCCCGTCTATCCTTCCTAAACACTTGATACCCCTGGACATTCAGCTCCCAGTCCCTGTCACCTTGCAACCACGTCTCTGTAATGGCCACCAGCTCATATCCATTTGTGCTGATCTGCGCCACCAGCTCATTCACTTTGTTCCGAATGCTTCGTGCATTCAGATAAAGTGTCTTCATCCCAGCCTTTATCTGGACCCTATTTGAAGGAACGCTACCAACCTTACTCATGCCCCCCTACTTCCTTTATTATTGGGACAACTTTGGCCTCTTCCTGTACCTGTACCCTCTCCTTTACTTTAGACCCTGTAATTTCACACACACACACCCACACACACACACACACACACACACACACCCCGCCCCCCCAAATTAGTTTAAAACCCTATCTGCAGTCCTATTTACATGATTCGCCAGGACCCTGGTCCCAGCACGGTTCAGACCAACACCATCCCACCTGAACAGGTCCCACCTACCCCAATACTGGTGCCAATGCCCCAGAAATTCTAACCCATTCCTCCCACACCAACCCCTGAGCCACCCATTCACCTCTTTAATCCTATCTACCCTATGCCCATGTGCACACAGTTCAGGCAGTAATCCAGAGATAACCACCTTGTCGGTTCTGCTTTTTAATTCCATTCCCAGCTTTTCATACTCCCTCTCCAGATCCTCAGTTCGCATTTTGCCTATGTCGTTGGCACCCACATGCACCACAATGACCGGATTCTCACCCTCCCACTCCAGGTTCCTCTGCAGCCCAGATGTGACATCCTGGACCCAAGCACCAGGCAGACAACACACCCTTCTGTGCTCTTTATCATTGTGACAAAAGACAGTGTCTATACCCTTAGCAACACTATCCCCAATTACCACTACATTCCTTTTTACCTTCTCTTTGTCTGTGTCCTGTGTCTGCATCACTGTACTGTGTGCAGTTTGCTCACCAACCTCACAGCCCCCATTCTTGTCCACACTGGAAGCAAGAAACCTGTTATGCAGATTGAGAGGCTGAGGCCTCCGGTCCCCACCCTCCTTCCTCCTCTCCCCACCCTCCTTCCTCCTCTCCCCACCCTCCTTCCTCCTCTCCCCACCCTCCTTCCTCCTCTCCCCACCCTCCTTCCTCCTCTCCCCACCCTCCTTCCTCCTCTCCCCACCCTCCTTCCTCCTCTCCCCACCCTCCTTCCTCCTCTCCCCACCCTCCTTCCTCCTCTCCCCACCCTCCTTCCTCCTCTCCCCACCCTCCTTCCTCCTCTCCCCACCCTCCTTCCTCCTCTCCCCACCCTCCTTCCTCCTCTCCCCACCCTCCTTCCTCCTCTCAGCAGCCCCCTCTTGTTCCTGACCCTTAGAGTGAGCCAGTCCAGGGGGGCTGGATGTCTCTTGCACCCCATTATCAATGGTACCCTCCCTCTCCCTATTGAGCCTCAGTGTCTGAAGCTCAGAGGCCAGCTCATCTACTTTGAGCTGGACCTCTTCCAGCAACCAGCACTTACTGCAGACATGGTCACTGGGAGGGACCCTGGGGTCCACCAGCTCCCACATCATACAGAAACAGCACACTACATGCGCCTCCATTATTCCCTTTAGTACTACTGAACACAGTTTACAAGTCAAACTTACCTGGCCCTTTTTCCCCAAGCCCTTTGATCCTAAGCCCTTACAGCTCACTCAGTTTCCCTCTCACTCCACTGCCCACTCCGACACTGCCTGCTGTTTACAGCAGGCCTCCTTTTAAACCTAGCGCGGTTTAAAAAAATTCTTACCCACAAATCTACCTTCTCAAAGAATTCTGAAATTTGTGTTGGCTACACCTAACCATTTTGTTTTTATCTAAATATGTGGCAGCTTCATCCTTAGTTAAATATTCTCAAACAAATATTATACGGGCTCATAATTGTTTGGATTTGTTCGGTCTCTTACCATTTTCTGTTCTCCACGTATTTCAGGGCTCTACTGAGTGAGGCTCTACAACATCTGCATGCTATATTTACATTGCTAGAATTAATTTACTTCGAAGGCCAGAATGATTGACCTACAAAAATCCAGCTCTCTGATCTGTTATTGGGATCTTGCTTTAGAAATTTTAATGTGGAGAACTGGCACATGCATATCAGACTCCCTTATTTAATTGACAAAAAGTGCTAAATACAACCGACAAAACAATTAAATATAAAGCAGTTTTGGGTTTGCCTGTGTGTTTGTGATTTTATCTGTACTGACATTTGTCCCATTTTGTTCTTGCAAGTGTCTCTGCTTATAGTATCCTGGGTGTGATTCTGATGTGTATGTATATATGCACAAGTGTTAGTATTGTCACAGATTTGGATCTGTCCTCTGTCAGAATGATTATAATGTGCTCTTGGCTCAGGTTCTGACTTGCGTATGTAGAAGGCAAGATAGTACACTAGTGCTGATGTTTATATGTAAGCAGGCTCACTGTTCTCGACCTTTTACACTATATTGGCTCACATGTTTCTGTCAGTGATTGCACTGCCTGATTCATTTGTTTGTGCCCGAGTGCCACTATTTGCCTTGTTTTGAGTGAGGCCTCAGAGTGTGTGTGTGTGCGCGCTGGGTGTGGCTTTATGGCCACAATTTGTGGTCCTGGTATGCAGTTGTTTTGTTGTTCTTGTGCCTTGGGACACTTTACTACATTTAAAGGCACTGTATAAGTAGTTGTTGTTGATGAGTTTTTCATTGGTTGCAGCAGAACAATTAGAAGCATCCCAAAACAAAGGGAGTCTGTTCAAATTAAAATTTAATATAGATTAGTTTAAAATCGTAATCAGATTTAGATCAGTAACATTTAAGGCTTGTGTTGGTTGACATGTTACTTGGGTATAGATTTGTCTGTTTTTAACCTACTTCTTTGAAAGGTCAGTTTAATCTTAATTTATAACATAAGAAAAATAAGAACGCACTACAAGTACCAGCAAAGCAGTTGCATTACCACAGCAGCAAGAGGACATAGTGCTTGATTGACTTGCAAGCAGGACACAGTAAATATCCCTATCTTGGATCTATGCCAACTGAAGATTCTTCATCTGTGGATGATTCACGGTAGCTCCCTATCTAGGTGTTGACTCACTCCCCTTTCCATCTCTGATATGTGACAGCCTTGCTGCGGCTCCCTCTTTATCAGTATTCACAGGAACTCATTTGTCTCAGTGGACGGTGCCCTTTTGCTGCTTATGTTGTTGCAGTCAACACTTGTAAATATCAACGGTAACTGCCCTTTTCTCAACTATTTAATTCAAAGTCATTGAACCTAGAGGTTTAGAAATTCCTCTCATACATCCAACCTCAGCATTTCTAACTCCTGGGTAACTATTGCACAAACCCGCACTGATCCCCTAGGGAATCTTTCATCCCCTCTAATCCTCAAAACCTAGGGCCAACCCTGCCCCTGCATACTGGACTCTCTTCACACCCCAAACCAATCAGGAAGTTCCCCTTCCCCTCGACCCCCTGACTACCCACCCTTAAGGAACTACACTTCCAACTGGAACTGCCCAACCCACAGGATTTTCCTCCTGATCCCACCACCTCAACGGGGATTCTTCTGTCCCCTCACTCCTGACCCCAGCCCCAATGCTCACCGCCTGTCATCCCATTGGAGTGGAATGGCAATCCAATGCTGATTGTCACTCTGAGGAAGTTCAGGCCCAACATTTCACTCAGATACAATGTTAAAAACAACTCAACAATACAGTATTAAAGAACCTTTTTGAGAATTAGTCAAGGCTGGTGCTATTCTCATTAACCCTTTTTGTTTCTGACATTCATCCAAAGCTATATACAACATTTTCAGCATCCACTGTGGGTATCATGTAACTGTATACCATTGTTATTTGAGCACAAACTAAAACTCTGCACCTGGTCAGGCAATCTGAATGATCCCATTTGGCAGTCTACTTTATTCTGGTTTTGAACATGGCTCCATTGTCTTTGACAGTTATCTCAGCCTATTAAAAAATTGAGTTCAATCGATTTTTCCACAAAGCTGTTTAGGCTTCCATGTGTAAAAGGCACTTGAGTCTGTAAAATATCAGCAATAGACAAATAGTTTGATATATTTAATATAATTTAAACCTGTTTAAAGTTCTGAAAAAGTATCTGTGTTTGTTTCTCAAAACATTACATTCCAGTTACTGTAGAAGAAAAAATATCTTGGCTTATGATGTTGTTATCACTTTGGATACCTGTTAGCCAAGCAGTCTGATCACACTGATGTAGTTTTGTTGTACAGATAGAGTTGTATCATTGAATGTCACCAGAAGGCACAACATAGATAGGAAAAAGTGGGACATGGATGGATCTTTCTGGGATTGAGGTGACTGACTATGAGAGTCAGTAAAGAAACAGTTGTTAGCTATGACCCAATAGTAACAGAGTAGTAAGTAACGAGAGCCTCACAAAGTTGGATAATAGAGGACAGGTGTTCAATGAGCATAATGTGGTTTATCTGTTGAAGACTGTAATGTAGAGGCGTGGTGTTTTTAAGGTGGAAAGGCCCGGCTTGCTTTTGGAGCGAATGGAGATTTAGTGATGAAATGTACGGCAACAGAGCAAGGAGGTGGGAACAACAAAAGGGTTGAATTGGATAAAAAGCTAGCCACAATGATGACCATGAAACTATCAGATTGTCATAAAAATCCGTCTGGTTCACTTGGTATCCATTAGGGAAGGAAATGTGCCGCTCTTATCTTGCCTGGCCTACATAAGTCTCCACATTCTATCACTCTGTGGTTGACTCTTACCTGCTATTTGAAATAGTCTAGCAAGCCACTCAGCTGTATCAGACCATATCTGAAAAGTTAAAAGGGTAAAACCAGCTGAAATATTTGGCATTGAGCTAGGCATCAGATATGAAGAAGGTACACTGAGTCCAATTGATCTGTAAACAGTCTAGGAGAGCTGCTCCATGGTGTGGTCAAGCAATAGCCCAACATAGTCATGTTCACATAATTATACCTAACTGCCAATCATAGAATCCCTACAAAGCAGAAGCAGACCATTCGGCCTATTGAGTCTGCACCGACTGTCTCAGAGAGCATCCTACCCAGACCCTATTCCCTAATCCCACATATTTAATTGGCCATTAATCCCCTTAACCTACAAACCTTTCAACACTAAGGCACGATTTAGCATGGCCAATTAACTTAACCTGCACATCTTTGGAAGGAAACTGGAACACTCAGAGGAAACCCACGCAGACATGGGAAGAACATGCAAACTCCACACAGATAGTCACCCAAGGCTGGAATTGAACACGGGTCCTGGCGCTGAGACAGCAGTTCTAGCCACTGTGCTACTCCATGTCCCAAACTCCTTTGTTACCATTCCTAGGCATGCCCTTTCCCACAAGCAGGACTGACCAACCAGAGGGGGTGGCACAGTGGTACACAGTCAGAAAAGAATGTTGCTGGAAGTTCCACAATATTGACTCTGACCGCATGCTCATGACCATGAGTGGTTTAGTAGCACAATTACTGACTGAGCTGGCTGAATCTTGAAGAATGTATTTCTCCATCTTTGCTGTTGCCAGTGATGAAAGCCAACGTGATGGAAAAACCTCATGACCTCATCCTCCTCAATCTTCCTGCCATAGATGCATCTGTCAAGGATATTATTGGTTGACCACCTCACATGCTAATAGTTCTGTGCTAAATGACTAAGATTTAGATTCTTGCAGTTCTGCCCAAGACTGCAAGGAATTATAAAAGATCATGAACGCAGCCCAATCCATCACGCAAGCCAGCTCCTGTCCGTTGACTCTGTCTACACTTCCTGCTGTCTTGGCAAAGCAGCCATCATAATTAAGGATGCCACACACCCGAGACATTCTCTCTTCCACCTTCTTCCTTCAGGAAAAAGATACAAAAGTCTGAGGTCACATACCAACCAACTCAAGAACAGTTTCTTCCCTGCTGCTGTCAGACTTTTGAATGGACTTAGTTTGCATTAAGTTGATCTTTCTCTATGCCCTAGCTTTATGACTCTAATACTCTTTCGTTTCCTTTTCTATGAACGGTATAATTTGTCTATATAACATGCAAGAAACAATACTTTTCAGTGTATGTTAATACATGTGACAATAATAAATCAAATCAAAATCAGCTCAAAATTGGCCATCCATGAGGGCATCAGCAGAATTGTATTCTACCACAATATGTCAATCCATGGCCTGACATATTTCCTCAACCTACCATTACCATTAAGCTGGGAAGTAGCCCTGGTTCAATGGGAAATGTAAGAGATTATGCCAGGAGCAACAGTAGGCATTCCAAAAAATGAGGTGACAAACTGGTGAAGTTACAGCACAAGTAGCAAACAGGCTGAGTAGTGGAAGCAGCATGCTGTAGACAGTGCTAAGCAATCTCACAATCAATGATTCAGATCAAGCCTCTGCAATCTTGTCTTAGACAGTTGTGAATGGTAGCAGTCAACTAAACACAAGTGTCCCCATCCTCTGTGATGGTGGAGCACAGCATCTCAGTGGAGAAGGCAAGACTGCAGCATTTGCAACCATTTTCAGCCAAAAGTGCCAGATATATTATCCATCTTGGCCTTGTCCCAAGTCCCAGTATCGCAGAAACAAGTCTTAAACTAATTTGATCCATTGCATGTGATATCAAGAAATGGCTGCGCACACTTGTATAGTGAAGTTGATGGATCCCTGAGAAAATCCTGGCTGCAGTGTTGATGGCTAGTGATCCGTAAATAGATGTAATTCCATCCAAGTTGCTCCAGTACAGCTAAAACAATGGCAGTTACTACATACAAAATGAACTGCAGAAACTTCCCAAGACCCCTTCAACAGCCTCTCTCAAACCCTCAACCTCTACTATTTGGAAGAACAAGTGCAGCAGATGTATGGGAACACCACCACTTGCAAGTTTCCTTCTAATTCACACACCATCTTGACTTGGAAATATATCACAGTTCCTTCAGTGACACTGGGTCAAAATCTTCGAACATCCTATCTGTGCAGAGTGGTGGTGCCTGCACCACCCAGACTGCAGTGGTGCAAGGCAACTGCTGATCACCAGAGGATGGTTGGTTGTGGGCAATAATGGCTGGCTTTGCCTATGATGGTTGTAATCCCATAAACAAATAAAAAAACTGTCAAAGTGGACATGGGCCCCCAAAAACATCTTGTCTATACCATTAAAGACTTTTACTCCAGAAATAGCAACATCCCTCATTAAGCAGTTCCAGAACTGATACCCCACTAGCATCTGTTCAATAATGTGGAATATTGTTCAGGCATGTCCTGGTTACAAAAATCAGAGATGAATCTAATCTGGCTGATATCGTTCCCAATCTTCAGCAAAATGATGGAAGATGTCATCAACGAGCATTACGTTAAACAGCGCTTACTCAGCAATAACCTGTTCACTTGTTTTATTAGACCTCATTATTGTCTTGCCTAAGCAAGGATAAAAGAGCTCAATTTTAGAGGTGTAGTGAGAGTTGACTGCCTTTGACATCATGAAACATCAAGGAGCCCTAATAAAATTGAAGTCGATTGAAATCGGGTGGAGGGGACTGGGAGGTTATGGTGGCAAATTTCCACTGGCTGTCGTCATACCAAGTACAGAGGAAGATAGTTGCAGTTGTTGGAGGGCATTCATCTCAGCTCCAAGATTTCATTAGGGCAGAGTCCTAGATCCAACCATTCTCAGCTGCTTCATCATTTGTCTTCCCTCCAGACTCAGAGTCACATAGTCCACTCTTATTTCTTATGTTTTATTTGCCTCAACTACTCCATGTGGTAGCAAGTATCTTCTGAATTCCCTATTTAGTTTCATGGTGACGATCTTTTGTTGTTTGCCTTTGGTTTTGCTCTTCGACAAAAGTGAAAACACTCTTGTATCTACTCTATCAAACTGTTTCATAATTTTAAAGACTCTTAACAGTTGAAGAGAAAAGAAATCAGGCAAGGCTGTTGATCCTTTCCTGATGTGTATAACCTTGTAGCCCTGCTATTCTGTGTTGCTATGTACTATTGCAGTTCCTTGATAATCTTTATCATAGGAACCAGCCATCCTAAAGTCCTCCCAGGTTCCAGACAAAGTGTTCCAGATCCCAATATTCCCAAACCCCATCTGCTTTGATATCTTTGGTACAGGTCCATCCCCTCAACTCCCTCCCACATTACAACCCAAAACTTTAGCTTCATGAAAGTGTTAAGTTCAAAATATCAGTCTTTCTCAGAAACCTTTTGAGAGAGGCTGAGGATGCATTGTTTGCTGGAGCAGACGAGTGAGGGAGCAGAGAGACAGATAAGAAATTACCTGTTAAAAATCTGTTTAAATAAGTTTAAAGCACTTTTGTAGTAAGAACTTACCTTGCAGAACTGTTTAAATCATTTAAAAGCATTTTTGCGGGCTTTTTGTATTTACCGCTTTAAGAATTCTAAGGGAGTGGATTGCAGGGAGTTGTGGGGGAGCAGGCTTTAAAACAGCGCCAAGTTTTAAAGGAGGCCTGGTGGAGACAGCGGGCAGCGTCGGAGTGGGCAGCGGAGTGAGTGGGAAGCAGAGTGAGCTATTAGGGCTTAAGATCAAAAGGGCTGGGGGGAAAGAGGGCCAGGTAAGTTCGTGTGGAAATTTTCAATATTACTACAGTGAATAATGGAGGGGCATGTGATGTGTTGTTTCTGTATGATGTGGGAACTGGTGGACCCCAGGGTCCTTCCCAGTGACCACATCTGCAGTAAGTGCAGGTTGCTGGAGGAGCTCCAGCTCAAGGTCAAGGCGACGGTGCAGAGGGACCTCGGGGTCCTTGTGCATGAGTCGCAAAAACCCAGCTTGCAGGTGCAGCAGGTGGTCAGGAAGGCGAATGGGATGCTGGCCTTCATAGCGAGGGGGATTGAATATAAAAGTAGGGAGGTCTTGCTGCAGCTGTATAGGGCATTGGTGAGGCCGCAGCTGGAGTACTGTGTGCAGTTTTGGGCGCCGCACCTGCGCAAAGATATTTTGGCCTTGGAGGGAGTGCAGAGGAGGTTTACTAGGCTGATGCCAGAGTTGAGGGGGTTGAGCTATGAGGAGAGGCTGAATAAACTGGGCTTGTACTCGTTAGAGTTTAGAAGAATGAGGGGAGATCTCATTGAGACGTATAAGATGTTGAATGGGATGGATAGGATAGAGGTGGAGAGGCTCTTCCCGCTCAAAAAAGACAGTAGGACTAGGGGGCACAGCCTCAAGATAAAGGGGAGGTGGTTTAGAACGGAGTTGAGGAGGAACTTCTTCACTCAAAGGGTGGTGAATCTCTGGAATTCTCTGCCCGTTGAAGTGGTGGAGGCTGCCTCACTAAATATTTTTAAGATGCGGGTTGATGGGTTTTTGGTAAGAGAGGGGATTAAGGGTTATGGGGAGAGGGCGGGAAAGTGGAACTGAGCAGCGACAGATCAGCCATGATCTTATTGAATGGCGGGGCAGGCTCGAAGGGCTAGATGGCTTACTCCTGCTCCTATTTCTTATGTTCTTATGTTCTTAAGGTCGATGAGCTGGCCTCTGAGCTACAGACACTGAGGCTCATCAGGGGGAGAGAGGGTGCCATTGTCAATGGGGTGCAAGTGACATCCACCCCCCCTGGACTGGCTAACTCTAAGGGTCAGGAACAAGAGGGGGCTGTTGAGCGGAGGAAGGAGGCTGTTGAGCGGAGGAAGAGGGTGGGGAGCGGAGGAAGGGGGGTGGGGAGCGGATGGCTCAGCTTCTCAATCTGCATAACAGGTTTGAGGTTCTTGCTTCCAGTCTGGACGAGAACGAGGGAGGTGAGGTTGGTGAGCAAACTGCACACGGTACAGTGATGCAGCAGGACATAGGCAAAGAGAAGGTGAAAAGGAACGTAGTAGTAATTGGGGATAGTGGGGTGAAGGGTATTGACACTGTCCTTTGTCACAATGACAAAGTGCACAGAAGGGTGTGTTGTCTGCCTGGTGCTCGGGTCCGGGATGTCGCATCTGGGCTGCAGAGGAAACTGGAATGGGAGGGTGAGAATCCAGTCGTTGTGGTACATGTGGGTGCCAACGACATAGGCAAAATGTGAACTGAGGATCTGGGGAGGGAGTATGAAAAGCTGGGAATGGAATTAAAAAGTAGAACCGACAAGGTGGTTATCTCTGGGCTACTGCCTGAACCGAGTGCAGACGGGCGTAAGGTTGATAAGATTAAGGAAGTGAATGGATGGCTCAGGGATTGGTGTGGGAGGAATGGGTTTGAATTTATGGGGCATTGGCATCAGTATTGGGGTAGATGGGACCTGTTCGGGCGGGATGGGGTTGGTCTGAACCGTGCTGGGACCAGAGTGCTGGCGAATCGTGTAAATAGGACTGTAGACAGGGCTTTAAACTAATTGGGGGGGGGGGAAGGGTGTGAGGGTAGGTGACATTATGGGGGCTAAAGTTAAGGAGACGGTACGGGTAAGGGAAGAGGCCGAGGATGTCCCAATAATAAAGGGAGTAGGGGGCGTGAGTGTGGTTGGTGGTGTTCTGGCAAATAGGGTCCAGGCGAAGGCAAGGATGAAGGCACTTTACCTGAATGCACGAAGCATTCGGAATAAAGTGGATGAGCTGGTGGCGCAGATCAGCACAAATGGATATGATCTGATGACCATTACAGAGACGTGGCTGCAAGGTGACAGGGACTGGGAGCTGAATGTCCAGGGGTATCAAGTGTTTAGGAAGGATAGGTGGGAGGAAAAAGGGGGGGGGGCGTAGCTCTGCTGATTAAGGATAGCATCAGGGTGGTAGCAAGGGATGATGTAGGAACCAAAGAGCAGAACGTCGAATCGTTGTGGGTGGAGATTAGGAACAGCAAAGGGAGGAAGACGCTGGTGGGTGTCGTCTATAGGCCCCCAAATAATGATCTGGAGGTGGGGCGGGCTGTTAACGCACAAATAAGTGCGGCGTGCAAGAATGGAACGGCCGTAATTATGGGAGATTTCAGTCTACATATTGATTGGCCGACCCATGTTGGACACGGTGGGCTCGAGGAGGAGTTCTTGGAATGCTGCCGGGATAGTTTCCTTGAACAGTGTGTGTTGGAGCCGACGAGGGAGCGAGCTATCTTGGATCTGGTGCTATGTAATGAGGTGGGTAGAATTAGGGACCTTGTGGTGAAGGATCCTCTTGGGGAGAGTGATCATTGTATGGTGGAGTTTCTGGTGCAGATGGAGGAGGAGAAAGTGGGTTCCCGGACACGCGTCCTTTGTTTGAATAGAGGGGAGTACGGTAGGACGAGAGAAGAATTGGCGAATGTTGACTGGGGGAGCGCATTGGAAGGTAGGTCTGCTGAGGAGCAGTGGAGGATCTTTAAGGAGATCTTTCTTGGTGCTCAGCAGAAATTTATTCCGATGGTTAAAAAGAACCGTAGGAGGAGAGGTAATAAGCCGTGGATAACGAAAGAGGTGAAGGAAAGTGTTAAATTAAAAGCGGAGACGTTTAGACTAGCTAAGAGTAGTGGGCGAGAAGAGGATTGGGAGAGGTTTAAATGTCAACAAAGATTGACAAAGAAGTTGATAAAGAAGGGTAGGAGAAACTATGAAGCTGGGCTAGCGCTTAATATAAAAAAGGATAGCAAGAGTTTTTATAAATATATGAAAAGGAAGAGGCTGGCTAGGGTGAACGTTGGACCCTTAGAGGATGTGGGGGGGACTTAGTGGTAGGGGATGGGGAAATGGCTGAGGTGTTGAATAACTTTTTTGTTTCGGTCTTCACGGAGGAAGACGTGAATAATTTGCCGGGTGTTAGCGATGGAAAAGTGGTAGGACTGGAGGGTCTCAATGACATTATTGTTACTAGAGAGGCGGTGCTCGACAGACTGGAGGGACTGATTGTGGACAAGTTACCAGGACCGGATGGAATGCATCCGAGGGTTCTGAAAGAAATGGCGGAGGTGATAGTGGATGCCTTGGTGGTTATTTTCCAAACGTCGCTGGATTCTGGGGAAGTGCCGGAAGACTGGAAAGCAGCTAATGTTATGCCGTTGTTTAAGAAGGGTGCCAGGCAAAAGGCGGGGAATTATAGGCCGGTTAGTTTAACGTCTGTTGTAGGTAAAATGTTAGAATCCGTCATCAAGGAGGAAATAGCGAGGCATCTTGAGGGGAATTGCTTGATAGAGCAGACGCAGCACGGTTTCGTTAAGGGGAAGTGGTGTCTGACAAATTTATTGGAGTTCTATGAGGATGTGTCTAGGGCGGTGGATAGAGGAAAGCCGGTGGATGTGGTCTTTCTTGATTTTCAGAAGGCGTTTGACAAGGTACCTCACAAGAGGTTATTGCAGAAGGTAAGGGGGCATGGAGTTGGGGGTAGGGTGTTAGCGTGGATAGAGGATTGGTTGTCAAATAGGAGACAGAGAGTGGGGGTTAATGGGTGCTATTCGCATTGGCGGTTGGTGACTAGTGGAGTGCCCCAGGGGTCGGTGCTGGGGCCTCAGCTATTTACCATTTATATAGATGATCTGGAGGAGGGAACCGAGTGTATGGTTTCGAAATTTGCTGATGACAACAAGATTGGTGGAACAGCAAATTGTGCGGAGGGTGTGGAGAGTCTGCAGAAGGATGTAGATGGGCTGGGCGAATGGGCCAGGAAATGGCAAATGGAATTTAATGTTGGCAAGTGTGAAGTGGTCCACTTTGGTAGGAATAATGGTAGGAAGGGCTATTACTTACGTGGCGAAAAACTGCAGCAGGCGACGGTGCAGAGGGACCTCGGGGTCCTTGTGCGTGAGTCGCAAAATCCCAGCCTGCAGGTGCAGCAGGTGGTCAGGAAGGCGAATGGGATGCTGGCCTTCATAGCGAGGGGGATTGAATATAAAAGTAGGGAGGTCTTGCTGCAGCTGTATAGGGCGTTGGTGAGGCCGCAGCTGGAGTACTGTGTGCAGTTTTGGTCGCCGTACTTGCGCAAGGATATTTTGGCCTTGGAGGGAGTGCAGAGGAGGTTTACTAGGCTGATACCGGAGTTGAGAGGGTTGAGCTATGAGGAGAGGCTGAATAAACTAGACTTGTACTCGTTAGAGTTTAGAAGAATGAGGGGAGATCTCATTGAGACGTATAAGATGATGAATGGGATGGATAGGATAGAGGTGGAGAGGCTCTTCCCGCTCAGAAAGGATAGTAGGACTAGGGGGCACAGCCTCAAGATAAAGGGGGGGCGGTTTAGAACGGAGTTGAGGAGGAACTTCTTCACTCAAAGGGTGGTGAATCTCTGGAATTCTCTGCCCGTTGAAGTGGTGGAGGCTGCCTCACTAAATATTTTTAAGACGCGGGTTGATGGGTTTTTGATAAGCGAGGGGATTAAGGGTTATGGGGAGAGGGCGGGAATGTGGAACTGAGACACGACAGATCAGCCATGATCTTATTGAATGGTGGGGCAGGCTCGAAGGGCTGGATGGCCTACTCCTGCTCCTATTTCTTATGTTCTTATATTTTCAACTGAACAGTTTGCGAGAGCTTCCAATTCCAACTGTGTATTTTGAGCATGTGGGACTTGCACAATTCCTGAATGTGTGAATATTCAAGACAAACACGGGAATTCCAAGTTTTAATAAATTACAATTTATATGTCGGAGAAAAGAGTACTGAATAGTTGATAAGGAGACTGACTGGCTAGGACGTTGCCATGGGAAAAACAAAGGTGAACAATAGGCTCCTCAAATCCCTGGGTAGTTCAAGAAGACACTCAGCATGAACATGTTCCTTTTGTTTGCAGAGAATTTAAATCTAGGATGATCAGCAGACCATAATTAGATGGTGTTGATGGGTTGTTGGGCTTAGTTTGTAGTGAAGTGCAGGTTTGAGGCCATGGAGGGATTTGAAAATAAGGATGAGAATTTTTAAAACCGAAATGCTATTCAGCCACTGTAGATCAGCAAGCACAGGAATGACAAACAAATTTGGTGCGAGTAAGGTCATGAACAGCAGAATCTTAAATGACGTCACGTTTTTGGAAGATAGAATTTCAGAGGCCAACAATAAAGTTATAAGCACCTGTGTTCATATTATTATAACCGGGTGAGGGGAAATGAGCTGGCATCCCTTTTTAGTCAACCCCCTCAAATGGTTGCAACATAGATTTGTTTAAAAATCTTTCCCCTGGATACCTTTTCACATTCCAAATTTGCTTACTTTCATAAGGGGCCTATTCAATTTGGTTTTCTTGAGTCAAAGAAAAAAGAGTAAGTTTATTAGTTACTAAACCTGAGAAAAAATAATAAAGGTGCAGCACACGCAGACACATCAGAAATGAGCAAGTTGAGTCCAAATAAAAATTAAAAGCAATATACAAACCAGTCCTTGGCTTGTCTGTGAACCATGGATGGTTGTAGCAGTTACTTTGATATTTCGGTGGAACTGGAGCCGAAGTTAGCAGTTTCACAATCTGTTGGAAATACTTATTGGCTTGGTTTGGTTTTGCACTCTGCTGAAGAATTCACTCCCTTGCAAAAGTTGTCTTGAGGGAGGGAGCGAGAGACTGAGATCCTGCTTTTTCAGCAGTGTTCTCTGTTCATCTTAAAGGCATGTGTTTTCAACGAGACACAGAGAGTCTATCATGCTTCTTTTATCTTCTGCTCTGCCACTTGCTGTACTTCAGCCAATTTTAACCCACTTCCTCTGTGTATTCCTGGAGAGGGAAATAAGCATGCATTGCGTCCACAATCCATTTTACTTTCATCTCCTCAGCTTTTTTTACACATATTCTGAGATATAAATCAGAAGGAGATGGGTTCTGGAATTTTGATCAGATGTAGGAAATAGTCCACTGTCTCCACAAACACAGGAGATCAAAGTCCAGATTTTTGCATTTTCCATGCCTTTCTTTCAAGAATCTCTTCTCAGGACAGGCATGTCAATTCCACACAGGAATTTCCCAGAAAAACTTTACTGTATCAGCCATCATTGCCTTTGTAGCATCCTTTGGCTTTTAAAATAGAAGAATTCCGTAAAATGTTCAATATGCTGGTAAGTAGATGATGAAGCTGTAGTCCACTTTCATGATAGTAAGAGGGATAAGCCCTGTGCCAAATGTGATTACAAACTGAGTCCACTAGTAGGCATTGTATTCCCCTATCCCTCAAGCTGTCAAGCTACTCAACTTTCTTCAAAGAAACTATTATTTTTTTTCCCTAGTAACTGAAGTGTTTAATGTTCAGCAAAACTGAAGTAAAAATAATTACATATTCCATAGTAGTGTGGTTCATTTAGCCATTGGTCTTTTGTGTTATTTAACGTCTTCACTAAAGCATGTATTCAGCCTTTCCCAGACGTTTGAGCTTGAACCTGGTATTTGTGACACGGCTGTGGTGCTCTCAGTTTATTTCAGATTGTGCAGTGTCAATGTTTGCAAAACATTCAATTTCACTGAATGCATCAGTGTCATTCAATTGGAGAACTGTTGGAATGCTTTTATTTAGCTTCTAGTAGTTTCTAGTCATTGACTTTTCAGAATTATGCGCACAATTCATTATTAACATGAATTCTATAAAATAAATTGTGAACAGCTCTGTCAGACATTTGATCTCAGCGCACAGCATTGTCGTCAGTTCATGCCTTTCCCTTCTTCTCTCTAATGGCTATCAATAGTAAGTTGATGACACATTACAGCCCGGTTGAGTGAAACTTGTTTGTTTCCCACAAATCTACCATAGAAACCCTACAGTGCAGAAGTGGGCCATTTGGCCCTTCGAGTCTGCACCAACTGTCTCTGAGAGAGCATCTTACCAGACCCTATTCCCATTACCCTTCGTATTACCCCATTAATTCCCTAACCTACAAACCTTTTGACGTTAAGGGACAATTTAGCATGGCCAATCCATCTGGATCTGCACATCTTTAACCAAGTCCTCTTCCACAGAGATTGCAGAAGCTTAATTAGAATATTGTCAGACTTCTGGGCTGTACTTTGGTCTGTTGAAGTCTTGAGTTTTGATAGTACTGGGGAAACATTATGCGCTGCTAAAACACAAGCTTCTAAAGCACAGTACAATTTTGATGTGTGGCTAAATCTCACTTACTCTATAATTGTTCTGTCACAGTTTGCTGTATGTTCTCACTGTTTAAAATGGTGAACAGTAGCAATCAAATTAAGATCACTCGCTTGTTTTTAGGCAAAGTTGCATAATTCAATTCCCAAGAATCCCGGTTAAAAACCCAAGAACAGCACATAGTAAAAATGGAATTTGACTTGTGATACGATGGAGAAGAAACCTTGGAATTATACATGGAAATATTGGACTTTAAAAAGACCTGAATTTTATACTTTTGAAAAGGACGCAGACCCTGAAGATCGCTAAGAATGTACCACTAGTCACTGACAGGAATGGCTGCAGTGTGTTTCTCAAAGGAACAATGAAACCCTTTCCTCCCTGTGGTTCCAGACAAGGTTATGCTAAAAGAATCCAAAGACTGATTACCATCTCTGGTAAAGGAATATACTGGACTTGAATACACACAGACAGGGGTTAAAAGCTGACCGCTGTGCGTATGTGCATTGTGCGTGTCACCTACTGGCAGTACCCCTTATTGGGCATAACACTCACCACTTTTAGATTTGAGGTTAAAGTGCTAAATATAAAATAATTAGAAACCTAAGAAACTGATAATTCTGATGCAAATACAAAACAAACAAATCTGGATTTATTATACTTAAAAGGTAAACTGTGTTTATCTTGCAGGGTCAGAGTTGATTGTGGGGGGAAAAAAGTGGTAGTCACACACCCTTGTCCAGAAAGCAGTCAAATTAAAAAATATATTATTTCATGTGATGTGCAGTATTTGTTGCCCATTCCTAAGCACCCTTGAATTCAGTGGCTTTCGGGACCATTTCAGAAAATAGTGAAGAGTCCATGACATTGCTGTGGACTTGGGGTCACTGGTGGCCAGAATGAGTAAGGATGGCAGATCTCATTCTCCAAAGGACATTAATGAACTGGATGGTATTTTTAAGACAATCAGTAATAGTTTCATGGTCGCCGGTACTGCGCCTAAATTTTAATCCAGGATTTAGAAAAAATTAATTGTATTTAAATTTCACCAATTGCCATGTTAGGATTTGAACTCCGGTTTCCCAGAACATTAACCTGGGTTTCTGAATTATTGGTCCAGTGACATTACTGCTGTGCTGTCATCTCTCCATTAATTTGGGATGAGCTGCATGAAAGCTATGGGAGTAGACAAGAAAAAAAACATGATAAGGAAATGCAGAAGTCTAAATGACAAAATCTTTAAATATATTTGGAGGGTTGGTTAGCTAAAATTGAATGGAAGGATCCATTAATCTTGTATTTTGGAGAAAGCTGGAATATAATGGAAAATTAAAGTAAATACCAGAGGACTGTGGCATACTGTAGGGTTGGTCTATAAAGAATTGAATGCACCTTCATGATTATTATACTATAGAAGGGAATTCTTGAGTGGTGATGGGGGAGGGAAATAAAAAGTAGAGCTGAGTTAATAACATAAGTATTTGTAAACTATAGTATTAAGTGAACAATTGTTTAATTCTGTATGATAAAAGCTAGTTTTTGTTTAAAAAAATGTGAAATTTTGTGGTATAGTTCTGTTGGTTAATTGCTGGGTGTTTGGATTTCTTTTTTAAACATTAATGGTCTTGAATGGGATTGTAACAAGTCCATTGATGCTGTGCATATGGCTTTCAAAAGGTGTTGGACAAAGTATTGCATAATCAACCTGTTAGCAAAATTAAAGCTAATGGAATTAAAGGGACTGTGGCACAGTGGATGCAAAATTGACTAAGAAAAAGAGAAAACTTAAGTCTTGCATTTACTTAATGCCTTTGTATTCACCCAATATTCAAAGCACTTTACAGCCAGTGATACACTGTTGAAGTGTAATTGCTGTTGTAATGTAGAAAATGAGGCAATCAATTTGAGGGTGAAATATTGATCAGTACACCAGGGATAAATCCTGTTCTTTGATATCGAGTCATGGGGTGTACTTTCAGCTAAGCGAGCCTCAGTACACCTAATCTAAAAGATGACGCCTCTAATGTTATGGCACTTCTTTAACACTGCATTGGAGTGTCAGCCTTGATTTTTTTTTCTGCTCACACCTGAATGGGAATTGAACCCTCAACCTCCTAACTTGGAGGTAGAAGTACTACCTTCTGAACGATGGCTGACACAATAAGGAACAGAAAACAGAATAATGGTGAATGGTTGTTTTTCCTGACTAGAGAGAGGCTTACTTCGATCAGTGATGGGACCGCTGCTCTGTATTAATGATATGGATGATATACAAACCATAGTTCCAAAGTTTGCAGAAAAAACTTAGAAATGTAGCAAATAAATGAGGGGGATCAATTAAGAGGACATAGACAAACTTGTGGAATGAGCAGTCAAGTGGCACCTGGAATTTAATGCAGAGAAGTGTGAAGCAATAGATATTGATAGGATGAATGAAAAGCGATTATAATAAACTAAGGGCACAATTTTAGAGGGTGTGGATACACTGAGATATTGCGGGGTGAAGACTCAAATGTTTATAGTTGATGGGATAAGTTGATAAGGCTGTTAAAAAAGACATGAGATCTTTTGTTTTCTTAGTAGGAACAGACTACAAAAACAAATAGGTAATGCTCAGCCATTTGTAAAACATAGGGGATGTCATTGGTGGTATAATGTCTTTAATCCTGGGCAGCACCCTTCAGAAAGGATGTTGACACCTTGGAGAAGATGCAGAAAAGATTTGCTTGAATGGTGCCAGAAATGGAAGAACTTCAGTTATGTGAAGAAACTGGAGTGGCTGGATTGTTCACCTTGATGTGGGGGCAGCTGAGAGGAGATTTGGTGCATGTGTTAAAAATAATGAAGAATTTTCAGAATGTAAATAAGGAGAAATTGTTTCTAGAGGCAGAAGGGTCAGTAATCAAAGACACAGATTTAAGGTCATTGATAAAGGTACCAGAGGTGACATGAGGAAACTCCTTTGCAGAATGAATTGTGGTGATCTGGAATGCACTATCTGAAGGGGTGGTTGGAGCAAATTCAAAACTAATGTTTAAAGGGAAATTGGATGCATAAGAACATAGGAACTAGGAGCAGGAGTAGGCCATCTGGCCTCTTGAGCCTGCTCTGCCATTCAGTAAGATCATGGCTGATCATTTTGTGGACTCAGCTCCCTTTACCCAACTGCTCATCTTAATCCTTAATTCCTTTACCTTAAAAAAACTGCTTCACTGAGCAGGGAATTCCACAGATTCACAACCCTTTGGGTGAAGAAGTTCCTCCTCAACTCAGTCCTAAATCTGCTCCCCATTATTCTGAGGCTATGCCCCCTAGTTCTAGTTTCACCTGCCTCCTGGCTTCCATCTTATCTATTCCCTTCATAATTTTGTGTTTCTGTAAGATCACCCCTCATTCTTCTAAATTCCAGTAAGTATAGTCCCAGCTTACTTAGTCTTTCCTTGAAAGCCTACTCTCTCTCAACTCTGGAATCAACCTAGTGAATCTTCTCTCCACCTCCTCCAGTGCCAGTATATCCTTTCTGGTCTCTCATAAGGAGACCAGAACTGTCTACACATTTGCCAAAATGAAAAATTTGTAGGCTAATGAGGAAAGAGCAAGGAGTTGGGATTAATTTGATCGCTTTTTGGAAGAGCCAGCACAAGCATGATTGGTTGTATTGCTCCCTTTTGTATTGAATTATACAATGACCTTTGATAAACTCCAGTTGTTATAGAGCCAAAAAAGTTTATAGCACGGAAACAGGCCCTTTGGCTGAACTTATCCATGCTACTCAGTTTGTACCACTAAGCTAGTCCCAACTGCCCACATTTGGCCCATATTCCTCTATACCCATCCTACCCCCATAACTGTCTAAATGCTTCTTAAAAGACAAAATTGTACCCCTCTCTAGTATTGCCTCTGGCAGCTTGTTCCAGACACTCATCACTCTCTGTGTGGGGGAAAAAATTGCCCCTCTGGATCCTTTTATATCTGTCCCCTCTCGCCTCAAACCTATGCGCTCAAGTTTTAGAACTGGGGAAAGGCGTTGGCTATCTACCTTATCTATGCCCCTCATTATTTTATAGACCTCCATAAAATGAAATACACCATCGGAGATCCATTAGTATACACCTATCTCTTGCAGTGAACAGGGTAATTAGAAGTCAACACAGTCGTTGTTTACTTGCTAGCCAGGTTGTCTTTAAATAAGAATTCCTGAACATGCAAATAATATTTATTCTGTTGAAGCATTTACTGCCAGCCAGGCATTTGAGAGACCATCCTTTGGATTGTAGATTCTGGATAGTGAATTAATACTTGATTGTTAGCCTTGTTTATTAAATATTAGCAGGTATTAGCTTAGAAGCAAGCTTTGTTCATTAATAACATAACATATGAATTAGAACATAGAAAAACTACAGCTCAAACAGGCCTTTCAGCCTACAAGTTGCGCCGAACATGTCCCTACCTACTAGGCTTACCTATAACCCTCTATCTTACTAAGTCCTATGTGCTTATCCAAAAGTCTCTTAAAAGACCCTATCGAATTTGCTTCCACCACTACTGCTGGCAGCCGATTCCACGCACCCACCACCCTCTGAGTGAAAAACTTACCCCTGACATCTCCTCTGTACCTACTCCCCAGCACCCTAAACCTGTGTCCTCTTGTGGCAGCCATTTCAGCCCTGGGAAAAAGCCTCTGAGAATCCACTCGATCAATACCTCTCAACATCTTATACACCTCTGAGGTCACCTCTCATCCTTCATCTCTCTAAGGAGAAAAGACCAAGCTCTCTCAACCTATTCTCATAATCCAGGCAACAGCCTTGTAAATCTCCTGTGCACCCTTTCTATGGCTTCCACATCCTTCCTGTAATGAGGTGACCAGAACTGAGCACAGTACTCCAAGTGGGGTCTGACCAGGGTCTTACGCAGCTGCAGCATTATCTCCCAACTCCTAAACTCAATTCCTCCATTGATGAAGGCCTTCTTAACCACATCCTCTACCTGTGAAGCTGACTTGAGCGTCCTATGAACCCGGAACCCAAGATCCTTCTGATCTTCCACACTGCCAAGAGTCTTACCCTTAATGTTATATTCCGTCATCCTATTTGACCTGCCAAAATGAATCACCACACACTTATCTGGGTTGAAGTCCATCTGCCACTTCTCCGCCCAGTCTTGCATCCTATCAATGTTTCGTTGCAACTTCTGACAGCCGTCCACACTATTCACAATACCTCCAATCTTTGTGTTACTGGCAAACTTACCAACCTATCCCTCCACTTCCTCATCCAGGTCATTTATAAAAATCAGAAAGAACAAGGGTCCCAGAACAGATCCCTGGGGCACTCCACTGGTGACTGACCTCGATGCAGAGAAGACCCATCTACAACCACTCTTTGCCTTCTGTGGGCAAGCCAGTTCTGGATCCACATAGCAATGTCCCCTTGGATCCCATGCCCCCTCACTTTCTCAATAAGCCTTGCATGGGGTACCTTATCAAATGCCTTGCTGAAGTCCATATAAACTACATCTACTGCTCTTCCATTGTCAATGTGTTTAGTCACATCTTTAAAAAATTCAACCAGGCTCGTAAAGCACAAATCTGCCTTTGACAAAGCTGTGCTGACTAATTTTGATCATACTATACCTCTCCAAATGTTCATAAATCCTGCCTCTCAGGATCTTCTCCATCAATTTACCAACCTCTGAGGTTAGATGCACTGGTCGATTAATTTCCTGGGCTATCTCTTCTCCCGTTTTTGAATAAAGGAACCACATCTGCAATCCTCCAGAATCTCTCCAGTCTCCATTGATAACGCCAGAGGCTCTGCAACTTCTTCCCTCACCTCCCACAGTAACCTGGGGAACATCCCACCTGGTCCCGTCGACTTATCTAACTTGATGCTTTTCAAAAGCTCCAACACCTCCTCTTTCTTAATGTCAACATACTCGAGCTTTTCAGTCCGCTGCACTACAATCACCAAGATCCTTTTCCACTGTGAATACTGAAGTAAAGAATTGGGTCCAAGAGTAGGCCATTTGTCTCCTTGAACCTGCTTTGTTATTCAGTAAGATGATGACTGACCTGATTATGTCTGAACTCTGCATTTTGCCTATACCCTGATAACCTTTGACTGCCTTGTTAGTCAAGAATCAATCTACCTCTCCCTTAAAAATATTCAATGACTCTGCTGTCTGGGTAAGAGAGCTCCAATGCCTCATGACCATCTAAAAAAATTGTTCTCATTTCCCTAGTTCTAGCTTCTCCCACATGAGAAAACATTTGCCAAATTTTTGTTCAATTCCTTAAGCTATCTATATTCCTTTACAGACTCCCTATGTCCTCTTCAGGCCTACTTTCTTGCTTATCTTTGTACTATCAGCATATTTAGCAACCATACATTCAGTCCCTTCTTCCAAGTCATTGATATAATTGTAAATAGTTACAATTATATAACTATATATAATAGTTCTGAACGGACCCCTGTGACGCTTTACCCGTCACATCTTGCCAACCTGAAAATGACCCAATTATGTCTACTCTGTTAGTTAAACAATCTCCATTCTTGCTAATATTTCTTGCAAATAATTCTTGCCCACACCACAAGCTCTTGTTAGTTCTTATACAGTAACACTAGGTGGCAGTGTCAGAGATGTTTAATTCTTGAATGGCATCTTAAAATTGAAATGTCAAACTCAAGTCGTAGTGGAATATTTTGTAATCTAAGGCAGACATACTACAAGCTCACAGTATGAAACTTGGTACGACAGATCAAATAAACTGGAATTTGAGAATGTGTGAACCTTTCTTGCCATTAAGTTGCAACTAGGATGTAAAGAAAAAGTGGGCTTTGAAACAATTCTGTACTGAACAGGGTGCCAGTATTTTACAATGTTTCAATCTGTCCACTTAGGCTGATAGAATCAGTGGCAAAAGAGCACAGTTCATGGTATGGGCTGAAAATAATATCTCTGGTCTTCCTCATGCTTATTAGGGTGAAATGTTGACTTTATTTTAGTCCGGAAATCTGATAGTATGGCGATGATTGTGAAGTAAGGGAAAGATGGGGCTTATTGATGTTGGTTTGCATATGCAAGATGAATCCATGCAAATTATGTCACTGATGCAGCAAGTTAATGAGAAAGAGGGACTTGAGGCACCAGATATAGTTGTGTTCTGGCTGGAAGAGAAGCCATTGCGAGCAATGCATTGACTGTATTAGAGCAGAAAGAAAAAAAATCGTGTATTTATATAGTACTTTTCTTGATCACGTGAAGTCTCAAAGTGCTTTGTCGTAGTGAGATACTTTAAAAGAGGTGGGACTGTTGTAGTAGAGGAATTGCAGCAGCCACTTTATGCACAGCAAAATCGACCAGATAATGACCAGATTTTTTTTATGGTGTTGGTTGAGGGATAAATCATTAACACGTCCCTTACTCTTCAAATTAGTGCCCTTGGATCTTTTATATCCACCCAAAGGCAGCTGGGGCTTCAGTTCAATGTTCCGTCTAAAAGACAGAGGGAGCAACAGTGGAGTGTTAGCTGGGATTTTTATGTTCAAACCCTGTCGTGGAGCTTGAATTTAGAACCTTGTGACTCGGATATGAGTGAATGACCAGCTGAGCCACAACTAACACAAAGAAAGGAGAGAAATATGTATTTGTAGTCCCACGCAACTGAATGAAAGAGGGGTGATGGAAGAAGAGGGCATGGTCAATCATCTCAAGTACTGTTGAGAGATAAGGAATCTTAATGCATTTTTGTCACAGAGCATTAATTGTGAACTTGACCAGGCCACTCTTGTTGGTATGAACAAGGTAGGGAACAGACACAAGAAAGTAAGTTCAGAAGTAACAGCAGATGCAGGAGAAAATTATTTAGTGGGAATAAGGGAATCAAAAACAAAGGTGAGGGAAAAGTTGAGCATGTCAACAGTGGGAGAAATGTTTTATTATTCAAACATGGAATATGGGCATTGCTGGCTGGCCAGCATTTATTGCCTATCCCTAGTTGCCCTTTGGAGGGCAATTGAGAGTCAATCACATTGCTGTGGCTCTGGTGTCACATGAAGGCCAGACCAGGTAAGGACGACAGATTTCCTTCCCTAAAGGACATTAGTGAATCATATGGGTTTTTCTGACAATCTACTGGTATCATGGTTATTAGTAGATCCTTAACTCCAGTTTTTTTATTGAATTCAAATTCCACCATCTGCCATGGCAGGATTCAAACCTGGATCACCAGAAAATTAGCTGAGTTTCTGGATTAATCGTCTATCGATAATACCATTAGGCCATTGCCTCATCCTAGGTTGAAACAGTTGTGGTGCCAGTGGAAAGGTAGTGTGTGAATTCTGAAGGAGGTGGGGATAAGTTTTTTCCAAGGACAAAAATTAATGTACTATGATTGTAGAAGACAGGAGGAATTGATGGTAGTGAATGTGCAAAAGGCGTTGGTGTCACACGCTTGGAAATTGAGATGCAACATGAAATGGCGATATCAAGAGGATAGCCCTGGATGGAAGTTGAAATCAAATAATGACAGGAACCAGAGGGAGCAAATTGTACTCAATTTTGAAATCATTCAACACAAGGAATTCCTTGGTGGTAATGCTGATGAAAGGGAGAATGATGTTAATCCAATGAAGAAGAAGCTAGTGAGTTTAAGAGGACATAAGATTTCCTTTGTGGCAGGAAGAATGGAAGAATGCTAGATGCTTTGGAGGAAAGCTGCAGGAGGAGTCAGGAGAGGCTGAGATCTACTTGTCAACAAGAATTATGACCATTGTGGTTGCCTGAAAGGAATTTCATAAAATGGGCCGCCACGTGTTCCTGTCTGTCTGGAGTGACATAGTGAATAGCACTGTTGCCTCTCAGCGCCAGGGACCGGGGTTTGCTTCCTGCTTTGGGCTACTGTCCATGCAGAGTCTGCATGTTCTCCCCGTGTCTGCAAGGGTTTCCTCCTACAATCCGACCATGCTAAATTATCCCTCAGTGTAGCCAAACAGGTGCCGGAATGTGGCGACTAGGGGATTTTCACAGTAACTCCATTGCAGTGTTAATGTAAACCTACTTGTGACACCAATAAATAAACTAAAAAAAACTGTTAAACAGATTGGTGTCCAGGCTACAAATCCAGCAGATCATCTACAGTAATGCTGTGATGCCTTTTTTTGCAATGTAGAGTGTTATTTGAACGACTACTTTGAACGAGTACTGTGTGCAGTTTTGGGCGCCGCACCTGCGCAAGGATATTTTGGCCTTGGAGGGAGTGCAGAGGAGGTTTACTAGGCTGATACCGGAGTTGAGGGGGTTGAGCTATGAGGAGAGGCTGAATAAACTAGGCTTGTACTCGTTAGAGTTTAGAAGAATGAGGGGAGATCTCATTGAGACGTATAAGATGATGAATGGGATGGATAGGATAGAGGTGGAAAGACTCTTCCCGCTCAAAAAAGACAGTAGGACTAGGGGGCACAGCCTCAAGATAAAGGGGGGGCGGTTCAGAACGGAGTTGAGGAGGAACTTCTTCACTCAAAGGGTGGTGAATCTCTGGAATTCTCTGCCCGTTGAAGTGGTGGAGGCTGCCTCGCTAAATATTTTTAAGAAGCGGGTTGATGGGTTTTTGATAAGAGAGGGGATTAAGGGTTATGGGGAGAGGGCGGGAAAGTGGAACTGAGCCACGACAGATCAGCCATGATCTTATTGAATGGCGGGGCAGGCTCGAGGGGCCAGATGGCCTACTCCTGCTCCTATTTCTTATGTTCTTATTTCTTATGTTCTTATGACTACATCTAGCGAAGGTTACTGAAGGAGCAGATTGAGTGGGATAGATGTTGGGAATGGAAGATAAAATCATTGGGTTTATTCTTCATGTGAGGCAGTGACATTTGCCACATAAGAATAGTGAAATAGAGTGACGCCATATTGAAAAAAATGTTCAATGTTGAAATCTATCCTCAATGATCCAAAAAATGGGTCCGTATTACTTCGTGCCTGAAATTTACATGTTTGATTTGGTCCACAATGCACTTTTTTTTAGTTAACTAGGTAGATTACAAATGCAGAAACTCACCCCCATGTTTAAGTTTCCAATCTAAGTGACTGAGAAATCTGCAATAGATGTTTTTTCTTCGTGGTGCCCATGCTCCCTGTAGGACACCCTATATTGACCCAAGTCAATGGCTTTGGTGCAGATTGGCAGAGGCAAAATTGAAGAACACTCAAATGTGTGCAGGGGGACTGTGTAGATTTTGTAAAAAAAAAAGTTTCTCTACTTGCATTAATTTTCAGATCTTCAAAAGAAGGAATCAGTTTTCATATTGTGACTGACCATCAGATTCATCACTTCTATTGAATTTGCACTTTTAGATTTCACTCTAAATAATTACAGTGCATTTTTTTTATTCCAGATTTTCTTATCCCATTGTGATTTTACCATTTGAGAAGATATAGCCCATCTCTATGGAATTTAGGCAAGACGGTCATCGCAGGAAATTTAGGTAGGTGCAAAAATGTAGTGGCGCTTTTTTAAGCATGAAGAATTAATCAAAGTACAGTACAAAAATAAACCTCATTTGGAGATGTTCCATTTTCAGCATTTATTTCTAATAATCGACTGTGAAGAAACATTTACACCTCAAGTGCAAATGTTGTCATTTACCCATTGAGGAAGGAAAGAATAAGGAGATAATGAATTCATTGCTTACGTAATTGTTGACATACCAACTTTCCCTAGTTTAAAATGACTAAACACTAATTTGCTTGCAAATTAGTAAAATATTGTGGAAATGTTTACATGAATGACAGTATGAAATTTTACAATTGTTTATTATGCTTGAACTTATGAGCAATCTTGGAAAGGTGTAACTAAATGAGATAAAAGAACACATAACATTTTGTTTGCTTGAATGACTAATGCACGATTGGTACCTAATGTTTCTTCAGTGGTTTAAGTTGTTCTGCTTTAGCGTCATTCAATAAAAGGGGCTATACTCACATTTAGCGTTGTGTTTTGTTTTAAAATTGTTCCATGGTGGCTCTGACATACGGCCATATGATTTGACTGGTGCCATTTTGGACGGCCACTCCCTGACTCTGGAACCTGCTACTAGAACGTTGGCTCATGGCCCCTGCCACTCCTTGACTCTGCTTTTCACTGCTGACACTCTGTGCAGTGTCTGCCACTTTCTGAACCTGCCGCTTGCCACCCATTATCCAGTTCACAGCCTTTGTCACTCTCTGACTGTTCCTGTCACTACCTCTGTAGCTACCAGCTTGCTTCCTGCTCAGCTTCAGAGCTCGCCCTCACAGTGAGGGTTCCAGAGATTGAAGTGAGGAGCAGAAGTCTGGCAAGTGGAATAGTCTGCCGTAACCAGGAGGATCGGAACGATGGAGGCTGCAAACTGGAGGGTCAGCAGGCGGAGGGAGGCTCAGGAAGTGGCAGAAGATATGTGCCAGATATTAGTGAGAGGAAGAGTCTGCAGGGACTGAAATATGCAGCGAGTGTGAAGTTCAGCAAGCAGGTGTGGCTGCAAGCGAATGTTAAGTAGGAAGTTAGCAAATTTCTTTTCCATTTTAAAATTTATTTATTTTGAAGTTATTTCATAAGAGGTTAGTGGGCCAAATTAAAGCACATAGGATAGGGGTTAATGCATGGATCAAAAATTGGATGACAAACAGGAAATCGTGTGTGGGAATAAATGGGTCTTTACAAGTGACAGGCACTGATATCTTACTGCAGTTATACAGGGCATTGGTGAGACCACATCTGCAGTATTGCATGCCTCCCTACCTAAGAAAGTTGCCATAGAGGGAGTGCAGCAGAGGTTCACTACACTGATATCAGGATTGGCTGGACTGTCCAATGAGATTAGTTCGACTGGTCCTGGATTCAGTAGGGTTTGGAAGGCTGAGAGGGAGCATGGTGGTGCAGTGGCTAGTCCTGCTACTTCACAACACCCGGAACCCGGGCTCAATTCTGGCCTCAGGTCACTGTGTGGAGTTTGCGCATTCACCCTGTGTCTATGTGGGTTTCCTCCAGGTACTCCAGTTTCCTCCCACACTCCAAAAATATGTGGGTTCGGTTGATTGGCCATGCTAAAATGCCCCTTAGGGGGCTAGGGAGGGTAAATACATAGGATTCGGGGAATAGGGCATGGATGGGATTGTGTCGATGGAGGCTTGATGGGCTGAATGGCCTCCTTCTGCCCTGTGGGGATTCTAATATTTGATTAAATGTATGAAATTCTAACAGAGATGGAGAAACTAGATGCAGGGAGGATGTTTTCTCTGGCTGGGGAATCCAGAACCAAGGGATACAGTCTCAAGATATGACGTGTACCATTTGGACTAAAATGAGGAAAGATTTCTTCCTTCAAAGGGTAGTGAACCTGTGGAATTCTCTACTGCAAAAGGCTGTGGAGGCTAAATTGCTGAATGTATTCAAGAAAGATAGATTTTTAAAAAATTTTAATGATATCAAGGCGTATGGGAAGAAAACGGAAATATGACATTGAGTTTGAAGATAATCCATGATCATATTGAATGGCGGAGCAGGCTCAATGGAATGAATGGCCTACGCCTGCTCCTAGTTTCTGTGTCTATATACCAATGTAGGAATTTTATCATGAAAGGTATTTCAGCTTGCAGGTATAATGTTTTAATGTTTGTTTTCTGACACTTTTACATTGGTTTTGATGGGAAAGTCTGATTTGCCGTTATCAGGATTGCAACTGTAACTTTAAGTGAGGACTTATTATGCCATTAGATTTTTTTGAGCAGCCATGTACGTGCAGTATTTAACATAGGCCAAGCCCTGCGCAGTATTCAAAAGGCTGTCATATAATTGTGTATGTATTACACTCAATTGTGCAACTGCCTATTTCATGAAATGGGCAAACCATAAGCAGTTTGACTGTCCTTTTCATGAAATAGCCACTGTTGTGTAGAGTTTTAAAATCTTACTTTAAATTATTGCTCAAGCCTGTTGCAGTGTTCAAGCTTAACACCATTAATTTGTTCAATAACAACATGAACATTGTAAATTTGGGTAAGCAAGTTTGCCTACAATGACAGAGATGGTGGTTGGTAGAAAGTATAAAATGTAAAAAAAAGCTTCAAAAGGACCAGTTCACATCTGCCTATTCTACTTCAAAGCAGGTGATGGAAGATGTGGGACTCCATGTTGGAAGTGAAAATAACATGGGGTTGACTTCAAAGGCTCAAATGGCAAATGACACCAAACAGTTCATTGGTGACAAGTTCATCTCTCCTTTGTTGTACCCAGATGGAAATGTGATGGCTTTCATACCTCTTGTAGAGCCAGTACATAAGCATAAAAATTTTTACTAACTAGCATAACCTCTGTAGATACTGGAGATAGTTTTGACCATTAGACCTGTGCTATTTTGTGGTCTGCTGAATATGAACAGATTATTACTGTCCTCAAGCATGGAAAAAATTGGACAGAAACTCTCGAAAGAATTTGGATATAATACTGGATAATAGATAAAGACAGTAAACAGCAAGCAGATTATACGTTTGTGAATTAAATGTTACTTTTTTTCAAATGAAATGTGGCCATTTCATGAACTGGGCAAGTTTTCCAATGCCATTTCATGAACTGGGTGGTCAACCTGCTTGTTTCATGAATTGTGCTACCAAACAACACTGTTTGTTTCACCGTTGTTCAAAAAAATGGGTGCAAGGATAAACCCAGCAACTGCAAGCCAGCCAGTTTCATCTCTGTGGTGGAAAATTATTAGGAATGATAATCTGGTACAAAATTAAGCCACTTGGATAAGGGTGGTTCAATTAAGAAGGCCAGCAACTCTGCAACACCAGACAATGAAGACTCTGGACTCAAAAACGTAGTCTCATGAAAAGTTTAATTGCAATTTTTTCAGGAAATTTTGGAACAGATCTAAACTTAGAAAAAAAATTGACCTGGATTCTGCAGTGGTAATGATTGTGAAGCTGTCAGCACTCAACATAATTTCTCTACTGAAACTGACTGCAATCTTCAGAGTTTGGACATGAGCAGAATAATGTGAAAATTCAGAAGTTACTGTCAGTGAAGCCTTGCTGGCAGTATCGCGTCCCAAGAAAAAAGTAAAAAAATTGCTTCAAATTTCTGCCACAGCACTGTCAAGTGTTCACATATGTAATGCATTTATATGCATAAGGGACAGACACACTAATAATCTGAATGTACTCTGTCTTCATTTATGGTACAAGGGCACTTGAAGCAGTACACTGGCCTATTCTGACATTTCAGTAAGATTGTGACTAATCTTCAATCTCAGTTCACTTTACTGCGTGATCCCCAGAACCCTGAAATAGAAACAGAAAATGCTGGATAAACTAAGCAGTTTTGGCAGCATTATGGAGAGAAATCACAGTTACATTTTGAGTCCATATGATCCTTCCACAGAACTGAAAAGGGATAGAAATGTGATGCAGTGTGTACCTGGAGAAGGAGGTAGGACAGAATGGAAAGTCAGTGAAAGGTGGGAGCCAAGGAGAGTTTGACAATGATGTCATGGACATAGGGCAAAGGAGCTGTTAATGGTGCTATTTTGGAACTGAAGAGTGTTAAACCCTGGATTAGTTTAGAGTCCAAACATCAGTTGATCTTTGTCTTGAATGTCCTCAACAGCTGAGCATCCATTACCTTCTGGGTTGGACAATTACGAAGATGCTCAACCCTGTGTTAATATAATGTCATCAGATCCATCTGAAATAATGTTTTGTACTTGTTATGTTTTGCACATTAATCATTTTTGGAGTTGTATTTTAGCAGTAAACAGCTATTTATGAATCAACAACCACTAGTGATTACAGGTGCCAGACCAAAGAAAACTATGACTCCTGTGGAAGTTTTCTACACAAAATTGGAGCTTCATGTATGTTACAACATGGCCCATCAAAAAGTTCATGTATTAATATAAACTTTTGTCCCTTGCCTTCAAAGATTTGATGCATGTAGCATTGGGCTGAACCATGCTGTTAAATTGCTGTTTCCTGGCTGATGCAAAAGTAATCCATTGGTATCTTAGAGAAGGTATTATATTTTATAAGTTGAACTACAGTGACAGTATAATGGAAAAGTGCAACCACCCTTGACAGATGAAAATTTAGGAATAGGTTGTCCACTGGTCTCTGACTTTATGAGCTCTTAAATTGAACTTAGCTGGAACGTTTGTCAGCAGTAATGGAATTCTTAAACTAGATTTAAAATTTGTCACGATATTTAAAATAAGATTTCAGGCATAATGGTACATGTTTAAAAAACGTTGACCAGAATATTACCTTAAAACACACAATGTAACCATTTTTGTTAAAATAAAGCGCCCAATATGTTTGGGGATTGGAAAAAATTGTGGTGACGGAATCAGCAGAACTCGTACCGATTTTGTGTAAGAATATGCATGTTTTTTAAAAAAACAGAAAATGCTGGATATTTTCAGCAGATTATACAGCACCTGAGGGGAGAGAAGCAGAATTAGTATTTGAGGCCAATGGCTGTTTATCAGCTGGATGATCGATTTCAGATGCCAACGTCTGCTGTTTTGTGTTTTTCTATGCATGATTTTGTTACTTGCTTCTCATTAAATACCTTATTATTTTACCAACTTGCAAGAAAGACAATTTTTTTTTACATGTTACGTATGCAGTACCTGCTCAAGACTACTTCAAATTGTCCTAATTCCTGTATTGCCAATCATCTTTTTATCTGTGCTGCTACATTTTCTCTTTTATCATTTGCCTGCTTATTTCTAATGAGGCTCGTTTGAGACACCTTATTGCATATCTTGAACTGCTTGCAACCTTTTAATAACTCCTTGCTGCCTTCTCTTGATTAAACCATGCATTTCTAATTCTTTGTTAGTTTTATCTTGGAATTTAAGATTTTGCTCATAAATGGTATTAAACCACCTAGTCTATAGTTACCTAGTTTATCTGTTTTGGGCAAAGACTGCTAAATGGCTACTTGCCAGTCCAGTGGCATAGTTTACATATTAATGAAGATTAAAAATTGTAGCAAAGGAATTTTATCTTTTTGACAGCTTTCGACAGTTCACAATGTCTGGCATTACTTTGTCAATTTCTATTCTATAGTTGGAAGGGATGATTGCACATACTCCATTTGCCTGAAAATGAAATGGGATTATTAAAAGTTCTTAACATAACTTCTGTAGAATAACCTTGTCCAGAATAGTAGAATCAGAGGACACAGCATATGCCTGATGTGGCTACATTAAAAGCTAATCTGTAAAAATAGATATGTGGCCTACGTATAACTTTTTTAATACTATATAAATTGTCTATAATAGGTTGGGACAATTTTCCCTTGAGAAAGGATTATGAGGTGACATAATAGAGATCTTCAAAATTATGGAAAAATTTTATAGGATGATGTACAAATATTTCCACTTGTGGGGGATCCAACCCAAAAGCCCAGAAAGGTAAAATATTTGTTAATAAATGCAGTGAGGAATTCACAAAAAAACTCTTTAATTGGAGAGTTATGAGAACGTGGAACCTCCTATCATAGGGAGTAAATGAAGCAGATAGTTTTGAAAGGTAGATAAGTACATCAGGGACACTAGAAGAGTAGAAGGGAGAATAGAAGAAGAAAGATGAGTGATAGCTCATGTGGTGTATTGACATCGATCTGTTAAGCCGAATGTTCTGTTTCTGTGTTATAAATCTTTGTGTTATTTATGTAAATCAATGGACCAGGGTCAAAAGGGAGATGGTGGAAGTAGCGTTCATTCAAATGCATAATAAAAAATGTCAGCCTCGACTCAAGTCGTTCAACTACCACTCAGGTTTTGAGCTTGAAATCTAGACTGGTATTTCAGTGCAGTACTGAAGGAATGCTGCAACGTCAGAGAAGCTGTACTTAGGATGAGATATTTAAACAAAACCAAAGCCCCATTTGCCCCCTCAGGTAGATGTGAAAGATCCCATTACTCTATTTTGTAACAGTGGTAGGCTGAAGGGAAGTTTTCTTCTTTTTGTCTTGGCCAATGTTTATCCCTTGATCACCATCACTAACACAGATTATCTAATCATTTCCTCATTGCTGTTTGTGGAATTTAGTGTGCAAATTATGTGCCACATTTCCTCTGTTACAACAGTGACTACATGTACTTTATTCCGTACAGCACTTTAAGACTTATTGAGGTCATGAAAATCAGTAAATGAATAAAAGTTATTTCTTTTATGCAGTGTAAATGCATGTATGTTTATATCCTTTTAACAAAATTCTTTGATCAAACATTTGGCCATCTATCTTGATATTTCATTCTGTGGCTTGGCTTCATTAATGTTTTCATTGACTATGAACCTATAGGGGCGATTCTCCTAGAAAAGTTCTAAGTGCTGAATTTGTGGGAAAACTGATGTAAGTCACGATTGTTTTTTCAGTGCAACTTCACATTTGAATCTCCCACACTGTGCAATGCAGAGGTCACGATTGGGAATATCATTAAAAGCTCGGGGGGCGGTGGTGCGGGGGGTGATTGGGGGGGGGGGGGTGCGAAGCTATTCATGCCAGAGTCTGATAGTTCTGGTCCTCTGCGCATGTATTTGATAATAGACTCTCAAGCTTTCGTCAGGTCCCTTCGTCAGGTGAATAGAGAGTTCTGGCCTCAGACAGAGCATATAAAGCACAGACAGTCCAACACCGGCATACCCACATCCTCTGCGCATGTGCAGTGGTTCCAAGCTGTCAGCCTGCAGTTTGCTGGCCACCTCGATCGCTGACGAGCCCGGGCCCCTCGTGGCACACCCATGGTCTGATCGCAGTCCCCATGACCATTCCTGGGCCAGCCCTGATGCCCCGCCCTGGAACATCCTGATCTCCACCACGCCCCTCCACGGGAGGCAGGTACCGCACCACCCCCTGCAGAACCCCCAGGCTGAACGCCTCCCTGGCCCGCTAATCACATGAAAAAAACATGAAAATCAGATTTAAATCACTTACTTGCTGTTCCAGCCATTTTCCAGCATGGTCCTGACTGCATTGTATATCCGGCGCTTGGAGATGCATGCGCGAATCCCATGAATTAGCCTACACACAATTCTTCTGGCGGAATGGGAGAAGCACCCCCATAGTTCTCAAAATCTTCTATGACAGGAGATTTCCTCATCTCATGTTTGGGCCTACTGTGGACTGATTGATAATGGCTCATTGTCATGAATAGTCAATAGCCATGTTATAATTTACTATCTGTTACAATGGAGATGAACTGGAGAGAGCTTTTTTTAGCAAATTCTATGTTCCTATGACTGAATAACATAGTTGAATTTTTTGGAGAGTTGCTGAATGAAAGTAGTCTTGTTTGTATAGTACATTTCAATTTTTGGAAAAGCTTGTTTTCTGGATGCGGTACAGCAGATCATGTGATATTGGAGGGACGAGCCTGAGGTGGATAAGGAATTTGTTACATTCTCATAAGTGGGAGTTATTATTAATGGTTTTGCATGGCGAATCATTTTGCATTTCATATTAGAACCATTGCTCCACTATGTTAATGATTTTAAAGATGTTGAAGGAACTGTTATCTTTTCAGTAGATACAAAGATTTATTCTGGTGTTAAAATGCTAAATGGGAAAACAATTGGTTCAGTCAGATCTCGATGCAATGGGAGAATGAGCAGTGTATAACAGGTCATAACATTCATATCATGGAACAAAGTATCATCCTTTATTACTGTGAGCTGTGTTATGCTAATAGAATTAAGCCTTAGCTATGCAAGCGTATATCATATTTGAAATACCTGTTACCTTCAGCTAAATAACTTAAAATAATCACATTTCAGTTAGTCCTGTTGATTTCCAGCAAACACAGGAAAATCTCTCAATCATGAACCATCAAACAAACAAGTTGTTGAATTGTTCTTCAAATATATGTTTGTATTCTTTGGACTAGCCTCAGCTTAAGCACCTCCGTCTTGTTGCTTCTCTTGGTTTAAAATGTCTCCTCAAAACACCTTTTTTGACTGTGTTTTTGTAGTCATCTCTAACTCTTTTCATCGGTTTCCCCTCTGAAGCACTTACTGTTTCTGCATTAAAGGCACTTTATAAGCTATAAGTCATTGTTGCAAAACAGCACCTTTTGATTTCATTGTGTGCGTCATCATAGGAGTGTTTCAAGAAATCTTAATCACAGCTTGAACTGTTGTGGTACTATGTTCCTGACATAAACAGCTTTATGTTGGATATAAATGTTCTAATTTTGAGTAAAAGTGCATGGTTTGGACTATAAATTTAGATGTCCAGTGTTTATATAGCATTTAAAATGATACATATTATCTCTAGAAAACAGCTTTTACTGTTGGAGATATGAGGTTCCACCCACAATGAATAAGTCTGAAGGAGAGAATAATGTATTTGACAAACAGAAACTAAGTTCATGTTTCTGAACAGGTCCTGAACTATCTGATGTTTAAAGAAATCATGTAATTCTTCAGTTCTTGATTTGCAACGAATGCAGAGTTTGCTAATTAAAAAAAAAATTCATTTCTTATACTGAAATATACCTCCAGGCCTCTTGTCAATTTGTGTATTCTGTATGCTTATCATTTTATAAGGCAGGGCATGTATCCCAGAAGTTGTTTGATGATAGCACATTGACCTGCAACTTTTAGGCACCACCCAATTCCTTTATGACATCACTGTGAACTCCACTGCAAATATTCCACCTTTATGTATTAAGGAAGTTTGCATGAGCACTTTTATTTGTGAATAAAGCAGCTAAGCTACTCTGTTTCTTTGCTGCACTTTTAGGTGAAAAATGGATTTTTTGAAGCGAGTAGTACCTGCAGTTATATCTGGGGATATTGGGGCTACTGATTGTGACAGTGCCCCCAGGCTTTTAAAAATGAGACGTTTGAGTTTGCTTTCTATAGGAGAGACATTGGAAGAAATTGATGAAAAAAATTTAATGAATTCCAGAATTCAACCATGTGAATCGCAACAATCGAAAGGTATATCAGATTTGCACTTTATAATTTCAAAGGTCTACCATTGGTGGTTAAGTAGCCATTATGGTATTAGTATAATGTGCTCTTCTAAAATCTTAAGAATTAAAGATGATTATGTATGTTTGATGTGCTAATTGTAGAAACATTTGTAGAGTCGTTTATTCGCCATAACCTATTTTCCTGAAATCTTTCAACAATATAGCTAAACGGTAGACTTGAAATTTAGATTTAATTTTCTAACACCAAGAAGCATTGGAGGCGGATTTGCCATTCAAATGATCAGGATTGATCAAGGACAAATTCTCTAGCAATGCTTGCTCACTTAGAAAAGGAACTCAGAAATTTAGGGTTAAAAATTGAATTTGTTAATTTTCTACCTGAAATTTTGTGAACTGTCCGGGACACAGATTGAGAAACCTAAGCAAACTCTTAAAAACTTGATTTACCTGTATTACATGTAGGTGTATTTGAACTAATAATCTAAGTTAATTACTTTCATACAAATAGTCATGGGAGGGTATGTTTGCTTTTTCATCAGTATTAACTGTTTACGGTTTACAACAGGTGTTGATCAAGATATTTCATAAGTATAGCAGAAAACCTTTACTTTGCATGTAAATATAATCAGCAAGCAGCATGAATGTTATGTTTCTTGGCCTATTCTGAACAGCTCGTTGGTTGTCTTTTACTGAACAACTAAAAATGATCAAGCCTGGGAAAGCAAATCCGACTTTTAAAGATTTCAGTACTGGCCTGGTGGTGATAATACACCTTCAAAACTCTTTTTGTTAAGTCATTTTAAGAGATTTTTACGTTTGTCTGTGGTTAGTACCTGCGCAGTTGAATTCTTACTGACAGTTGATTCTAGCTCCCGGTTTTAGGATTTGCATTGAACATGTAGTTCCGATCCTGATTGATCCTCATGAATTTCTTTTTGCTGCTGCCTCTGCAAGGTGTGCACCTTGCTTCAAATTTAACTCTCCAACACATCAGATAGGTGCTCTGACATTGAGGATGTCCGGTTTCTGTATCCTGAAACCTTTAAGCTCACAGAAACAATACTCTCAAAGTAGATCAGGTGGAGCAGTCAGCATGATGTAGGATTACAGTCGTAACGATCTAAATTTCCATCTCTATAGTGGTGATTTGAGAAATCACTCAAATGGAGATTTGGGGAATTTTGACAATATCATGTTACTTGATCGTGTATTAGTTGTAATGTTGTTTGAACCTCAGGAACTCAGAATACATTTCCACCCCAAACAACAATAACTTGCTTTATCTATTACCTTTAATGCAGTAAGGTGCCCCAAGACAGTTCAATGGAGCAAGATCAGAGAAAATTTAAAACTGACACTCATGAGGCAATATTGAGAGTTGCCAAAATGCTTGAATAAAGAGGTGGGTTTAAGAAGCATCTTAAAGGACATGAGAGATGCAGAGATTTAGGGAGAAAATTTTGTATTAACTATTTCAGGACCTAGACACTTCAAGGGAGGCCAGCTGTGGTGGAGCAAAGGAGATTGGGGATGCACATGAAGCAAGAATTGGAAGAATGCAGAATTCTTGGATAGGACTGAAGGAGATTACAGGTGTGAGGCCATGCAGGGATTTGAACACAAGGATGCAAATTCTAAAATTGGCTCCTTCCTCAACAACAGCTCAATGTACATTATCAAGCGTGGGGTTTAGGAAGGGGGTGATTGGTGAATAGGAATTATAATAGGATCCCTACAACGCAGCAAGAGGCCATTCGGCCATTGAGCCTGCACCAACTCTACGAAGAGCATCTTAGCCAGGTCCACTTCCCTGCCCTATCCCTATAACCCTGTGTATTTTAACATAGTTAATTCACCTAACCTACACATCTTTGGACACTGCGGAGCAATTTGGCGTAGTCAATCCACAGATTCAAAAGGAATCTGTGCAGAGGTGATCTGGGTGGCCTTGTGCATGAGTCTCAAAGTGGGTATGCTGGTGCAGAATGTTATAAGGAAGGTAAATAGAATCATGGCATTTATTGCAAAGGGCCTAGTGTATAAAAGTAGAGAAATATTGTTATGATTGAATAAGGCTTGGTGAGACCACATTTGGAGTCTTCTGTTCAGTTTTGGTTACCTTCTTTGAGGAAAGATGGAAAATATGTGCAGGAGTAGGCAATTTGGCCCTTCTGGTCTACACCACGATTCAATACAACCATGGCTGATCATGCACTTTTAGCATCCCACTCCTACTTTCTCTCCATACTCCTTGATCCCTTTAGCCACAAGGGCCACATCCAGCTCCCTCTTGACTATATTTAATGAACTAGCCTCAACAGCTTTCTGTTTTGATTTGATTTATTATTGTCACATGTATTAGCATACAATGAAAAGTATTATTTCTTGTGTGGTATACAGACAAAGCATACTGTTCATAGAGAAGGAAATGAGAGAGTGCAGAATGTAGTGTTATAGCCACAGCTAGGGTGTTCTTGAGTGGGTTGGTATGTGACCTCAGACTTTTGAATCTTTTTTCTGACAAGAAGGTGAAAGAGAGAATGTCCGGGGTGCGTGGGATCCTTAATTAAGCTGGCTGCTTTTCTGAGGCAGCAGGAAGTGTAGACAGAGTCAATAGATGGGAGGCTGGTTTTTGTGATGGATTGGGCTACATTCATGACCTTTTGTAGTTCTGTGCAGTCTTGGGTAGAGCAGGAGGCATACCAAGCTGTAACACAACCAGAAAGAATGCTTTCTATGGTGCATCTGTAAAAGTTGGTGAGAGTCATTGCTGACATGTCAAATTTTCTTAATTTTCTGAGAAAGCAGAGGCATTGGTGGGCTTTCTTAACTATAATGTTGGCATGGGGGGCCAGGACAGGTTATTGGTAATCTAGACACCTAAAAACTTGATGTTCTCGACCCTTTCTACTTTGTCCCTGTTGATGTAGACAGGAGCATTTTCTTCTTTACGCTTTCTGAAGTTAACGACAATCTCTTTCATTTTCTTGACATTGAGGGAGAGATTATTGTTGCCACACCAGTTCCCCAGGTTCTCTATTTCATAATGCTTCGTCATTATTTGAAATCCAGTGGTGTCGTCAGCAAACTCAAAAATCGAATTGGAGGGGAATTTGACCACACAGTCGTCGGTGTAGGAAGAGTGTAGTAGGGGCCTGAGAACACAGCCTTGCAGGGCACTGCTGTTGAGGATGATCATGGAGGTGGTGTTGTTGCCTATACTTACTGATTGTGGCCTATGAGATAGGAAGGTCAGAATCTAGTCGCAGCAGGAGTGCCGAGGCCCAGGCCGTCAAGTTTGGAGATGACTTTGGTGGGAATAATGGTGTCGAAGACTGAGCTGTACTCAATAAATAGGAGTCTGACATAGGTGTCTTTGTTATCTAAATGTTCCAGAGTTGAGTGCAGGTCCAGGGGGATGGTGTCTGCTTGTGAACCTGTTGCAGCGGTAGGCAAACTGTAGTGCATCCAGGCAGAATGGGAGGCTGGAATTCATTCGTGCCATGACTAGCCTTTCGAAGCACTTCATAATGATGGATGTCAGAGTCACTGGCCGATAGTCATTAAGGCATGCTGTTTAATTTTTCTTAGGTACCGGGATGATGGTTGTCTTCTTGAAGCAGTTAAGGACTTCAGATTGTTGTAAAGAGAAGTTGGAGATGTCAGTGAATACCCCCACGCAGAATCAAAATGCTTATCTGGGTACCCCATCCAAGTCAATCGCTTTCTATGGGTTGACCTTTGAGAAAGATGCTCTGACATCTTCAATGTTGACCCCAGATACAGGTTCATCCAGGGCTTCCAGGGTGGAGGGCATGCTATTGCTGACGTCTTGCTCAAAACGGTTGTCGAATGCATTGAGCTCATCAGGGAGGGGTCTGTTAAAGCTGGCGATTTTATGTGCCTGCATCTTGTAGCCTGTTTGATTTACAGACTTGCCATGGTTGGGAGGAGTCGGTGTGGCTAGCCTGGGTTTCTAGCTTGTTTCGGTACTGTCTTTTGGCATCTTTGATGGATCTCCTTAGATTGTATCTGGCCTTCTTGTATAGGTCAGTGTCGCCTGATCTGAACAGCTCAGACCTGGACTTCAACAAGCAGTGGATATCCCTGTTCATCCATGGTTTCTGGTTGGGGTCAAGTCCCATGAAATCAAATCCTCATATGAATTGGTGAATTCAGGAAAGGGGTAGTAAGATTGCAGTGGGGGGAGGGGGATGTAAATTTTGGACGGTTTGGAAAACCATGTTCAAAACTACAGATGCTGTCACACCTGATATTTTGTTTCTGTGGAATGTCCTATTCCACTTTGCACAAGCCAATTTTAGCCAACATCTTTGTTACCACCGGTCCTAAAGCTTTCCATTCTTTAATGGCTCTGGTTTAAAATTCTTTGTTTATGTCCTTCTTGGCCTCAGCACCCCTCATCAGTGTACTTTTTTAAAGTCCTACCTTTTAAAGCTTTTTTTATTCCATTCTTAAAGTTACAAAGCCAATGCTCAGAGTGGACATGGCAGACCCAAATCCATCTTGAATGCTCCAAGCATCAAATTCAAATTCCACTTGAATCCGATTCATGGTCCTCATAAGAGAGATCAACAAAATCCAAGCTAACAAGATGAGGCATTACCCCTATCTTGTGCTTGATCCAACGCTAGATCTTAGCCAAAAGATCGGGTCTTACAAATGGCCCCTACTACCTCTCCCCACCACACCCCAAACTCTCCATTCCTGACTCTGGCCCTCTGAACTCAACCCTTCCTCTTCATGCTACCTGCCTTTCTTTTCCTACTTGCTTCTATGAAGTGCTTTGACATAACCTTCTATGACAAATGTGTATAAATGGAAGCTGATACAAAAACATTGTCTACAATGACAGCAATAGAACATAGAACATAGAACATTACAGCGCAGAACAGGCCCTTCGGCCCACGATGTTGCGCTGACCAGTTTAAAAAAAAACAACAACAATGACCCACTAACCTAAACCAATCCCTTTTCGTCCATAAACCTGTCCACAGACCTCTTAAACGCCCCCAAACTAGGCGCATTTACAACTGCAGCAGGCAGGGCATTCCAATCCCTCACCACCCTCTGGGTAAAGAACCTACCCCTGACATCTGTCCTATAACTACCCCCCCTTAGTTTAAAGCCATGCCCCCTCGTGCTAGATTTTTCCATCAGAGGAAAAAGGCTATCACTATCCACCCTGTCTAAACCTCTAATCATCTTATATGTTTCAATAAGATCCCCTCTTAGCCGCCTTCTTTCCAGCGAAAACAACCCCAAATCCCTCAGCCTCTCCTCATAGGATCTCCCCTCCATACCAGGCAACATCCTGGTAAACCTCCTCTGCACCCTCTCCAAAGCCTCCACATCCTTCCTGTAATGTGGGGATCAGAACTGCACACAATACTCCAAGTGCGGCCGCACCAGAGTTGTGTACAGTTGCAACATAACGCTACGACTCCTAAATTCAATCCCCCTACCAATAAACGCCAAGACACTGTATGCCTTCTTAACAACCTTATCTACTTGATTCCCAACTTTCAGGGATCTATGTACACATACACCTAGATCCCTCTGCTCCTCCACACTATTCAAAGTCTTCCCGTTAGCCCTATACTCAACACATCTGTTGTTCCTACCAAATGTCTTTCAAAAATGAGTATCAGGAGTCTGTTTGGAAGAAAGACCCTATACAGAAAATAATAAACCTGTCTTTTCAATTATGAATGAACAAATCAAAAAACTTGGGAGTAAAGTGCCAGAAAATATCAAATTTCTTACTGCAACTATTGTCAATGTTAGTTATTGATTCAGTTAGCAATTTCAGTATTCATGAACTTTGTTTATTTGATACATATAATCATTATTGCGAATGCAATCACAATGCATTGTTGACAGAATATTAGTGTGTTTTCTTTTATACTATATCTGCACTGGATTTAAAAAAAATCCTTTCTCTGTGATAAAAGTTCCATAAGGCGTTCTAGTAATGGATCCTCATATGACAGCAGGCTATTCAAAATGTAGACATTATAACAGATATTAATTCAGTCCTTTCTGGACATGTGCACTTACATTGACTAGGAATGGGAATTACTTGCTTTATTTCCATGCTTCCGAGGCTAATGACTGGAGAAACTGAAGATATTCCAGGTGACTGGGCTTGATGTGTATGGCTCAGTATCTCCCTGTGTGGAGCAATTATTGTTGATCTGTTGAGGAGCTGAATAGTCTTCAAAATTATCAATTTATACTTTGAAATATGCACAGCGCATTTAACATTTCTGTGATGTTGATAGGATTGTGATAGTATTTAGTCAGCTGCTCATATTATATTTTATGATTCTGCAACCTTAGTTTTGAAATCTGCTTCTAAATCTAAATTAATCACTTCAAGAATGTGACTTGTTGAATGCTAGCAAACTTGTATCAAAAGATAGTGCTGCTTTCATGTTATTCCACCAAACAAAGGGGAAATGTGTAACTTGCATAAAGTTTCCATGTCAAAGCACTATCTAATAACCAAGGTGGATAAAAATGCCCATTTGCTCATACTGTTGCACAGCCACTAAGCGATATAAACACAGAAGTGCTAGAAAGCAGTTCAGGTAACATCATAGTAAGTAAAAACAGATAGTGCTCATGGACAATGTTTTGATTTCAAATCCATCTCCTCCCCATTACTGTAATTTCTTCCACTCCAAATGCAGGGGCATTTTGTTAGCACTGCTTCCTCCCAGAGCCAGGGACCCGGTTTTGATCCCCAGCTCAGGTCTCTGTTTGTGTGGCATTTGTATATTCTCCCCATGTCTGTATGGGTTTCCTCTAGTGCTTCAGTTTTCCTCCCACAGTGCAAAAATGTGTGGGTTAGGTGGATTGGTGTCATGTGTTATGGGGACTAGTTAGAATAAATGCATGGACACTATCCCTATTTATGGGGATAGGGTCTGGTGGGATTGTGGTTGGTGCAGACTCGATGGTCCAAATGGCCTCCTTCTGCACTGTAGGATTCTATGTTTCTATGTCTGAGATCTCTTCAATTTTGGCCTCTTGTTTGTGCATCTCTTGTTGCACTATGGTAGCCCTGCCTTTAGCTGCTGAAGTCCTAAGGACTTGAACATCCTTCCTAAGTCTCTGCTTTCTCTCCTCCTGTATGGCATTCTTTAAAATCTGTCTCCTTGACAAAGCTTTTGGTCAGCTGTACAAATATCTGCTTATACAGCTAAGTTTGATAATGCTCCTGTGAATTGCCTTTGAATGTTTTTGCTATGTTAAAGTGGCCATGTAAATGCAAGCTGTTGTTTCAGCAGAACTGTTCCGATTTATGAACATTCTTGCTTTAATTACATACACTTGCATTAATGTCACAGGAAAAGAGCATCTTTGATGTTTTGAATACCACTGAAGGTTGTGTGGCTTTATTCATAATCCATATTTGGCAAGTTGGAATAAAAACAGAAAATGTTTGAAATACTCAGGTCATGCAGTATCTGGGGAAAAAGCAAATTAATGGGCAGAATTTTTTTATGGTCTCCCACTGGCATGTGTTTAAAAAAATAAGTAGGGAGAGGGATGTAAAATTCCTGGGTAGCCTTCCCATCATTTTCCTTCCCATCATTTTCCTTCCCACTTAGCTGATCTGTCCAAACTTTTAGGTGGAATGGGAGAAACCTATGGTGGCCTGTCCACTCTTGCTCCAACTGATAATTATCCACTTTAATGGCTGTATTCTGCCCATGACCTCATTCTGAAGTTGGTGGGAGGAGTTAAAGGGCAGGGAGGAATCCTAGGTCACCCTGCTTTGTCCTTGGGCATTGAGGGGTTGCCTTCCCCAATGGCTTCATTTCCAGAATGGGTTAATGTGTGCATTCCCCTGCCTTCATTCCTCACAACTGTGGGTGGCGGGGTTAGAAATCCTGCCATCCAAAAAATGCTGTCCAATGTTTTGGGTTGATTAATATCCTGATGGAAGATAGTTGACCTAAATTGTAACTGTTTCTCTCTCTAGAGATGCTGCCTAACCTGCTGAATATTTCCAGCATTTTCTGTTTATTTCAGATTTCCACTGTATTTGTGTTTGTGTGAATATGACTCTTCTTTCATTTTTTTTAGTTCAATTGACATGAGCTTTAACAAGTCAACAAATAAAAACAGAAAACTACAGCTTTTTCCTGAGAAAGTGAGGTGAATGAAACTGCCTTGCTGACAAACTTGCTTGGCCAAATACCAGGAAGTGCATATGTGGCTCAATAAAAGTTTCTCATTTAATTTTCTCATCTATTCCTCGGAGATCCATGACTTGTTGATTAGCTATTTTGCTACAATTGAGAGCACACACAAATCAGAAATTAAGTGTATATTTATTCACTTTGTAATATCACATCTTGACGCCAATAATGTATTTCCTCAACTTAGATCTATTAATCTGCCACCCAGTGTCACAGCATTACTAAAGCGAGTTTTCATTTTACTAACTACTTGTAATGGTAATTACCAGTTTGCACGAGGTTCTGCAGTCTCTCATTCAAAAATTATGTTGTTGCTGTGCGATCCCGTGCCTGCTATTGTGGGATTACAATATCTAACTGCAAGTCCTTTTTTGTTTAGGCATAATTAAAGGTAAGAGTGTGTTTTACTATCAAGTTCAGTAAAAACATATGTGGGAAATATTGAATTATTGATTAGAAGTGTTATTTGTGTACTCTGTATTGTGTCCATATAGTCTTGTAGGAACATTTGGATAGAAGTAAACCATTTAACACCTTAAGTTTAAGCTTTGAGTTTATTTATTAGTGTCACAAGTAGGCTTACATTAACACTGCAATGAAGTTGCTATGAAAATTCCCTCATCGCCACATTCTGGCACCTGATCAGGTACATGAAGGGAGAATTTAGCATGACCAATGCACCTAACCAGCATGTCTTTCGGACTGTGGGAGGAAACCGAACACCCGGAGGAAACCCATGCAGACATGGGGGGGATCATGCAGACTCTGCACAGGCAGTGACCCAAGCCAGGAATCGAACTTGGGTACCTGGTGCTGTGAGGCAGCAGTGCTAACCACTGTAGCACCATGCTGCCCTCTAGTCTGTTCTGTCATTCAGTCATGGCTGACTTGTGACCTAGCTCCATCTATCACCATGTGCTCTATATCCCTTCATACTTTTGGTTAACAAAAATCTATCTCAGTTTTAAAATTAACAATTGACCCAGCATTAATTGCTATTTATGGAAGAGAGTTCCAAAATTATGTGTAGAAATGTTTTTTAATTTCAACGTGCAAGGTCTGGCTTTAATTTTTATACTATGTCTCTCTAGTTCTCGATTTCCCTACTAGCGGAAATGCTTTCTTTCAATCTCTTGAATCTGTTCGTGTTAATACCTTGAAAACTTGGATAAAATTGCTTCTAAACATTTAAATTCTAGAAATAAAGCCCAAGTTAGTGTAATCTCTCCTTGTAATTTTCATTGGAGTTTGGGTATTATTCTGATAGGTCTATTTTGCACTCCATCCAGTTTATCCTCCTTGAGGTGCCCAAGAACAGCTCTCAGTACACTAGATAAGGTCTGATCAGAGTTTTTTATATTTGAAGCATGACTTCTCCCATCTTGTATTCCATATATGATGTCCAGCATTCTATTGGCCTTTTTTTGATTAATTTCTATTTGATTGTTAAATTTTAAATTGTATAATTGGACTTTCAGTGTCCTTGGACCTCCACTGGCAAAGTGGATGTCATCACTTTTTCCTACTTTAAAATATGTTTGTCACAGTTTTTCCTATTGTTTATTCTATTAATGTCTTTTTAGTTTTAAGCTTCCATTGATTTGCTTACTGTGCTGCCTATCTTTCTGTCATTGGCAAACTTGGATATGTGTTTTTAATCCCATTATCTAAGTAATTAGTAAATATAGTGAATAGTTGAGGCCCCAACAGAGCTTCAGGTGAAGCATGATCAGTCACATCCTGCCAAATAGACTCCCTGCCATTGTCCCTGCACTTTGTCTAATGCTACTCAGTTAGTTTCCTAATTAGGTTTATAATTTGCCTTCAATTCCAGGAATTTCAACTTCTGTGAACAATCTCTTCGAGAGTGACTTTTTCAAATGCTTTCTGAAAAAGTGTGTAAATAACATCTTTAAAAAAATCACTCCTTTAGCCACAAATTCAAATAATTCAATTGGGTTAATCAGTTGGGCATGGTCTCTTTACAAGTGCATGTTGGTCCTCTCTGATAGCTGAAAATTTTCAAGTGTTCAGTCACCCTAGCACCCACCTTGGGTAGAATATATTGGCCTTGGATTTACAGGAGTTAAACTCTGACTCCAAGGGTTAAATTAGAAGGAGATCTCACATAAACTAGTGTTAATTATAGACTCCAGTAACTTCCCAGACAACAGATGTTGGATTCCTTGCTTTGTTTTCTATCATGTTTCTTAAGTAGTGGAGTGAATGAATTGAACATACACAATCTTGAAAAACTTGGATGTTTTAATAAAGGGAAAAAGCACCAAGTGTTTTCAACTTTAAAAAGTGCCCATTTATACATCAGTTTTGATTGTGAACCAGAGTAATCGTGTGTACCTCACTCTTTCTCTGTTGCATAGCATTCTGCAGAGCTAAAAATAACTTCTATGTGTTTTGTTACATTTAGAATTCTGTCCATGTCAAGATAAACGTGTTTCATTGATACGTTTCTTCTGCAGAGAAATGAGTATGTTATTGGACTGATAGAGGATTCGATTAATTGTTCAAATCCCACAATGGCAATTTGTGAACTTTATTTCCAGTTGTTTTTAAAGTTTGGAAATAAAGGGTAGTTAAAAATGGTTGACAACACTGTGCCTTTAAGAAATGTATTTTGGTCATGTTTCTCGGCAGGATGTTTAAAGCAGCCTCTGGCATTTTGTCAGAATCATTTTGTTTGCTGCTGGTGTTCTCTATTGTTACTGAAGCAGTACAATTGACATGTTTGTTTTAATCTGAACTGATGCACTGTTCTGTTGTTTTAGTGTTCCCCTGGGATTGCAGAGTAGAGCTTGATTGGGATGATTGACAGGTCAAGTCATATGATTGGGGACAGCTTGGCTTTCACAGAGGATTCTAGCTTAGTTTTTTTTTCAAATGTTGTTTGGAGTTGAGGGAGAGAGGTATCCTTTCCTATCTCTGAAGATTGGAACTGCTGATTTACTTCTGTTTTGCTGTCTTGAGGATATATCCTTCAGTGTAAACTGCTGTGTGGATTTGTGTCCATAGATGTTAAAAGCTGGAAACCTAGTGTCATGTGAGCAGACTTATTTTAATGCTAACTAATTCTGAAGATGGGTGTATGTCTACTGAATATTGTTTTAAAATTGAAACAATAGAGGTAGCTAGCTGCAAAGAATTATACTGTCATGTTTAAGTCCTGTAATTGGTAAAAGTTATGCTAATTCTTTTTGTTATGTTCAAACTGTGTTTAAATAAACTTTGTTTGATAAAAGCTTCCTAGTGAGTCATTTGAATCAGACCTGGAGTAAAACACTTTACGTTCACTAATGCCAATGGAGTTTCTGGCCTGGACTTTAACATATCCATGAAGCTGTTGGAATGCCATAAAAATCAAACTGATTAATTTATGTCCTTCAGGGAAGAAAAACTGTCTTTACCCAGTCTGGCATAGAGTAACTCCTGAAACTCAAAAGTAGATCTTGAAAATTAAGCTAGATGGTTTTGAGAAAAGAGTTCTCAAAATTATTTTAATCCCTGCATTAAGATCATTTTTTTTGCTGTCTTTCTCAGCGTTCCTGTCCCTCCCAGTTTAGCGTTACCTGCATTTTTAAAAGTATACTTCCAATCCTTAAGCCAGATCATTCATGTGAATGGTGCACAGCCGTGGCCCCAACCCCAGGGTCATCAAACACCACGTCCCACCTTCTGACAGTCTGATTAAATTCATCTAATCTGCACTCTCAGGAGTGAAACTTGTAGGAATATGTTGACTGATCGATCACAACCTTAAATTCCATAGCATTAAAATGTTCCTGACACTTCTGTAAATCATTTCAGCAGCCTCTTCAGTTCAGACACTACACTGCCTTCAGTAGTATATTCAAGTTTGCAAATTACTTCCTGATAGGAGAGACAGTACATTGTGTGGATGGGAGGAGGATTTCAGCAAAGTACACAACAAAACTGAAGTTTAATGTCAGAAAATGTGCGGTTGTACACTAAGGATGAATAATTACAATTTAAATTGGATACCCATCATGGTTATAATGCAATTAAACTTTACCACAGGCAATATGATTGTAAAGGATATACAATATTGAAAAAAAACACATTACTGATAAAGTAACTGTTGGTTTTTAAACAAAAACAGAAAATGCTGGAAAATTTCAGCAGACCTGACAGCAACTGTGGAGAGAGAATAGAGCTTATATTTAGAGTCTGGATGACCCTTTGCCAAAGCTGGCTGGAAATGTTAGCTCTATTCTCTCTCCACAGATGCTGCCAGACCTGAGATTTTCCAGCACGTTCTGTTTTTGTTTTTATCATTGGTTTTTTATTCACCAATTTGCAGAAAATGTTCGGAATCACTGTTTTAGAGAACTAAGCTCTTGGGGGCAAGCTATTGCAAGAACAAATGATGACTGGATCCTCTTTAAAATGATCTGCTCACATCTTTTTTAGTATCCTGATAATGATATCAGACAGTAATTTGACTGCAAACTGTGCAATCACTCACTGTCCAGTAGGAATGCAAGGAGCAGGGCAAAGATCAGAAAAGATCATTTAACTGTTGTCACAGATGAATGCTGATCATTTTTAAAGCTCTGCAACAAGAAACTATCTGAGCTTTGATGTAAACTTGTTCCCATAAAGAGAAATTAATACCTTCTCTCTGCCTGTAAAATTGCATTTATATAAGAACAAAGCACACCCTGTAATTAATTAATTCAATTTCAAATCCATGATGCAAGTCGCAAGAGTACAAAAATGACAAGTCGCTGCTTAATTACTTTAGTCTTAATTTATAAAAACAAGCTGTAACTGATCAACTGAAATCCTGTTGTCAGCATGACTGTAGAGATGGTCAATACTATGATCTATGAGTCTTGAGCAAACATGGAACTGGCCAATGAGAAATGCATTGGCCATGCTAAATTCTAAATTGCTTCCAACACAAATAGTTGCAGAGCTCTAGTTGACCCTGAAATCTTTCATGCAAATATTTTTAGCCTTGACGAATATACTGCATATACTGTCACGTGGAATGGTGCTCTTGTACTATCTTGTTCCATTTTCATCAATGAGATAAAGTAGTTGCATTTTATAGTAACTTAACAAGGAAGAGTGTCTCAAAGTGCTATGTACTGAGTGACTTTTTGAAAACTCTGATTGTTGTGTAACGTATTGAGGACAAGTTACTACAATTATTGTGGTTTTGCATTATTTTTTCCATAGATGCCATAGTTAGCAGAGAAATATTCAAGATGCTATTCAGCAACTTGGTTCCTTTGAACATCATTAGTGTAAAAAGGCAGCTCTACAATGATAGAGTTATTTGTGATTCACCTGATGTATGCCTTTTAATAGCATTGCATATTTTTCTCTGAAATTTCCTTTCTTCTCTCCCCACCACCATCTCTCCTGAAGATTGTGACTCATGTAATGGCTTTATTTTATCAACACCTGGGCATTTATGCAATACCTTCACTAAGTTGCTTCGTGAGAGCATTATCAAAGAAAATTGGACACTGTATGCATAAGATATTTTAAAAATATTTTGAAATATACTTTGTGCTGTCACCTATGGTGCTGTGGACCAAGAGCTATAAAGTTTGTTTCTTAGAAAATATTAAGGCAGAAGACCAAAAGCTTGGTCAAATAGAGGTTTTATGTAGTGTCTTAAAGAAGGAAAGAGAATTATAGAGTCATGGAGGTTTACAGCATGGAAACAGGCCCTTCAGCCCAACTTGTCCATACCGCCCTTTTTTTCAACTACTAAGCTAGTCCCAGTTGCCCACATTTGGCCCACATCCCTCCACGCCCATCTTATCCATTTAACTGTCTAAATGATTTTTAAAAGACAAAATTGTACCCCCCTCTATTACTACCTCTGGCAGCTTGTTCCAGACACTCACCACCCTCTGTGAAAAAATTGCCCCTCTGCACCCTTTTGTATCCCTCTCCTCTCTCTTTAAGCTTATACCCTCTAGTTTTAGACTCTGTTATCTTTATCTAGCTATCTAGCTGTTCTGTGCCCCTCATTATTTTATAGACCACTATAAGATCACCCCTGAGCTACCTATGCTCCAGGGAGAAAAGTCCCAGTCCATCCAGCCTCTCCTTAGAAGTCAAACCATCAAGCCCCAGAGGCATCCTAGTAAATCTTTTCTGCACTCATTCTAGTTTAATAATATCCTTTCTATAATAGGGTGACCAGATCTGTACACAGTATTCCAAGTGTGGCCTTACCAATGTCTTATACAACTTCAACAAGACGTCCCAACACCTGTAGTCAGTGTTCTGACCAATGAAACCAAGCATGCCAAATGCCTTCTCCACCACTCTGTCTACCTGTGACTCCACTTTTAAGGAGTTGTGAACCTGTACCCCTGGGTCTCTTTGTTCTATAACTCTCCCCTGCTTGCTACCATTAACTGAGCAAGTCCTGCCTTGGTTCAATCTACCAAAATGTATCACCTTGCATTTATCTAAATTAAACTCCATCTGACGTCCATCAACCCACTGGCCCAATTGATCAAGATCCCTTACAATTCTAGATAATCTTCACTGTTCACTATGCCAACAATCTTCTGTCTTCGACAAACTTACTAAACATGCCTTCTAAATTCTCATCCAAATCATTGATATAATTGACAAATAACAGTGGACCCAATCCCTGAAGCACACTTGGTTACAGGCTTCCTTTATTGAAGAGATTTAAGGAGGAAATTTAACAGCTTAAGCCATTGATAGCTGAAGGCACCACTGGTGAAGTAATTAAAATCAGGGATGCTTAGGAGAATCAAAAACATGAGCAATACTCCCAAAATCACATTAGGAATTAATGTCTTCTGTCCTTTGAGGATCCCAAAAGTTTACACAGGAATTTTAAAATATACATAGGTTTTACATACATGTTTTTTTCTCAATTTCTCTCCTGAAGCTAATGATTCAATAACAGTAACCATTTGATCCATATAGTCCATCCCCTCTTGGTTTTAACTCTCTCATTTAGGAGGCAGGGATGCTTAGGAGCTCAGACTACAGGAACACAGATACATCAGAGATTTGAGGAGCAAGACTGTGGTCAGATTTGTAAAGAAGAATGAGAGAGTTAAAACCAAGAGGAGATGGACTATCTGGATCAAAAGTCATCTTCTGGTTGAAATGGTTTCTGTTACTGAATCACTTGCTTCAGGAGAGAAATGAAGAAAAGAAAATGTATGTATATGCGTATTTTAAAATTTTAGGGTAAGTTTTTGGGATCCTCAAAGAACAGATAACATTAACTCCTAATGCGATTTTGAGAGTATTGCACATGCTTTCTGATTCTAAATTAGGAAAACAACTAAATGACAGTTTTTTATTTTCCCAGAGTCCAAAGCTGAACATGAACCTATATGGATGGTTGAGAAAATCCTTTTCCTAAGGTCTCATGTTCAACAAAATGAATTTTGCTATTTTTAAGTGGACAACCAAAGGACGAAAGGAAGTACTGTAGTAAACTGTCAATCTATATAGCAGTTCTGGTGAACGCAAAGAGATCATGTATGCTGACAACACCCATTTCCATCTTAGCATTAACCTCTTTGAGTCCTCTGCAGTTGCTAAGTTAATAAATTGCTTACTTTGCACCTGGTAATGAATGAGCAGTCACTCCCTCCAATTAAATATTGGGAAGACAGAAGCCATTGCCTTCAGCTCCTGTTCTGAATTCTGTTCCCTAGCTATTAATTCCATCCCTTCCCTAGACAACTGTTGGAGGCTGAATCAGACTGTTGTAACAGTGGTGTCTATTTGCCCCCGGGATGAGCTTTTGACCATGCATTCATTCCATAACAAAGACTGTCTATTTCCAACTCTGTAACATCACCCAAATTCCTTCCCTCAACCTAGCTTTCTCTAATCATTTGGCCATTCGCTTTGCTCGGCACTGTATGTGGCTTTGTGTCTAAGTTTGCTTTATAATTCTCCTGTTAAGTGCCTTGGGACGTTATATTCCGTTAAAGATGGAAATTGTGGTTACATTTCTATTTTTTTTAATCAGTATTTTAATTGAGGGTTTTTCATGTCACATTTTACTGCAAGATACAACAAATTCCCAAAATCTAATGCAGTATCGAGTGATCATTATTCCATATATACACACCAGCAAATAGTCACAAATGGTCCAGATTATATTGTTGTTGTCATCATCTCCTTTCATGCGGATATTGAAAGGATACCAGAAAGAATGGAGGAACCTCAGGATTACAGGATAAAGCTGAGATTATATGGCACCATGATGCATGCCGTCCTCCACAGGATAACAAAGACAGAGCTACACACTAAATGGGATTCCTTATGGGGTAAAATACAACCAATCAGGATCTAACTCAGCATCCCAAGACTTCCAAGTGATGAAAGGATCCTCAGCGTAAGGAGATCATCAGGATACCGCCATCGGCACAAGGCGTAGCATGGCAGTGTACACAGGAGGCAATAAATCAAGGATTCTTGCATCATGTCAAGACCCACAACACAACAACCTCATTCCTCTGCAGCCATATCAGAGGCACAGTTCAGGTCCCAACATCACCAGGAAACCTAACCCATTTTCCATCAAGGAAATTCCATCAACAAGGAGAAGAAAAATTGCCCAGACACCCACCAGCGGATATCTCGGTGAGAGATACAGTCCTGTTCTTCCTGACAAGATAAGGGAAATCCTCGCACTAAATAGATAAAAAAAAACCTCTATCAGCACCTCACCTATCCAGATAAAGAAAGAGCGAAGAACATCAGGATTAGCCAATAGGCTCCTGGCATGGTTTAGCACAAAGTTTCCACGAAACACAACAGCATAACCTCATAAGAAATGGAATACTGTCTCCACACACACACACACACACACACACACACACACACACCCCCCCCCCCCCCCCCCCCCCCCCCAGCAATCCCTATATAAGACCACATGGAGAAGGACGACCTACTTCTCAATCCAACCCAATCTCCAACTGGAGAAGGAATCTAACCATGTTGGACCAATGCATTTAGGCTCACACTCAAGCCCCACAGCCAACAGGATACTACATCCCAGAGGAGACACGTCTCAAGAAGCATAGTAGTCCAGAAGCCCTTAAAAGGAGACACTTCAGAGGAGGGCGGCCTATTCCCCTGCCCAAAATACCCTCTACCTGACCCAGGTAAACACTGTTACTACGGTCCTAACCTACTCAATTGAGCTAAACTAGAATAAGAGACGATAGGTCAAGAATACTCACATCAATCTTACACGTGGCAAATTAATCCTATTTCTAGGCACCCCAAAGGTGCTATTTAGGCCTCACCATCAACGAGATTCAGCCCATTTCCCCTCATCAAAGAAACCCTAATGACAGGATATGTCCACCATACACTCTACGACCCAAGTAATCATGTAACCACTGTCACAACCTGCGTAGCCAAGGAAACGTAGAAGACTAATCCAAGAAAGGCTTAGCTGACCATGCCCCCTGGATGTGAGCCAGTACATATCTCCCCCAGTCCCAACAATACCAGAGGCAGCAACGCCAGCAAAAAAAATTCAGTCTTTTCCAGGATACATGTACCTTCATAGGAGACAATTAAAGATTCCTTAATTGTAAAATAATAAGTACAAAAGAGAAAAGTGACAGCAGCTGTTCTATGGGGGTTTTCCTTGTCTACAGTGAGGATTTGTAACGCTATACCAATCACCTGTATACCAAACCACAGAGCCACCACCGAGCTGTGGTGTTACTTCACTATAAATACAGTGAAATTACTTCACTTTACCAATAAATATATTCCCTCAGTATAAATGCAAGGGTTCAGTTGAAACATCACAGTAGTCATTGCTGTTTCTGAGCTTGTGACTCCTGATCCACAATTTGAGAAGCAGTAGAAGTTTTGAGAAACAGTAATCTGGGACAAAATTGATATTCACATGGATTAATGTAGGTTACTTAAGGAAAACCAGCATGGATTTGTTACAGGTAAATCTTGATTAACTAACCTGCTGGAGCTTTTGAAGAAGTAATGGAGACAGTTAATGAGGGCAATGCAGTTGATGTGTTGTACGTGGACTTATAAAAAGTATTTGATACAGTGCCAACCAACAGACTTGCTAACAAAGTTATAACTGATGTAATAAAAGGGATAGTAGCAGCATAGATACAAAATTGTAGTGGTTAATAGATGTTTCTTGAGCTGCACGGAGGTTTGTCGTTGAGTTCCGCAGGGGTTGATGTTGGGACCCTTGCTTTTCTTCATGTACGTAGTGGCCTAAACCTTGGTATACAGGGCACAGTTTCAAATCTTGAAGATGATTTCACACTTGGAACTTGCTGAACTTGAGGTTTGGCATCAGCTGGAATATTGCATCAGTACTGAGTGTCATATTTTAGGAAGGATGTGAAGAGAGTGGAGAAAGTGCAGAAAAAAATTCATGAAATGGAACAAGAGTTATGAAGATAGATTGAGAAGTTGATATTTTTTCTTTGATGAAAGGATGGCTGAGAGGAGATTTTATGTAGGTATTCAAAATCATGAAGGACTGGGAAAGTCAAAACCTGAAACTGTTCTGCTTACAACAGGTTTGAAAATAAGGGCACAGATTGAAAGTAATTAGCAAAAGAGTTGAAAGTGATATGATAAAAAATAATTTTGTGCAGCCAGACGTTAAGGTCTGGTGGACTGCATTGCTTGAATGGTGGAGGTAGGTTTAATCAGTGTTCAGAAAGAAAATAGGACTACAATCAGAAGAGGAAGAAAATGCAGGGTTGGGGAAGAAGGCAGAAGAATTATATGAAAGGAATGGCTCATTTGGAAAGCTGGTGCAGCACGATGAGTTGAATGACTTACCCCTGTACTGTAATAATTCTGTGATTCTGAAGTATGCACTGTCTGCAAAAGCAAGGATAAATCCAACTTGACTAATTAGCACCCATTGACCTAATCTGAATCATCAGCAAAGTCATGTCAGTAGTCATAAACCATACTTTCAAGTAGCAGTTGCATATGAATGATTTTGTATTTTATCAGAATTATTTGGCTCCAAACCTTGTTAGATCCTTGGTTCAAACAGGGACACATTAGCTGAATTCTAGAGGTAGGGGAGTGTTCTTGACATCAAGACAGAACTTGACCTGCCTGTAGGATTAATCAACTTGGGTAAAACTGGTCAGTGGGTGTTGGAGGAAAACGTTTTCAATGACTGGCAGGAAAAAAGATTACTTTTACTCACCAAACAAAAACAGGCCATTTGTTCCAACTTGATGTTTGTACCTCACCCAAGTTTTTCTCATTCTGCCTTCCTCATCTCAGCCATTCAGCATCAAGTCCCTTTCTATGTTGTACTAATCTAAGTTTTCTTTAGGAAGTGTCTAAATCATTAGCCATAACCACTTCCTGTGGTAGTGAGTTCCACATTCTAACCACTCTGATTAAAGAAATTTCTCCTCATTTCCCTAATGGAGTTATTAAAAATGGTTTTGCATTTATGGTCCTAGGCCAAAATGACAACATTCTCTTCAGACCTATGCTGTCCCACCCATTGATAATTTTATAAACGGTCAGAGCTAAAGGAGAGAGCTCAATTTTCTGATTAGCTGTAACTCTCAGTTCTGTTATTATTTTGTAAATCTTTATGGCACAGTCTCCTGTGCTTCTGTGTTTTACTTTGGTACAGACACCACAACTGTGTACAATGCTTATTCTGAATGCGGCCACTGGGGTCTTATGCAAGTTTAATGTGACTTTACTACTTCTGAATTCTTTACTCCTAGAAATAAATTCTTGCACTCTTCAATCTTAATTGTTTTGTTAATCTGTAATGCTGTTTTTAATGATTTGTTCACCCATAGTTTTGGATTGGCAATATCTATTTTCCATGTCGGCGATGCCCACATCCTGATATATGAATTTATAAAAATGTTCGCGCTAGTATTCACTAGCATTCATTAAATCTTCTTGACCTTTGAGGGAATTTTTAATCTAATGAGCCTGCTGGGAAATGCGCAGGATTGGTTGAATTGCTAGATTTACACCCCGCTTGATATTACTCTTTATGATTTCATTTGGGTCGATTGTAAAACTAGCATTGCATTCTTTCCTGTCAGTTTGCTGACTGGCAGGTTAGACTTTATGGGGGAAATTTAAACCTATGACAAATTTACTTTTATGCTGTTTTGCTGGCTTTCATAATGAGAAAGATACGATCTGTAACATCTATAAAATGCTTCTTGCATTATTCTTGCTGCACTTGCAAAATTAAAGATTTCAGGGAAAGTGAAGACGTGGAAGCCAAAATATATCTAGAGTGAAGATGCTGAGAGAAACAACAGTATAACCCAGGTTAATTACATTGCCTATACTGATTTATTTTTAGCCTTTGCATGTAATAAGGTAATTACATCACCTGTGACATCTGTTGGTAGACATTCTAATTAGTTGCTGCTGTTTTAGTTGCCATGTACAGTAGGCAATCAGAGGACGAAAGCGCATTCTTAACTTAAAACTGGCTTTGGGCTAGGAGCCATGTGGTGCTGTACTACGTGTCCCTTGACCTAACCCTAGTAGGTAAACCAACATATTCTCTGCTGCCTACCTTTAATGCTACCAGAACTAACCTCTCCAAAACCAGATCTCTTTCCTGCAATCACCACAAACCACCACAACCCATTTTCACATTCCTCCCCAGTGCGAGCAACTCCAGAGATTTCACTCCTCCCTTGGTGCCCGCACCATTCTTACTTGGGTAGTAAATTAAATTGTACATTAGCCTTTCTCTTCTTGTTGCCAAATTGCACATTTCCCCAGTTTCTGTTCTATAAATTAAAAAAACTGAAATTTTAATGGCATTGTAGCCTTTTTTGTTATAATGTGAAAAATCTAAAATAATTTTTATTCCTCATTGTTTAGATAAATAGGATAACCTTGCAGTTAAGAGCTGTCTTAACTCAATATCTTAAGATCTTGGACATACATTGCATTACTATGAAGGCTAGTGATTATGGAGGCAAAATGGCAGCCATTTTGCACAGTGAAGAAGGCCAATTCAACGCTGATGTCCCACATTGGGCATGTATCTACAACTTGCAGAGTTGAAAGCAAGAATCCTCTCAACCCAGCCAAGATGAATATTTTTGGCTCTTTAAACCTGTGTTATTGTACACTCATTTTATATATGTTTATTTCCTGTTATATAATGGGACTGTACATTGGACTTCGAGTGATAGGTACCCTCCATGTTTGGTGTTGAACATCATTTGTACTTTTGGAACTTGTTTTTTATTTGTCCGTGGGATTTGGGCTTGCTGGCTAGGCCAACATTTATTGCCTATCCCTAATTGCCCTTGAGAAAGTGGTGGAGAGTCACCAGTTTCATGGGGTCGGTACGCCTGTAGTGTTGTTGAAAGTTATTTGCTGAATTTTGAACCAGTGACAGCGAAGAAATGGTGATAGAGTTCCAAGGCAGGGTGCTGTGTGACCTGGAGGGAGACTGGTGTTCCCATGCATCTGCTGCACTTATCCTTCTAAGTTCTCTATTGGCAGCGATCCTATGAAGAAAGGAGAGAAAAATAAGATGGCTAAAAAGCAGTCATTCTCCGTTATTTAATTGTTTTTGTCAAAAAAGGGTACTGGTGTGTAAGTTACTCTCATTTTTCTTTGTCATCTTAACATTCTATACTTACCCTCGACTGTTAATTTATAGCGCTGCAGACAAATTTTTGAAAAGTATGAGTAATGAATTGGAGTATCTTTCAATACCTTTGTTTGCCTATATTTACTTCCAAATGCATGACTTAAATCCCAAGAACAAAAGCCCCATGCTGGACATCTCTCTCCCAAACAAGATAAATTTTACAATGTGACTTGTGTGTGAGAACTTGTGATAGTGAGTCTAAAATCATTTCTGGCTATATTCTGCTGTACGGTGGCAAATTGCTTTCCTGACTTGCTCAAAGGAAAGAAACAACCTACAAACTACCCTGCACAGCTCTTAATTTGAACATGGAAAATATCTGCTGTAAAAGGATAAGGAACTATGAATTTGATTTAATATGCTAAATCTTCCTTCTATGCAGATTGAATCATACTTCCTTCCTGAAGTCATTGTCTGTTCAGTTCATAGCATCTTAGATTTGAACATTACAGCCATAGGATTAGGAGCAGCTGAGTTTGAAAGCTGTTGACCTTAACCTTTATAATGATATATCTTACATATTAATTTTGCCTAACTTGTTTATGTTAGTTTTTATTCATTCACTATTTAAAGCCAATAATAGAATGATTGAATCCTTTACCCAAAAGAGAGCTACTTGTCTTTTTACACCCAAGCATTTTTTCAGTTCATAGTGAATCTGAGATGTGGCTGTTGCTGCATTATGTGCAGCACATCTGAATGTGCCATTAACTGACAGGCTATGTGACTCAGCTGTATTTTAGACCTGAATACAGTACAGCGTGTTTGTGCACCAGCTGCAGTCATAATGCATTACTACTCTTTTGGAATCTTGCTTTAGTAGTAGTGCACCATTCTATGTAAAATTACATAATGCACAACTCTGACTGCTAGCATAACTATCTCTTGATGCTGAATTACTGAAAATTTAAAAAAATGTAAAGCCTGTGTTGCCCCTATTTGCAGGATTATGTCACATTATTTTGTTTTGCTAATTGCTAAAAATGTACTTTTGCAACAGGATCAAAATTTTTGTCATTTTAATTGATTTCTTTAAAAATAACGCTGTTCAAAATGCTACTGATATACTAGTTCTTTGCAGTTGGTTGGAGTTCAGCATCAATATTGCCAAACTGCTCTATTCAGCATAATGACCCTGAATGCTACTGACTTTACCTGTTCTTTGCGCATGGTGCTGAAATTCCTGTGTTGTTCATTTTGTTTCTATTCTAACCAGTCATCTCTGCCTCTCACCCCTGATTGAGCTCTTCTGATTTATCTTTTCCTCACATTCTGGTACTCTCTGGTACTCCCTTTTGTCACCTCAGGTCTTTTGAATTTCCTGTGATGTAATGTCCCTGTCATCTGTTTTGCCTTTCGGGGAGGGGGAAAAAAAAACTGTTCATCTGCATTAGTCGGTGGATTTTTTTTCCCCAGGCCTTCCTTCCCTTCAATTACTGTTTTTTTTTGTTTTCCATCCCTTGAATCCATAGAGGTTTCTTCCCTTTACCAAGAAAATGTTATGATTTAATCCAATGCATTACAATGTGTTCTCCATATAAGTTGCAATTCTACTTTCTACCTTTGTACTTCTTGCTTCATTTCTGCATTTGTAATCATTCTCTATTGCTTCTTTATTGGCATAGCCAAAATAGATGAATTACTAGCAGAAAATGCTGGATATATAAAGTAGGTCTGAGTTTTGAGAAGATAAATGATAAATGTTCTGCATGAAATCTTTCATCAAAGTTAGCATTGGCAGGAATGGGAGCTTTCATTTAAAAATGACCAAATCAAAGAGCGTAACGAAGAACAGCAGGTGAAGATCAAGACCACATAAATGTAGATTACTGTAAGCAGACAGTTAATTGTTTTGTCTTTGAGATGAGGCATTAAGCAAAGACCCCGTCCCCTTTGTCAGGCAGTCATAAGATCTTCTCACACTATTTGAAGAAGAATAGCAACATTTTTCATTTTTTTCCTTCCTATATCAATTCTGAAGAAAGGTTTCTAATTTAAAATGTCATTCTTCAGATATTGATGGAGCTGCTGTGTATGTCTAACAATATCTTTTTCTGTCTCCTATCCAACATCTGCATTTTTAAAAAACTCTTCAACCTGAAACATATACACAGTTATATCTGTACTGTATTGTTGTTAAATGTGCAGAAAGCCTTAGTGGACTTTCAGAAAATATTGGGTTCCAACAAATGACTGTTAGCAAAAATTAATTCACATGGAATTGGAAACAATCTATTGACATGGACATGGAATTGGTTCGTATATAGGTGACATAAAGTAGAGATATGGTTGTATACACTACCTGGCAGGAATGAATGGAGCGCCCTCCAGAAATCTACCAGAGCCTCAGTTTTTCACCATATTTATCAATGACATTTCTAAGGAATAGAGAAACCTGAACAACCATATATGCTACTGATGTCAAATTAGGTGGCACACCAAATTTTGCAGAGGGGAACAGGAAGTTGATAGATTGAGTTGTCAAACTGTGGCTGATGGAGTTCAATGTGGACAAGTATGAGATTATCAATTTTGGATCTGTGAACGATTGACCAAATAATAATCAATCTTAGGAGCAGAGCCTGTGGAGCTCGTCTCTAGATGATGAGGTGAATCTCCACTGGTTGGAATATACTTTGAACAAAGGAAGATGGTTGTGGTTGTTGGAGGACAATCATTTCAGCCCCACACACTGCTGCAGAGTTCCTCAGGAGGGTGCCGTAGGCCCAATGATTTCAGCTGCCTTATTCCCTCAGAAATGGCCTTCCCTCAGAAATGGGTAATGTTTGTTGATGATTGCACAATGTTCAATACAACTGTATGCCTCACACTGCCAGGGAACTGGGTTCAATTCCAGCCTTGGGTGACCCTCACCCCCCCCCTGTCTGCATGTGTTTCCTTTGGATGCTCTGGTTTCCTCCCACAGTCCAAAGAGGTGGATTGGCTGCAATCAATTAGTGTCCCAAGATGCATAATTAAATGGAAAGCCATTGTAAATGCATGGGATAGACATGGATGGGTTGCTTTTTTTTTTGGAGGCTCAGTGCAGATCCAATGGGCTGGATGGTCTCCTTCTGAACTGTTGGGATTCTATGCTTCTGTGTACCAATGTAAAAGTTGATCTTCTTGTAAATGTTGACCCTGATCTGTGGCCTTAAAGTACATTTTTTTCATGTATCTCAATGCAACCCTAGAGTTTTAAGAATCGAAGTCCAAAACATTTCCTAACCTTTGTATAATTTCTACAGTCATATCAAACAGCTCCGTTCATTGTCCATTAAAAAAGTTACACATGCTGTATTTCCTCCAGTCCTTATGTATCAATTAAGACAGGAAGAAAGTAGGTTGATGTTGAAACTGACAGATTGGGAAAGGGAAATAAACAGTGCGCATGGAAACTGGGTGCAAGGGACAACTTTCAGAATGAACATTAAATAAATGCCTGGGCCTTGTATCCTCAAGCATTGCAATCGGCCTCCTTGGGAAGAGTGGAGGTGGTTCAGGGCTTGCCAGTTGGGCACCTAAAATCTTTTTGAACTAAGTGGCAGTAATCCGAATTTTTCATCCATATTATCAACCTTTACTTAGAATCATAGAATCCCTGCAAAGCAGAAAGAGACTGTTTGGCCCACCGACTCTCTGACAGTGTATCTCACCCAGGCCCCCTCCGCCGCGCTATTACCCATGCATTTAATATATAGAAGAACTATTTGTTGCCTTGCATGCTCCTAATGATTTGAGATTATAGTATCACTTGAATATTCAAGACTTGTATAATTTGCTGTCTATAAGTGCAAGTCCAAGTTGATCTCAGCAGCTAACTATCTAACCTAGCTTCTTTCCATACTTGTGAAACAACAACATCTTGCATTCATATAGCATCTTTAATGTAATGAAACAATCCGATGTATTTCACTGGAGCATTATAAAATAAGTTGCGACACAGAGCTGTGTAAAATGACTAGGTCAGGTAACTGAAAGCTTGGTCAGAGGTATGTTTTAAGGAGTGCCTTAAAGAAGGCAAATGAGAGACGTAGGGAGGGTTTTTTAATTATATCTCAAGTTGGCTTACATTAACACTGCAATTAAGTTACTGTGAAAATCCCGTAGTCGTCACACTGTGTGGCGCCTGTTCAGATACACTGTGGGAGAATTTAGCATGACCAATCAACGCAGTCTTTTGGACTATAGGAGAAAACCAGAGCACCCAGAGGAAACCCACACAGACATGGGGGAGAATATGCATCTGCACAGACAGTGACCCAAACCAGGAATCGAATCCGGGTCCCTGGCACTGTGAGGCAGCAGTGCTAAACTCTATCCTACCATGCCGCCTTTCAATTTGGGATCTCGGCGACTGAAAGCATGGCCAACAATGGTGGAGAAATTAAAATTGGGGATGCACAAGAAGTCAGAATTAGAGATTGCAGATATCTTGGAGGGTTGTAGGGTTGGATGAGATGACAGATGGGGATGGGTGAGACCATGGAGGGATTTAAAAACAACTTGTTTAAATAAAACTTTACTGTTTCTCTTGGCGCTTAACAAGGAATATTGTTTTAAAATTTAAAAATTGCTTATCTGACAGCCAGCAAGCACAGAAGAGTGATAGGGGTATAAGGCTAAGAGTTAAGACATGAGCAGCAGAATATTGGTTGATCTCAAATTTACACAGGGTAGAATGTGATTGACAGGCCAGCAGTTCATTAGAATGGTTGAATCTAGAGGTGACGAAGATGTATATAAGTTTCAGTAGCAGATGAGCTGAGTCAGAGATAAAGTTTTGGTGATGTTACAGAGATGAAAATAGACTGTCTTAGTGATGGGACAAATGTGAAGTTAGAATCTCATTTTGAGATTGATCAAATATTGATTGTGAAAATTGTAAACAGATTGGGTCTGAAAACAATGGTTCTAGTATTCACAAGAATTAATTGGAGAAAATTTCAGCGCACCTAGTTCTCTTTGTTGGTTAAGCAGTCTGTTAATTTATCGGAGTGGAGGAGTGAAGAGAGGTGATCATGAGATAGAGCTGTATGTTCTTTAATCACAGTAAAAAAATAAGCTTCTAGGACTACTTCATGTGCACAAACTGAAGTCACACAAATAGGCTGACATAGAACCATAGAATCCCTACAGTGTAGAAGGAGGCCATTCGTCCAATCAAGTCTGCACCAACTCTGAAATGAACATCCAACTCATGTCCTCCCCATTGCTCTACTCCTGTAACCCCACACATTTTACATTTGTTTACATTTGATTTGATTTATGTTGTCATATGTATTAGTGTACTTTGAAAAGCATTGTTTCTTGTGCACTATATGGACAAAGCATACTGTTCATAAAGAAGGAAAGAAGATGGTGCAGAATGTAGTGTTGCAGTCATAGACAGGATGCAGAGGAAGATCAACTTAACATCAAGTGGGTCCATTCAAAAGTCTGGCAGCAGAGAAGAAGCTGTTCTTGAGTCGGTTGGTACATGACCTCAGACTTTTGTATCTTTTTCCCGATAGAAGAAGTATGTCTGGGATGTGTGGGGTCCTTGATTATGCTGACTGCCTTTCCAAGGCAACAGCAGGAAATGTAGACAGAGTCAATGGATGGGAGGCTGGTTTGCGTGATAGACTAGGCTTTCTTCACAACCCTTTGAAGTTTGTTGCGGTCTTGGACAGAGCAGAAGCCATACCAAACTGAGATACAACCAAAAAGGATGCTTTCTATGGTGCACTTGTAAAAGTTGGTGAGAGTCGTAATGGACATGCCAAACTTCCTTAGCCTCCTGAGAAAGTGGCCAATCTACCTAAACTACACATCTTTGGATTGCGGAAGGAAACTGGAGCACCCGGAAGAAATCCATGCAGACATCAGAAAATATGTAAATTCCCACAGGCAGTCACCCAAGGGCAGAATTGAACCTGGGTCCCTGGCACTGTAAGGCAGCCATGCTAGCCACTGTACTGCCATGCCACCCTGTCTTCAAGAATGCAGTTGCAGGCCTCAATTCTGAAATAATCTGAATTTAGAACGCTGTGAATTATTCAATTCAGCTTTTCATGAAAAATGCTATGATAAAACGTTTGAACCACAATGTTAACAAACCCCATAGCACCAACCTCCTAAGAGGAGCTTTCAGCCTTGAGCTGAGCACTGGTCTGCTTTAAATGTGATTGTATAAGCTTAAAGCATAATATTTCCTTTACATTTGTATTTTCACAGCTGTGTACTTGTACTAGTGGCATGCCGCAGGGATTGGTGCTGGGGTCTGAACTGTTTACCATATACATAGACAACCTGGAGGGGGGACCGAGTGTAGGGTAGCAAAGTTTGCTGATGACACAAAGATGAGTGGGAAAGCGAATTGCGTGGAGGACGCAGAAAGTCTGAAGAGAGATTTGGATAGGCTGATTGAGTGGGTGAGGACCTGGCAGATGGAATATAACGTTGGCAAATGTGAGGTTATCCACTTTGTAAGAAATAATAGTAATATGGAATATTATTTAAATGGTGAAAATTTACAACATGCTACTGTGCAGAGGGACCTAGGGATCCTTGTGCATGAATTGCAAAAACTCAGTCTGCAGGCGCAGCAGGTGATCAAGAAGGCGAATGGAGTGTTGGCCTTTATCGCGAGGGGGATGGAATATAAAAGCAGGGAGGTCTTGCTGCAACTGTACAAGGCACTGATGAGGCTGCAACTAGAGTACTGTGTCCAACTTTAGTCCCCTTATTTGCGAAAGGATATATTGACCTTGGAGGGAGTACAGAGAAGGTTCACCAGGCTGATATTGGAGATGAGGGAGTTAGCTTATGAGGAGAGATTGAGTAGATTGCGCCTGTACTCATTGGAGTTTAGAAGGCTGAAGGGTGATCTTATAGAGACATACAAGATAATGAAGGTGCTAGATAGGGTAGAGGTAGAGAGATTCTTTCCACTTAGAAAGGAAACCAGAACTACATGGCACAACCTCAAAACAAGGGGGCGGGGGTCAGTTTAGAACAGAATTGAGGAGGAACTTCTTCTCTGAGGGTAGTGAATCTGTGGAATTCTCTGCCCATTGAAGGAGGCTACCTTGTTGAATATGTTTTAGTCACGGGTAGATAGATTTCTGACCGATAAAGGAATTAAAGGTTATGGGGAGCAGGCGGGTAAGTGGAACTGATCCACTTCAGATCAGCCATGATCTTATTGAATGGCGGGGCAGGCTCGAGGGACTAAATAGATGGCCTACTCCTGCTTTTACTTCTTATGTTCTTATGTATTAATTTCATCTTAAATGACATTGTTAGTTGCTTTTTGCACATTATTCTTTTAAAGATTATTTTAACTTTTATTTAGGTTCATTTTATTTCAATTGAGTTGCTGAAATAGTCACTGAACTGAGATAAAAATGTGGCATACAAATCCTTTTTTCCCTCCATTCACTTTTTAAACAGTTTTTCTCTAAAGATGCTGACTCATGCTGTGGTAGATTGTTAATCCTGTGATACCAACCAAGTGGCTATTTTGCATGTGTGAGCCTATGAGTGAATGTTGGCGGGCTATTGACTGCAGGGGAGGATAAACTGAGACAAATACACACCTTGTTCGATATCCAAATGCACTTCCAGCAGAGATCCCTAGATAATGATGAGGACAAACACTCAATTGTTTAGCAGTTCTGATTTCCTGGGAATCAAACCTGAGGTGCAGTACAGCACTGCTTTGTGCCCACTAGTTGCAGGGCCTGTTTGAGTTCAGTAATGAAGCTCTTCACTTACAGTACACAACTGGAGAAGCAAGGATTGTTCTGCTTAGAAAACAGAAAGTTGAGAGGAGAGAAAGTTGATGGAGCTGTCCAAAATTGAGGGATCATGATTGAGCAGATATAGGGCAACTGCTCCCTTTGGTGGAAAAGTTGAGAGCCAGACAATACTGATATAAGGTGAATAGCAAAAGAACCAATGGCGAGATAAGTTTTTATGCGGTGGATGAGTAGATCTGGAATGTACTGCCCGAGGGTATGGTGGAGGCAGATTCACTGCTTTACTTAAACACAGTAAGAAGTCTCTCAACACCAGGTTCAGACTTCTTACTGAGACTTCTTACTGTGTTTACCCCAGCCCAACACCGGCATCTCCACATCATGATTACCTAAACAGCCATAATAATACTGTGGCTACCAGCACAGAGGCTGAATCCTTTGTGGCAATTAGCTCACCAGACCATTCAAAGCTGCTTCATATTTTGCTTGGACCACTTGACTGGATGGGAGCAATTGCTGTAACAATATAGTATATTCTGTCCGCATGAGGCATGGCAAAAATCAATAGAAGTATTTTAGGAGTGCCTCCTACTACCAAGTGTTACCTCTACTACCAAGAAGGACACAACACTCAGCATCATGGGGGCACCACTACCTCAGGTTTCTCTGAGTCACGTATGATCCTTATATATGCTGCTGGTCCGATATCCTGGAATTCCATACATTGCAATATTTTGGGGAGACTCAGACTTCAGCAGTACTAGGAGAAGGCCCACCACCTTTTGAGACAACTTGGGAGTGTAGTGTTGACCTCATCAGTGTCACATACTCTAAGAACAAACAAAAGACTGCCTACTTCTATCGCTAACATTACTTGGCCCCATCACTAACTCATTTCAATTACTGCTGAAGCACTTATCTGCCCTTTGGTTACCTCTTGATTTAACTACTCCAATGTTCTTCTAGCCTTCTCATTCTCAATTCTTTATAAACTGGAACTCATTCAACACTCAGCTATTCAGTTCCTAACCCACCTCAAGTCCTGCACACCCCCCAACCCTGCGCTCAGTGGTGTAAGTAAGATGTTTCCTGGTCCACCAACTATCCTCCAGTTCAAATCATGACTTCCCTCCTCCACATTAGTGCAATCTATATTAAAGTCAAAACAAGGCTAGGTAGGAATGCATTCTATGTGGAAAACACAGAGGCTGTAAAGAAATTTAGGCAGATGGCTGCTTGCTACTGTAGTATTTGAGTATTGCTAAAAAATGAACATGTTGCTAAAGCTTTTCACTTTGTAGATATCAGGACAAATGCAAGAATGCCAAATTTCAAACAATCCCAATTTGTACTACAAAAGAAAAGGGTGTTGGTTGGTTGTCAAGTTCAGTAATGGTTGAAGTATTGCCATGGAGAAAGCAACGGGGAACTATCGGCTTCCCAAGTTCCTGGGTAATTCAAAAGAAGTGTAAGGCCTGAATATATTTTGTTTGCAGAAACCAGTTCTGTCTTGAATGTATGTCACTTCTAGAAAGCGTAAGTGAGCCATCTTATAAACTTGACTGATTATTTCAAATTGGTTGTTAGTGTAGCTGTTGGCTTACTCAGGTTTGTTCAGTAAGTACTTCCCACTTACAGAGTCAAACCTAGCTGTAGATGTTTAGCTTTGGGTTTTGCAAGAGTGGCCGGATTGAGTATGGTCTGTGCTCTGCTGCTTGCGAACAATCAAAAATATGCTGTTTGATTTAATCAGTCAATACTAGGATGTGCAGCTTACACACCTGGCACCACAACAGCACTGAAATTCATGTAGGACATTGCTTGATTGTATGATAGAACAACATTTTGGATTGATAGTAGTATCCTGTTAGTGGTTACCACTCTTGTAGCCACTGCACAAGGAACAGCATGATACGTATCGGTTACATGAGTGGGCAAAAATTTGAAGAAAGCATATAATGTGGGCAAGTGTGATGTTATTCACATAGGTCGTAAGAATAGAATTTTTAAAAACTTGTAACTGTTGATGTTCAGGAAGCAGGAAATACTTGTCCAAGGAACACAAAGTTAACATGCAAATATAGAAAACAATTGGGAAAGTAAGTAGCATGTTGAGTTTCATTGCAAGGGGATTGGAGTGTAAGAATAAAGAAGTCTCATTACAATGTACGTGGCTTTGGTGACAACACACCTGGAATTAATGTGTGCAGTTTTTGGTTTCTATGTTTAAGTAATGTGTACTTGTATTGGAGGCAGTGCAGTGCAGGGTCACTTGATTGGTCCCTGGGATAGCACAGGTTCACTCGGTTGGTCCATGGGATGAAAAGATTGCCCTATATTGAGAGGCTAAATAAATTCGGTCTATAATTACCTGATGTTTAGAAGAATGGACAGTGATTTAATTTAAGCATCCAAAATTCTGAAAGAGCTTGACAGGATAGGCACTGAGAGATTTTTCCCCCAGGCTGGGGGACCAAGAACAAGGGAGCACAGTTTCAGGATAAGGATTTAGGACTGAGGTGAATCTAAGTTTTTGCACTCAAAGGGTTGCGAATCTTTGGAATTGTCTACTCCAGAGTTTGAGAATGCTCCATTATTGACGTTATTTAAGGCTGTGGTTGAAAAATCTTTGGGATATCAGAGAATCAAAGGATACATGGAGTGATTGGTGAAGTGAAGTTGAGGCTGAAGATCAGCCATATCTGCTTGAATAGCAGAGCAAGCCTAATGGACTTCATAGTTTACTAGAGTTCCTATTTGGTTTGTGCTTACCTCTAATGTCGACCAGCCCTAAAACTCTTGAACGTCTTTGTGCTTTCCCAATCCCTTTGCTCTGCCTCCAGCCATCTAGGGCTGACATTCTAAAAGCCCCCTTACTAAATCTTCTTTTCTCCCCACGTCTCTCTCCTCCTTTAAGACCCTGCTTAAAACCCACCTCTTAGATCAGGCTTTTGACCACTTGTCCTATTATCTGCTTTTTTGGCTCTGCATCACCTTTTATTTCTGAAGTACATGTCCTGGGATGTTTTCCTGTATTAATATCCTTACTTAAAAATAAATTCTTATTGTCAGAGCTCATTTTTTATGGAACTGAGATGGGGCATAATCTTTTAATTGGACAATATTTTAATAAAAATAAACTGCTTCTTTTGAATACGTTAAATGTTTAATTAAGATTCAGACAATTGTTAAAAATGTTGCATTATGTAGTTAAAAATCATCCAAGTAAATTTGTTTTTGTGATGGATTTAACATTATAATCTATTTCTGTTCTACTGCAATTGTGAAATGAGAAATTTTGTTTGAGCTGATAGAGAGAAAAAAATTCTGAGAGGTAAGATGAAAAGCTGCACTATAGGCTAAAAAACCACAGTATTGATTGCATCACCCGACACCCTCCTCCTCCCCTCCCCCCAAGCAAAAGCCAGGCAGCTAGCATTATCTTTGGGAGATTAAGTGGGACGCTGTATCATGCGTCATCACAAGCATGCTGAGAAGTCGCTGATTATTGACTGGGTGGGCTGTGCTGTAGGAAGTAATGTGCTGCTGTGAAGCGGCACTGCAGCCAGGCTTTTCAGAAGCAGGCAGCGACAAAGAATGTACTTCAGTGGTGACTTTGTGAAATGTTGTCCGTTGTACAAGGCTATGCGACGAAATGTGCTTTGGTGGTTCCATTCTGTGTATTTAATTTCTCGGGTAGCGAGAACTAAGTACTTGTTTTCAATAGTTCTGAGCTCCACCCTTCTGTACTGTATTTACCAACATCATAGGAAGCAGCTGGTAACAGTTGTTCGATTTAGCCATTAAAGACTACCCTTTCTGTGAGAATCATATGGCTAAGTCTTTGAGGAAGATGTTTATTGTTGTGCCCTATGAAAGATGAAATTGTCCTTCAAACTACCCTCCATGTAGAGTAAATTTTCCAGCTGGCTTAAGAGTTCATCTGCATTCAGCATTGCTGGAACTCAAAATGTGCGTCACATAGAAAGACTGCATGATAATGAGAAAGGGACACTTGAGGCCAGAACTGCTCTGCCGTTGAAAGGAGTCGGGGACAGCAATTTGAGACGAAATAAACACACAGCCAGGGCAAACTGTTTTGGTAAATCTTCTTGTCGCTGTTACTCATCAAAAGGCAAAATGTTAAGCCTACAGGATTCTGTGTTTTTTGAAATCGGCATCAAGTCTCTGCTGAAGTCTTGGAGTAGTAGCTGTAAGTAAAAAAAAAACTATATATTCAAATAATAAATGTGATTGTGCCAAGTGAGAGCTTGGTATTTAAATATCTTAAGAACTGTGTAAAAATGGAAGAAAAATATCTATAATGTGAACCCTTTAATTGCTATTTATTCACTATTGATCTTTTGTGTCATTCCCTTTGCTGTAAATAAGCTGATGTGCATTAATCTATGGAGTCACTGTATTCAATTTTTTATACATTTTATTCACCACCTTGGTACTGTGAACAATATGTGACCAGAGATTTGGGTTTTATTTCTATTGCAACCACAGTATTATAACTGATGTATTCTGTTGCCTGCGACTTCAAATATATTAATAATTAGTTGTAATCAGTCAATATTTATATGCTGGGTTAATTTTGTGTCTCAGGGTTAATGTTTTTGACGGAATTCAGATAATGCAGCACAGCTTACTCACCATTAGGAAATGTTATGAAATGTTCACAGATATATGTGCTAAGTTCTCTTTTGCAAAGCCAGATATAGAGCTATATCATTTCAGTGTTATGACCTGGCTTAGAGTACAGAATGTAAGTGCATAGCTAGCTGCTGTTTGATTGTAGTTTTGCTTTTTCTATTCAGCAACAGCAGTGAAGTGACATTAATATGGCTGGCTTTTGGTATGCACACTTTCTGCCAACATTTTGAATGCTGGTAGTTCATACTTTTTGTCAGGAACGTTATGTGAAACAGCTGTCTCTTCCATGTTGTAAGTGCATTTGTTTATCATTCCCACCCACCCCCCCCTCAAACAAGCGTGCAGACACACACACACACACACACACACACACACACACACACACACACACACACACACACACACACACACACACACACACACACACTGGATTAACAATGTTTTGATCACCTACAAAAAAAAGTGGCAATGAAGGTTGCAATGTTGGTAGATGTGCCAGCCTACGGTTGGAAAGTAACTCACCCATTTTGAGGCTAATGATCCTAACCATTTGAGCATATTCACTGTCAGCATTTTAAGATGATCCTTTACCAGTGGTTTTGTGCTGCAGTCAACATATTGGGCCAGATCTCTATACTGTATTAAGAAATCAGGTGATATAACGCTTTCAGTCAAATAACAGAATTATTTTGGATTTATTATGCTGTAAGTTGAGCTCCTGGCTGAGAAGCAGGAGGTGGGGGTGGGGAACATAGTGAATGTTACATTGCTTCATTTGCCAACTGTCAGCCTGAGAGATGAAAACAGAGGAATTGGTAAACCAGAATGGGGCAATAGTGGGAGAAAAGCAATTTTTTGGTTAATGCTTTTCTTCATGAGGATTTTACAGGTGGTACTGTATATTTGTAATTTTATAAAATTGTCATGGCTAAATTTTGTGTATTTCATCTGCTGGTTAGGAAACAGCAGCGGTTGGAAATCTCAAAGGGTATTTTCGAACATTCTTTAATTAATCTCCATGAGGTGTTCTTGAGAGAACTAGAAGAGTATTCATCCTTTCCTTTAATTTCCAAATAATTCAAACATATTTATTTCCTCAGGGAAGTCAGATGCTGGTGGAAACTGGGATTTCAATTATTCGTGCAGCACCTGAGGCTAAATAACAAATTGAGATTAAGCACTCAACTTGGGGCAAAAGGGTAAATCCTGATGGTTGGTCTTGCTCACTTTGTTACATGGAGTTATGGCTTGACATTGGAAAGAAAGAGCTTAGCCATCTACCCTCTCATTTTTGCCAAAAGAGGAAGGAGAGAAGCAAAAAAAAATGCTTCTTAAAGGAGAGCAGCAATAGCCATTTTGTCCCAACTCCTTGGAACCACATGTCTGATTTTTGTGGTATTCCATGTTAGTTTTTAAAAATGTATTTTCTGAAAGGATATGAATTACACTGACGGGTTGCATTTATTATCCACTTCTGGTTATCATGCAAGTTGGCAGTAGGCCTTCTCCTTGAATTATTGCTCCTATTATTTGCTCAGTTGTCCACCAACATTCTGCGCTGACTGTGGTAGATCTCCAAAGCTCCGCTGTGACTTACTGATGTGGAACCTGCTGCTTTTGGTGTTGTGCGTGTGGGCAGTCCTGGATAATATATTCAATATCTTTGTTTCTCTTTCGGAATTATTCCTGGTGCTTGTCTTTCTCAACCCTCTGTTGGTCTCCCATCTTAGTGGTGTTATAAGAGTAAGGGATGTGTTGGGCCATGAGTTTACAGAACGTGTTTGCATAGAAAAACAGTTGCTTGGTTTTGGGTTACCATTTATCTGTCCTCAGTCTGTACCATTTGTTATGATAGTATCACACTGCAAGGGGGAGGATGTCCTTATTGTGAAAATGAAATTTCACAACGGCTTTGAGGTAGCTGTGGATAAGATTGCCTGTAAAGGTATGTTGGGGTTGGAGAAGTAGATTTTTCCTTGTTTGCCTTCACCACCTAACCTAGGACCAATTTGACGGTGTGATTTTTCAGAATTCAGTGAGTAATGAAATTACTGAGCCATCCTGTGATGAATGAACGGCTTTTATATGGCTGAAGCTTCTTAACTAATGAGATCAAAAATTAAACTTTTTTAAGAGTAAATTGTCTTGTGTAACTTGCAGAAAACGTCCAGCACAGAAGCTGGCTGTTAGGCTCAACCAGTTCACGTTGATGTCTATGCTCCATGCAGACAGCCTTCCACAACTCTTCACCTCACCCTATCGGTATAACCTTTTTATTCCTTTCTCCTTCATGTATTTATCTAGTCATTAGTACCCATAGGGATAAAATCTATAATTAAATTACATAGGCTAAATAACATGCCTTTGTGCAACCAATATTGATAGTGTGGAAACCTGTCACAAGCTGTTAAGGAAACAATCTTTAAATTTTAAGGTGAAGACACAAAGGGTCTCTGAAAGGGTAAGAGCAAGTAGGAGAATTGGATTAATCTAAGACACTCATGGGGAGGAAAAAGGCAGCATAAAATTCACAAGACATCTGCAGATATACAGCAATGACTGTAACACTACATTCTGCACTCTCTTGTTTCATTCTGTATGAACAGTATGCTTTGTCTGTATAGTGCGCAAGAAACAATACTTTTCACTATGTTAATACATGTGACAATAATAAGTCAAGTCAAAAATGACTCTCCCACACATACTTAATTCATCCATCTAGACAATCCTATGCTCCTCATTGCACCATCTAATTGTCTCTTAAATAATTCAGGATTTTCACCCTTCCCATTTTGCTTGGAAGTCCACTCTAATTGATCCCTCTAATATTGGTTTTAAGATTATTTATTGATAGTTTAGATCTGCTCCAGCAATTTAATAGATAACTTGATAATAGATATCCTTGATAACTTTTTATATCATTGATTATTTTGTTTATTTTACAAATTTTTCTCTTGGGTGTTCCCTATCGAGCCGGTCATTCCCCATAACTTTAAACCAGTGATGGGCGACCCTGGCTAGTGAGTAGGCTGCATGAGTGGCCCTACATGTCAGTGGGGCACAAGATTGAAGTTGGGCTTCTTCATTAACCATGACACCACGACTACGAGTGAACACATTTAATGCATGATGAATATTTCATAACTAGCTATAGAAAATGCTTTAATCATTTATATCTTAATAGAACTGTCATTAATTTCAAATGGTAAAAATAAAATAAATATTTACACTTTGGGCGCAGAGAGAGTGCATGGATCCCAAGCCAGTTTTTTTTACAGAATTCCTACAGTGCAGAAGGAGGCCATTTTGGCCCATCAAGTCTATGCTGAACACAATCCCACCCGGTCAGCATACAGGAATTTGAAAACAAGGCCAATGATTTAAGACAGTTCTCCAGACCTTCTGTAACGCCAAAGCTAAGAGAAAAGAATGGCGCTGTCACTCTGGTTCAGAGTTGGCAACCTGATTACAAAAATTACAAGATTCTGCAAAATCTTGAGAGTTGGTGTGCCTGGGGATGACAACCGGCAGAATCTCAAATTAATATATCCATGAAACAGTTAGGGACTTACTCACAGGCTAATGGATCCATGGAAATGCTGACAGCCCTTACATTCCCTGCATGTATCCTGGAGTTCGAGATTCCTGTAACACTCATTTAACCTGCCAATCCCCCTGACATTAGGGTCAATTTAGCATGGCTAATCAATTTAACCCGCACATCTATTGATTGTGGGAGGGAACCCACGCAGAATGGGGAGAAAGTGCAAACTCCACATGTACAGTGACCCGAGATGGAATTGAACCCGGATTCCTGGTGTTGCGAGGCAGCAGTGCTAACCACTGTGCCATCGTGCTGCCATGTTGTGTAGAATCAGTATACACTTCACAGTGCATTCCAAATCATAACTCGCTGTATAACAACATTTCTGCTTATCTTCACCTTGATTCTTTTGCTGCTTGTCTTAAATTTGTGTTTTCTGATTGTTAGCCCTCTGCCACTGGAAATAGTTCCCCCTATCTAATTTATCAAGTCTTAATTTTGTGAAACTTTATTAAACTTCAGACCTCTCGAACAATCTCAACATCTGTCATCTCGCTGCATTCAACCTCAACCCTCATTCTAGTAAGTTTCTGCCTTTGCATCCTTCCTTATATTGTGGTGCTGAGAATTGGACACATTGTTCATCAAAATGTTGCTTACCTAAAGAGTTCAATTTTCAACTGATCTGGGATGCAATATCATATAAATCCATCCTTTTAGGCAAACCAGAGAAACAGCTCTTATGTTGTTGAAATTGGAGCATCTCGAACTCCAGGGTACATGCAGGGAATGTAAGGGCTGTCAACATTTCCATGGATCCATTAGCCTGTGAATAAGCCTCTAACTGTATTTGTGGATATATAAATTCGTGACTCTGTCTGTTGTCATCCCCAGGCATGCCAACTCTCAAGATTTTGCAAGAGAGCTGCAGAATCTTGTAATTTTTGTAATCAGGTTGCCAATTCTGAACCAGAGTGACAGCGCCGTTCTTTTCTCTTGGCTTTGGTGTTACAGAAGGTCTGGAGAACTTAGATCATTGGCCTTGTTTTCAAATTCCTGCATGCTGACTTTTTCACTTTCTGGTTTATCCTTGTCTCTTGGCTTTAGCAGTGAGTTTAGCAGTTGGTTTTTAAAAATAATAGAACTGTCAGGAATTCAGTTGCTAGAGAATTCCAGTTGTTGAAGTGCCGAGTGACACACATTTTACTGTGCATTACTTTACATTTCAGTGTTAAACTACACCTGCCATGTGTCTGCCCAACGTAGCTGTTTGTCTAAATTTCCAAGTGTGTGCCTCTAAGGAGAACCATCAAAGATTCCAAGAGATAGTACTGGACCAAACTAGAGTCCCAGGCTAACCCCACAGACTACCACTGACTATGGCAAGGTCTGAAAGACATAACCGGCCACAAGATGAAGGCCAGTAGAAACACCAGTGCACCTGTCCCTGATGAATTCTATGCCCATTTTGAGCAAGAACACACCTTCTGCCTTGGAAGCCTTGGCCGAACCAGTATCCGAGATCACCATCGCAGATGTCAGATCAAGCTTCTTGACAGTCAATCCACGGAAAGCACTGGCGAGATGGGGTATCCAGATAAGCACTCAGATCCTGCACAAACTAACTGGTGGGGATATTCACAGACATCTTTAGCCTTGCCTTACATCAATCTGAAGTCAGTTTAAGGCTGCTTCAAAAAGATGACCTGCCTGCTTCAAAAAGATGACCATTATCCCTATACCAAAGAAAAGTCACGCAGTGTGTCTTAATGACTATTGCCCGGTGGCTCTGATACTCATCATTATGATGTGCATTGAAAGGTTAGTCATGGCTCGGATCAATTCTGGCCTCCCAAATTGCCTGGATCTGCTACATTTTGGCCATTGCCGTAACAGTTCCACAGCAGAAGCCATCTCTCTGGCCCTACACTCAACCCTGGAACACCTGAATGGCAAAGGCACTTATGTCAGATTCCTATTCATTGACTACAGTTTGGCCTTCAACACCATTATTCCTCCAAAACCCATCTCCAAATTCCGTTATCTAGGGCTCGGTCCCTCCTTCTGCGACTGGATCCTAGACTTCCTAACCTGCAGACTGCAAACAGTAAAGATAGGCAACAGCACAACCTCCAGGATTATCCTCAATACCGGTGCCCTACAAGGCGGTGTCCTCAACTCCTTACTATACTCCTTATACACTTATGACTGTGTGACCAAATTCCCCTCCAACTTGATTGTCAAGTTTGTTGATGACACCACTGTAGTGGATCAGATCTCAAACAATGAGTACAGGAATACAGGAAAAAGATAGAGAATCTGGTGAGCTGGTGCAATGGCAATAATCTCTGCTTCAATGGCAGTAAAATGAAGAAGATAGTCATCGACTTCAGGATGCGTAGTGGAGGTCATGTCCCTGTCTATATCAACGGGGATGAGATGGAAATGGCAGAAGGTTCAAGTTTCTATGTGTCCAGATCATCATCAACCTGTCCTGATCCCTCCAAGCCCACCAATGTCACTACTTTCTCAGGCGGTAAAGGAAGTTTGGCATGTCTGCTAGGGCTCTCACCAAATTTTACAGATGCACCATAGAAAGCATTCTTTCTGGTTGCATCACAGCTTGGTGTGGCTCCTGCTCTATCTAAGATTGCAAAAAACTCCATAAGACTGTGAACGAAGCCGAGTCCATCACGCAAACTAGCCTTCCATCATTGACTCTGTCTACACTTCCCATTGCCTCGGAAAAGCAGCCAGCATAATCAAGGACTCGACGCACTGCAGACATACTCTGTTGCGTTTTCTTCTGTCAGGAAAAAGATAAAAATGTCTGAGGTCACGTACCAACCATCTCGAGAACAGCTTCTTCCCTGTTGCCTTCAGACTTTTGAATTAACATAACATTATATTAAGTTGATCTTTCCCTACACCCTAACTATGACTGTAACACTACATTCTGCAGTCTCTCCTTTCCTTCTCTATGAATGGTATGCTTTGTTTGTGTAGCACGCAAGAAACAATACTTTTCACTGTATGCTAATACATGTGATAAATCAAATCCTATATCACTTCCAAATTATTAGGAACATGGCTTTAATATATACTAATACCTAACTCTAGGGGACATCCCTTACATTTATTAATAAGAACATAAGAAATAGGAGCAGGAGTAGGCCTTCTAGCCCTTCGAGCCTGCCCCGCCATTCAATAAGATCATGGCTGATCTGTTGTGGCTCAGTTCCACTTTCCCGCCCTCTCCCCATAACCCTTAATCCCCTCTCTTATCAAGAACCCATCAACCCGCTTCTTAAAAATATTTAGCGAGGCAGCCTCCACCACTTCAACGGGCAGAGAATTCCAGAGATTCACCACCCTTTGAGTGAAGAAGTTCCTCCTCAACTCCGTTCTAAACCGCCTCCCCTTTATCTTGAGGCTGTGCCCCCTAGTCCTACTGTCTTTTTTGAGCGGGAAGAGTCTCTCCACCTCTATCCTATCCATCCCATTCATCATCTTATACGTCTCAATGAGATCTCCCCTCATTCTTCTAAACTCTAACGAGTTCCCGCACTGCCCCCTCAATCCCCCAACCTAATAAAGAATCATTCATCATTACCAACTGCTTTTTGTCTCTTGACTGTTTTGCATCCATCTTGCCACTACTCCTTGAATCTCAGAGGCTTCAGTTTTTTTGCCAGCAAGTTAATGCGGCAAGTTTGTGTTGTCAGACATGGTTTGAGCATCCATAGACACAGCATAACTATAGTTGTTGTTCTTCCATCGTCGTCGATGAGGACCATGACACCATTAGTCATTTTGAGGCTGGTTACGATGTGTCCAAAGATGACTGATTAGGCCAATTTGGCACAAAATGTCCTGGCACATATTGGACAGACTTGTGTAGGCATTGCAGTTGTTGCACTGGTGGCTCTGGACTTGCACAGCTTGCGCTTAAGCTGTGCTTCAGCAATGCACCTTGCTTTGTAAGCTTGACAGCCCTTGTAGATGAGGCAGCACCAGGTAGGGCAGTTTTGTGCCAGTGTTTCCCAGGTGGTCATGTCAATGTCAAGCGACTTTAGGGAGGCCTTGAGTGTGGCTTTGTAACATTTCTTCTGCCCTCCATGCGAGCAAGATTCCTCAGTGGTTGTCGCATACTTGCCGATTGCCCTTCCTCTTGTAGAGGTGTACGATGGAAGCATCTTTAAGTTCCTGAGGAATGGATCCTTGCTTCCAGAAGAACTGGAACAATTCGGTGAGCTTCTCGATAAGTACAGGACCAGCAGCTTTGTAGATCTCTGCGGGTATGGCATCCAGCAGAGAGTTCCCCAAAAAGGAGCTGCTTAGGCATGCACTCGTCTGGCATACGGTTGACATGACCTGCCCACCAGGTCCGTGCTCTCATCAGCAGTGTGTGGACTGATGGTAGGCTTGCTCTAGAGAAAACTTCAGTGTCTGGTACTTTGTCTTGCCATCTGATGCGTAATATTCTGTGAAGGCAAGTCATGTGGAAATGATTGAGCTGTCTTGCATGCCTTCGATACACAGTCCACGTTTCACAGGCGTACAGGAGGATAGTGAGTACCACAGTGCTGTAGACCTTCAGTTTTGTTGCTGGGCTGATTCCTCAACATTCCCATACAGTGAAGAACAGTCTACCGAAAGCAGAACTTACCTTTGCTATTCTGCAGTTAACTTCTGTATCAATAGTCACTGCTTGGGAGGGGGTGCTGCCAAGATAACTAAACAGGTCCACTGCCTGTAGTTTCTGCCCTTTGATTGTGATTATGAGTTCTGTGTACAGTGCATGAGGAGCAGGCTGGTGCATGACTTTGGTCTTTTTGATGTTGATGGTGAGTCCAAAGTTGTCACAAGCTGTGGAAAATTTGTCCATACTGACTTGCATCTCTGGCCCTGAGCCAGTATACAAGGCGCAGTCATTGGCAAAGAGGAAGTCTCTCAGAACAATCTCCTTCACTTTGGTAATAGCTTGAAGTCTCCTCAGGTTGAAGAGCTTCCCATCCACTCTGTACTTGAGGCTGATTCCAGCAACACTGTCCTGGAAGGCGTCATTCAGCATGGCAGTAAACATCATGCTGAATAGTGTGGGTGCGAGCACACAGCCCTGTTTGATGCCATTGGTGATTGGCAATGCCTCGGAGGATTCTCCGCCATCAAGTACTCTGGCTATCATGGAACTGGCTTACCATCTGAATGAATTTGGCGGGGGGAGGGGCAGCCGAACTTTGACATGATTGTCCCCAGGCCTTGTCGGCTGACAGTATTGAAGGCTTTTGGGAGGTCAACAAAGGTTGTGTTGAGCTCACAATTCTGCTCCTGACACTTCTTCTGAACCTGGCACGCAGCAAAAATCATGTCAATAGTCCTGCAACCTTTGCGGAAGCCACACTGTGACTCTGGAAGCAGGCCCAGCTCCAGATGAGTGACCAGATGATTTAGCAGGACTTTTGCGAGGGTTTTTCCAGTGATGGAGAGCAGCAAGATTCCTCGGTGGTTGTCGCATACTTGCCGATTGCCCTTCCTCTTGTAGAGATGTACGATGGAAGCATCTTTAAGTTCCTGAGGAATGGATCCTTGCTTCCAGAAGAACTGGAACAACTCAGTGAGCTTCTCAATAAATACAGGACCAGCAGCTTTGTAGATCTCTGCTGGTATGGCATCTGCCCCTGGAGCTTTGCCATTGGATAGCTGGCTGACAGCTTTTGTGACTTCGACTACTACCGGTGGGTCATCCATGGTGCTTATTGGTATTGACCTGGGGAATCCTGCCTATTGCCTCATCGGTAAAAGATGACAATCGAAGCGTTCAGCCCATCTCTGCAGGGTCTGAGCTCTTTCTGTAATGAGAGTTGTATCATCTGTACTCAGGAGGGGGGAGCCCCTGGGAGATTGCGGTCCATAGAGAGTGTTGAGGACTTCATAGAACCGTTTCAAGTAGTTTCTGTCAGTGTATCCTGTATTTCATCTGCCTTGGCGCTCAGCCAGGCATCCTGCATTTTACGCAGTTTATTCTGGACTGTCTTGCGAGCACTGGTAAAAGCATTTTTCTTGGCAGCTGATGATGGGTCGTTCTGACAAGCCCGATGAAGACAGTGCTTTTCAACAAGTAGAGCCTGTATCTCCTCATCATTCTCATCGAAGCAGTCATGCTGTTTTTCGGGTAGTGGGCCCCGAGCATCTTCAGTGCAGATATATGGACAGCATCCCTGAAGCATTCCCAGTCGTCCTCAGCGCTGCCTGCGAGGTGTAGGTCAGGTGTAGGTCGTTCTGACAGGCCCGATGAAGACGGTGCTTTTCAACAAGTAGAACCTGTGTCTCCTCATCGTTCTCATCGAAGCAGTCATGCTGTTTTTCGGATAGTGGGCCTGAGCATCTTCAGTGCAGATATGTGGACAGCATCCCTGAAGCATTCCCAGTCGTCCTCAGCGCTGCCTGCGAGATGTGGGTTAGCAAGCTTGATTCCTAAGTCTTCAGCCAGTCCTTAAGCTATGCTGGCGTTCTTTAGCTTGGCCGCATTGATTCTTTTCCTAACCTTGCTTCCTTGTGATCACTTCTTGGGTCTGATGTGGAGCCCCATTTTGGAGAAAATGAGCCTGTGATTTGTCCAGCAGTCAGCACCACACGTGGCCTTGGTCACTCTGACTGTCTTTTCTCCTGACAATGACATAGTCGATAAGATGCCAATGCTTAGAGCGGGGGTGGATCTAAGAAGTCTTGTTACGGGTAGGCAGATGGAAGGTTATGTTGGTGATGAGGAGGTCGTATTGTGCACAGGTCTTCATTAAGAGTAGGCCGTTACTGTTACACTTGCCCACTCCTTGCCTCCCAATGACTCCCTGCCAGATTGCAGAGTCACACCCTACTCTTGCATTGAAATTGACAAGCAAGATCAGCTTGTCAGTACTTCTCACTGCTGATAGGGCATCTAGCTCTACGTAAAACTTGTCTTTCATCTCATCCGGGTTGTTCATTGTGGAGGCTGATCAGGGTGGCTTGACTTCTGTTCTGTAGCAGAAGCTGTAATGTCATAAGGCGGTCATAAGACTAGCAGGTTTTCGAACAAGGTGATTCCTGAAGGTGAATCCAACTCCAGCATCATGACGCTCATTGCTGCCGTGACCGCTCCAGAAAAAAGTGTATCCACCTCCAGTTTCAGACAACTGACCTATATGGCAAGACGAGTTTCACTCAGGGCTGCAATGTTACTTTTGTACCTTGCAAGCTCTCTGGCAACCAGGGCTCTTCTTCTCTCTGGTTTGCCTGCTGTAGGGTTGTCCAAAAGTGTGCACACATTCCAAGTGCCAATGGTGAGCAGTGTCACCTTGTGTTTTATTTTGCTTGTTTGACCGCAAGATGGAATCCCTGCTAGCCGCGGTAAACTGGCTAGGGTGTAGTGAAGCAGGCAATGTTTAGGGCACCTTTTCTAGCCCCTTCCTCATTCTACGGAGGTGAGCAGTGTGTTCCTGAAGAGGACTGCTCAGTTGCCCAGGTAGACGCTGAGTTTCACTGCTGCTTCGGTCAATGGAAAACAACGGTTAGACCTGAGCCACCTGTGTGCTGGTCCGTGACTACAGCTCCCATTGTATCCGCACCTGCTGCTTTGTCGCTCGCCCATTGCCACAGGACTTTAAAGGTTGAACAGGACGACGATGATGATGATGGTGTTGAAACTAGCGCTTGATTTGGATTAAAGTGAGGGAGAGTTGTGCAGCGTCAGCCTCACTCTCTCTTCCCAATTCCCATCTGGATCCAGTGGCAAGATAAGAGTCAAGACGGCTGGAGATGGGACTAGGCGCAGTGGATGACCAGGACGTCTTCTCTATCTTGTCCTGCTCTTCGTGTTCCATGACGCTTGCAGAGACCACCTTCTTGACCATTGGACCTTCCACTGGTCTCGTCTGCTCAATCCACCGGAGTCTGTCTTCACATGCTGGGATAAACATCTCCCTATCTCACTGAGGGTTGAGACCCGCCGGCTACCCTCACTTGGTTTAGCCGGCTTGTCGAAGCCGTTGCCCAGGGTGTGGCTGCTGTCGCATGCAAACAGCTACGGGGAGCCACAGGTCAGAGCTGAGCGCCAGGTAGGGAGAAAGGATGGACAAACCACCCTGAAAAGGATGCAACATGTTCCCCCACCAGAGGTACTACCCTCCCTGACAACCCATAGTACAGCTGTATTTAATTGAAGAATTCAGTCAAATTTGTGAACAGAAGTTGCTGTTAGCAAATCTGCATTGACCATCATTTATTGTTCCATGTTCTTCCAAGTGATAATTTATGTTGTCCCCCATTAAGGTCTCTTGGAGTTATATAAAGTTACGGACAAGGGACAGGGATAAGCCTTTCAGCTCTTTGAGCTGAATTTCCCCACTTCTGATGGGATGATGATTGGCTGAGAGTTACTGGCTTGATACCTCTTTGCTTTTGTTGATCAGGTGCATTACATTTACAACCTTCCTCAGATACCTCTCCCATATCCAAGGAGGATTTAAAAATTGTGGCCAAAGTCTTAGCTATTCCCATCATTACTTCCTGAACAACTGAGGATGCATCCTATTTGGATAAAGTGGCTTTTCTATTTTAATTACTCAAAGTTTTTTCTTTTTATTTATTTCATTCTCTGTCCCTTTGTTTACTTCCACATGAGCGTAGTCCTACTCTTTTGCAAAAATAGATGCAAAGTATTCACTTTGTGCCTTAGCATTATCTTGTGACCTCTACAAGATTTCCTTTTTGATCTCCAAATGGCCCCACCTTTGCCTTGACTATCTTTCTACTCTCTTTACTGCCTCCAGGCTTAAATATTTCCTTTATTTTTCAGTAACAAAAGCTTGTTACAGTTGGGCTAAATGACTTAATTCCAAGCAGTAATCTTTTATGGTTCTAACAAATACACCAATGAGAGACATTGTGTAAACTTTATTCAAATGACCTATTTGGGTGTTGCCTGTATCGGTTTACTAAAATAAAGTAAGTTTTCTTTATTTCAAGTAGCCCATAACTGCCCATGTCAAATTTGTGTTTTTTGTTATGACCATTGAGGACACATGCAGGATTTGGCATTTCTTTCCCACTGCTCGATTAATCATGATAAATTTTTAAAAGTAATTAGTTGAAGTTTATTTATTAATGTCACAAGTAGGCTTACATTAACACTGCAATGAAGTTTCTCTGAAAATCCCCTAGTTGTCACATGCTGACACCTGATTGGCCACTCTGAGGGAGAATTTAGCATGGCCAATACACCTAACCAACATGTCTTTGGACTGTGGGCAGAAACCAAAGTACCTAGAGGATGTGCAAATTCCACACAGACAGTGACCCAAGCCAGGAATTGAACCCGGGTCCCTGGTGCAGTGAGGCATCAATTATAAGGATGAAGATATTATTTCAATGTCTGTACTTAGTCATGTGCTGATGAAACATGTTGATTTGCGAAGAGCACAGCTTAATGGACTTTCTTGAGCACAAACACATATTAACATTTTTTGTGGGTTAAAACCTTCTAGGGAAACATACAAGGATGTTAAATTTAAGTACATGCTCTGATCTTCTCAATGGACATGCACTAAACAAACATGCAAAATTACAAATTATGCAGTAGAGAAGGTTAACCTTTGGTCAAACCAAAGTTCAATAATACAGTGTAAAAGCATAAGAGAGTTCGCTGTTTGATTCTTTGGCTGCTGTTTGCAGTTGAGGCAGATTTTTCACAGTGGCTTTGAAATTCTAGGAGGACTGAAGCCAGTGTAAACTGCAATTTCTGGAGATAGTCTCTTGAACTGTAACCTGTCTTTTCTAAAAGTGGATACCATTGTACCTAATGTTCTTTTTGGTTGTAATTCACTATCTCTGTGACGGATTGAAAAATGTATCAGAGATAGGCTCTTGAACTTGAGAGCAGTAGGTAAAGAGATATTACCGCTTCAATAGATAGCTTCGTCTAGACTAAAACAACCAGGATGTTACAGTAAAAGACATTTCAAAATGGTTACTCTAGTCATATGATGTGTCTCTGTATAATTAGTTGGGTACTCCACAGAAGCTAATTGATTAGCCAAGGTCTGTCCAGATATATGCTATTGTGTTATGCCGAGGTGATTAATTTCTTTAATGTGCTCATCATCATCTCTGGTTAGACCTTTCTTCCATAAGGTGAGCCAAGATGAACATTTCAACAGCTTTTCTAAAGCCACTATCTTGGTAGATCTTCTGCCTCTGCCCAAAATGGAATATAGAAATACAGATGGTAGAGCCAGTTACAGGTTCCAGTTCATTTCTGAAGTAATTCTTGACATCAGCAGGTTCCTTTGGAGTTCCTTTGTTTGGCATATCCCATTTGTAATCCATGTTGGAAACTTCCAGAATCGGACCAACTTGTAATACATGTCTGGTGACGTCAGCCAATTCAGAACTAGCTATCATTCACAATGACCAAGAGGCTATTCCGCAGCAAGTCATCCATGGTAATAGAATTAATTAGGTTCGGCTTTAGTTGTCATTTATTTCAGTCATTGACAGTTGCAAACTGAAATGAATTATAACAAAGACTGTTGTGCTCACTCTTGCAGTGACCAATCTGATCACATCACAACCTCAGATTATAAGAGTCAGTAAAATATAACCAACTTTTCAAATAGGAGGTGTTTTCCCAAGCAAGTGTTGCTAAGTTAATGTTTACAATGGTGGATAGTATGTTGATGAAGTGGGTTGCTTTGTCCTGGATGGTGTTAAAGCTCCTTAACAGTTGTTGGAGCTGTTGCATTCAGGCAAGTGAAGATGAGTCCATCACATTACTGAATTGTGTCTTCTATGTGGGGAGCAGCTTTGCATGGGAGCAGCTAGGAGGCCAAGAATTTGAGTCAGAGGTGAATTACTCACTGTAGAATTCCAGCCTCTAACCAGATCTTTTGGCCACACTATTAATATCGTTTGAGGATGTTGATTGTGGGGGATTTAGTAACGCTGTTGAATAATAAAGGGGCAATAGTTAGGTTCTGTCTTGGTGGAGATGGTCATTGCTTAGCACTTGGAGGAAATGTTCCTTGTTATTTATCAGCACAAGCCTAATATTATCCAGGTCTTCCTGCATAATGGCACAAAGTCAAGAATGATGTTGAACATTGTGCATTCATCAGCGTACTTTCCTATTTTTGACCCTTTGATGGAGGGAAGGCCAGAGAAGCAGCTGAAGATGATTGGTTGAGATGATTAGCCTCAAGTAAAGACAGCCATCTTCCTTGGCATAACTCTTACCAGTGGAGAGTTATCTTTCTAATTTCCATTAACTTCAATTTTTCTAATGATCCTTGCTGCCACATTCAGTCAAATAATGCCTTGATGTCAAAGACTGTCCCTCTCACCTTCTCTGGCATAGAGTCTAAAGTTGAAGTTGAAGATGCAAACTATTGATTAAGTTGGAAGTGTTACCTCTGTGGTAGCATCCCAACCTTAATCAACAGTTTGTATGTTCAACTTCAACTCTAGGAACTTTTGCACAGAATCTAAGATGACACCTCAGTGCAGACCTGGGAAAGAGCTATACTGCCAGAAGTGCAGTGTGTCAGAGGAGGTGCAAATGACTGCCCTGGAGAGAAAAAGTTACCCTCACATGCTAAAAAAAGAAGTTATTGGGGTCTCATCTGGCTTTCTAATGTAAGTTGGGGTTATGGTCCAGCACCCAAACAATAAAGTTAGATATTGTTTCATCTTATGGAACATTATTACAATTATCCATTGTTGCAGAGATGTTTACTACAAAAATAGATTTACATGTGGTTTTTGAATGTTATTGCCAACAAGTGTACAATATCTTGCTGTGCTGTCAAATGAAGAATGCTGACCTCTTGTTTCCCAAATTGTTTAGTTTTTGTTGTGAGAAGCACAGTGCAATAAGGTTGATAACTGATAGTATTTGAGAACTTGCTAAGGCAAACCCTACATGTTTAATATACTCAAGGCCAGCTTCTTAAAGTTATACAATTGATGTTATTCTTCCAAATAGAAGTTTGAATTTGAGCTTGTTCTATAAAAATATTTTCTGTTACGTTCAGGATATTGACCTTATGCTCTGTCACTGACTGTCTTGCTTATGGGCTAGGAATTTCCTTTGAGGTACTCCCACGTTGCTGTCATAATCTGAGTGGAACTGTGGAGACAAACCTGTTTTTGCATCCAAACATGGTTTCCGTCACATTTGTGGCAAAATTAGTGATTAGGCAGGAACAGCTCTGAGTACACTTCAGGCCATGTTTGCAATGGCAATGGCAATATCCGAATTGCCACAAATTCTGAATTACATTTAAAGGAGCAGAGTCAAAATTTGTAGACACAGTTATTTTAGAATTTGAAAATTGCACTGCTGCAGGATGTGCCAGTCAGTATGGTTGCAATCGGAATTTGTATTTAAAACTTGGTTGATGATGGAAGTTCAACAATTTTTATTGGCAGGGCTGCCAGTTGGAATTTGGCTTCGTGGCCTTGGCAGTTGGCTTGGGGTGGGGTTGGATTCTGGAAGCGAGTTTCCAGTAACAGCACTGCAATAACAATTGATCACAATGTGATGTTGATGGTGACCGTAAAAAAGAGCAGCTAAGAACATCTTAATTTTTGTTTTGTGGTGTTGGAGGGATCGATTTTTGATTTATGATTAGATGTGGTAGACTTCACGTTTGAATATGTCCAAGCTGTAAATGACTTTAAGCGCTTTGGATCCCCTTGTGATATAAGATAATATAAAATAGGAGCAGAAGTAGGCCTTTCAGATATTTGAGTCTGTTTCGCCATTCAGTAAGATCTGATTGTGAATTTGCTGCTTCCATGTGATCCAGTTAGCTGCAATATTTCCCAAGAGAGGTGGTTTGCAATGCAGAAGGTTGGAAAACTTTTGTTGTGCAGTTTTACAGTTTTTCTTGTATTGTTTGTATTTACCACCTTAATATTGCCTTGAGACAGTTCCCCATAGAGGATTTACTTGGGAATTCAGTAATCATCCATGCAAGAGATGATCACTGTTGACAGCTGCCCTTCATTTTGAGGATAATGCCGAGTGAGGGCCACAGCCTTGCTATGGGTCTTCATTGGGCTGGTCTCAACTCAGAACTCTTTGAGCACATGAAGCAAGAATGTCCTATAGAACCATAAAATCAATGCAGTGCAGAAAGACACCATTGGGTCCGTTAGAGCTGCACAGACTCTCTGACAGAGCACTTTACTCAGGCCCACCCACCTCCAGTCCCCGTAACCCCGAACATTTACCCCACTAATTCCCCCTAATCTACCATCTTGAGATACTAAAGGGTAATTTAGCATGGCCAGTCAACCTAACCTGCATATCTTAAGACTGTGGGAGGAAAACAGAGCATCCGGAGGAAACCCATGCAGACATTGGGGAATGTGCAACCTCTACACAGACGGTCGCATGGGGCAGAATCGAACGCAGGTCTCTGGTGCTGTGAGGCAACAGTCCTTACCCGTGTGCTACAGTGGGGCTCTTCTGGGAAGTCTTCTGATGGCAAACGCTTGCTGCTGTAGTTCATGTAAGGTTGAGCTGGCATAGCTGATGTGATGTTGGATTTCCTTGTCATTGGTAGCCTTTTGAGAGACGTGGCTGCTCTGGAGAGTGATCAACATATTTTAGAGTCTAATGCAACATGTTTGGGAGATATGTATTAATATGAGTTTTGTTTTGGCAGCATTCAAGGATAGGTTGACTTCTTTCTATATAGTGAGTGGCTTGCAAATCCATTGCAAAATGGCAACAATACAACTGTCATCCACAAAATGGGGATCCTGCATGTTTATGATGGTCAGTTTAGTTTTGCTATGGAGGTGACTGAAATTGAAGAATTTTCCGTCTAGGTGGTACTTAATACACAGACCAGAGAGTAGTTATCTTTGCTGAATTGAATAACCACTGTCTGGTAGATTGTAAGTAGTATGAGGGCTGACATACAGCCTTGCTTGGCTCCCAAGCCAAATTTTGAAAGCGTCTATTTTGATCTCTGACTCAAGACAGTTGCAGTCAGGTTATTATGAGTGATTGCAGGATCATAATCAAGTTTCTTGTATACCCAAATCTCTTGCTTAAGTCACAAAGCTTCAGATTCACTGAATCAAATACTTTTGTCAGGTTGATTAATGCAATGAAGAGTTCCTGGTTCACTTCACTTGTTCCTGGCTTGAAGAGAGATTGGGGGAACTCTTTTTGCAGCATTCAAGGACAGGTTGACTTCTTTGAAGAATGACAGGTGATCTTACTGAAACCTAAAAATACTTGAAAGGATGAACAGGATAGATGCAAGTAAATTGTTTCCCCTGATTGCAGAGTCTAGAAACAATGGACAAATTTTCAAAATAAGGAATAATCCGTTTGGAACCAAAAGGAGGCTTTTTTTTAAATTGGAGGGTTGTGAATCTTTGGAATTCTCTATCCCACAGGAAAGTGGAAGCTCAGCTATTGAGAGTGTTTAAAGTAGAAATTGACAGATTTCTAAATACCTGTGACAGAAGCTGTTACGTATTTCAAAAGGTTGCAGGCTGCTTTAAGAGTTGATCACATGATTTGATGTGTTACCACAGGCTGCTGTTTTATTTTCAGTTTATACTCTGCAGCTCAGAGAACATCTTTCAGTAAAACCTGTTGTGTTACTTACAAACCAAGTCTTTTATTTCTGTGTAAAACCCATTACGCCTAACATAGTTAGAATGTTACAGAAAGAAAACTGGCAGTAAGATGGGATTTTGCTTTTTGAGAATATTGAGAAAATATCCTGAGGTGGAGAAAAATCATTGTGGGTGCTCACACTTCGAATGTTAGAAGGCTGAGAGAATCAATAACAGTATTAAAGATTGAAGTGCCAGTGCAGGAAGACCAAGTGAGAGAAATTCTCTATGGTTTTAAAAGAAGGGATTTTTTTCCAATCGGAGAAGGGTGAAAGTTGAGGCAGTATCTGGCACATTTAAAAGAGGCATGCTTTGCTCTATGGCTGGGGCCATTTGTGAAGACCTTTTACAAATTGTCTTTAGGGTAGAAAGGGGAGTACTGGGAAGACATTAAAAAATATACTGAGCAGTCTTGAGTTGCTAGTGCCTGGAAGAGAAATGTTAGGTCAATTGGGATCCTTGGGGCCTTTCAATGAAGAAAATGAAGCATGTAGCTCCTATGCCGAGTGTTTTCCGTATTTTGTGCAAGCAAATAAAATTGAAAACTAGTTGCTTGTACCAGTTTTTTTCCAGCCCAGTATGAAGCAAAACCTACAATTTTCTCGAACTTCCATCCAGCAAAGCCAGGAACTTAAACTTAGGATGACTTGAAAAAGATCTTTGAAGAGCATTATTCTCTAAAGCCATTTATCCTTGTGGAATGGCTCAGGTTCCACCGAAGGAATCAAATGAAAGACCAAAGCATTTCTCAGTTTGCAGCAACCTTCGAAAAACTGGCATAACATTGAGTTTGCTGAATCATTAGAAGATTCTCTTCAAGATCAATTAGTTTATGGCCTTCAAAATTAGGTTATCCAAAGAAGATGACAAAGGTGCTTTGACTTTAAAGACAGCAGTAGAAATTGCACTGTTGATAAAACAGCTAAAGGCTGCTAAAGAGGCCTCACAATTTGGTGCAGGAATGAGGATCACAAATTGGGAACTGCTCATAAGAAATCAAAACAGCAACAAGCATGTCACAAATGTACCGAAATGGACCATTCAGTGAGTGAATGTGGAGCAAGGATATTCAATATAAGAATTGCAGTAAAATGAGTCACATTGAAAAAACTTATTAGGCTAGGCCAGTTTCCATTGAAAATAATATTCAGAAGAAGAATCTAGGTATCCTCAAGAAGATGAACAAGTTGCATTCTACAAAAAGAATTTACAACATGGAAGAAAAGAATTATGAAGAAGAGAATGCCAAGAACAATTAAGAGCAGCCGCAATTGAACATCATCTCCATTCAGGTTTAAGTTTATTTATTTGTGTCACAAGTAGGCTTACATTAACCCTGCAAATGAGGCTACTGTGAAAGTCCCTAGTTGCTACACTCCAATGCTTGTTCGAGGACAAAGAACAAAAACAGCCCGGGAAACAGGCCCTTCGGCCCAACGAGCCCGCACCACCATTTTAACACTACCAGTACCCCCCTCTACCCATGACCCTTTATCTATTGTTTTATGGCCATCCGCATTGAGGGAAACTAATTTAGGGACAATTTATTACTGCCAATCAGCCTAATGGAGAATTTTAGCATGGACAATGCACCTAACCAGCACGTCTTTTGAACTGTGGGAAAAAAACGGAGCACCCGGAGGAATCACACACTGGAACAGGGAGAACGTGCAGACTTTGCACAGATAGTGACCCGAGCAGTTGGTCACATAGATTCTGGGTGATTCTGAAGTTAAGAGGATAATCTGTTAGGGTGGCAGTTCATATTGGTGTTGCTGTATTTTTAATTCCTGAAACTACATACTAACAAAAGCTGAAGCATTGTGGCCGGTGCTAATTTTCCAGTTCTATTTGGGAGGTCATGGTTGGAGAAGATGAAGCTTAACTACAGTGCTGTCAACTGATTGGTCAATGCCAAAACTGACCAAAACACCACCTGGATAGTTACAGGAGTGTATTTGAAGAGGCAGTTGGCGCAATGAAGGGAGTTCAAGTCAAACTCAAGATAAAGCCTAATAGTCAAACAAAAAGTCTCAAAACAAGAGTGGTGCCGTAAGCAATTTGTCCCAAGGTCAAAGAAGAATTCGTAAGATTTGTTAACACTGGAGTGTTAGTGCTGATTGTGACGAGTGACTGGACTACCCCCATCGTAATTGCTATGAAAACAGATAGTTCAGTTCGCATTTGTGGTGATTTTAAAATGGTCATAAATCCACTGTTGTATTGATCAGTATCCGCTTCCTTTAATTGAAGATTTGTTTGCTGGGTTATTAGGTGAGCAGGAATTCAGCAAGATTGAGTTTTCACAAGCACATTTACAGATGAACGTAGCCATTGAATCACAACCACTGCTTACCGTCATTACTCATGGAGAAGTTTTTCATTATAACATCTGCTCTAGCCCTACTCCAAAGGTCAATGGGTCAGATTTTAAGTGGCGGTCTCTCTGGTGTACAATGTTATCTTAATGATGTTGTAATGCAGGGTCAAGTAAACAAGAATACTTTCATAACTTAGAAGCAACATTGGGGTGCCTTCAAGCACATGGTCCATGTGTCAAGAAAGAAAAGTGTGTTTTTTTTTCCCCAGTCAGTGCAGTATTTGGGTCACATTATTGATAGTAAAGGCATATATAAGGCATCTAAAAAAAAGACGCTATTTTAGAAGCACCACAACTAGTGAATGTGATGCATTTGAGGACCTTTCTAGGATTAGTAAATCATTATTGCAAATTTGTTAATAATTTAGCTACATTATTGAAACCATTGCCTAATTTACTGTGTGGAACAGTCATGGGACTAGACAACAAAATATGAGAAAGCATACAAGGATGTCAGATACTTTCTATGATCCAAAATTTGTGAAATTCAGACAGCCTGGCTGCAAAATTCAGACAGTCTAGCTGCAGAAACCCTGGAAGAGATTACTGGGGGCCACTAGCTATCTCATGAGCAGACTGTAAAGACAATCACTTAGGTACTCCAAAAGCATTAAAGGAATTTCCAGTCATGATCGAATCAAGCTTAAATTGGAATATATTGGTCATGACCATATTTGGTTCACTGGCCATTTGGTGATAGAAGTTCACACGATGAGCCAAAGCACACTGTTCATCTGTAGACCAAGGGCAAGCATTGTTGAATGAACAAAATCCTGAGTGGAATGCTTCCCCACCAACCCCCTCCTTCCCTGCCGTCCCCTTTCTTCCCTGCCCACCACCTCTCCCCCCCCCCCCCCCCCCCCCCACCCTTTTGCCCGTCCCCCTCATAAGAACATAAGAACTTAAGAAATAGGAGCAGGAGTAGGTCTTCTAGCCCTTCAAGCCTGCCCCGCCATTCAATAAGATCACGGCTGATCTGGTGGATCAGTTTCACTTTCCCGCTTTCTCCCCATAACCCTTAATTCCCCTGTCTATCAAAAACCTGTCTACCGGTGAGTTAAATATATTTAGCGAGGTAGCCTCCACCACTTCAACGGGCAGAGAATGCCAGAGATTCACCACCCTTTGAGTGAAAGAAGTTCCTCCTCAACTCTGATCTAAACTGCAAACCCCCCCCCACCTTATCTTGAGGCTGTGTCCTCTAGTCCTGCTATCCTTTCTAAGCGGGAAGAATCTCTCTACCTCTACCCTATCCATCCCCTTCATTATCTTATACGTCTCCATAAGTTTCCCCCCTCATCCTTCTAAACTCCAACGAGTACAGACCCAGTCTATTTAGTCTCTCTTCATAGTCCAACCCCCTCATCTCCAGTATCAGCCTAGTGAACCTCCTCTGCACTCCCTCCAAGGCCAAAATATCCTTGCGCAAGTGCAGCGACCAAAACTGCACACAGTACTCCAGCTGCAGCCTCACCAGTACCCTGTACAGTTGCAGCAAGACCTTTCTACTTCTATATTCTATCCCCCTCGCTATAAAGGCCAACATTCCATTTGCCTTCTTGATCACCTGCTGCACCTGCAAACTGGGTTTTTGTGACGTGTACAAGGACCCCAGGTCCCTCTGCACCATAGCATGCTGCAGCATTTCGCCTTTTAAATAATAATCCCTCCTACTATTATTTCTGCCAAAGTGGATAACCCTCCTTTTGCCCACCCCCCCTCCTTTCACTCGCCTGTCCCCTCCTCCCCCTGCCACCCTCCTCCCCCTGCCACCCTCCTCCCCCTGCCACCCTCCTCCCCCCCCTGTCCCCCCTCCTCCCCCCCCCTCCTCCCCCTGTCCCCCCTCCTCCTCCCCCTGTCCCCCCTCCTCCTCCCCTGTCCCCCCTCCTCCTCCCCCTGTCCCCCCCTCCTCCTCCCCCTGTCCCCCCTCCTCCTCCCCCTCCGTTCCCCCTCCTCACCCCCGTTCCCCCTCCTCACCCCCGTTCCCCCCCTCCTCACCCCCGTTCCCCCCCTCCTCACCCCCGTTTCCCCCCCTCCTCACCCCTGTTCCCCCCCTCCTCACCCCCGTTCCCCCCCTCCTCACCCCCGTTCCCCCCCTCCTCTCCCCCGCACCCACCTTTTCCCCCGACCCCCCCCACCTTTCCCCCGCATCCTCTTCGTCCCCCGCATCCGCCTCCTCGTCCCCCCGCATCCGCCTCCTCGTCCCCCCGCATCCGCCTCCTCGTCCCCCCGCATCCGCCTCCTCGTCCCCCCGCATCCGCCTCCTCGTCCCCCCGCATCCGCCTCCTCGACCCCCCGCATCCGCCTCCTCCTCCTCATTCACTCCTTGTTAGATCTGTTCAGGTTGATTGGTTATTTGCAATAGAGATTATTTAAAGAATATAAGTTTTAGATTTTGGATGCACTATGACAATTACATTAGGCTTAATTTGAATTTCAATTTTTTTATTCAAAATTATTGCAAATTGCATTTAGAGAAGCAGAAGCTAGATGTAAGAAAATTAATCTAATTAATGAGTAACACCAGGAAATAACACCAGGTTCATTGCAGTATTTGCTGAATTAACTGGAACACCATAAATTGGATTTTGCCAATATATACTGCTGAAGAATGGTTTCTGCTGCACTTAAACTTGGAAGTATATCACTACTAATATTATATTAAAGTCCTTTAGTGTCTATGGATTTAGAAAAGGAATATGTGATCTCTCTCTTGATCAATATCCAGTATACCCCAGGTAGGGAGCAGGATGGAAAAGATGGATGTGTGTTAGGTGATAAAGCATTTGGATTAGGCTATAATGCCTCAATAGTTTACAAAATATCATCAATTATAACCACAGATAGGCCTGGACTACACTATAATTGTACTTGTTTTGTTTCTTACCAATCTAGCTCACTTCCATCCTGTTTGCTCCTTGTTGGGAGACAACTACAATGGCATAGAAAGGCCCTGATGACTTTTAGTCCCTCTGCTTTTTAAAAAACAAATCCCTAATCTTAACTTTTCTTTCCAGGATCCTGACTGCATTATTTTCAATCATATTTCTGCTATCTTCTCTTAACACTCCCTCTTGAGTCCTCCAGTGCAGGGAGGATGTTACCGATGGTGGAGCAATCCAGAACCAGGGGTCACAGTCTGAGGATTCAGGGTAGATCATTTAGGACAGAGGTGAGGAGACATTTCTTCACCCAAAGAGTGGTGAGCCTGTGGAAATCATTACTACTGGATGTAGCTAATGCCAAAATATTGAATGCATTCAAGAGGTAGCTGGATATAGCACTTGGGAAAGAAAGCAGAATTAGACTACTGAGTGGATGGTCAGCCATGATCTTAATAAATGGCAGAGCAGGCTTGAAGGGCCAGATGGCGGCCTCCTGCTCCTATCTTTTATGTTTCTATGTTTCTATCTATTGAGATCACCTTAATCAGTCACCAGTAGCTAGGATTCATATCTCTTAAATGTTCAATTTTCTCCCCTTTTTAATCATACCATACGTGCCTACTTTCCTATTATTTCAATTGTAGCTGCAACATATTGAATATAAAAGTAGGGAGGTCTTGCTGCAGCTGTATAGGGCATTGGTGAGGCCGCAGCTGGAGTACTGTGTGCAGTTTTGGGCGCCGCACCTGCGCAAGGATATTTTGGCCCTGGAGGGAGTGCAGAGGAGGTTTACTAGGCTGATACCGGAGTTGAGGGGATTGAGCTATGAGGAGAGGCTGAATAAACTAGGCTTGTACTCGTTAGAGTTTAGAAGAATGAGGGGAGATCTCATTGAGACGTATAAGATGATGAATGGGATGGATAGGATAGAGGTGGAGAGACTCTTCCCACTCAAAAAAGACAGTAGGACTAGGGGGCACAGCCTCAAGATAAAGGGGAGGTGGTTTAGAACAGAGTTGAGGAGGAACTTCTTCACTCAAAGGGTGGTGAATCTCTGGAATTCTCTGCCCGTTGAAGTGGTGGAGGCTGCCTCGCTAAATATTTTTAAGAAGCGGGTTGATGGGTTCTTGATAAGCGAGGGGATTAAGGGTTATGGGGAGAGGGCGGGAAAGTGGAACTGAGCCACAACAGATTAGCCATGATCTTATTGAATGGCGGGGCAGGCTCGAAGGGCTAGATGGCCTACTCCTGCTCCTATTTCTTATGTTCTTATGTTCTTATATTGTATGAATGAAATCAGCATCGTGAACTGTGGTTTGTGCAGGCTTTGAATGATTTACATTTTCAAATGTGGAGTTTCTTTCATATGTTTATCTTCTCAATCTTGTTGAAGTTACCAGAGGTTACTTGCATGCTTGTCCTGGATGATCTATTTTTTCAATTTAACAAGTAACGAGAGTAAGAAACACTATAATTAAGAAAGCCCACCAACGCCTCTTTCTCAGAAGACTAAGGAAATTTGGCATGTCAGCAACAACTCTCACCATCTTTTATAGATGCACCATAGAAAGCATTCTTTCTGGTTGATTCACAGCTTGGTATGGCTCCTGCTCTACCCAAGACCACAAGGAACTACAAAAAGTCGTGAATGTAGCCCAATCCATCACGCAAACTAGCCTCCCATCCATTGACTCTGTCTACATTTCTCACTGCCTTGGCAAAGCAGCCAGCATAATTAAGGACCCCATGCACTCCGGACATTCTGTCTTCCACCTTCTGCCTTCGGGAAAAAGATATAAAAGTCTGCAGTCACGAACCAACCGACTCAAGAACAGTATCTTCCCTGCTGCTGTCAGACCTTGCATTAAGTTGAACTTTCTCTACACCCTAGCTATGACTGTAACACTACGTTCTGCACTCTCTTGTTTCCTTCTTTATGAACGGTATGTTTTGTCTGTATAGCATGCAAGAAACAATACTTTTCACTCTACATTAATACATGTAACAATAATAAATCAAAAAATCTGAAGCCATTATTTTTGCTCTGCTCCATTGTGCTTCTGGCTTCTTTTCCAGGAGCATCTTTAGCTATATTTAGGGTCATTTGAGCAGACACCTCAGAAAATATACATAGGATATGTAGGGCACAGAACAAGCTTTTTGGCCCAGCAAGTTCATGTTGGTGATGTACTTTTATTTAATAGCGAGTTGACCTCTTCTACTTCCTTGATTGTTGTTTGCTGCTTATTCTTTATCACACAATTGGAGGTTGAAATTTCCATTATTATGCTCATGCTCCTTGAAACCTCTTCCCAAAATAGCTTTGTCATGCCAGCTCCCTCCCTCCAAAATTCTCCAAGTAAAGTATTATTTCTTTGGTCATGCTGTTGATCCCTTTACCTTTTTTTGCATCCTGCTGGGTTGTGTCCTCATTCTGCACCTCGACAAAAATACAAATATATATCAACCTGAATTAAAAAACAAAAAAGTTTGTAACTTGGTAAACTTGATGTTAGGATACTGCAGAATGGTTTGAATTTTAAATTATCTGTTACATTGTCGAACAACAAGATCAATTGAAATTTTACCTCCAACTTTGCAAAAAAAGACCTTGATAAAATGCTTTATTTCAAGCATCTGATTTGAAGTGACAGTCGAATCTCGGAATACAGTGATGAAGCGCTTTGAACTTAAGCATTTATGTATTATTTTCCCACAAAAACCTGCATTTATAAAACACCTTTAACATTCAGGGCCTCCTGAGGCATTTTATAAAAGAATAAGTCCAATGTCAAGGCATAAGACCAATGGTCAGACAAAGTGCACAACATTAAAGGCAGAGGTTCTGGAAGTGGCTATGTCACTGGAAATGCATAAACTCCAATGTACCTGCATGTAACTGGCTTGGTAGTCCATGATGTGGAGATGCCTGACGAAGAGTTTAACCTCGAAAGCTTGTGAGTTTACTATCAAATAAAACGGTTGGACGTAAACCTGGTATTGTCAGACTTCTTACTTAGTAGCCTATCCCAAACATGCGTGACATGGGTCACATCCATCATTCCTGTTCTTAGTTCTCTATCAGAGCAATGATTTGCAATGCATAACCGTGCTCTTCAAATCCCATCATGAACTCACCCCAACCATCTGTGAAACTCCCTGCAGCATATTTTGTTAAATGAGATGAAGAACAGTATCTTCCCTGCTGCTGTCAGACCTTGCATTAAGTTGAACTTTCTCGACACCCTAGCTATGACTGTAACACTACGTTCTGCACTCTCTCGTTTCCTTCTTTATGAATGGTATGTTTTGTCTGTATAGCATGCAAGAAACAATACTTTTCACTCTACATTAATACATGTAACAATAATAAATCAAAAAATCTGAAGCCATTATTTTTGCTCTGCTCCATAGTATACAAAAGCAAGTGGTGGTAAATGCTTTAACACTTGATCAAACATAAAGGTTTTTGTTAGAACATAGAACATAGAACATTACAGCGCAGAACAGGCCCTTTGGCCCACGATGTTGCGCCGACCAGTTACAAAACAATGACCCACTAACCTAAACCAATCCCTTTTCATCCATAAACCTATCCACAGATCTCTTAAACGCCCCCAAACTAGGCGCATTTACAACTGCAGCAGGCAGGGCATTCCAATCCCTCACCACCCTCTGGGTAAAGAACCTACCCCTAACATCCGTCCTATAACTACCCCCCCTTAATTTAAAGCCATGCCCCCTCGTGCTAGATTTCTCCATCAGAGGAAAAAGGCTATCACTATCCACCCTATCTAAACCTCTAATCATCTTATATGTTTCAATAAGATCCCCTCTTAGCCGCCTTCTTTCCAGCGAAAACAACCCCAAATCCCTCACTGAAGTCACTAGCATTCTTTTGAAGTTTTGGTCTTCATCCCAAAAAAAACTCCTAAGTCAAATAGCATTAATTGTAACTTAACACATTGTACAACACACTCACAGGCACCAGTAATATATTTTTATGCAAGATCTGTGACCAGCATTGGACTTCTCTAAATTACATTCACACAATATTAATTAAATATTAGAATTTGTAGTCAGATTTGGCTCCAGGTTAATGAGTTAGTTCAGTGTAAGATGCAAATTCACAGGTGTTAATTCACTAATGATTACCCTGCAGTTGTCTGTTACAAGGGTGGAGACATTGCATTTCTGCTTTATGTTCAAACTTTTCCAAGAACCGCAGGAAATGAATATTATTATTGGAAGTGCTTTCAGAAATGAAAATTGAAAGTGGAACACTTGTATCCATTTGATCATTTTTCTGAAATGTGAGTCTGTGTTTTTGTTGCTTAATGGAGGGGTTTCTAATTTATATTCTGGTATTTGGCAACGTAGCTTGTGGTTGGTGCTCAAAACTAGCTAAATTGGTGACAAGTTTGAAATGAAACGTTTTACTAAATAAAATGGTGAACAGCTCCAAATTAACAGTGTGTCAACATGTTTCATTTTCATGCATTTCTTCAATATTTTTCAAAATTTGCCAATCTTTCAAAGAGTTAGAGAATTCATGAATCACTGTTTAAATATTGTATGTTGGTGTTCGCTATCCTGACAAGTTTCAATCAATAAAGATGCACAAAATGTTGAAATCTGGCCTATCAACATGATATGGTTTTTATTGCTGCAATCTGGATTGTACTCTTATGCCCGCTCTCCTTGGCCTCATTCCTTCCCTCACTCACAATTTGTCCTCCCTGGAGAATGTTTCTGAATATTAGTATTTGATGGGAAGGGGGATTGTACAGCCTCGCTCGGGCAAGATCAGAAATTCCCGCCCAAGGTCAATGGAGATTTCCGTTGTTGGACCCTCGTCCGTTCCGATTCTGTGGTGGGTGAGGTGGTAGCATTCCAGCAAGGGAGTTCCAGAATTATGCCAATGTAGAAAAAGTAGCAGTTATATTCAAACCAAGAGGGTTTGGGCCTTGGAGGCAAATTTAGAGTTGATGGCATTATCATGATCTTGTTGCCTTTATTCTTCTTTGTAGTAGAGATTATGTGGCTATATGGTGGTGCTTTGCTGCATGCAACCTGTAGGTGGTGCATGCTGTGGTGGAGCATTGGCCAAATGAACTACGTGGTCTGGACAGTGTTGAACTTCTATTGTACTCATCAAATTAATATAGAATAAACTTTTTATTATATGTGTAACAAGCCTTGTAGAGGGTGGAAAGGTTTGGTCAGATAATGCATCATGTGTCTTGAGTATCCAGCCTTTTCTCAGTGTCGATTTGACTGATCCAACTAAGATTCTGGTCAGTGGTGACCTCTGGTTGGCACAGTGGTTGCGTTGCTGTCTCACAGCGCCAGGGACCCGAGTTTGATTCCTGGCTTGGGTCACTGTCTGTGCAGAATCCGCATGTTCTCCCCATTTCTCCGTGGGTTTCCTCTGGGTGCTCTGGCTTCCTCCCACGTACTGAAAGATGTGTTGGTTGGGTGCATTGGCCATGCTAAATTCTCCCTTCATATACCTGAACAGGAGCCGGAATATGGTGACTAGAGGATTTTCTTAACTTCTTAAAAGTAACTTAATTGCAGTGTTAATGTAAGTCTGCTTGTGACACAAATGAATAAGCTTCAAATGACCCACTATCATAAAGATGTTAGTAATTCTTTTCATCTGATGATTGAATTAATGAACCACAAAAATGTGTCCAATTTTGCCATCTGATAATGAACCTGAGAGATTGCACTGTTCATTTGGAATTAATGGAAATTTGATATAAATGCAAGTCCTCTTTTACCATTTATATAGATGATCTGGAGGAGGGAACCGAGTGCAGGGTGTCGAAATTTGCTGATGACACCAAGATTGGGGGAAAGGCAAATTGTGCGGAGGGTGTGGAGAGTCTGCAGAAGGATCTAGATAGGCTGGGCGAATGGGCCAGGAAATGGCAAATGGAATTTAATGTTGGCAAGTGTGAGGTGGTCCACTTTGGTAGGAAGAATGGTAGGAAGGACTATTACTTACGTGGCGAAAAACTGCAGCAGGCGACGGTGCAGAGGGACCTCGGGGTCCTTGTGCACGAGTCGCAAAAACCCAGCTTGCAGGTGCAGCAGGTGGTCAGGAAGGCGAATGGGATGCTGGCCTTCATAGCGAGGGGGATTGAATATAAAAGTAGGGAGGTCTTGCTGCAGCTGTATAGGGCATTGGTGAGGCCGCAGCTGGAGTACTGTGTGCAGTTTTGGGCGCCGCACCTGCGCAAGGATATTTTGGCCCTGGAGGGAGTGCAGAGGAGGTTTACTAGGCTGATACCGGAGTTGAGGGGAGTTGAGCCTATCTAGATCCTTCTGCAGACTCTCCACACCCTCCGCACAATTTGCCTTTCCCCCAATCTTGGTGTCATCAGCAAATTTCGACACCCTACACTCGGTTCCCTCCTCCAGATCACCTATATAAATGGTAAATAGCTGAGGCCCCAGCACCGACCCCTGGGGCACCCCACTAGTCACCAACCGCCAATCCGAATAGCACCCATTGACCCCCACTCTCTGCCTCCTATTTGACAACCAATCCTCTATCCACGCTAACACCCTACCCCCAACTCCATGTCCCCTGACCTTCTGCAATAACCTCTTGTGAGGTACCTTGTCAAACGCCTTCTGAAAATCCAAGAAAAATACAAGAAAATTAAAGAAAATAAAGAAGTTTGTGCTTCTCTCCACTTAAGCTCAGCTGGCAGCATATGAAGATTGTTCTCTTCAAGCAGCTGCTAGAAATACACGGGGGGGGGGGGGGGGGTGGCATTGGCAACCTTGGCACTTACTCAAATACATTTCCATATGTTTCCTTTCTCTGGCACCTGATTTGGTTGATGTGTGGGAGTGAGTTCTGAAAGTGGGGAATGGAGGGTATCGAGTGATTGAGTAGAATTCTGAGGATGGGAAGCAATCGCATTTTCTCCACAATTATTATTTTGCAGGCTTTGATGAAGGCAGTGTTGAGACCTTAAGAGCTCACTCCCTTACGCCACATCCTCCAACACAAAGCAAGAAAACATAAATCAAGCACATGCCTCGGGACTTGGTACTGATCCCAGGGCTGTCCTGCCAGAGTCTCTGCTTCACAGTTGACACAGGAACTTGTGACCCCCATTGCTTACGGATTTTTGTGAACACCTGGCTTAGGCAATCAATTCATCATTAAAATATAGTACAAAAAATGGCCTTTGGAAATGTTGTAACCAAGGCTGCATGAAAGGAACATGTGGCCTGCGGTTTGTGTAGACCTGTGGAGGCAAGATCATTGAATATTTTTAAGGTTGAATTCTATTGTTGATTGATGAGGGAGTCAAAGGGTATGGGGTAGAAAGGAAAATGGAGGTGGGCCACTGTCAAATCAGTCATAATCTTATTGAATGATGTAGCAGGTTCGTGGGCTGAATAGCCTTCTCCTGATTCAAATGTTCGTATGAATGTAGCATAATACTAAGCTGTGATGCTTTCTGAGTCAAATAGCCTGATGATATCAAGCATAGGGTTGTCTATTCTGTATTCCTTGAGGTTTAATCACGTGATGTTTATCCACTGTTTTCAGTGTTACTATACTCACCTAAGATTAGTGATTGGTACTCAAGCATTTTCAGTACCGTTATGTCATGGATCTCAAGAATTTATTAAAACTACTTATAAAACTTAGAAACATTTTTGAATTGTGTCATGTAGATAGGAGTCTGTGTTCCAGGACAAAGTCTGGAAAATTATTCACATATCACAGCCACTTTGCATAGCTTACATAGAGCTGCTTTGTTGTAACTGGCTAATTTACAACTTGTGATTGTCATGTCATTTGCCCGTAAAGCTTGTTGGGAGAGGGATATTTTACTTTTTAAAGCACCATGGAATATGAACAGTACTTTCACAAAATGGTCTCCAGGTGACTTCTTCAATGGTTTCCGTACTTCCACAGAAACACAAGTCAGAACACAGGTAAAATTAACATGCAAATAGCCTTTCCAGGTGTTGGTTATTGTTAATCATTTGACATTAGCTGCTAGACTTGCTGGCCCCATGAAGATCTTTCAAGTTAAAATATTTCCGAGCCTAACCATAATTGGAATGTTAATGAGGTAGTGAATGCCACCTTTGTATGGTGAGTGGTTTGCTGTCAACCCATTCTCTGGACAATGGAAAACAGTGTTGTGAAAACAACAGTGGTACTGTTGTAACATAATGGAAACTGGCTTGTGATAAGAAATACCTGGAAGGTACTTTATTAATTCACAAGGAAAGGGCAGATCAGTCTGGATACAAAAACATAGTTGGGATGGGAAGCAATCTTAAGCCTTTCCCAAATGGAGGACCCTCCCTTAAAAGATGGAGAATTAGAGCTTATTGCTTTTACCTGCCAGAGTAAAGTCTTTATTCCTGGGGCTTGACCAGCTTTGACTGAAAAGCCAGATGATTGCTGTTGTTTGGGGTGAACCAGTGTGAATTCATCACCAGAGACCTCTGACTTTCAGTTCAGTTTTCCTCATTGCATCAAAAGACATTTTTCAGGCCTGCAACATTTCAATTATCTTGAAAACTGATTAGAGGTCACACTTTTTAATCCAATAAATTATTCACACACGTTATACCTTCAGAAATTATCCATTCTTGTGTATATTTATCTGGTTTGTGTGACAGGTGAGTGTTGTGCAATTGCATTTCAAGTGTTCATCTTTTCCTTTGATTTAAATTTGCATGAAAGCCTGTTTTGTGTCTGTTCTTTAAAGCCACACCACTCAAGGGGTTTTCTCAAACTTTTCTCAAAACCTCTTCGGTTGTGTTCAGCCAAGAGGTGAGAAACAGAAGAATTTATCACACATCTCTCCCTGTTCAAACTTCATAACAATATGAAATAATCTAGATGTGAGAATTTTTTTCAAGAAACAGAAAATATTGGAAATACTTGGGTCAGGGAACATCAATGGTGAGGGAAACAAAGTTAATGTTTCAGATGAAGGATCATCCAGACTCTCAACATTGGCTCTATTCTCTCTCCACAGATGCTGTCAGACCTGCTGAGCTTCTTCAGCATTTTCTGTTTTTGTTTCAGATTCCAGTATCCACAGTATTTTATCTTTATCTTAATGTTTCAGGTCTATACCTTTCATTAGAACCAGTAAAAGTTGAGATATAACAGGAGTTAAGCAAGGAGAGACTGGAAGTCAGGGGTGGGGTGGGGGCTGGTGGTGGGGGAACAAAGAACCAAAGGAAAGGTCTGTGATGAAGTGGAACACTGGAAATTTAAATGGAAAGGGATAGGGGATAGTAATGAGACAAGAACAAAGACATGGATATAGAGGAGACCACAACACAAACAGCAAAAGCAGTGTATGCTATATTGAAAGTACATAGAAATCATTGCTTTGTATTTAAGGAGTATTTGGCGTTCTGGACAGTGGGAAGAGAAGAGGTTGAAAAGGGTGGAACATTGGAGATAATTTGAGAGAAGGACAAGGGTATCATAGGGGAGAGCAGCCTGTTTGGAAAGCTGAAAGGGGAGGGGAGAGAAACAATGTTTCCCTCTAATTTCTCTTCCTTGTGGATGGCCTGGTAATTTTGTCTATGGTCACAGTAAGATTGTTGCGTGGGCACACATTTGTGCTCAAAATGTCAGCCCCTGGACATCACGTTTCAGTGCAGGGCAAAGCACCTGTGCAACTGTACCATTTTGAAGGAACGCGTATTGAAGGTTTTTAGTGATGGTGTCACAAAGGAGGTAATAGAAATACCAGAGGGAGATCTGTTGGATATGGAGGCTTATGGAGAAAAAAAAGAAATTCTGGGAGGAGGGAGGGGATAGGTTATGATGAGAGTAGACATGCAAGAAATGCAATGAACACAAATTGAGGAAAAAGGAAGACTTATTAGAAGCACTAGTATGGAAGGTGGCATCATCAGGATAGATGTGGCACAGATGGACAGGATGTGAGAATGGTATAGAGTTCTCACAGGATACTTGTGGGGCGTGGAAGTATAGTCATGGTAGCTCTGGAGATCAGTAAGTTTATAATGGAAACATAAGAACATAAGAAATAGGAGCAGGAGTAGGCCAACTAGCCCCTCGAGCCTGCCCCGCCATTCAGTAAGATCATGGCTGATCCGTCGTGGCTCAGTTCCACATTCCCGCCCTCTCTCCATAACCCTTAATTCCCTCTCTTATCAAAAACCCATCAACCCGTGTCTTAAAAATATTTAGCGAGGTAGCCTCCACCACTTCAACGGGCAGAGAATTCCAGAGATTCACCACCCTTTGAGTGAAGAACTTCCTCCTCAACTCCGTTCTAAACCGCCCCCCCCTTTATCTTGAGGCTGTGCCCCCTAGTCCTACTACCCTTTCTGAGCGGGAAGAGTCTCTCCACCTCTATCCTATCCATCCCATTCATCATCTTATACGTCTCAATGAGATCTCCCCTCATTCTTCTAAACTCTAACGAGTACAAGCCTAATTTATTCAGCCTCTCCTCATAGCTCAACCCCCTCAACTCCGGCATCAGCCTAGTAAACCTCCTCTGCACTCCCTCCAAGGCCAAAATATCCTTGCGTAAGTACGGCGCCCAAAACTGCACACAGTACTCCAGCTGCGGCCTCACCAATGCCCTATACAGCCGCAGCAAGACCCTCCCTACTTTTATATTCAATCCCCCTCGCGATGAAGGCCAGCATCCCATTCGCTTTCCTGACCACCTGCTGCACCTGCAAGCTGGGTTTTTGTGACTCATGCACAAGGACCCCGAGGTCCCTCTGCACCGTTGCCTGCTGCAGTTTTTCTCCACGTAAGTAATAATCCTTCCTACCATTATTCCTTCCAAAGTGGACCACCTCGCACTTGCCAACATTAAATTCCATTTGCCATTTCCTGGCCCATTTGCCCAGCCTATCTAGATCCTTCTGTAGACTCTCACCACCCTCCGCACAATTTGCCTTTCCACCAATTTTGGTGTCATCAGCAAATTTCGACACCCTACACTCGGTTCCCTCCTCCAGATCATCTATATAAATGGTAAATAGCTGAGGCCCCAGCACTGACCCCTGGGGCACTCCACTAGTCACCATCCGCCAATCCAAATAGCACCCATTGACCCCCACTCTCTGCCTCCTATTTGACAACCAGTCCTCTATCCACGCTAACACCCTACCCCCAACTCCATGCCCCCTGACCTTCTGCAATAACCTCTTGTGAGGTAGTTTAATAGAAAGTTTAATAGAAATTAATAGAAATTTAATAAAGTTTAATGGAAGTGGAGCTAGAGAGTTTGAGGAAAGGTAGAGTTGGATGGACCAAGATGAGGGAAAAGTGGAAATTGGAAGCAAAATTGATCAAATTTTCTAGCTAGGTCAAGAACAGAAAACAGCACTGATAGCCATTGATGTCCTGGAAAAGGAGGTAGGAGGTGACCTGAATATAACTGGAATAAAGAATGCTCCACAATGCACAAAAGGTAGCCATAGCTACTAGGATCCACAGACATTCCCATAGTAACAGCACTTATTTGGGGGAAGTGAGTGCAACCAAAGAAAAAGTGTTCATTTTGAGAATAGGATTGTTTCAACAGAGGAGGATGTGATGGAGTGGGGACAGTTTTCGCCTATACTCAAGGAAGAAGCGGAGGGCTGTTAAGTCATTCTACTATGGAATGGAGATATAGAGGGATTAGATGTTTGTGCTAAAAGAGATAGTAAACATCAGAAACTTAAAAATGATGGAGTGTTTTGGAAAAGTTATGGATATAAATGAGAAGAGACTGGATAAGTTTTTGGTCTCCCACACTTTCAGTGATGTTCAATGCAAATTCAACAAATGGCACCTCTTCTTTTAGTTAGGCATTTACAGCCTTCCAGGCTCAGTGTTCAATGTAACAATTCCAGATCATAACCACTGTCCCCATTTCTTTTGGTAGTAATGTTTGATGATTCTGCTTTTCTCATTTATACCTCCTCCAGGTTCATCTTTTTGCTTCTCCACTTTCTTCACATAATCCCCTTTTGCCTTGCACCATCATCTCTTTTGTCATTTCACTTTTCCTGCTTCCTAGCCTGTCACAGATATTCCCTTTTCTTCTTTCTTTCCCTCTCTGCTTTCCCTGCCTCCACTTGCTTAAAATCTGTAACATGCTACTTCACATACTTTGTAGATATTGCTTATTGGCCACCGTGACCAATTTGGAGCACAGGTTTTATAGCAGGTACATCAATAATGACAAATTGCATAAGAAAAGTTCCTATTCTCTTTCATCATCAGAATGATGTTTCTTACCTGTTTCAACCACATTTGGTTGAGTAGTTGAAATGTTAAATCTGGAATTTGCTGGTCTTGGTCCATCTACTGCTGTCACATAAATGTGGCAAAGTCACATTTCCAGTGAAGTTATGTTGACCAGGTGGGACCAGTGGTCAATGGAAATTCCATATTTCCTGAAATGAGAGGAAGGAAATGGTTCATAGTGGTAGGATGCAGGCTGTGGTCACAGGAGAAGTGAAAGTACATAGGCACACAGGCATGAGACACAGCTGCAAGTATTTTTCACTTGGATTTCAAGCACCAATAGTTTGGAGATCAGTGTTCATTCTCGGTGACCCCTGGGCAATTTGGAAAAGTTGAAAACCTAGCCAGAATTATATAGAAATTACAGTACACAAACATTTGGCCTAACTAGTCTGTGATGGTTATGCTCCATACGAGCTTCCTCCCACCCTACTTCATCTTGTCCTATCAGGAATTTTTGCAGTATTTCCCTTAATTCCCCTTAAGTCCATCTATATATCGGAGATCCGTTCATGAAACTGTACCTGAGCATGGGAAAATTGGAAAAAAACACAATCAAGTTATGGGAAAAACTGTAAAATTGATGTAACCATCCCAGAATTTATTCTGGGAAGAAAGGGTTAGCCCATTGTACAATGAATAGCCTGGTACTGCCTGAGGGTGTGAGAATCTGCTAATCTCCTGTGGCACTGAAAACACTGACTTTTGAACTCATGACTGCTTATGAGCAGTTATGTTGTTTTACAATTCCATTAATTTGCCAAAACACTATGCTGCTCTTAGCAACCATCTAATCACTGGGCAGACATTTCCTGTTCCATTAAGTGTTATGATTGAAAATTGCCATACAGTTTATATGAAAGCCCTATATGCACACACTATAGTGTACTCTAATTAACAAAAATGATAAGTGATGGGTTTTTGATAAGAGAGGGGATTAAGGGTTATGGGGAGAGGGCGGGAATGTGGAACTGAGCCACGACAGATCAGCCATGATCTTATTGAATGGCGGGGCAGGCTCAAAGGGCCAGATGGCCTACTCCTGCTCCTATTTCTTATGTTCTTATGTAAACTGTCAAGTTATTTTGTTTTGGAAGATTAACCCTTTCTAGTATGTATTGCTCGTTCAATTTTAAAATATTATTTTAATTTTATTGTGTGCACATAAGGTTTTGAGCATTATGAAGTAGAATGCTCAAATGTGGAAAATGGATGATAGCTGCAATATTCTCTAACAATAAGGATTAAATGGCAAAAACAAGCGCTTGTGTTGAGAGCATTTTCTTTCTAAAATCATGATGTAAATTAATTGCAGTGAACTCAGTTTAAGCAGTTTGATGGCTAAGAAAAGTGTGTTTGTCGAGATACTTGCAAGAAAACCCAACTATTCCCCCAGTTTTAACAGATGTAATTTTAAGGAATCATTGAAACTAATCAGCAGCGTGTCCTGAGAATATTTGGTACTTAAGCACAAGCACTGTAAGAACTAACTAATTCAGTGCAGTTTTGGTAGTATAGGATGGTTCTGCTTCAGGGAATCAAAACATCGCACCCCAGTTCCAAGAGGGCGACAAGGCTTTATATGGGGGCATTAATAGTTAGATAGCTTGTCTTCTAGCTTTGTATTATAGATAAGAGAGCTGCTCTCAGTTCAATTGCAGGTTCCAGGATTTTCAATACAGAGTTTGAAAAACTGCAATTAGGTAATCATGAGAGGTTGCTTGGCTTTAGAAACAGTCCATTCTCGAGCTTTTCTTCATTGTGAACATTTTAAAAAAGTTTCATGTAACTTAACTACAAACGCATTAATAAATTCTTATGTTAGAGAAGTTGGTGTGGTTCTCTTTCATGCAAATAAGGTTCAATTTAACAGAGGTGTATAAGATTTTGACAGATTTAGATAAGATATACTAATAAAAAGCAGTTCCATTGGTTGATGTCTTGAGAGCTCAGACGCATTAGAGGCTTTGGTCAAGAGATGCAGGAAGCATGTGTAGAAGAACATATGAACACACAAGTTGGGGGTAGGGGCAGGCAGCTTGGCTCTTCAAGCCAGCTCTGCCATTCAGTAAGATCATGGCTGATCTGATTGTAACCTCAATCCCACATTCCTGCCTATCCTTGATGTCCCTTTCACCCACTTGACAAACCTCAGAAGATATTTCTCCTCATCTCTGTTTTAAATGAACATCCCATATTTTCAAACAGTGACACTTAGCTCTAGATTCTCTGACAAGAGGAAACATCCTCTCCACGTCCACTCTGCGAATACCCCTCAGAATCTTAAATGTTTCACTCAAGTCACTTCTCACTCCTCTAAACTCTAGTGGATACAAACCTAGCCTCATCCAACTTTTCCTCATAAGACAAACCATCTATTCCTGGTATTAGTCTTGTAAACCTGAACTATTTCTAAAGTATTTGTATCTTAAATAAAGAGACCAATACAATAAATAGTGCTCCATATGTGGTCTCATCAATGCCTTGTATTCAGTCCCCCCCCCCCAAATAAATGATGACATTCTATTAGCTTTTCTAATTATTTGCTGTACTTGTATATTAGCTTTTTGTGATTCATGCACTCGGACCCCAGATCCCGCTGCATCTCAGAGCTCTCAGATCTCTCACTATTTAAATAACATTTTTATTCTTCCTGCAAAAATGGACAACTTCACATTTGTCCACATTATACTCCATTTGCCAGATTTTTGCCCATTCGCTTAACCTATGTCCCATTGTAGCCTTCTTACGTCCCCTTCATAATTTAGCTTCTGATCTATCTGTGTCGTCAGCAAATTTAGCAATGTATCCTCCCTTCATCCAAGTCATTTATATAAATTGTAAAAGGTTGAGGTCCCAGCACTGATCCCTGTGGCACATCACTCATTACATCCTTCAAACCAGAAAAAGACCCGTTTGTGCTAACTCTTTCTGTGCACAGGTGGTGGAAGCAGAGATGATCAAAAATAAATTGGGTAGGCACTTGAAGACCAGAAGAAATAGAAACAGGAGTAGGCCCCTCGAGCCTGCTCTGACATTCAATAGGATCATGGCTGATCCAACATTCCTCATGTTCTTTTTTCTTGCCCTTTCCCTGAAACCCTCGATTCTCTCACTGATCAAAAATCTATCTCAGCCTTAAATATACACAATGACTCTGCCCTAAAAGCTCTCTGTGGCAAGAAGTTACAAAGACACTCAACCCGCTGAAAAGTGAAATTCCTCCACATTTCAATCTTAAATTAGCACCCCTTTATTCTGAGACAATGCCATCAGGTCCTAGACTCTCCCAAGAGGTGAAACGTCCTCTGATTATTTACCCTGTCAAGCCCTGATGAATCCTATGTGTTTCAATAAGATCCCATCTCATCCTTCTAAATTCCAATGAGTAGAATGCCAACCTATTTAACCTTTCCTCATTTAGATTTATTATTGGGACATAGTGAAAAGAATTCTTTCTTGCATACTTTAGAGATAAAGCATACCATTCATGGAGTACACAGGGGAGAAGGAAAGAAGCGGGTGTAGAATATAGAAAATTTTAAACAAATTAGAATTAAGTTCAAGAGCATAGAACAAGAGTAAAAGAGGGAATTTGTAGGTACGCTGAGGACAGCTTGCAAGAAGTCACCTTGTCTGGTGTCATCTTGATTGGGGAGTGAGAAATTTTCATTTTGAGTGATTTTGGATTGAGGGGTTGACGTTACGTATTAAGGGGCTGATGTTACGGTTTAGAACGGAGTTGAGGAGGAACTTCTTCACTCAAAGGGTGGTGAATCTCTGGAATTCTCTGCCTGTTGAGGTGGTGGAGGCTGCCTTGCTAAATATTTTTAAGACGCGGGTTGATGGGTTTTTGATAAGCGAGGGGATTAAGGGTTTATGGGGAGAGGGCGGGAATGTGGAACTGAGCCACGACAGATCAGCCATGATCTTATTGAATGGCGGGGCAGGCTCGAGGGCTAGATGGCCTACTCCTGCTCCTATTTCTTATGTTTCTTATGTTACATATTGGGGTGGTTTCTCAGATTGAGCAGGTGATTTTCCAGATTTAGGGGGATTTCTGTCCGGATCAGGCAGCTGGGTTACATAGAACACTACAGCACAAACAGGCCCTTCGGCCCACGAGTTGCGCCGATCACATCAACACCTACCAATCTATAGACCTATCTATAACCCCCAATCCCATTAAACCCCATATACTCATCCAGAAGTCTTTTAAAAGACCCCAGCGAGTTCGCCTCCACCACCACTGACGGCAGCCGATTCCATTCACTCACCACCCTCTGAGTGAAAAACTTACCCCTAACATCACTTCTGTACTTTCCTCCCCGCACCTTAAATGTGTCCTCTCGTAGCGACCATTTCAACCTGGGGAAATAGCCTCTGAGAATCCACCCTATCTATTCCTCTCAACATTTTATAAACTTCTATCAGGTCGCCTCTCAACCTTCGTCTCTCCAGGGAGAAGAGTCCCAGCTCCCTCAACCTAACTTCATAAGGCATGCCTCCCAGTCCAGGCAACATCCTTGTAAATCTCCTCTGTACCCTTTCAATAGCTTCTACGTCTTTCCTATAGTGAGGCGACCAGAACTGCGCACAGTACTCCAAATGAGGCCTGACAAGGGTCTTATAAAGTTGCAGCATTACCTCCCGATTCCTAAACTCAATCCCTCGATTAATGAAGGCCAATACACCATACGCCTCCTTGACCACATCCTCCACCTGCGAGGCCGATTTAAGAGTCCTGTGGACCCGGACCCCAAGATCCTTCTGCTCTTCAACACTACTAAGACTCCTGCCCTTGATAGTGTACTCGTTCCTCCCGTTGGTTCTGCCAAAATGGACGATTACACATTTATCCGTGTTGAAGTCCATCTGCCATTTCTCCGCCCAGTCCTGCATCCTATTTATGTCCTGCTGCAACTTTTGAGGACAGTGTCGCAGGAGCAAGTGCTGACTCTGAGCTGGGTTGGCGGGAGTTCCACTTTCCTGGAATCTGCTTCTTTTCACCTGCTGCCAGGTGGAGACGGCTGGAATTAGTTTGCTTCTGTGGGTTCAAGAAAGAAAGCTGGGCCTTGGCTCTGGCCGCAGATGGTGAAAATGAACGAGATATCAGGAGCATTCACTGCTGCGGGAGAAAGTCGACAGTGAGTGACTCCAAACGGCAACTGAATCATGAGCCAACCGCCCCATGCTGGGGATTGTCCAAGTGAACCTAGACTTTGATAGCTGAAACATCTAGGTTTTATGGTCAGCAGTGAACAAATGGTGCTCACTTTTCATTACACTTATACACAGTCTTTCTACAGACTTTTGTACTCTGGTTCAAAACAGTACGCATTCTCTGGAGGAGATCTGGGATCTCAGGCAAAACAATTGTATATGTCCTTAACCAATCAGATTGAACAATCATCACTGAACCATGCAGTCTGAGCCAGGAAGTGTAAGTTAGCAAGTGAAATGGAGAGAAAAAGAAAGAGAGGCAAATAATAGACACAGAAAAAAAAGTTTGAGAAAGTATTTACATTTTTTTAAAAAATCCAACAATATTTAGAATCTGGTGGAATGAGATTCCACACATATAAAAGTTACTTTTTAGTGCCAGAGAGGTTGTTTTTCAGAATTTAAGACTTATCACACTGCTAAAAGTTAACTTAGACTGGAATGTTCAAACTCTTAACTTTCCCTGCAGTGTTTAGTGGGAAACTATCAAGTAAGCACTTTAGGCCTTTGAGTGGACTCCAATCCTAAATCTTTTGAATAGATGCTGGTGTAGCAAAGCTTCTGGAAGAGCACAGCACCTTGGACACCAGCCTCCTGATTTAAGAGTTTAACTGCGAGAAGTTACTCTCCGATTTACACTCAAACAATAATGGGTGCTGACAGCCCCATTGGCCAAATTTTGCAGTAAAAACAGCAGTGAAATTCTGCAAATTAAGTGAAGGTAAATGTATGTAACCCTGTTGGTCAGCTGCTATTCCACCATGTTGGGTATAAACAGTAGCACAGCATTACTGAGGCCCTTGTTAATTAAATAGTTAATTCTGAAATGCTTTGAATTGACTTGATTTTAAATAACTTCTGTGTAGTTTGTACTGGAATAGCAAAAAATTGATTCATGTATGAGAAATCTAACTAGCAATTTTGAGCATGCACAGGATAATGCTTTGACCTGACAAGTTATTTCCATGGACACAAATGTTTCCCTTTTGTTTCAAGGCTAAAAAGATTGACTACAATAAAGATACAATCAGTGAGTCTTTTGATGAGTTTTGCTGACATACTTTTGACCCCTGGTACTACAATATTAAAAGAAACAATAATATCTGGACCAAGATGGGGATAAAGATCAGTAAAACAGAAAAGTGGAGAAGCAAGTTTGCAAATATATCGTGTGTGAAAATGAGCCTGTTTTGTTTTATTCCAGTATTGGATGAATGACTTGTATAAGATGATGAATGGGATGGATAGGATAGAGGTGGAGAGACTCTTCCCGCTCAGAAAGGATAGTAGGACTAGGGGGCACAGCCTCAAGATAGAGGGGGGACGGTTTAGAACAGAGTTGAGGAGGAACTTCTTCACTCAAAGGGTGGTGAATCTCTGGAATTCTCTGCCCGTTGAAGTGGTGGAGGCTACCTCGCTAAATATTTTTAAGACGCGGGTTGATGGGTTTTTGATAAGAGAGGGGATTAAGGGTTATGGGGAGAGGGCGGGAATGTGGAACTGAGCCACGACAGATCAGCCATGATCTTATTGAATGGCGGGGCAGGCTCGAAGGGCTAGTTGGCCTACTCCTGCTCCTATTTCTTATGTTCTTATGTTCTATAACCTATATTTTGGATTTTGGACTTGCATTTCTTCTTGCTACTATCTTCCCTCAATTTTTAAAAAATTTATTTGTGAGACGTGAGCATCGCTGGCTAGCCAGCATTTATTGCCCATCCCTAGTTGCCCTTGAACTGAGTGGCTTGCTAGGCCATTTCAGAGGGCAGTTGAGAGTCAACCACACAGTTGTGGCTCTAGAGCCACATGTAGGCCAGACCAGATAAGGATGGCTAAAGAATATTAGTGAATGAGATGGGTTTTTCCGACAATATATATTTTATTGAATTCAAATCCCACCAGCTGCAGTGGTGGGATTCAAACCCAAGTCCCCAGAACATCAGTTGAATTTTTGGATTAATAGTTGATCCATAATGTTGTTAGGCCCTATAATCTTTTCATGAGTTCACCCTCCTTTGCTTCTTGATTTCCTTGACGTTTTTGTCTTCCTCAACCTTATTAGAAAAGACTGTACTTCTTTGAAGATCTCTCTGATAGCAGATTCTCCGAAATCTTCTGACACATCCCTCTCATTACCCCAAATCTTTTTACTATCTTTCGTTGCTTTTGCAAAATTCTGGCCTCAGACAGTGCATATAACAGCACAGACAGTTTACAGATTACTGATTAGACAGCGTCTGGAGACAATACACATCACTTTAACCTGTGCTCAGTGCTCCTTCCACTCACATTGTTAGCCACTTTAAGACTTGAATAGCAGGTTAGGTGTAAAGATTCGCATTCTAATGAATAATCTGTAAACTGTCTATGCTGTTATATGCACTGTCTGAGGCCAGAACTCTCCATTCACCTGACGAAGAGGGAAACCTCGAAAGCTTGGGCGTTTACTATCAAATAAATCGGTTGGACTTAAACCTGGTGTTGTCAGACTTCTTACCTTGTCTGTCACTCCCATTGTCCCAGCCGGTACGATCCACATTGCTCCTTTATCACTTCAAGCTTCGACGACTTCAGCCATCTCCTTGCTAACATCCCTGGTTCCACAAATTCAACTAAGTCAGCATTCAGCAGTTTATATTTTTCCCCGTAGAAAGACCCACACACCCATTACTTCTATCATTTCCAAGCAAATGACTTCTTCGTAATTGGATCATTGTCTTGTTCCCTGTAGTCCACTATGCCGTTCTTACAACCATTTTGTCTTTGGCTTCTAGAATTTCAAAATCTATTCACCTTGTCACTATCTGCTGTCAAAAGCACCTAAAAGCTTTTTTGGTTTAATTGTGTTTTCAAAACTTCCACCTAATTTTTTTCTTTCTTTCTAAATTGTTGTGAGATATGTTTCTCTATTGGGAATGCTATAGAAATGTATGTTGTTAATTTGCTGATTGATATATATAATCTTCTGTTGTCATAGTTTAAGCTACTTACAATACTGTGCTGCATGCTTCTTGCCAGCCAACCATCATAAGTATTTTTTTGTGTTTTTATGCAGCATCAGCACCTGTTAGTACCGTAACCCGACGCCGTATTTCTCCAGGTAGTAATCCCACCTGGGAAAAGAAGAGTGTCACAATGTCAAACATCACCATTGACCCGGACATCAAACCTGGGGAATATGTTATTAAGAGCCTCTTTGCAGAATTCACAGTCCAGGCTGAAAAAAAGATTGAAGTTGTGATGGCTGAACCATTGGTAAGTCAAATTTGAGTTAAAACAATTAAAAAGAGAGAAGATCATTAATTTTTCTTATATTTTCCCTATAACTCTTTAAGCAGCACTGTAGCACCTTCCCCGACCAAGGATAATGGTTGGAGAAATCTCATTAATGCTACTCCATATCTGATTCTGTGGGAGTAGACTTGGGCAATTGATTCTATACGTTTGTTGCATTTTTCTGCCCAACTGCAGGCAGAGGAACCTTAACCCAATGGAAATCACAAATCCCTAATGCTACCTTGCTCACTGATTTCAAGCCTTTGCAAAAACAACTTTTCACTAAAGTTTTCAGCTGCCTTTCCTAGTTCTCAGTGGTTAGATCTCTGTTCCCTTTTCTCATTTATGAAACATCCTGGTATATTTTTCTACCACAAAATCATTATGTAAATGCAAGTTCTTGTTTCATATGTTAGTAATTTCATTTTGAGATGTGTACAGTTAGCGCTCAAAATCTGGCTGCTCAAAGTAGTTGGAAGAAATTATTTGAACCATTTGATCAAGTTTGTAGTACCTGAATACTCACTCGACAGAGGGGTTGACAAGTTTGGTTGTTTTTGTAGGGATAGTTGTTTTTTTGATCAATATTTGTCCAGTGCCTGGAACAAATTTATGATTGGTTTTTTATTCAGTTGATTTTCTAAACCAATCAACTTCAGTTACTTTAACAAATAATAATTACTTTGGATTTTGTTTTTCGTTTTACAAAGCTCTAGTTCTTTTCAGGGATGCTAGTATAGCTACATACATGCCACAAGGCTTTTCATAATGCAGAGTGATCATTGTGGAAGGGAGAAAATTAGTAAAAACATTAAATACAGGGCAGAGACAGAATGGGCTGAATGGCTTCCTTCCATGTTGTAAAAACTTATGGATAATACACCAAATTAAAAGTTAAATAATAAGTGAGTGTGTAATAAGTGAAGGTTTGTGTTAATTTTAGTAGAGGATTAATGTGAGTGACTGTTTCTGAAGCAGAATTTATTTCAGCATCTATTGGGTTGAGACTAAAGGAACAGACTAAAAGTATGTTGATGAGAAGTGTGAGACGGTTCATTTTGTTGCAGCATGGCAATTGACAATACACTATTTCTATTTAAGTATGCCACAAATAGCATGTGCTAGAAAACATAAGAACATAAGAACATAAGAAATAGGAGCAGGAGTAGGCCATCTGGCCCTTCGAGCCTGCCCCGCCATTCAATAAGATCATGGCTGATCTGTCGTGGCTCAGTTCCACTTTCCCGCCCTCTCCCCATAACCCTTAATCCCCTCTCTTATCAAAAACCCATCAACCCGCTTCTTAAAAATATTTAGCGAGGCAGCCTCCACCACTTCAAAGGGCAGAGAATTCCAGATATTCACCACCCTTTGAGTGAAGAAGTTCCTCCTCAACTCCGTTCTAAACCGCCCCCCCTTTATCTTGAGGCTGTGCCCCCTAGTCCTACTGTCTTTTTTGAGCGGGAAGAGTCTCTCCACCTCTATCCTATCCATCCCATTCATCATCTTATACGTCTCAATGAGATCTCCCCTCATTCTTCGAAACTCTAACGAGTACAAGCCTAGTTTATTCAGCCTCTCCTCATAGCTCAACCCCCTCAACTCCGGTATCAGCCTAGTAAACCTCCTCTGCACTCCCTCCAAGGCCAAAATATCCTTGCGCAGGTGCGGCGCCCAAAACTGCACACAGTACTCCAGCTGCGGCCTCACCAATGCCCTATACAGCTGCAGCAAGACCTCCCTACTTTTATATTCAATCCCCCTCGCTATGAAGGCCAGCATCCCATTCGCCTTCCTGACCACCTGCTGCACCTGCAGGCTGGGTTTTTGCGACTCATGCACAAGGACCCCGAGGTCCCTCTGCACCGTCGCCTGCTGCAGTTTTTCGCCACGTAAGTAATAGTCCTTCCTACCATTCTTCCTACCAAAGTGGACCACCTCACACTTGCCAACATTAAGTTCCATTTGCCATTTCCTGGCCCATTCGCCCAGCCTATCTAGATCCTTCTGCAGACTCTCCACACCCTCCGCACAATTTGCCTTTCCCCCAATCTTGGTGTCATCAGCAAATTTCGACACCCTACACTCGGTTCCCTCCTCCAGATCATCTATATAAATGGTAAATAGCTGAGGCCCCAGCACCGACCCCTGGGGCACCCCACTAGTCACCAACCGCCAATCCGAATAGCACCCATTGACCCCCACTCTCTGCCTCCTATTTGACAACCAATCCTCTATCCACGCTAACACCCTACCCCCAACTCCATGTCCTCTGACCTTCTGCAGTAACCTCTTGTGAGGTACCTTATCAAACGCCTTCTGAAAATCCAGAAAGACCACATCCACCGGCTCTCCTCTATCCACCGCCCTAGACACATCCTCATAGAACTCCAGTAAATTTGTCAGACACGACTTCCCTTTAATGAAACCGTGTTGCGTCTGCCCTATCAAGCAATTCCCTTCAAGATGCCTCGCAATTTCCTCCTTAATGACGGATTCTAACATTTTACCTACCACAGACGTTAAACTAACCGGCCTATAATTCCCCGCCTTTTGCCTGGCACCCTTCTTAAACAACGGCGTAACATTAGCCGTTTTCCAATCTTCCGACACTTCCCCGGAATCCAGCGACGTCTGGAAAATAACCACCAAGGCATCCACTTTCACCTCCGCCATTTCTTTCAGAACCCTCGGATGCATTCCATCCGGTCCTGGGGACTTGTCCACAATCAGCCCCTCCAGTCTGTCGCGCACCACCTCTCTAGTAACAGTAATGTCATTAAGACCCTCCATCCTACCACCTTTCCATCGCTAACACCCGGCAAATTATTCACGTCCTCCTCCGTGAAGACAGAAACAAAAAAGTTATTCAAGACCTTAGCCATATCCCCATCCCCTACCACTAGGTCCCCTTTCTCATCCTCTAAGGGACCAACGTTCACCCTAGCCAGCCTCTTCCTTTTTATATATTTATAAAAACTCTTGCTATCCTTTTTTATATTAAGCGCTAGCCCAGCTTCATAGCTTCTTCTACCCTCCTTTATCAACTTTTTTGTCAATCTTTGTTGACATTTAAACCTTTCCCAATCCTCTTCTCGCCCACTGCTCTTAGCTACTCTAAATTCCTCCGCTTTTAATTTAACACTTTCCTTCACCTCCTTCGTTATCCACGGCTTATTACCTCTCTTCCTACTGTCCTTTTTAACCATCGGAATAAATTTCTGCTGAGCACCAAGAAAGATCTCCTTAAAGATCCTCCACTGCTCCTCAGCAGACCTACCTTCCAAAGCGCTCCCCCAGTCCACATTCGCCAATTCTTCTCTCATCCTACCATACTCCCCTCTATTCAAACAAAGGACGCGTATCCGGGAACCCACTTTCTCCTCCTCCATCTGCAACAGAAACTCCACCATACAATGATCACTCTCTCCAAGAGGATCCTTCACCGCAAGGTCCCTAATTCTACCCGCCTCATTACATAACACCAGATCCAAGATAGCTCGCTCCCTCGTCGGCTCCAACACACACTGTTCAAGGAAATTATCCCGGCAGCATTCCAAGAACTCCTCCTCGAGCCCACCTCGTCCAACATGGGTCGACCAATCAATATGCAGATTGAAATCCCCCATAACTACTGCCGTCCCATTCCTGCACGCCGCACTTATTTGCGCGTTAACAGCCCGCCCCACCTCCAGATCATTATTCGGGGGCCTATAGACGACACCCACCAGCGTCTTCCTCCCTTTGCTGTTCCTAATCTCCACCCACAACGATTCCACTTTCTGCTCTTTGGCTCCGATATCATCCCTTGCTACCACCTTGATGCTGTCCTTAATCAGCAGAGCTACGCCACCCCCTCTTTCCTCCTGCCTATCCTTCCTAAACACTTGATAGCCCTGTACATTCATCTCCCAGTCCCTGTCACCTTGCAGCCACGTCTCTGTAATGGCCACCAGATCGTATCCATTTGTGTCGATCTGCGCCACCAGCTCATCCACTTTATTCCGAATGCTTCGTGCATTCAGATAAAGCGCTTTCATCCCAGCCTTCTTCTGGACCCTATTTGCCGTAACGCCACCACTTGGGACATCCTCAGCCTCTTCCCTGACCTGTACCCTATCCTTAACTGTAGACCTCCTAACATCACCTACCCTCGCACCCTCCCCCCGCCTAATTAGTTTAAAGCCCTGTCTACAGTCCTCTTTACTCGATTCGCCAGCACTCTGGTCCCAGCACGATTCAGACCAACCCCATCCCGCCCGAACAAGTCCCACCTACCCCAATACTGGTGCCAATGCCCCATAAATTCGATCCCATTCCTCCCACACCAATCTCTGAGCCACCCATTCACTTCCTTTATCCTGTCAACCCTACGCCCGTCTGCACTCGGTTCAGGCAGTAGCCCAGAGAAGACCACCTTGTCGGTTCTACTTTTTAATTCCATTCCCAGCTTCTCATACTCCCTCCCCAGATCCTCAGTCCGCACTTTGCCTACGTCGCTGGCACCCACATGTACCACCACAACCGGATTCTCACCCTCCCACTCCAGATTCCTCTGCAGCCCAGCTGCGACATCCTGTACCCGAGCACCAGGCAGACAACACACCCTTCTGTGCACTTTGTCATTGTGACAAAGGACAGTGTCAATACCCTTCACCCCACTATCCCCAATCACTACTACGTTCCTTTTCCCCTTCTCTTTGCCTATGTCCTGCTGCATCACTGTACCGTGTGCAGTTTGCTCACCAACCTCACCTGCCTCGTCCTCTTCCAGAGTGGAAGCAAGAACCTCAAACCTGTTATGCAGATTAAGAGGCTGAGGCCTACGCTCCTCACCCCCCTTCCTCCTCCCAGCAGCCCCCTTTTGTTCCTGACCCTTAGATTTAGACAGTCTAGAGGGGGTGGATGTCACTTGCACCCCATTGACAATGGCACCCTCTCTCCCCCTGATGAGCCTCAGTGTCTGTAGCTCAGAGGCCAGCTCATTTACCCTGAGCTGGAGCTCCTCCAGCAACCTGCACTTACTGCAGACATGGTCTCTGGGAAGGACCCTGGGGTCCACCAGTTCCCACATCATACAGGAACCGCACATCACATGCCCCTCCATTATTCAATATAATTTGTTGTGGGAAAAAATTTTTTCCTTGTTTCTTGCTGTAGTAGTTTTGAAAAAAAAATTTTTTTTTTCCTTGTTCTTTCAACCTGGCCTTTTTACCTTCCAGCCCTTTTTGATATTAAGCCCTAATAGCTCACTCTGCTTCCCTCTCACTCCGCTGCCCGCTCCGACGCTGCCCGCTATCTACACCAGGCCTCCTTTTAAACTTGGCGCTGATTTAAAGCTGATGGGCCACAACTGCCTGATAATCATAAGAACATAAGAACATAAGAACATAAGAAATAGGAGCAGGAGTAGGCCATCTGGCCCTTCGAGCCTGCCCCGCCATTCAATAAGATCATGGCTGATCTGTCGTGGCTCAGTTCCACTTTCCCGCCCTCTCCCCATAACCCTTAATCCCCTCTCTTATCAAAAACCCATCAACCCGCTTCTTAAAAATATTTAGCGAGGCAGCCTCCACCACTTCAACGGGCAGAGAATTCCAGAGATTCACCACCCTTTGAGTGAAGAAGTTCCTCCTCAACTCCGTTCTGAACTGCCCCCCCTTTATCTTGAGGCTGTGCCCCCTAGTCCTACTGTCTTTTTTGAGCGGGAAGAGTCTTTCCACCTCTATCCTATCCATCCCATTCATCATCTTATACGTCTCAATGAGATCTCCCCTCATTCTTCTAAACTCTAACGAGTACAAGCCTAGTTTATTCAGCCTCTCCTCATAGCTCAACCCCCTCAACTCCGGTATCAGCCTAGTAAACCTCCTCTGCACTCCCTCCAAGGCCAAAATATCCTTGCGCAGGTGCGGCGCCCAAAACTGCACACAGTACTCCAGCTGCGGCCTCACCAATGCCCTATACAGCTGCAGCAAGACCTCCCTACTTTTATATTCAATCCCCCTCGCTATGAAGGCCAGCATCCCATTCGCCTTCCTGACCGCCTGCTGCACCTGCAGGCTGGGTTTTTGCGACTCATGCACAAGGACCCCGAGGTCCCTCTGCACCGTCGCCTGCTGCAGTTTTTCGCCACGTAAGTAATAGTCCTTCCTACCATTCTTCCTACCAAAGTGGACCACCTCACACTTGCCAACCTCAGAATTCTTAAAGCAGTAAATACAATAAGTAAATGCTTTAAACAGTTCTACAAAGAACAAAGTGCTTTAAACTTATTTTAAACAGGTTTTTAACAGGTAAAGTCTTAGCTTTCTCTCTGATGCTCCTTCCTCGTCTGCTCCAGCAAACAATGTAAGGCTTCACCGTGTGGACACTTGATAATTAAAGCTGATGGGCCACAACTGCCTGATAATCACTCCCTCACAATTCTTAAAGCAGTAAATACAATAAGTAAATGCTTTAAACAGTTCTACAAAGAACAAAGTGCTTTAAACTTATTTTAAACAGGTTTTTAACAGGTAAAGTCTTAGCTTTCTCTCTGATGCTCCTTCCTCGTCTGCTCCAGCAAACAAAACATTTGGATGAAAACAGTTTAAGCATCGGAATTCATTTGAAATCTTACTAATCAGATTTTATAGTTTACTAATCTAGACCGGACTACCATATTAATGGGGGAAAAGGTATTCAGATTATGATTCTTTGAAATCTGGCATTCTTGTTTCTGTAGTTGAAGGTGTCTTTGCATTACTTTTAGAATGGTGTTTTGTCCATTTCAATTTTGTGATCCTGATGGGATGGAATGGAGGCTGTATTTAGCTCAGTTATTTCAGTGCAAGGTCAGCCCTAAACCAGAAACCCAAAACCTGTTAGGACCAGCAATTAATGGCAGCGTATATTTTAAAACTATATATTACCCTCCAGGTTTCATGATACAAAGGTAAAATTTTAGAAACTCTGCATTATAGCTAGCTATGAACCTTGGAAGAATTCTAGATCCCACTGACAAATTACCACTTCAGATCCCATTGGTGACACGAGAAAAAGGTCATCCATTTTCTTGATCTGATTTTTCCATCAGGTTTGGTAACTAGATGTTTTATCCCCATTACCACTCGCAATGCTACTTCTCCACCTAGAGAGAATAGTCATTTGTTAATTATTTAAATACTTGACAAATGTAGTTTCAAGCCTTTGCTCGCAGACAGTAGGGACCAGAGCTCCATGAGTATAAAATTGTGTGTGTTTTACCACCATTTTCATGACTTCAAAATAGACTCTGACTCATAGAGCTCATTGGCCATCGTTACTGAAATGCACCTCCAAGCCTGCAGGACAGGGTAAAACATTTCAGGAGATCAATACCAAGTGACGTTTATTTCCTCTGACGTCGGGCACTTTTTTCCTCAAATCAGGAATTATGGTTCTGTTTGAGAGAGGCACATCCTTGGTGCTTTGGACCACAAATTTCTGTCCCTAAAAAGGAAGGTTGTAATAAGTAAGGAATCATTGGTGCTTTGTAAATGAAATCCCCAGTTTGTATTAATTTAGAGTAGAAATTATAATTCCCTGGGACTGTTAGTCCATTATCCCTATGCAGGCACTCCCATGTCATGATAGATAATATCTTTAAATCTGCAGGGATTGCTGTCATCACTGTTGGGCATATTGCTGTAGTATTCTCTAATGAATGTTTTAAGGGAGCATTCACTTCAAAAGCTTACTCTGTCCTCTGCTTTGTTCCAGTCACATAGCCATAGATCATAGAGGTTTACAGCATGGAAATAGGCCCTATGGCCAAACTTGTCCATGCCGCCCTTTTATTTTAAAACCCCTAAGCTAATCCCAATTGTCCGCATTTGGCCTATATCCGTCTATACCCATCATACCCATATAACTATCTAAATGCTTTTCAAAAGTCAAAATTGTACTCGCTTCTACTACTACCTCTGGCAGTTTGTTCCAGACACTCGCCACCCTCTGTGTGAAAAAAATTGCCCCTCTGGACACTTTTGTATCTCTCCGGTCTCACCTTAAACCTGTGCCCTCTAGTTTTAGACTCTCCTACCTTTGGGAAAAGATATTGACTTCTAGTTGATTTGTGCCCCTCATTATTTCATAGATCTCTATAAGATCACCTCTCAGCCTCCTATGCCCCAGAGAAAAAAGTCCCAGTCTATTCAGCCTCTCCTTATAACTCAATCCATCAAGTCCCAGTAGCATCCTAATAAATCTTTTCTGCACTCTTTCTAGTTTAGTAATATCCTTTCTATGATAGGGTGACCAGAATTGCAGACAGTATTTCAAGTGTGGCCAAAGCAATGTCTTCTACAATTTCAACAAGACATTCCAACTCCTGTATTCAGTGTTCTGACCGATGAAACGAAGCATGCCAAATGCCTTCTTCACCACTCTGTCCACCTGGGAGTCCACTTTCAAGGAGCTATGAACATGTACCCATAGATCCCTTTGCACTGTAACTCTCCCCAACGCCCAACCATTAACTGAGTCCTGCTCTGGTTCAGTCTACCAAAATGCATCACCTCGCATTTGACAAATGTAGTTTCAAGCCTTTGCTTGCAGCCAGTAGGGACCAGAGCTCCATAAGTATAAAATTGTGTGTTTTTTTATTGTTCATGGGATGTGGGCATTGCTGCTGAGCCAGTAACTATTGCCGATCCCTGATGGGATTTAAGAGTCAACCACAATGCTATAGATCTGGAGTCACATATAGGCCAGACCATGCCATGAAGACAGAGTTCCTTCCCTGAAGGACAATGAATGGGTTTTTATGGCAATCAACAAATATTATACCAGTGAAGCTGTTTTACTCTCTTTGAGCCAACCCATTTCATCCTATCCTCTGCTTGTTTCACATGTTTTTATTCATGCCTTTTTTCAGGCAAACATCCATTTCCTTTTAAAATAATTCATGAACTCTCCGATGAGAGTCTGTAATAGACAATCTTACAATCAAATCATCACCATGGTAGCACAGAGACCCATATGTATGAAGTAAAGGGAACTGGTTTCAAGGGTCACTATTATGTTGAATGTATGTACAAGGAACTGCTTGTTTTTGATTCCAAGGAGATTAGACATGTTTGTAACTACTGTAAATATTTTTGTGCTGAGCAATGTTTTCACTTATTTGCTTTAAGATTCAATAAATGTATAAAACAGGTTATAACCTGCACATAGCTGTACATATTCTTATTAGAGAAAATGTAAAGTTACGTATGCTGCCTACTGTTGACCCAGTAAACATGTCATATGCCTAGCTTTCAAGATAAGACTTTATCCAATGTGGAGTCTCAAAACAGACTTTGAGAAGTGAACAGTGTGTCAAAGCTGGTTGCAAAGGTCAGGTGACCTGTGATTTCTGCATATACAAAGGATTAAATCATTTATAATTACGCTTCTGGAAAGTTATTAAAATGTAAATGTTCATGAGTGGAAGATCTTCCCCTGAAAAGACATTTGAAATCTGAAACTACTTGTGGAATTTACAGCCCCATTCTCTTGGTATGAACGACAACTCGAAATCAATAGATCCCCAGACTCAATAACTATGAGCTCGACACTTAATGCAACAAGAGCCATAGAAAATCCAGTTTGGAACAAATAGGTGTGAACAACCACTTGCCTTTACGCAGCAGTGGCTTCTAACTTTGGCTTATTTGTATGGACAGTAGAAATATCAATCACGTGGTTACATGATTGAAACTAACTTCAGATAACAAATCTTAAGGCTTCAAGAACCAGTAGGGCCATTCCTCCAGCAAGAAAAATGAAGCCTTGCCTGAACAACCAATCAAACCAGGTAGTTGAGAGAAAGAGGGGGCTTAGCTTGTCTTCACTGGTTTTAGGCGAAGAGTTCCAAAGACTCATGACTATCTGAGAGAAAAAAATCAGCCTATTTTTAAACTGTGTCCCCTAATTCTAGTCTCCCCAACAAAGGGAAAATACCCTCTCGGCATTCAGCTGTCAAGACCCTTCAGGATCTTGTGTTTCAATAAGACTGATTCATTCTTCTAAACGGCAATGGATACCGGCCCAACATGTCCAACTTTTTCACATAGGGTGACCACCCATCCTGGGAGTCAGTCAAATGAACCTTCTGCGAAATATTTTTAATGCAATTGTGTGTTCCCTTAAAAAGGAGACCAAAACAGTATACAGTAGTCCATATGTAGTCACTGTAAGAAGCCTCACAACGCCAGTTTAAAGTCCAACAGGTTTATTTGGTAGCATGAGCCTCTGGAGCGCTGCTTCTTCATCAGGTGAATGCTGACCTGATGAAGGGGCAGTGCTCCAAAAACTCGTGCTACCAAGTAAACCTGTTGGACTTTAAACTGGTGTTGTGAGACTTCTTACTGTTTCTATCCCAGTCCAACGCCAGCATCTCCACATCATGACTACCACCGACTCTATATGTCTTCTCATTAATTTCCTATACAACTGTAGCAAAATGCCCCTACCTTTATATTCCATTCCTCTTGCAATAGATGGTAATATTCCATTTGACTTCCCAATCACTTGCTGTACTTTAACATTTTCCCAATGAGGGAAGTTAAGCCAACTGGCCTATAGTTACCTTTTTTTCTCTCCCTCCCCTTTGAATAAAGGGTTGCCAGTTTTCCAATCCTGCGGGAGATTTCCAGAATTGAAGTATTCTTGAAAAATTATTACCAGTGCACCCACTATCTCAGTAGCTATTTCCCTTAATATCCTGACATGCACCTTATCCAGTCTGGGGGACCTATTGGCCTTTAGCTCCATTGGCTTTCCTGGTACTTTTTCTCTAGTAACAGTTATTGTATTAATTTCCCCTGTTTTCTCCCTACCCCAGTTATTGTATTCATTTGCTCCACCCCTCACCCCTTGATTATTTAGTATTTTTGGAATGTTGTTAATGTCTTCCATGCAAAGTATTTGTTTAATGCGTCTGGCATTTTCTGGTTCCCATTATTATTTCCCCAGTCCCATTCTGTAAGGGCCCAAGGTTCACTTTGGCCTTCCTTTTTTATATTTAAAGAAGCTCTTCCTGTCTATTTTTATATTAGTTGATAGGTTACCCTCATAGTTGATTTTCTCCTTCATTATTTTTTGGTAACTTTTGTTAGTTTTTAAAACTTTACAATTCTCTGGCTTACCATATTAACTTTGCCATTTTATATGTTTTTTCTTTTAGTTTAATACTATCCTAACTTCCTTGTTTAACCATGGTTGATTTACCCCTTCCTAGAATTTTTTTCCTCACTGGGATATATCTTTGTTGCAAGTCATAAACGTCTGCCATTGCTGATCAACCATCTTTCCTGCTAAAGGCATTTCCCAGTCCACTCCAGCCAATCCTGTCCTCATTCCTTTATAAGGAATTAAGTGTAGCACAGTTGTTTCTGATCCATGTTGCTCACTCTCAAACTGAATGATAAGTTCTAACATGATATGGCCTGTGTTCCTTAGGGGATCTTTTACTCTGGGATTGTTTATTAAACTTGCCTCATTACACATTACCAGATCCAAAATGGCCTGTTCCTGGTTGACACCACAACATATTGTTCTAGATAACTGTTCCAAATACATACCCTAAATTATTCCTCATAGCTACCTCTACCAATTTGATTTTCCCAATCCACATGAAGATTAAAGTGACCCATGATTAAAGTACTGTCTTTACATACCCTTTTTATCTCCTGATTTATTATTCATCCTACAGTGTAGCTACTGTTAGGGAAACTATAGACTCAAATGCAAGACCATTTCTTGCTATCATACTTAATTCCATCTTGTACAAACAAAGCTACCACACCACCCTTTCCTTCCTGCCTATCCTTGCGTAAAGTCACATATCCCTGATTATTTAATTCCCAGTTTTGATTTTCTTGTAACCACATCTCTGTAATAGTTACAAGATCATACCCATTAACCTCAGTTTGTTCCATTAATTCATTTTGTGCTGAATACTTTGTGCATTTAAGCAAAGAGCCATTAATTTTGCCTTGTTACTATTTTTTCCCTTTTGACTCTGTTTTTGTATTATGTTTGTACACTCTGTCCCTTCCTGTCACACTCTGGGTATCATGACCTAAGTAGCTGCTTTGAGTTGCTGCCATATTCTTTTGTTTTGTAAACCTACATATTCCCTTTCTGGGCCCAACTCCTCCGCTGCTCTATTTAGTTTAAAGCCCTCCCCACTTTCTGGTTATGCTGTTTGCAAGAACATTGGTCCCATCACAGTTCAAATGCAGACCATCTTGATGGTGCAGTCCCCACTTTCCCCAGTACTGATGCCAGTGCCCCACAAACAGAACCCCATTTCTCCCACAACAGTTTTTGAGTCATGTATCCAACTCTCTAATTTTATGCATCCTATGCCTATTTCTACATGGCTCAGGTATTAATCCACACACAATCTAGGGGCTTCTATTATTTAATGCCCAGCTCCTCAAAAACTCTCTTTCCTTGCTCTACCTTTATTGTTGTTACCTACATGGACCACAACAACGGGATCCTGCTTCTGCTCACTGCGAGATCTTCTACAGCTTGGAGCGGATGTCTCGAACCCTGTCACTTGAGCAGGCAACGTAGCCAACTTGACTCTTGTTACAGAGAACAGTGTTGTGTCACCTACTACTGCAACCTTCTTATGTGTTTCCCCTGCTTGAATCGCTTCCTGTACCCCAGTGCCATGGTCAGTCACCTTATCCACCCCACAGACCTATTCTGATCCAGAAAAGAACCTCAAACCTGTTGGACAATTGTAGTGGCTAACACTCCTGCCCTCATGCCCTCTGTGTCCCCTTACATGCATTTTTTGCAGTCACACCCTCCTGTCCCTGACCACTTTCCAAAGCAGAAGATTCTATCTTAAGGGTGTAACTAGTGTCCAAGTAACGCACTCCCTTGCTGAAGTGTTGCAGTGTCTGCAGCTCAAACTCCAACTCAATGACTCTGTGCCAAAACTCTTCAAGCCACACATGCTTACTGCAGATGTGTTTGTGCTGGATAATATCAGTATCCATGAGTCACCACTTGCTGCAGTGACACATCACCTGCCTTGCCATGTTATGATCTTTACTAATTATTTAATTACTTTATTCACTTATTTATATTTTAGATATTAATTAATCTGATCACAAACTGCAGAGCAATAATAATAATGTTAGCTGTGAATGACTCAGTAAAGAAGTTACAAGAAAGATTAACTGAATGACAGGGATGTATATTGCATGATGTTTCTGGGGATCCTTAAATGAGGTTCAACAAATGCTGAGCTCCCAAGCAAACATACCATTTGGATTTCTTCAGGTGCTGTTAATTTTATAGCCCAGTGTCCTAGTGCAAAAATGCCACATACTGACTTAATATTCAGAAAGATAGTAGTAACAAATAGACAGTTCTAATTAACTTGAAGAAAATTATTGCATAAACAGTTAACTATTCCCCTTTTAAAAAACTTTTTCTGGCATATCGAAATTGGGAAAATATGGCTTCCTTCAAATGCTGTTTATTTCCCCCCCACCAAATCTTTATAATGTTGCTAAAATAATTAATAGTTTTCTGTGGCTTGCTGTTCACACATTCACCAGTATTTGGCATTACGTATGTTCCTATTGCATTATTTATTTTTGCTGCAGTGAGAAAGAATTATCAGTTGCATGGTTTTGTTTTCTTAAATGGACTTTGCAGATGTATGACCATTTCAACTGATAGTTTATACTAAAATTATTGTGCACATCTAACAGATCTGCTAATCACAGTGCCAGTGCCTAGGCAGATCCCATGTCAAGTAACAACAAAGAGCAGTCACATTCATGGATAGAAATAATTGAGACTCACTTACAAATATCACTGTACTTCCCTCCTGCATCCCCAAGCGGGCACCCATTCTGAGTTGGTCACCTAGCAATAATTTTCTTCTTTTGCAGTGTTTTAAGATTCCCTCTGCTGTAGATGTGACATTACAGTAGCGCAAGTGAACAGGAAAATCTTGGCTGTAATTGTGCATCCTACATATGGCATGTTAGGGTGTGCACACTTGGCTTTAAGATAAATAAAAATATACAAGTTGAACAAATGTTTAAAATCATAATGAAAGGTATACAAAAAAAAGGGATACAGGTTGACATTAGTGAGCAAAGTAGTTCAAGATACATCGGAATAACTAGAGCAAGAGTGGAAAACAGAAAATGCTTGTGCAAAGGAAATAGAGTGGGACTTGAGCAGAGAATTGTTCCCAGAAAAAGAATTATATTTATTTTGTCAACCTACGTTTCCTTTTAAAGCAAATAGCTCAAAAGGCTTGCAGAAAGGGAGAGAGTAGATTCCTTTCCCACTGCAGTGCCGCACGTTTCAGAATAACTGCCTTCGCGTTTTTTAACTTGCCCTTTGCATGAACATGTACATTTTAAATGTTTCATTCAGTCAGGCTGTGGAGTTTAGACCATTTAATTTTCGCACTCCCTCCCTTTGCAAATAGATTTGTTTACAATTGAGTTTTGCAGCGTGATCAAAGATTATCCGACATGCTACCTCAGTTACATAGGCTTGATCTGATTTAAAGCCCTCAAAGTCACTTGTCCAGTCAGACATTTTTATTTATTTTAAAATTTTTATTGTTTTACATCTAAACTGACTTAAACAAAAAAGGAGAAGAGTAATCAGGCCATTTCCATGATGTAACATATGAGTAATTCCAACTATACCCAGTGCACCCTACCTCCCCCTGGTCCCATCCCTCTCATCCCTGTCTTTCCCAACCAGTCATACAATCTCCTGAGATGGACAAATAAAGCTCTGCAACTTTCACAGCTATTCAGATAAGCTTAGGAAAAAATGGCATCTTCAATTAATAACCACAATTATTCTGTGCTGCTTTCTATATTTTGAAATTCTTGATTCTCCAAAACTCACCCAATTTCCTCTTGTAAAGGAAAAATGTTCTAACCTTTGTGGTGAGATGAATTTTGTTATATATTGACAAAATAATTTGATTCTGTGGCCACCAATATGCATTCATACTAAGTATTAATGAGAAACACAGCATAATTGGGAGATTTTGAATGATGGGGCTGATAAAAACAGGTGAGATAGCATGAAAGTAATTTCCAGCAGGTATTGAAGAAAATAGGCAAATAGCTGGACTACATCAGTCAAATAAAGGATAAATGAAACAGAGATTGTTTGATATTTTAAATAAAAACACACACAGTACTTGTGGCCGCCTGAAAGAAACGTACATGTTGATGAGGAAAAATAAAGTTCGGTGGTTAGCTCTTTAGTCAGGTCTGTAGCATGTTGAATGATTGCTAATATCACCTGTTCAAAGTACAGATAATTAGGGAGTAGATGCTGAGAAGAAACTCTGGTGCTCTGCTTCAAAATTAGATTACTGCAGAAAACAAAAAGAAAATATATTTTTTTAAGTTTCTAACCATCTGAATAACTTGGCAAAGTGGTTATGGGGAAGTGAGGATGTTGTATGGTGGAGTAGTGGTCATGGTATTGCCCTAATATCCAGAGAATGAAACAACAAGGAATCATATCTGTATCAGAATCCTGTCACAATCTATCATCACTGTACTCAGGGTACCAAAAGATGTGAAAGTCAATAAGAAAATGTTACTTCCATGTTAAGCAGACTTATAATTGTTGGATACAGGCCTCATAAATAAATATGACATGAATCGGTAATCGGTATCATATTTTCACTTCAGCTCAGTCATGATATATCAACAGTTTTGCTGCATTGAGCAGTAGCACTATACTAAACATAGAGTCATCGAGGTTTACAGTAAGGAAGCAGGCTCTTCAGCCCATTTTATCCATTTTAACCCCGTGCTAGTCTCAATTGCTGCATTTGGCCCATATTCCTCTATACCCAACTTACCCATGTAACTTTCTAAATGCTTTTTAAAAGACAAAATTGTACCTGCCTCTACTACTATCTCTGGCAGCTTGTTGCAGACACTCACCACACTCTGTGTGGAAAAAAATTGCCCTTATGGACCCTATTGTATCTTTCCTCTCTCACCTTAAATTTATGGCCTCTAATTTTAGACTCCCCTATCTTTGGGAAAAGATGTTGACTATCTAGCTCATTATTTTATAGACCTCTATAAGATCACCCCTAAGCCTCCTGTGCTCCAGAGGAAAAAAATCCCAGTCTATTCAGCCTGTCCTTATAACTCAAACCATCAAGTACCGGTAGCATTCTAGAAAATCTTTTCTGCACTCTTTCTAGTTTAATAATATCCTTTCTATAATAGGGTGACCAGAACTATATGCAGTATTCCAAGCATGGCCTTTCCAATGTCTTGTACAACTTTAACAAGACGCCCCAATTCCTTGTATTCAATGTTCTGACCAATGAAGCCAAGATTGCCAAATGCCTTCTTCACCACTCTGTCCATCTGTGACTCCACTTTTAAAGGGCTATGAACCTGTACCCCTAGATCCCTTTGTTCTGTAACTCTTCCCAATGCCTTAGCATTAACTGAGTAAGTCCTGCCCTGGTTCGATTGATCAAAATGTATCACCTTGCATTTATCTAAATTAAACTCCATCTGCCATTCGTCAGCCCAGTGGCCCAATTGATAAGATCCTGTTGCAATCTGAGATAATATTCTTCACTGTGCATTATACCACCAATCTTGGTGTCATCTGTGTGCCTCCTAAGTTCTCATCCAAATCATTGATACAAATGACAAATACTGGTGGACACAGCACTGATCCCTGAGGCACGCCGTTGGTCACAGGCCTCCAGTTTGAAAAATAACCTGCTTCTGTCATCAAGTCAATTTTGTATCTATTTGGCTCACCCTGAATCCTGTGATATTTAACCTTACACAACAACCTACCAAGGTGGTATCTTGTCAAAGGTCTTGCTAAAGTCCATGTAAACAACATCAACTGCACTGTCCTCATCTACTTTCTTGTTTACTGCTTTAAAAAACTCAAATCAAGTTTGCGAGACATGATTTTTCACTCTCAAAGTCATGCTGACTGTTCCTAAACAGTCTTTGTGTCTCTAAATACCTGTAGGTCTTGTCCCTCAAAATGCTTTCTTAACAACTTACCCAATACAGATGTGAGGCTCACCGGCCTGTAGTTCCCAGGCTTTTCCCTGCAGCCCTTATTAAACAAAGGCACAACATTTGCCACCCTCCAATCTTCAGGCACCTCACCTGTGATCATAAATGCTTCAAATATCTCTGCTAGGGGACTCACAATTTCCTCCCTAGCCTCCCACAGTGTCCTGAGATTCGCTTCATCAGGTCCCAGGGATTTATCTACCTTAATGTGCTTTAAGATTTCTAGCATCTCCTTCTCTCTTATAAGTACACTTCTCAAGATATCACTATTTATTTCCCCAAGTTCCCTAACATCCATGCTTTTCTCAACAGTAAATACTGATTCATTTAGGATCTCACCCATCTCTTGTGTATAGATGACCTTGCTGATCCTTAAGAGGCCATACTTTGTCCCTAGCTACTCATTTGCCCTCTGTGTATTTGTAGAAGCTCTTTGGATTCTCCTTTACCTTAACTGCCAAAACAATCTCGTGTCCCCTTTTTGCCCTCCTGATTTCTCTTTTAACTCTACCTACACCCTCTATACCCTTCAAGGGATCCATTTGATCCCAGCTGCCTGCGCATGTTATGTGCCTCCTTTTTCTTCTTGACCAAGGCCTCAATATTCCAAGTCATCCAGGGTTCCCTACTTCTACCAGCCTTGCCCTTCACTCTAAGAGGATTGTGCTTAAGCTAAATCCTGGCTAACACATTTTTGAAAGCCTTCCATTTACCAGATGGGATGCTGGCCTTTATAGCGAGGGGGATAGAATATAAAAGCAGGGAGGTCTTGCTGCAACTGTACAGGGCACTGGTGAGGCTGCAGCTGGAGTACTGTGTGCAGTTTTGGTCGCCGCACTTGCGCAAGGATATTTTGGCTTGGAGGGAGTGCAGAGGAGGTTCACTAGGCTGATACCGGAGATGAGGAGGTTAGACTATGAAGAGAGACTAAATAGACTGGGTCTGTACGCATTGGAGTTTAGAAGGATGAGGGGGGATCTTATAGAGATGTATAAGATAATGAAAGGGATGGATAGGGTAGTGGTAGAGAGATTCTTCCCGCTCAGAAAGGACAGCAGGACTAGAGGGCACAGCCTCAAGATAAGGGGGGTGGGGGGGGCAGTTTAGAACAGAGTTGAGGAGGAACTTTTTCACTCAAAGGGTGGTGAATCTCTGGAATTCTCTGCCCGTTGAAGTGGTGGAGGCTACCTCGCTAAATATATTTAAGACATGGGTAGATAGGTTTTTGACAGACAAGGAAATTAAGGATTATGGGGAAAAAGCGGGAAAGTGGAACTGAGCCACTTCAGATCAGCCATGATCTTATTGAATGGCGGGACCGGCTCGAAGGGCTAGATGGCCTACTCCTGCTCCTATTTGTTAAGTTCTTATGTTCTTAGATGTCCCTTTGCCTTCTCACAGACTTCCCCAATTAACTGTTCAAAGTTCCTGCCTGATGCCATTGAAATTGGCCTTGCCCCAATTTAGAATTTTAACTTTTGGGCCAGACCTATCATTCTCCATAGCTATCTTAAAACAAATGGAATTCCCAATTGGTCCCAAAGTGATCTTTCACTAACACTTCTGTCACCTGCCCTTCCTTATTTCCCAAGTGGAGGTCTCTCTCTCTTTCTACCCCCCCCATCCGGCCCTCTTAGTACTGTGGCTGTCCCAGTCAATGTTGGGACAGTTAAAATCCCCTACAATTACCGCCCTATTTTTCTTGGAGTTATTCGTAATCTCCTTATATATTTGTTTCTCAATTTCGTGCCAACTATTTGGGGGTCTATAGTACAATCCTATCAAAATGATTTCTACCTTCTTATTTCTCAGTTCAACCCATATAGACTCAGTGGATGAACCCTCAGATATATCCCCTCTTAGTACATAATCAGAAACTGTTGCAATTCCCAGATTTCCCTCGACCAACATTCATGGTGGGTCTAATGTTTTTGTATGTTGTTATTGCTGATCAAAAATTTTTTGACTGTAGGATTTTCTGTGTTATTGACACTTTCAGTGGGAATTATGATTGTGGGTGAGGGGTTTGGATTGACTGCTAAAAATAATGAAAAGCTGGAAGCATGGTTCTTATTGCAGAAAGAGTATATAGATTTGAGTTGGATTGTAATAGCGCAAGCAGGTCTTTCAAAGGATCTGCATGAATTATTTCTAAAAGATGCTGTTTAATTTCAGAAATTGGGAATACCTCAATAATGCATAGATTATCTCTGAGATTTGAGCATGCTTGAATGCTCTGGGAAGTTGATGATTTAGTTGAAATTCAGCATTGCAATTCAATAAGTAGATAATACTATAATTCTCACCTCAAAGTGAAAAGGCCAGCCAGTTGTGTTGGAATGAGACAGGATCCTGATACACAGATATAATCCTTTGTTTTGTTGTGGTTCAGGTTCTTTAGAGTTTGTCTATTTTCCCAAGGTAAGTTATTTAAGGCTGTAGTTTGTTAAAACCATCACCATTTAGAGCTGCTGTATACCCATCGTGATCTCAGCATGAGGTTGGAACTTCTGCTCCCTCCAGATCTCCATTGCTCAGTCAGGTTGTATTATGACATTATGACATCATGACATCAGCATCATAGAAAATCATAGAAACCCTACAGTGCAGAAAGATGCCACCTGACCCATTGACTCTGCACTGACCACAATCCCACCCAGGCCCTACCCCCAAATTCCTACAGATTTACCTGCTAATCCTCCTCAGCTACACATCTCAGGACACTAAGGAGCAATTTTAGCATAGCCGATCAACCTAACTCGCACATCTTTGGACCGAGGGAGGAAACCGGAGGAAAGCCACGCAGATGTGAAGAGAATGTGCAAACTCCACACAGACAGTCACCCAAGCCGGCAATTGATCCCAGGTCCCTGGAGCTGTGAAGCAGCAGTGCTAACCACCGTGCTACCATGCTGCCCTACATCTTTAACATAACAAAATACCCCAAGGCACTTTGTGGAAGTATTATAAAACAAAGTTTGACATTGAATCACCTAAGGAGATGACCAAAAGGTTGGTCAGAGGACTAGGTTTAAAGGTATGTCTTAAAGGAGGAAAGCAGGGTGAGAGGTGGAGAGATGTAGGGAGAGTATTCCAGCAGCTCTTAATGGTCGAGTGATTAAAGTCAGGGATGCACATCAGACCAGAATTAGAGAAAGACAAAACTCTGGGAGAATATGGGGCTGGTGTTGTTTACAAAGATAGGGAGGGACAAGGCCATGCAGGGATTTGAAAAGGTTGAGAATTTTAACACCAAGACATTGCTTGGGAGCTAGTATAGGTTAGTGAGTATCAGGGTGGCAGGGGAACAAGACCTGATGTGAGATTTGGATGAATTCCAGTTTACAAAGGATAGAATGTGGGACAGTAACCAGGAGTGCATTAGATTAGTCTAGTCCAGAGGTAACAAAGGCATGAATGAGGGTTTTAGCAGTGGATAAACTGAAACAGGGGAGAAATTAAGCAATGTTACTGAAATGGAAATAGGAGGTCTGAGTAATGACACAATATGACATTGCAAGCTCATCTCAGGATCAAATGTGACACCAAGGTTGCAAACAGACTGGCTTAATATCAGACAGTTGCCAGAGAGAGTAATGAAGTAGGTAGCTAGGAAATGGGGCTTAGAGTGGGTCCAAAACAATGACTTCAGTCTTCCCAATTGATCACAGGAAATTTCTGCTCATCAAGTACTTATATTGGATAAACAATCTGATAATTTAGTAATAGTGGAGGAATCAAGAGTAGTGGTGGTGAGGTACATGTTGAAAACTAATACTGAGTTTTCAAATGATGTCACCAGGGGCAGCATGTAGATGAAATATAGGAGGCCAAGAACAAAGTGTCCTTGGGGGACCCCAGAGATAACTGCAGCAATAGGAAGGGAAGCCATTACAAATTATACTCTGGCTACAATTAGTTAAGAATGGAGCTGGGCCCCACACAGCTGGATAATAGTGGGAGGCATTGGACGAAGTTATGGTCCAGTGTGTCATAGACTGCAGACAGGTTGAGAAGGACAAGGAAGGAACGTCTATCTTTGTCTCCATTATATAGGATGTTTTGTGTGACTCTGATAAGAACTACTTTGGTCTTGTGGCAGGGGCAGAAACCCAATTATTGGGATTCAATAGACTTCTGGGAAAGATAGAAATGGATTTGAAAGGTGAAAATGTGTTCAAGGACTTTGGAGAGGGTAAGGAAGTTCGAAATGGGTAAGTAATTTGTAAGGAGGGTGGGATCAATTTTTTTTAGGAGGAGGTGATGATGGTAGATTTAAAGGAGAAAGGGATAATGCCTGAAGAGAGGGAACTATTTATAATATTGACAAACACAGGGACCAGGAGGGGAATTTAGGTGGTCAAGATGTACTTCATAGACAAGATGAGCTCGGTGAGGGCATCGGAGGAGGTAGGAGAAAAATGTGAGTTCAGGGCAATGACAGAAGGGTGCACTATTGAAAGTTTCGTCAAGTGGACTACTGGAAGGAGTGGGGACACAGCAGCTGATCAGATTCCTTGATAGTGATTTAGTGGCATGGATGGAAGAGAACTGAAAACTCTGTTCCATTCCCTTATTGTCTATGTAAGGGTGTGTTTTGAAAAGGAACCAATTGTGTTTCTTTACTCCTGAACATGTGGGTAAATTGAATGACCAGTAATTAGCAAGCTTTACAGGGTTCAAATAAAGAAGATTACTTCTTCACACATTCACCCCAAAAACCTAATGCTACATCATTCATTCACCCATACAACCACATACCATTAAAAAGAGCGGTGCATTTCACAAATTGTAAACAAAAGAATTGTTCATAATTGCATGACTGGCTCATCTTGGAAAATACGCAGTGCTGGTGAAGAAGAGGTTTTTCAGTCTTACAGTGTAGTTGGGTGAATTCGATAGTAAAAGTTGTATACCAGAGTCATTGCAGGCTTCTCTTGTAAGATGGGCTTTCTGCAGGTCATAAAGTTAATTGTTTGTAGTTTTGTTCCCAGGAGGCCAGTTTGATGTGTTAGTGGACTTAAGGAAAAAATAGGCTTGGACCCGAAAACATTACAGTCCTCAGGTCTTAAGGCATCAATGCTGCTGCTGTTTCTGCTTCTGCAGTTACTGTTGTTGCTGACAGTACTTAAAGATTAAGAGGAGGACCAACATGGCTGTCTTACCATGTGATTTCTCAAATTTGGTGCTGTGCTTCAGTGGGTTAGCTACAATCTGAGCTATTGCTTATACAGTAAAAAGTCTCTCAACACCAGGTTAAAGCCAACCAGTTTATTTGATAATAAACCCACAAGCTTTCGGAAACACTGTTCTTTCGTCAGGTGTGTGGAAGGTTCTATTGCTTATAGACATTTGCCCTAGCGGGGTTTGATACAAGCATCATATACTTTTGATAATGAGTTGCTTATTTGTTCTAAAGTTTCAGAAAACTATTGGATAGGCAGCATCTACTCACTCCCACGAGTCTTTGCCAACCTTGTCTTCCTTCAAACAACATTTTAGTAATAAGATATAAATTTTAAATGTTATGTTTGCTTCTGTCTGCTGGATATGAAAAGTAAATCTATGCTTTGTTGTTCCATTTGGGTATAGGGATGACATAGGATAAAGGTGAGAAGTAGGAATGGGATGGAGACAATATAATAAATAGGGATGATTGTGTCAGGTATGGCATGGAAAGGATCAAATGGGATGAGAATCTTAAAAACTGCTGTTGCAATAAAGATACTAATTTCACTGCAGATGTAGTTTTCTGCTATTCTTACACTTGTCCACTAAATTTATGAATGGGATCTTAAATATAACATAACCTACAGTCTTTAGAGGCTGAGGTGGAGGAAAATAGTACAGCTTGCAAAAGAACTGCCGCACTTTGCATCTTCAGTGATTCGAAGAAGTACCTTTTGACCATTACATCACATTTGTCAGAAATAAACAAGACTGCTATTTATCTGTTTTATTAAACCTTTTGTTATCTTACAACAGCTGGAACTGATTTTCAAATAACATTCTAAATTACCACTGTGTTTAACAGACGGACTGAGTTGATCCATTGTTTTGAGGTTCAGCTGGTCAATTGCAGGAATTGTTATGGTCTCAGTAGTAGCAGAAAACTTCAAAACATAAATTTGAACCTCCAGTTAATAGCTGGAACAATAGTATATTGATATTTCATGTTTGTTTGGTCTTTATTCCAATTCAATCCAATCAAGTCCAATTCAGAGTTTCAACAAGTTGAGACATTCCCAATCCAATTCAACAAAGCAGGGCTCTCACCTCCTGTCTTGGGATTGATCTACATGATCCAAGCTGATTGGAGTAGGCATAGCTCCTCCTCTAAGGCTTGATCTCATTTGCATCTTAACCAAAAGGCCGAGATGCTGCTTTTAAAAATTGCTTCAAATAAGAACATAAGAACAGAAGAAGTAGGAGCAGGCCATCTAGCCTCTCAAGCCTTCAATGCCCCGCCATTCAATAAGACCATGGCTGAAATGTAAAGCTGAAATATAACCCAATGACTTCAACCAAGGGTAGCATGTTGATACTACACTTGATCTTAGCCAAAAAGCCAAGATAACTAAGGTGATAAATGACTAAAAATACTATTGACAAAACAGTATTTTTGTAAGCAACTAATAGTTTAAACCACTGAATGAAATACGCTCTAATTCTTAGCCCAACTGAAAAAACACACTTCACAGTAATATTTTACACTGTAACATTCAATTTACCCTGAATAATTGCAAAGTGATTCTTAACTCCTTAGGGTTTATTCTTGTTATTTTATTTTTTTCAACCTGGTAACATGCAGACTTAGTACTGTCTTCTGCAGTAAGGTTTTCTTCCACTAGAGATTCTCACTCTCGCACAAGCTAGGTGTCTCTTCTAGCCTCATTTTAACTCCCCGTGAATTTGATCTTTTCAATCTAAATGATCTTACACCCATTTTCCCATGCGGTGAGCCTTAGCGATCTTTTTAGTCTTTAACTGTATCCTTTCTCCAAGATCTAGGCAGATTCATAACATTGTCTGTGATATTTAGTGATGTCCTAGGAAAGACTGTAACCTGATTTTTACAGGGTTTTCTCTGTATCCTTTCCCGTGACAAAGTGAATCATGTGGGCTTTGTATCTAGGTAGAAATGCTAATTATCTATCTGGAGATCCCAACGCTCACTATTTTGGAACTAAATGGGCAGTTTAAAGCTACTTTAACACAAAGAGTGCTGCCATTGTCTACAAGTGTAAACACCTTGCAGTTTCTTCCCAGTAAAAGACTCTGAGCCTTCATTTGGTCTCTAACAATCAAATCACACAGGCTTACTGTCAGGCAGACTTCAGAGCCGTTCACATGACCTTATTCATTTTGCCCTAAATTTAAAGACAGTTCCAAAAAACAACAGTCTTTTAAACCTCATAATTGTAACAAAATAAAGACTAGAGATTTTGCCTAAGAATTTGAAAGATTTGAAAGACTTGTTGATACCTATTATGTTGCTGATAGGCCCATGCTGCCCATTAAAATTGCATGATACTATGGGCCTAACATATCAATGTGGAATTCTGTAGCACACATTTTGAAAAGCCATTCTCTTGTTCATTCCCCATGGTAATACCTTGACTAATCAGAGTTGACCTGCCTGGTTTGAATTTGAACAAAAGCTTGTCTTTTAGTTTTTTCTTGCTGCATTATCCATGAAAATACCTCTGTCAATCAGAGCCCACTTGCCAACCAATCAGCACTCTCTTCTCATGCAGTATAAATTGTTGTTCCCTTTTCTGTTAGTATTTCTTTGTGCTACTTTGAATGTATGATGGAAAATTTTGGCACCAATTTTTCTTTTAGCATTACTCAAGGTCTACTAAATGTCTTAAATATTACCTTCTGCCCATACTCTCTTTTTATTCTAGTTCTATGTCAATAGAGAAGGACATTGTGCATTGTGTACATTTGCACAGTGGACTGTTTGCATTTGAAAGATTAATAAGCAGTTTCATTACTGTAATACTTGCTGTAACATGTTTAGTCCAAAAATTGAGAGATTATCAGATGATCTTGTAAATTTGCTTGTATTGAAAATGTCAGAGCTGCTCCTATGTGTTTGACTACTCCAGGAAAAAGTTCTTGTGACTAAAATAGGTATTGGCTTTTGTATCTATAATTAGCTGTTTGAGATTTTACTGTTGTTGTATGCCAAGAAATAATCATCAGTAAATCTTCAATATAAATACCTATTCAGCCGTACCTTGCAGAGGATAATAACATTTGTAAATTTGGAACATAAATTTCTAACAATCTACTACTTTGATTCTAAAGTCAAACTTGATTTATCTGTGTGAAGCACTTAGACCAGAAGATATAGGTGCAGAATTGGCCCATTTGGCCCACTGAGTCTGCTCCACCATTCAACCATGGCTGATATGTTTCTCAACCCCATTCTCCTGCCTTTTCCTCATAACCACTTTATCCAGGCTTCTTGGCAGTGACGTCAGATATTTGCTTAATAACATGTTTTGGGGAGGAGAATTGGACCACCTGAACTGCGCTTCCAAATCTTCCATCAGATTCTTTACAATTTTCCAGAGTTAACTCCTTCATATTTCCTTCTGTGACAGTTATTTATTCAGTATCCCATTTTAAACTTGCCCTGAATTTCTGTTCCATCACCCTTGCTTGTAACTTGTTCCGCACTTGTACCCCACAGTTATTTATTTTTAGCGTTCCTGACTTCAAACTATCCATGTCTGTTTAATGCACTTTTTGGTCTATTTTATAGCACGTTGTACAAAATGTTTATTAGGCAATTGTCAATGGGGTTTTTTCAGAGACTAAATATTGTCAAAACTTCAGCTAATATAAACACTCACGGCACAGCAGTACCCTGGTGAAAGACGTTCTTTATTGACCAGTGTATGATGGGAGGAGGCAACAGGCAGTCCAATGCTTCACTGAAGTTACATTATATTTGCCAACATAATATTTTCAAATTCACTTTTCCCGACCAGGTATAAGAACATAAGAACATAAGAAATAGGAGCAGGAGTAGGCCATCTAGCCCTTTGAGCCTGCCCCGCCATTCAATAAGATCATGGCTGATCTGTCGTGGCTCAGTTCCACATTCCCGCCCTCTCCCCATAATCCTTAATCCCCTCTCTTATCAAAAACCCATCAACCCGCGTCTGAAAAATATTTAGCGAGGTAGCCTCCACCACTTCAACGGGCAGAGAATTCCAGAGATTCGCCACCCTTTGAGTGAAGAAGTTCTTCCTCAACTCCATTCTAAACCGCCCCACCTTTATCTTGAGGCTGTGCCCCCTAGTCCTACTGTCCTTTCTGAGTGGGAAGAGTCTCTCCACCTCTATCCTATCCATCCCATTCATCATCTTATACGTCTCAATGAGATCTCCCCTCATTCTTCTAAACTCTAACGAGTACAAGCCCAGTCTATTCAGCCTCTCCTCGTAGCTCAACCCCTTCAACTCCGGCATCAGCCTAGTAAACCTCCTCTGCACTCCCTCCAAGGCCAAAATATCCTTGCGTAAGTACGGCGCCCAAAACTGCACACAGTACTCCAGCTGCAGCCTCACCAATGCCCTATACAGCCGCAGCAAGACCTCCCTACTTTTATATTCAATCCCCCTCGCTATGAAGGCCAGCATCCCATTAGCCTTCTGCGACTCATGCACAAGGACCCCGAGGTCCCTCTGCACTGTCGCCTGCTGCAGTTTTTCGCCACGTAAGTAATAATCCTTCCTACCATTATTCCTACCAAAGTGGACCACCTCGCACTTGCCAACATTAAATTCCATTTGCCATTTCCTGGCCCATTCACCCAGCCTATCTAGATCCTTCTGTAGACTCTCCACACCCCCCGCGCAATTTGCCGTTCCACCAATCTTGGTGTCATCAGCAAATTTCGACACCATACACTTGGTTCCCTCCTCCAGATCATCGATATAAATGGTAAATAGCTGAGGCCCCAGCACTGACCCCTGGGGCACTCCACTAGTCACCAACCGCCAATCCGAATAGCACCCATTGACCCCCACTCTCTGCCTCCTATTTGACAACCAATCCTCTATCCACGCTAACACCCTACCCCCAACTCCATGTCCCCTGACCTTCTGCAATAACCTCTTGTGAGGTACTTTGTCAAACACCTTCTGAAAATCCAGAAAGACCACATCCACCGGCTCTCCTCTATCCACCACTCTAGACACATCCTCATAGAACTCCAGTAAATTTGTCAGACACGACTTCCCCTTAACGAAATCGTGCTGCGTCTGCTCTATCAAGCAATTCCCCTCAAGATGCCTCGCTATTTCCTCCTTGATGACGGATTCTAACATTTTACCTACAACAGACGTTAAACTAACTGGCCTATAATTCCCTGCCTTTTGCCTGGCACCCTTCTTAAACAACGGCGTAACATTAGCTTTCCAGTTAAACATTAGATTTCCAATCTTCCGGCACTTCCCCGGAATCCAGCGACATTTGGAAAATAACCACCAAGGCATCCACTATCATCTCCGCCATTTCTTTCAGAACCCTTGGATACATTCCACCGGTCCTGGGGACTTGTCCACAGTCAGTCCCTCCAGTCTGTCGAGCACCGCCTCTCTAGTAACAATAATGTCATTGAGACCCTCCAGTCCTATGAATCAATCATCATCAGTACAGGTCAATCATTGTTAACAAATGTCATTTACTTTAGCCAACTGCATCCTGTCCTCTGACATCATGGGAATTCATTGGTCCATAAGATCTGGAAGCTCCTACCCTTTTGTCTCCTAGCAACTTCTATAATGCTAATCATGGAGTTCAAAGGTATCTTTCCCACTGTCTCATAGCAACTTCTATGACACAAATCATAGCGTTCTAAAGGTCTGATCCCGTCTATAATAGTCCCTCGATAATATATTTAAGGCAGTCTATAATTCTTATCCAAGTTAATCCACTCAGTTTTTAATAGCCTCTATAATATTTTAAATCCTGGAGTATTTTCAAGTACAGGAAGGTACTGATTTTTTTCAATACCTGTCAATTGAAGTGTTGGTTTCAAACACCTATGCTGTCTTTTTGTCCAGGCATCCAATACAAAAGCTTAAGGTAATTTAATATTTCTGAGGAACATTGGGCATATTTGATGTATCACATAAGGACTACATTAGTAGCAGCCTTATGGAAGAAATAGCGATAATTTTATTGAGAAGTGATAGCATTTCTGCTAACTTTCATAGGATTTCAGGACGGGCCCATGCAGTCTGTATTTCGGGGCCATCACGTTCGAAATTAGTCAGAATCTTTTTACTTGAGTATTAATTTGTGCATTGCTCACATTTGATGTTTAGTTGCCTATTGCTTTAACTTTATTACTTGGGCAATCTTGTGTGAAAGTGATTTTGGTAGGTCCTTAGTCAAGTTACAAATTAGTTGGTGTTCATAAGAAAAGATTCTAGTTGGCTTGGTGCTTGTAGCATTCTGGTTCCAGCTCAATTTATGGGCATCACTCACTAATTTCTAATTAACCTCAGCATGAAATGGCATTTTTCTTACATTAACATTTTTGATCATGTCAGGAAAACATAGTTAGTTTTATTTATATTTACTTGGGTAAACATTAAAAATAAGATATAATTTAGCGAGGTTTAATTGAATGTTTCTGTGCTTGCAAAGAAACAGTGATTGATTAGTTTTCAGGCTATGCAAACAACATTTGTCTCTCTGGAGGTTCCATCACTTCTTGGCCTTTTGGCTAAAATGAAATACTGGAGTAAGCCCACGGTGTGCAACGCCTTATCTTGTCAGTTTGGACCTTGTCTGACTATCTTGTTGAAAATATGAATTGGATTCAATTTGAATTTGGTTTTTGGAGCAAGTAAGGAGATGGACTCAGGCTGTAGTCCTCTCTGAGCATTGGCTTTGTAATTTTACAAATGGAGTAAAAAAATTTAAAAATCCTGCAGTTGTGTTGTGGGTCTTCAGAATGTAGACTCCTGACGATTGCCTCACAACCTGTGGGTGAAGCAATTTATTTTGTCTCAAAATCTGTAGCAAAAATCTCAAGTTGTGGTTGAGCTGGATACTGGAAGAGAGTTGGACTGTTTCTGAAATCTGCTGGAAGCTGGGACCTTATAATGGAGTAAAAGTTAAGACATGCAGGGTGAAAGTTCCATAGAAAATGCTGGCAGGGAACTAGTGGCGGGTCCTGAGAGCAGTAATATGGAGTTTTCAGAATTTAAGGAAGTGCGAAGTGGTCCACTTTGGTAGGAATAATGGTAGGAAGGATTATCACTTACGGGGCGAAAAACTGCAGCAGGCGACGGTGCAGAGGGACCTTGGGGTCCTTGTGCGTGAGTCGCAAAAACCCAGTTTGCAGGTGCAGCAGGTGGTCAGGAAGGCGAATGGGATGCTGGCCTTCATAGCGAGGGGGATTGAATATAAAAGTAGGGAGGTCTTGCTGCGGCTGTATAGGGCATTGGTGAGGCCGCAGCTGGAGTACTGTGTGCAGTTTTGGGCACCGTACTTATGCAAGGATATTTTGGCCTTGGAGGGAGTGCAGAGGAGGTTTACGAGGCTGATGCCGGAGTTGAGGGGGTTGAGCTATGAGGAGAGGCTGAATAAACTAGGCTTGTACTCGTTAGAGTTTCGAAGAATGAGGGGAGATCTCATTGAGACGTATAAGATGATGAATGGGATGGATAGGATAGAGGTGGAGAGACTCTTCCCGCTCAGAAAGGATAATAGGACTAGGGGGCACAGCCTCAAGATAAAGGGGGGTGCGGTTTAGAACGGAGTTGCGGAGGAACTTCTTCACTCAAAGGGTGGTGAATCTCTGGAATTCTCTGCCCGTTGAAGTGGTGGAGGCTACCTCGCTAAATATTTTTAAGACGCGGGTTGATGGGTTTTTGATAAGAGAGGGGATTAAGTGTTATGGGGAGAGGGCGGGAATGTGGAACTGAGCCACGACAGATCAGCCATGATCTTATTGAATGGCGGGGCAGGCTCGAAGGGCTAGATGGCCTACTCCTGCTCCTATTTCTTATGTTCTTATGTTCTTATGTTCTAACTGATTAGAGACTTTAGAGAATGGAGTTCTGTTCAGAGAACCAGGAAAAGTTGGGTCATGTCAATTGATGCAAACCACTAGAAAAAGACACTTTAATTACTTTATTACTGTGTGTGGGGAAAAAAAATTGTAAAGTCATGGCTGAGATCTGAAACCTGGTTGAGCTGGGTATTCTTGTTAAGAGTATGGCAGATACAAAGAGCTGGTTAGACATCCTGGCATGGACTGTCTACCAAAGTGGAGTGGAAACTCTGGTCAACAGGATCTGTTAGAAAACACAAATTAGATTTTGAAATGCGTATTGTAAAGTGTATGTTCTGGGAGTGGAATTATGACAATCACTTAGGGAAATTCTGAGGAGAAATCTGCAAGATTATCCTCAACGCCGGTGTCCTGTAAGGCTGTGTCATCAGCCCCTTACTGCGCTGTTTATACACTTAGAACTGCATGGCCAAATTCCGCTCCAACTCCATTTTTAGGTTTGCTGATGACGCCACGTTAGTGGTCGGATTTCAAATAATGATGAGATGGAGTACAGGAAAGAGAGTGAGATGGTGCAATGACAATAATCTCTCCCTCATTACCAGTAAAACGAAGGAGATAGTCATCAACTTAGGAAACATAGTAGAGGATTTGCTCCTGTCTACATCAATGGTGAAGAAGTGGAAATGGTCCAGAGCTTCAAGTTTGTAGGTGTCCAGATCACCAACAACCTGTCCTGGTCCCTCCAAGCTGACACTATAGTTATGAAAACCCACCAATGTCTTTATTTTCTCAGGAGTTGAAGGAAATTTGGCATGTCTGCTACGATGCTCACCAATTTTCACAGATGCACCGTAGAAAGCATCCTTTTCTGGTATATCACAACTTGGTATGGCTCCTGCTCTGACCAACACTGCAAGAAGCCACACAAAGGTTGTGAACATAGCCCAGTCCATCACACAAACCAGTCTTCTATCCATTGACTCTGTCTACACTTCCCACTGCCTCAGAAAGCAGCCAGCATAATCAAGCACCCCCGGCACCCCAAACATACTCCCTCTTCCATCTTCTTCCATCGGGAAAAAGATACAAAAGCCTGAGAACATGAACCAATTGACTCAAGAACAGCTTCTTTGCTACTGCCATCAGACCTTTGAGTGGACCTACCATGTATTAGGCTGACCCTTCTCTATACCCTGGCTACGACTGTAACACTATATTCTGCACCCTCTCTTCCCCTGTGTATTCTATGAATGATATTTTTTGGCTGTATAGCACACAAAAAACAATACTTTTCACTGTATTCCAATACATGTGACAATAATAAATCAAATCAAACATTGACTTTGGGTGCTGGTGAGATGATTGTAACTTCCAATGTATTTTGTCATCCATATTAACCTTAAATCTGTGTGCGAGTGTTGAGCTAAAGGAGGAGTAAAGGAGTATTGTATTATCCATTGTTTCAGTGTTTAATAAATGTTTTCCATGCATGTTTAAAAACTAATTCGTGGTGCTATGACTTTATTTTCTGATTAAAAAAACTTATGATTTTTTGAGATATAATGCAAATGTGATTGTAACTATTGATATTAAAACATTTAGATGTATAAAGCTTATCAACTAATTTGATGTGTTAATACATAAATGATCTACCTAGTTAAGGTTGGTGAATGTTAATAACAGATACAGAAGAAAGTTTAAAAAAACTGAACGTGAAGGATGTTTTACTTTAAGGTATATGTCATTCAAGAAGTATAGGAAGCTGGTGGAGGGTTGGAATGTGAAATCGAGGATGGCATTGACACAATAGTTGAGAGATAGCCTTTGTTCAGGATATCCGGATGTGGAATCAGTTTGGGTGGAGATGAGTGGCAGTAGGGGGAAAGAAGTCGCAAGTGAGCGTAACCTACATGCCTCCTGACGCTAAAAAAAACAAAGAAAATAGGAGCAGGAGTAGACATTTGGTCCGTCAAACCTGCTCCACCATTCTTATTTCATGTCTGACCATCCCTCATTAGCCTGTTCCTGCCTACCCTCCCCATATCCTTTGATCTTCTTCACCCCAAGAGCTATATGTAACTCCTCCTTGAAAATATACAATGTGTTCACCTCAATTGCTTTCTGTGGTAGAGAATTATACAGGTTTACACTCTCTGGGTGAAAAAACCTCTCCTCATCTCAGTCTTCAAAAGTTTAACCTGTATCTTTAGACTATTACCCCTGATTCTGGACACCCCCATCATTGTAAACATCCTACCTGCATCTATCCTATCCAACCCTGTTAGAATTTTGTAGGTTTCAGTGAAATTCCCCCCCCCTCCCCATTATTCTGAACTCCAGTGAACATAAGCAACTCATTCTCTTCCCTTGCTCTTCCAACAGTGACCACAACGTGGGGCAAAGTATACAAGAGGAAATATTGGGTGCTTGTGATAAAGGAATGGCAATAATCATGGGTAACTTTGATCTACATATAAACTGGAAAATTCAGGTTGGCAGTAGCAGCCTGAATGAGGAATTCTTAGAATGCTTTTGAGATAGTTTCTTGGAACAGGTTATTTTTACTTAGTATTGTGTAATGTGACATGATTAATTAGTGACCTTGAGTAAAGACACTGCTAGATAGCAGCGACAATATGATTGAGTTTTACATCCCATTTAAAACGGAGAAGAATTGGTTTAAGACTAGCATGTTAAACTTAAATAAGGGCAGCTATGTGGGCTTGAAAACTGAGCTTGGTGAAATTAACTGGGATAGTAGGCTAGGGATAAATTAATAGAACAGAGAACATTACAGCGCAGTACAGGTCCTTTGGCCCTCGATGTTGCGCCGACCAGTGGAACCAATCTAATGACCCTTTAACCTAAACTATTCCAATGTTATCCATATGCCTATCCACTGACCATTTGAATGCCCTTAAAGTTGGCGAGTCCACAACTGCTGCAGGCAGGGCATTCCACGACCTTACTACCCTCTGAGTAAAGAACCTACCTCTGACATCCATCCTATAATTACCACCCCTTAATTTAAAGCTATATCCCCTTGTGTTAGCCATCACCATCCGAGGTAAAAGGCTCTCACTGTCCACCCTATCCAATCCTTTGATCATCTCATATGCCTCAAACAGGTCACCTCGTAACCATCTTCTCTCCAATGAAAATAACCTCAAGTCCCTCAGAAGACCTTCCTCATAAGACCTTCCCACCATACCATGCAACATCCTGGTAAACCTCCTCTGCACCCTTTCCAATGCCTCCACATCTTTCTTATAATGCGGCGACCAGAACTGTATGCAATACTCCAAGTGCAGCCGCACCAGAGTTTTGTACAGTTATAACATGACCTCACGGCTCCGAAATTCAATCCCTCTACCAATAAAAGCTAACACACTGTATGCCTTCTTAACAACCTTATCAAACTGGTGCCAACTTTCAGGGAGCTATGCACATGTACCCCGAGATCTCTCTGCTTGTCAACACTACTAAGAGTCCTTCCATTAGTCCTATATTCTGTACTCCTGTTACTATTACCAAAGTGAATCACCTCACACTTTTCCATATTAAACTCCATCTGCCACCTCTCGGCCCAGCTCTGCAGCTTATATGTCCCTCTGCAAACTGTAACATCCATCCTCACTGTCTACAACTCCTCCAACTTTGGTGTCGTCAGCAAATTTACTAATCTATCCTTCTACACCCTCATCTAGGTCATTTATAAAAATGACAAACAGCAGTAGCCCCAAAACAGATCCCTGCGGTACACCACTAGTAACTGAACTCCAGGTTGAATATTTCCCATCAACCACCACCCTCTGCCTTCTATCAGCTAGCCAATTCCTGATCCAAACTGCTAAATCACCCTCAATCTCATGCATCTGCATTTTCTGCAGTAGCCTACCATGGGGAACCTTATCAAACGCTTTGCTAAAATCCATATACACCACATCAACTGCCTTACCCTTACCCACCTCTTTGGTCACCTTTTCAAAAAACTCAATAAGATTTGTGAGGCACGACCCACCCTTCACAAAACCGTGTTGACTATCCCTAATCAATTTATTTCCCTCTAGATGATTATAAATCCTATCCCTTATAATTCTTTCCAAAACTTTGCCCACAACAGAAGTAAGGCTCACTGGTCTATAATTCCCAGGATGGTCTCTACTCCCCTTCTTGAACAAGGGGACAACATTTGCTATCCTCCAGTCTTCCGGCACTATACCTGAAGACAATGACGACATGAAGATCAAAGCCAAAGGCTCTGCAATCTCCTCCCTAGCCTCCCAGAGAATCCTAGGGTAAATCACATCGGGCCCAGGGGACGTATCTATTTTCACACTCTTAAGAATTGCCAACACCTCCTCCTTATGTACCTCAATCCTGTCTAGTCTACTACCCGGTATTGCAGTATTCTCCTCGACTACACTGACTTTTTCCTGCATGAATACTGACGAAAAATTCTCATTCAGTGCCTCCCCTATCTCTTCCGGCTCCACGCACAACTTCCCACTGCTGTCTCTGACTGGCCCTAATCTTGCCCTAACCAATCTTTTATTCTTGACATACCTGTAGAAAGCTTTAGGATTTTCCTTGATCCTATCTGCCAAAGTCTTCTCATGTCCTCTTCTAGCTCTTTTTAACTCTCTCTTTAGCTCCTTCCTGGCTAATTTATAACTCTTCAGTGCTCTAACTGAGCCTTCACGTCTCATCTTTACATAAGCCTCCTTCTTCCTCTTCACCAGAGATTCAACTTCCTTAGTACACCACGGTTCCCTCACTCAACCACTTCCTCCCTGCCTGACAGGTACATAGTTATCATGGACTCGCAGTAGCTGCTCCTTGAATAAGCTCCACATTTCAGATGTTCCCAGCCCCCGCAATTTCCTACTCCACCCTATGTATCCTAAATCTTGCCTAATAGCCTCATAATTACCTTTCCCCCTGCTATAACTTCTGCCCTTCGGTATATAATGGAATGTTCATCTGATTTTTATAATGGCAATACTAAAGCATTGCCTTCAGCACCCGTCACAGAATTTGTTTCTTAGCTACCAACACCCTGCCTCTATGATCACTGTCAGGAATTCCATCCCTAAACCTTTCTGGTGTTCGTCTTTTCTCTCCTCCTTTATCGCCACTGAAAACCTATCACTAATCAAGCTTTTGATTATTTGTCCCAGATATTTCTTTGTGTGGCTGTCAAATTTTGACTGAAGCTCAGTGGAACGTTTGACTGTGTTGAAAGTGCTACATAAATGTAGGTTCTTGTTACATATCTGGTTTCTATGGTGGCTAATTTTGGGAACCTTGCATTATCTAAAAATAAATTTCAGGCGTAAGCAATACGCAGATTAAGATTTCATGTCTCTTTAATTTCTCTGAATAATAAAAGAACAAATTTGTTTATATTGTGTTTTTTCACAATGTCCAGACATTCCATAATCACATTCAAAATTTCAAGTATAAGCGACACATAGATTTTGCCCCTCATTTTTTGTAAATAATGAAACAACAAATTTGTACTTACGCTTTACTTGACGTTCAGTTATTTCAAAATACTTCACAAAATATTTTTCTGTAACAGAACTGGACCAGAACTGTTTTGCACTTGGGTTAATTTTTGGCACTTTCATTAACATTATGTATAATAAAAGGCCTAAGACATTAGTAAACAATAAAATGTTGTGACATCTTGAAATCATTGATTGTTCAAGTATAAGTCCTGCCATGGGTTACCCTGAACTGAAGATCCAAGCTGTGAAAATTGAGCAAAGTGCGCCATTGTTGGCCACTGAAGATGAGAGCAGATTTCTTACGAATGTGACCCTAGCTAAATAGGCATCTTTATAATACCAGCTTAAAAACATTTCCATTTGTAGTACTCATGGAATACTATTAAGAAGCAGACATTACGGAAATGCTGATGTTAGCTGCAGGCCCCTGAGTGATTTTATTTTTCATTTCACCAAACCTGGGAAGCATAAATGCCATTGGCTATTTGCCAAGTGTAATTCTTCACCTTTTGGTGGTACGTCCACGTCATGAATTTATTTCAGTGTTTTAATGAAAAGATTAGACTGATGAACAGATGTACATTCCTGTTGTAAGGTTTTGACTAATGTTTTGATGTAGGTTGACAGTTCAATCAAAATATTTTTACAAACCCACCATCTCAAATTTTTGATTTGTTGTACAAGTGCCAGACAATGACCATTACAGCAGAAGAGTCTAGCTAGCTCACCTTTGGCATTTGGTCGCGTAAACTTCACTATCAATATCCTGCCAGTCATCATTCATCAGAAACTTAACATAGATATTGTGGCTATAGGAGTAGGTCAGAGGCAGGATATTGTGTGGCAAGTGCCTCAGTGCCGAACTCCTCAAAGCCTGTCCATCATTTACAAGGCATCATCAGGAAGTTAAAGGAATGCACACCACTTGCCTCCATGATTGTGAGTTCCAACAATACTCGAGAGGTTCAACACCGCACAGGACATAGCAGCCCCTTTGCCACCCTATCTATCACCTTAAATGTTCTCTCCCGCCACCACCGGTGCATGGTGTATATGATCTACAAGTTGCATTTGTGATTGAATCTATAGTTTCAAAACATTTTGAGACAGTTCCTAGTTGAAAAGGGAAATTCGGGAAGGACAACTGGTTCTCCCAGTATCTAAGGGAAATAAGAATGAAACTGAGATTGGAAATCAAAATTTCTGGGTGAAGCTATATATAAAAAAAAGACAGAGCCATCAGCACTGAGTAGGTGATAAGTCCAATGATGCAGTATGGATGGGTTGAATCAGAGCATCCTTACAGTGCAGAAGGAAGTCATTCGGACTATCAAGTCTACATTGACTCTCCGATAGAGCTTCTAACCTTGTCCTGTGAACCCACATATTTATACTGCTAACTCCCCTAACCTACACATCTTGTGACATGCATGGCCAATCCACCTAACCTGCGCATGACTGGGAGAAAACCAGAGCACCTGGAGGAAATTCATGCAGACGCAGGGAGAATGTGCAAACTCATGATGACCTAAGGTCAGAATTGAACCTGGCCCCTGGCATTGTGAGGCAGCAATGCTAACCACTGTGCCATTGTCCTTCCCGAAGAACAGTAAGAAGTCTCACAGCACCAGGTTAAAGTCCAACAGGTTTATTTGGTAGCAAACGACACTAGCTTCCGGGGCTCTGCCCCTTTGTCAGGTAAGTGGGAGTTCTGATCACAAATGGGGCATATAAAGGCACACATCCAGATTTCAGAAAACTGATTAGAATGCACGTCTTTACAGCTAATCAAGTCTTAAAGATGCAGACAATGTGAGTGGAAATAGCATCAAGAATAAGTTAAAGAGATGTATATTGTATCCAGACAGGACAGTAAGTGAGATTTTGCAAGCCCAGGCAAGTCATGAGGGTTACAAATAGTGTGACATGAATCCAAGATCCCGGTTGAGGCTGTCCTCGTGTGCGGAACTTGGCTATCAGTCTCTGCTTAGTGACTCTGCGCTGTTGTGTGTCGTGAAGGCCCTTGGAGAACGCTTACCCGAAGATCAGAAGCCGAATGCCCGTGACCGCTGAAATATTCGCCAGCGGGAAGAGAACAGTCTTGCCTGTTGATTGTCGAGCAATGTTCATTCATCTGTTGTCATATCACCAGGCAAGACAATTCTCTTCCTGTTGGTGAACATTTCAGCGATCACAGGCATTTGGCCTCTGATCATCAGGTAAGCGTTCTCCAAGGCGGCCTTCACGGCACACGACAGCGCAGAGTCGCTGAGTAGAGACTGATAGCCAAATTCCGCACACATGAGGACGGCCTCAACTGGGATCTTGGGTTCGTGTCACACTATTTGTAATCACCACAACTTGCCTGGGCTTGCAAGATCTCACTTACTGTCTTGTCTAGATACAATACACATCTCTTTAATCTATGCTCGATGCTATCTCCACTCATATTGTCTGCACCTTTAAGACTTGATTAGTTGTAAAGACGTGCATTCTAATCAGTATTGTGTAATCTGAGTGTGTGCCTTTATATGCCCTGTTTGTGATCAGAACTCCCCACTCACCTGCTGAAGGGGCAGAGCCCTGAAAGCTAGCGCCATTTGCTACCAAATAAACCTGTTGGACTTTAACCTGGTGTTGCGAGCCTTCTTACTGTGTTTATCCCAGTCCAACGCTGGTATCTCCATATCATGACTTCCTGAAGAAGACAGAGGCTAGATCTGGAAACCAAGAATAAACTAAGATGCCATTGCTGTAGCTGTTTCTGTTACTTGATAACAGTGGATCTACATCATCCACTTTCTCAAGGGCAACTGGGGTACAGATCTTACCAGCGATGCTTATACCCCATGAACGATTTTAAAAAAGGTATAATTTATATCATGCTGATTAACTTATTACATTCACATGGCCCTTAATTTATCGCCTGTCAGTTACATTTACAAATGTTTGTGGGGTAAGATAATGCCATTATGATAGCGTTGGACTTAACAGAGAACAGTGGTTGAGCATGTTGATACTCAGAATAGAGTAATAGCCTGATAATTGAGCAACTAAACAAGCTGTAATCACCAGGATCTACCCTCATAAATTTACAGTGAAATGCTCAGATCCTCCACCTTGTATCTTCTAGTGCTGCTCTCTCAATAGCTACAGCAGAATATATTACCACATTTTTAAGTGTACAAAATTGTATTACTTTTTAGACAATTTTCTTGTTTGCTCTCTCCCTTCAAATGAGTCATATAGTAATGACAAATTTTCTTCCTGCACCAATATAAATCAAATTATCCAAAGGCACCTTGTCAGGGGATTAGCAGGGTAAATGTGTGGGGCTGTGGGAGTAGGATCTGGGTGGGATTGTGGTCAGTGCAGGCTTGATGGGCTGAATGGCATCCTTCTGCACTCTCAGGATTCCATGATTCTATGACATCCAACGATTGTCCAAGCGCAAACTTATTAAATTTGCTCAGGCTGGCTTTTTGGAGCACCTAACAACATGGAACACATTGTTGCAATGAACCTTTGGTAGTATTGCTTGCTTTTATGAAATAGTTTTTTGGACTAGTTAACACACATTATTTTCCACAAACAATAGATGTTGAGAAACAGGACCATAAATATGAATCTCTTATTTTGTGTAGATTGTGGAATATGTTTTGCAAATTGCAACATAATAATGACCACTAAACCAAGAAAATTATCGCCAGCTGTGATAAAATGCAGGTGGTCAGGAAGGCTAATGGGATGCTGGCCTTCATAGCGAGGGGGATTGAATATAAAAGTAGGGAGGTCTTGCTGCAGCTGTATAGGGCATTGGTAAGGCCGCAGCTGGAGTACTGTGTGCAGTTTTGGGCGCCGTATTTACGCAAGGATATTTTGGCCTTGGAGGGAGTGCAGAGGAGGTTTACGAGGCTGATGCCGGAGTTGAGGGGGTTGAGCTATGAGGAGAGGCTGAATAAACTAGGCTTGTACTCGTTAGAGTTTCGAAGAATGAGGGGAGATCTCATTGAGACGTATAAGATGATGAATGGGATGGATAGGATAGAGGTGGAGAGGCTCTTCCCGCTCAGAAAGGACAGTAGGACTAGGGGGCACAGCCTCAAGATAAAGGGGGGGCGGTTTAGAACGGTGTTGAGGAGGAACTTCTTCACTCAAAGGGTGGTGAATCTCTGGAATTCTCTACCCGTTGAAGTGGTGGAGGCTGCCTCTCTAAATATTTTTCAGACGCGGGTTGATGGGTTTTTGATAAGCGAGGGGATTAAGGGTTATGGGGAGAGGGCGGGAATGTGGAACTGAGCCACGACAGATCAGCCATGATCTTATTGAATGGCAGGGCAGGCTCGAAGGGCGGGATGGCCTACTCCTGCTCCTATTTCTTATGTTTTTATGTTATGTTATGGGGAGAGGGCAGGAATGTGGAACTGAGCCACGACAGATCAGCCATGATCTTATTGAATGGCGGGGCGGGCTCGAAGGGCTAGATGGCCTACTCCTGCTCCTATTTCTTATGTTATGTTAAAATAAATAGTTCCTCATTAGCACCATTGGGAACAACTTGCTTCGGAATCTACATCAGTAAACAAATAATAATTGGCCTGCTGGAAAGAATCCTGTGATCTATGCCTGCTTGGGTATATTAATAATCCAAACTTCTTTTGCAATTATCCTTTTATTGCTGGCTTTCTTGGACAGCTTGCTAATTCTGGGAAGGATTTTTTGAGGCTGCAGAATGGTAAAACTACTATGAGATGATTATTATGAGCAATTACTGCATCAGAGAATGCAAATTACTCTTTTTGTGACCTTCATGCTTGTGACCTGTATGCAGTAAACAAGTACTGGCATTAATGTTGATGTATAATTTTCATTCAAGTGTCATTGACCAATAGAGTGCAGTGACTTCAGCACAAATTTTGATTCTTCCTTTTGCTGTCTCCATTGATTTGAAAAACTGTATCTAAACAGAATATTCCAAAAGAAATGAACTTGATTTTGGCAAAATGGAATATCAGCTTTTTGTTAATATTTGCACAAATGATGGACTTTTAATAATGTCCTTTTCATGTGGCATTTCTATTGAAATTAGAAAATAAATATTCTCACAGCACATTTTTAAAGGTAAGTGTAAAGGTAAGTTTTAAAGGTAAAAGAGTGAGTGGAGGAGGAGTCAGGTCGAGGAGGAGTTAGAAATCTAAAGAGAAAAGCTCAGATAATAGAGCAGTAGAGATTTGGGTAAACGCAAACAAACTGATACAGGAAGTTCAGAGATAATAGTGTATCAGCCAATGAGGTGTGTACAGATAATAGGATTAAAATGACTTTTAAAAGTTGTTCATCTAAATTTTTTTAACAAGAGGTCAAAATAGTGGCACAAATAGAGATAAGTGGGTTTGATAGAATTGTTGTTGCAGAGACATGGTTGCAAGGTAATTAAGGTTTATAAAAATATTACACTGTACACAATATTGGAAAAGAAATGCAGAATTAAAAAGGAGGGGATGTAGCCCTGATGTGGAATACACATGGACAATATTAAGAGAGGATTTTGTCTCAGAACAGCAGGGAGTAGAATTAAAATGGATGGAAATTGAGAACAATTAGGGGTCACAAAACTGGAATTGTTCGCAGATCTCTGAACAGTAGTATGCTGTTGGACAGAGCATTAAGCAAGGAATAATTGGAACTTGCAGCAGAGACAATGTAATAATTGTTGGTGGGAATTGTAATCTTCTTATCAACTGGATAAATCAAATTGGTGAAGATTTGAGAAGATGCGTTTGCAGAATGCTGTTATCACAGCTTCTTAGAACAATAACAGTTAAGGCGGCATGGTCGCACAGTGGTTAGCACTGCTGCCTCGCAGCGCCAGGGATCTGAGCTTGATTCCAGCCTTGGGTGACTGCCTGTGTGGAGTTTGCACATCCTCCCAGTGTTTGTGTCAGTTTCCTCTAGATGCTCCAGCTTCCTCTCGCAGTCCAAAGATGTGCAGGCTAGGTGGATTAGCCATGCTAAGTTGCATCTTTGTGCCCCTAGATGTGTAGGTTAGAGAAATTAGCAGGGTAAATGCATGGGTTATGGGGACAGGGCAGAGGGTGGACTTTAGTAAGATGCTCTATTAGAGAGTCGGTGCAGACATAATGGGCCAAGTGGCTTCCTTCTGCACTGAAGGGATTCTATGATCTGTACGAATATGTTGTGGAATCAACTGGGGCAAAGCAACTTTGGATTTGTATTGTATAATGAAGCAGCGAAAAGTTATAGTAAAAGATTATCCGGGAAAAATGGTACGCTTGAATTCCATACTTGCATAGATCTGAGGGTAGAGCTAGCTGTGGTTGATTGGCTAAATAGACTCAACAGAAATTAAGCAAAATTATTAACAAAAATATTTTCCATTAAAAAAACAAGTTGTGGTGAAAAGTATCCATCCTTGACTTACTGAAGAAGTTCCAGTTTCTTCCCATAGTCCAAAAATGTGTAGATTAGATAAATTGGCCATACTAAATTGCCCCTTAGTGTCCAAAAGATCTCTTGGCTTGGTGGATAAGAGTTAGGGTTAGCCATGGTAAATGTGTGAGGTTACAGGGATAGGTGGGGACTGGGGGGCAGGGCGGGAAGGGTCTGTAGAGGGAATGGGGTGGACCTGGGTATGGTGCTCTTTTGGGGTGTTGGTGCAAACTTGATGGGAATTGTAATCTCCTCCTAGATACTATTAGATTAAGATTATCATTCAGTGAAGAGTAATAGCAGTCTGAGGATTGGGACAACATTAGAAACCAGTAAAGGGCATTTAAAAAGTTGACTAAAAATGGAAAAAATAGAGTGAGTATTATGCATCAAGGAATATAAATACTGATTATAAGAGCTAATATGAGGAGCATAACTAAAATGAACATTGATACTTTCGAGTTGGAGGCAGGAAAAATGATCATGGGGAATGAGGAAATGGCAGAATGCTGGATAAATGTTTTGTGTCTGTCTTCACAGTCGAAGACACTAATTACAAAACAGAAATACACAGTTACTAAGGGGCCAATAAGAATGCAGAGCTTAAAGTAATTAATATCAGCAGAAAAAACATGTTAGAGAAACATCAGTAACTAAAATCTGACCAAAACCCCAGGATATGATGGCCTATGATCCTAGGTTTCTTAATAAGGTAGTCAGAGAGATAGTGGATGCATTGATTATGATTTTCCAAAATTTCCTAGGTTCTTGAATGGTCCTAGCAGATTAGAAATTAGCAAATATAATACCGTTCAATAAAGGACAGAGAGAGAAAAATGTAAACTACGGGCCAGTCATTGAGAATACTGGAATTTATTTATAAAGACGTCATCGCAATGCACTTAGAAAATCACAGGCAGAGTGAACATGATTTATTTTTTCATCTTTCACAAAATGTGAGCGTCGCTGCTAGGCCAGCATTAATTGCCCATCTCTAATTATCCTTGAGAAGATGATAGTGAACTGCTTTCTTGAAGCTTTGCAGTCCTTGTGGTGTCGATGTACCTATGGTGTTGTTACAGAAAGAATTCGAGGATTTTCACCTAAAAGTAGGGAAGCATTTGAGAAATAGTCCTTGACAAATTTATTGGCATTATTGAAGATGTAACCAGTTGGGGAGATAAAGGAAAGCTAGTAGTTGTAGCTAATTTGGATTTTCAAAAGGCATTTGGGCACCACACTAAAGATTAATACACAAGATAAGGGCTTTTGGAGTTGGTGGTAATATACAAATCTGGATAGAGGATTAGTTAACAGAATGGAAGCAGAGAGTGAAGATGAAATGGGGGATTTTCAAGTTGGCTGTCTGTTAATTGTGAAATGCCACAAGAGTCAGTAGCGGAATCTCAGTTACTTACAATGCACATTGATGATTTAGGTGACGTGTAACAGTGAAGGCTGAGAATGATGTGCCAAGTTTCCTGATACAAAACAAATTCAGAATGCAAACTTGAAGAGACTGCGAAAAGAAATGGACAGGTTAATTGAATGGGCAACAGGATGGCAGATGGAGTGTAGTAAGGAGAAGTGTGAGGTTATTCGCTTGTGAAATAAGAGTAGAAAAACAATACTTTTCAAGAGGCACGAACTTTTAATTGTTAATGTTCAGAGAGACTTATGTGTACATAAGAACATAAGAACATAAGAAATAGGAGCAGGAGTAGGCCATCTGGCCCTTCGAGCCTGCCCCGCCATTCAATAAGATCATTTGGAATACAGAAAGTTAGCTTGCAGGCATACAGCAAGCAATTAAGAAGACACATGGCATGTTGGCCTTTATTGCAAAGGGATTAGAGTGCAAGACAAGGGAATTCTTGTGACAATTAAGATTACTCCTAAAGTATTATACACAGTTTTGCTCTCCATATCTGAGGAAGGACAGTGAGCGTTCACTGGATTGATTCTGGGAAGAGAGGATTGTCCTGTGATGAGATACTGTGTAAATTGGGCCTACACCCCTTTGAGGTTAGAAGAATGGGAATTGATCTTATTGAAACATGATTCTGAAAGGGTTTGACAGGATAAGCACAGAGGTTATTTGCACTGGTTAGGGAATCTAGCATACTGGGCAAAATTTCAAAATAAGAGGGCAATTTTTTAAGACTGAGGTCAGGAGAAATTTATTTTCTCAGAGAGTTCTGAATCTTTGGGATTCTTGACCCTAAAGGATTGTGGATGTTTTGTTATTGAGTACATTTATGTATGAGACATAATTTTTTGGTTTTCAGTGTGAGGATTCTGGAGAGCAGGCAGGAAAATAGAGTTGAGGCAAAAGATCTCTATTATCGTATTTGATGATGGAGCTTGTTCGTAGGATCATCTGATCTTCTCCTCTTCCTCTTTCTTGTTTTTAACAACACCAAACTGATCAAAAGGCTCTAAGTTTAACTGCCAGATGGGAATTTTGCATTCTAACCTTGGTTTCCTGGGGCTTTGAAGTTACCATAAGATTGTCTCAGTCCCTTCCTTGTTTACAATGGAGCTGTCGATAGTAGTCATGATGTGGATATGCCGGCGTTGGACTGGGGTAAACACAGTAAAAAGTCTTCCAGTTCGTCCAGTACTTTCCCAGAGCGGAGAAGTTACGATATCGTCTTCGGAGTCTTCAACATATCATTGATGAAGACGAACATCTCGCCAGGGCCATCCCCACACCCCCACTTCTTGCCTTCAGACAACCACGCAACCTCAAACAGACCATTGTTCGCAGCAAACTACCCAGCCTTCAGGAGAACAGTGACCACAATACCACACAACCCTGCCACAGCAACCTCTGCAAGACATGCCGGATCATTGACATGGATGACATCATCACACTGGAGAATACCATCCACCAGGTACACGGTAAATACTCTTGCAACTCAGCCAACGTTGTCTACCTGATACGTTGCAAGAAGGGATGTTCCAAAGCTTGGTACGTTGGGGAGACCATGCAGACACTACGACAACGGATGAATGAACATCGCTCAACAATCACCAGGCAAGACTGTTCCCTTCCTGTTGGCAAACACTTCAGTGGTCACGGGCATTCAGCCTCTGACCTTCGGGTAAGCATTCTCCAAGGCGGCCTTCACGACACACAACAGCGCAGAGTCGCTGAGCAGAGACTGATAGCCAAGTTCTGCACGCATGAGGACGGTCTCAACAGGGATCTTGGGTTCATGTCGCACTATCTGTAACCCCCATGACTTGCCTGGGTTTGCAAAACCTCACTTACTGTACTATGGAGACAATACGCATCTCTTTAACCTGTGATCAGTGCTCCTTCCACTCACATTGTCAGCCACTTTAGGACTTGAACAGCAGGTTAGGTGTAAAGATTCGCATTCTAATCAGTAATCTGTAAACTGTCTGTGCTTTATATGCTCTGCCTGAGGCCAGAACTCTCCATTCACCTGAAGAAAAGCTTAACCTCGAAAGCTTGTGAGTTTACTATCAGATAAATTGGTTGAACTTAAACCTGGTGTTGTCAGACTTTTTATTATAATGGAGCTATCAGAGACACCAAATTTACTGTCCATAATTGAAACCTCTGCAGCCAACTATCAGGCAATAATACCTTACTTGTTAGTCTTTATATTGATGAGATCATTGACATTTATCAAAACTAAATTGAGTAAATTCCTGCTAAGATTGTCACCCTTTTAAAAAGGGATAGTATTTGAAGAAAAACACGCTTCCTTAGATTTTTAAAATTTCCTTTGAAGTAATCATTGGCAAATAAAATGCTGTGGGATAGTGTGTTTCAAGTGAAAGTGTTTTCCCTAAAATTGATATTACTATTACGCTCCTAAAATTTGCTACTCATTTAGCATTTAAATAATGTCAATCATTCTAAGTTTTCAGGTTTGAATATTAACACAAATTTGAAAGTCTTTACACATTCCCTAAAATTTGCTACTCATTTAGCATTTAAATAATGTCAATCATTCTAAGTTTTCAGGTTTGAATATTAACACAAATTTGAAAGTCTTTACACATTCCCTCCACCCAATTTTAACTATTAAGGGAAGGCAGTGGCGTAATGGTATTGTCACTGGACTAGTAATCCAGAGACCAGGGAAATGCTCTGGGGACCCATGTTTGAATCCCACTGAGGCAAATGGTAAAATTTGAATTTTCTAAAGAAAATCTGGAAATAAAAGTCTAATGATCATCTTGAAACCATTGCCGTTTATCATAAAAACCCATCTGGTTCGCTTTGTGGAAATCTGTTGTCCTTACTTGGTCGAGCCTGTATGTGACTCCAGTCCCACAACAGTAAGTTTTGTTTTATTAATGTCACAAGTAGGCTTATATCAACACTGAGTGAAGTTATTGTGAAAATCTCCTAGTCGCCATGCTCCGGTTCCTGTTCAGGTACAATGAGGGAGAATTTAGAATGCATCTAACCAATACTTTTTTCGGACTATAGGAGGAAACTGAAGCACTTGGAGGACTGTGTGCAGACACAGGGATAATGGGCAAACTCTGCACAGACAGTGACCCAAACCAGGAATCAAACCCATATCCTGGCACTGTGAGGCAGCAGTGCTAGCCACTGTGCCACTGTGCTGCCCAATTGTAGTTGTGATTCTTAAATGCCCTCCCAAATGGACAATAAATGCTGTCAGTGACACCCATATCCCATGAGCAAATTTTTAAAAAATACGCTAACTAACTTTTGTCATTCTGTCTTCTCCAGTTAACAATTTGGAGCAATTAGGTAGACTGATGTCTCCGCTAGTTATTACTGCTGGTTTGTAGTTGACTGACATGAAGTATAGAGGTGTTTGATTTTAATCATGCTCTATACATTATAAGTCTTTATCAGCCAGTTGAGAAGTAGCAACAGCCTTTTCTGAGAGCTACTGATTTGGAATGTTGTTCTAGAGTGGTAGTCAGTGATTAAAATTTCAATCCATCCCAAAAACAAGTGAGGATAGTCTCCTCCCTGGTTACAGTTCAGTTTAAGGTTGTTAAGAAGGCATACAGTGTCTTGGCGTTTATTGGTAGGGGGATTGAATTTAGGAGTCGTAGCGTTATGTTGCAACTGTACACAACTCTGGTGCGGCCGCACTTGGAGTATTGTGTGCAGTTCTGGTCCCCACATTACAGGAAGGATGTGGAGGCTTTGGAGAGGGTGCAGAGGAGGTTTACCAGGATGTTGCCTGGTATGGAGGGGAGATCCTATGAGGAGAGGCTGAGGGATTTGGGGTTGTTTTCGCTGGAAAGAAGGTGGCTAAGAGGGGATCTTATTGAAACATATAAGATGATTAGAGGTTTAGATAGGGTGGATAGTGATAGCCTTTTTCCTCTGATGGAAAAATCTAGCACGAGGGGGCATGGCTTTAAACTAAGGGGGGGTAGTTATAGGACAGATGTCAGGGGTAGGTTCTTTACCCAGAGGGTGGTGAGGGATTGGAATGCCCTGCCTGCTGCAGTTGTAAATGCGCCTAGTTTGGGGGCGTTTAAGAGGTCTGTGGACAGGTTTATGGACGAAAAGGGATTGGTTTAGGTTAGTGGGTCATTGTTGTTTTTTTTTAACTGGTCGGCGCAACATCGTGGGCCGAAGGGCCTGTTCTGCGCTGTAATGTTCTATGTTCTATGTTCTTGGTCATAACCTGGGAAGCTGATGGTGTAGGGTAATGTTGTTGAACTTGTAATTCAGTCACCCACACTAATTCTCTGGGGACATGGGTTCAAATCCCACCATAGCAGCTCATAGAATTTCAATTCAGTTAACAAAATCTGGCATACAAAGCTAGTCTCAGCAATAGTTATTGTGAAAATACCATAGATTGTTGCAAAAACCCATCCTGGTTCTGTAATGTCCTTTAGAGAAGAAAATATGCCATCCTTAACTGGCCTGACCTACATGTGACTCCAGATGGGCGGCATGGTGGTACAGTGGTTAGCACTGCTGCCTCACAGTGTCAGGCACCTGGATTCGATTCCTGGCTTGGGTCACTATCTGTGTGGAGTTTAACATCTCTGTGTTATTTCTGTACTGTAGTTTGTAGAACGTTTCAAAGTTAGCAAGCATTTAAGAATCAGTGAGTAGGGGTTGAAAGAAAATAAGGGAATTTGTCATCAGGACAGATGCCACATAATACTGGCTGAACTAAATAGTAAGCTCCTGTGTTGTAATTTCTGTGTAATTCAATGTCTCAACTGAACCCACTCTTGTGATCCAAACTGTAACTTTTCCTGCCAAATATGTGAGTAATTTGTAGACAGTCCAGGGATCAAACAAAAACCCTTATTGCTATTTTTCTAATACTGGCAATTTCATATGCTCATGAATGATACATCGTATGTTATGCATCAAATCAGAGAGAAAATTTTCACACAAGGTTCTGAAAACATGCAGGCACTCACTAGCAATTCCTGAAGCAGAGAAGGAAAAAAAAAGGCTACTGCTACAAAGGAGAAAAGTGGAATTAAGGCAAAGAATCAAACTGCCTGCTTCCCTCTTGTAATTTCACAGACTCACAGTTTATTAATTTGATTTGTGTGATTCTACATCAAATATAGCTTCTTTCTCATTTGTTCATAATCTCCATACCCCGCTGGGATACAGGGAAGGATGGCAGGTTGGATCCAAATTAGGCTCAATGACAGGAAACGAAGGATAATGGCTGATGTTTTTGTGAATGGAAAACAGTTTCCAGTGCTGTTCCACAGGGCTTACTGTTGGATCCGGTACTGTTAGTTGACTATATTAATGATTTAGACTTGCATATGAGTGGCATGACGGAAATTTGCAGATCGCTCATAGCTTAGCTGTGTAGTTGATAATGAAAAGAATGGCTATTGTCTCCTGAATAATATCAATGGTGTGGTTGAGGGAGTGGAAAAGTGGCAGATAGAATTCAACCCAGAAAAGTGTGAGGTGTGCATTTGGGGACAAGGCAAACAAAGCAGGGGAATACTCAAAAACGGGAGGATATTGATGAGGATATTGAGTAGAGGAAGTGAGAGACCTTGGATTACATGCTCATAGCTCCTTGAAGGTGGCAGGACAGGTGAATAAGATGGTAATGAAAACATCTGGAATGGACAATTAATTGAATATAAAAACAGGGATATAGTAAGTGAGCCATATAAAATACTTGTTAAGCCGCAGTGGGAATTTTGTATACAGTTTTGGTTGTCACATTACAAGAAGAACATAATTGCTCTGGAGAGGGTACTGAGAAGATTGATAAGAATGTTGCCAGGGCTTAAAAATTTCAGCTATGAGTGAAGATTGGATAGGCTGGGGCTGTCTGCCTTGGAACTGGGAGGCTGAGGTGTGACCTCATTGATTATGAGGGCCCTAGATAGAATGCACAAGGATGCCCTGTTTCCCCTTGAAGAGAGATTAATTACGAGGGGACATGAAGAAAAACTTCTTCAGCCGGTGGGTATTTGGAATTTGCTGGTGGAGACAGAAATTCTCATTTTGTTTAAAAGGTGCCTGCATCTGCACCAAAAATGCTGTAACTTGTAAGGCTACAGGCCAGGTACTGGAAAGAGTTTATTATTTTCTCTTTTAGCTGGTGTAGTAGACATGATGGGCCGAATGGACCATTACTTTGCTTAGTGGTTCTAAATTAATAAACTATCATCCTTTTTGGAGGGCTGATGGAATAAGTAAATTATGAACACTGTCCTGGTAAACTTTTTCTGGTCGTCAGCCTTTTGAGTCACCTGATATTAATTAGTTCTTTTTCTGTTGGCTTAAATTATATTTGTTCTGCCTCAACTTATATAGATCCTTTGGTTAGCAATTTAGTAGTGAATTTTGCAGCCTGCCTAGTACTTCTTTCGAATTATTTTGTTTTATTCCTAAATGTCTATTATCATTATTTTTGATTATTTGGCCATGGTATGCACTGATCAGCAATTAGCACAGCTTCCATCAAAAATCACCTTCATAAGTTGTTTGAGCAGCAGTATTCATCATTCCTGGTGGTCTAATTCTATGAGCAGACCATTGAATCTGCGGGTGGCCACTACGAATATATTCCAAGTCTTCCATCCTCACCACACTACAAGACCATAGGATCCTTCAGCTCAACTGGTCCATGCCACCCAGTTTTTACCACTAAGCTAGTCCCAATTGCCTGCATTTGACCCATTTCCCTCTATACCCATCTTACCCATGTAACTGTCTAAATGCTTTTTAAAAGACAAAATTGCACACACCTCTACGACTGCCTCTGGCAGCTCATTCCAGACACTCACCACACTCTGTGTGGAAAAATTGCCCTTCTGGACACTTGCATCCCCTTAAACCTTAACCTTAAACCTATGCCCTCTAGTTTTAGACTCCCCTATCTTTGGGAAAAGATATTGACTGTCCACCTTATCTATGCACCTCATTATTGTATCGACCTCTAAAAGATCACCTCTAAGCCTCCTATGCTTCATGGAAAAAATATGCCAGTCTATCCAGTCTTTCCTTAGAACTCAAACCATCAAGTCCCAATAGCATGTCAGTAAATCTTTTCTGCACTCTTTCCAGTTTAATAATATCCTTTCTATAATAGGGTGACCAGAACTGTACACAGTATTCCAAGTGTGGCCTTACCAATGTCTTATACAACTTCAACAAGACATTCCCACTCCTGTATTCAATGTTCTAACCAACGAAACCAAGCATGCCAAATGCTGCCTTCATCACCCTGTCCACTTGCGACTCCATCTTCAAGGAGCTATGAACCTGTACCCCTGATCTCTTTGTTCTATAACTCTCCCCAATGCTCTACCGTTAACTGAGTAGGTCCTGCCCTGATTGCATCACCTCACGTTTATCTAAATTAAACTCCTTTTGCCATTCATTGGCCCAGTTACATAAGAACATAAGAAATAGGAGCAGGAGTAGGCCATCTAGCCCTTCGAGCCTGCCCCGCCATTCAATAAGATCATGGCTGATCTGTCGTGGCTCAGTTCTACATTCCCCCCCTCTCCCCATAACCCTTAATCCCCTCGCTTATCAAAAACCCATCAACCCGCGTCTTAAAAATATTTAGTGAGGTAGCCTCCACCACTTCAACGGGCAGAGAATTCCAGAGATTCACCACCCTTTGAGTGAAGAAGTTCTTCCTCAACTCCGTTCTAAACCGCCCCCCCCTTTATCTTGAGGCTGTGCCCCCAGTCCTACTGTCCTTTCTGAGCGGGAAGAGTCTCTCCACCTCTATCCTATCCATCCCATTCATCATCTTATACGTCTCAATGAGATCTCCCCTCATTCTTCTAAACTCTAACGAGTACAAGTCTAGTTTATTCAGCCTCTCCTCATAGCTCAACCCCCTCAACTCCGGCATCAGCCTAGTAAACCTCCTCTGCACTCCCTCCAAGGCCAAAATATCCTTGCGTAAGTACGGCGCCCAAAACGGCACACAGTACTCCAGCTGCGGCCTCACCAATGCCCTATACAGCCGCAGCAGTTGATGAAGATCTTGTTGCAATCCAAGATAACCTTTCTCACTGTCCAGTACGCCATCAATCTTGGTGTCATCTGCAAATTTACTGAGCAGGCCCCATAAATTCTCATCCAAATCATTAATATAAATAACAAAAAATAGTGGACCCAGCACCGATCATTGAGGCACACCGCTGGCCACAGGCCTCCAGTTTGAAAAGCAACCCTCCACAACCACCCTCTGTCTTCTTTTGTCAAGCAAATTTTGTATCCAATTGGCTACCTCACATCGGATCCTGTGAGATGCATGAATAGGATGGGAATAGAGGGATATGGCCTCGGAAAGATAAAGAGTTTTAGTTCCATTGGGCAGCTTGGTCGTTGCAGACTTGGAGGGCTGAAGGGCCTGTTCCTGTGCTGTAATTTTCTTTGTTCTTTAAGTCTGCTCCACCATTCAATCGTGGCTGATATTTTTCTCATCCCCATTCTCCTACGTTTTCCCCATAACCCCTGATCCCCTTATTAATCAAAAACCTATCTATCTCTGTTTTAAAGACACTCGATGACCTGGCCTCCAAGGCCTTCTGTGGCAAAGAGTTCCACAAATTCACCACTCTCTGGTTGAAGAAATTCCTCATTATCTCTGTTTTAAAGGATCGTCCCTTTAGCCTGAGGTTGTGCCTTCTAGTTTTTCCTATTAGTGGAAATATCCTCTCCACGCCCACTCTATCCAGGCCTCGCATATTCCTGGGGTGGCAGGTCTGTCATATGAGGAAAGGCCAAGTTGGTTAGAATTATATTCATTGAAGTTTAGAAGAAGGATTTCATAGAAACTTAATATGATTAGAGCGCATTAGAGAAATGCAACAGCATTTCTTTCTCCGTCTAAATGTCATAATCTTGTACATGTCTATCAAAATTCCCCAAAACTCCCCACCTTCTTTGCTCCAAGGAGAACAACCATAGCCTCTCCAACCTAATTTTTGGCTAGAATTTCCTATCCCTAGAAGGATTTTGGTACATACTCTCATCCTCTGAAGGACCTTTAAGTTGTTCCTAAAGCCTGGTGGTCTGAATTGAATCTAATATAGTACTCCAGTTGTGCTATAAACAGTGCTTTATAAGGGTTCGGCATAATTTTCCTGATTTTGTACTTTATTCATAAAGCTTTTCTTTTGCTTTACTAACTAATTTTTCAGTATGCTCTATCACCTTCAAAGACCTATGCACATAAACCCCCAGGACCATCTTACCTACAAGTTCTTTAGAACTGTGTCATTTAGTTTATATTGCCTGTCTTTATCTCTTCTCTAGAAATCACACTTCTCTGCACTGAACGTAATATACCCCTCTTCTATTTATGTTGCTAGTCTATTTATTCTCAGTTGTAGTCAATTGTCTCCTCACTGTCTGCTACACCTCCAAGTTTTTGGTCTTTGAATCTGCTGTTGAGCAGTAATCTGGATGCTGAAGTGAAGGCCTTCATTCTTGAGAATGCATTTATTTCTGTTGAATTGATCTTCCCATTGGTGTGGGAAGATTCATACTTCAGGCAGTAAGGTATCAACTAAAAACACAATTTTTCCTGGTCTTGAAAGGCACAGTGCTTAAAAGAAGATCCCACCTGCTGTTTTTTTTTCATTGCTATGATCTAAAATTGACTTGTTGTTTAATGCTTGCATTGTAAAATTGCTGACAGTCATATTACGATATAACTTAGGGAAACAAAAATACTGTAAATCTGAAATAAAAACAGAAAATGATGGAAATACCAGTAGGTCAGGCAGCATTTTTGGGAAAGAAACGTGAGTAAATCGTTAAGATTGATGACCTTTCATTAGGAATGGAATCAGTTGAAAAAAGTAATAAATTTTAAACAGGTGAAAGGGAATCATAGATCATAGAATCCTAGAGGGTGGAAAGAGGCCCTTCGGCACATCGAGTCTGCAACGACCACAATCCCACCTAGGCCCCATTCCCATATCCCTACATGTTTTACCTGCAAATCCCTCTAACCTATACATCTCAGGACACTGAGGGACAATTTTTTTTAGCATGACCAATCAACTTAACCCACACATCTTTGGACTGTGGGAGGAAACTGGAGCACCTGGAGGAAACCCACACAGACACGAGGAGAATGTGCAAACTCCACACAGATAGTGACCCGAGCCGGAAATCAAACCCAGGTCCCTGGAGCTGTGAACCAGTGCTACTGTGCTGTCCCACGGAAGATGGTGGAAAAAGGATGAAAGGGAAGGACTGTAATCGGGTGGAAGGCACCTTCTCCCCTTAAAACCTTTTAAATTTCTAACTTTTCACAATTCTGATGAAAGGTCATTGACCTGAAGCCTGTCTTCCCGGACAGTATTTTGTAGATTTGTACTTGATATGGTGGTAAGTTGTCAGAATTTTAACTTTCTTAGCACCATCTGAATGAGAATGTTTTGTGCAAACTGCTGATGTTGAACCAAACGTAAAGACTCCCCTTTTTTAGTTTAAAGTGGATAGCCTCAAGTACTATTGATGGAAAATTATTTTTATTATTTGAAAGCCCACAGTGTCATCACAATTTTTTCTCATTATTTGTATTTTAGGAGAAACCATTGTCCAGATCATTGCAAAGAGGTGAAGATTTACAGTTTGATCAGGTAAGAAAACTGATGTTATTATCTTTGTCACACCAAGAAAATAGTCATACTCCCAAAATCAACATTTTCTATTTTGCAGCCTAGTATGTATGATCATGTATACCTTATAATTTGTTTTGATACTTTTGAAAATGTGAAATTTTAGTGTCAAATTTATGCTACCCAAAATTAGTTTTTCTTGACTTAAGCTGATTGGTATTCAAGCTATACTTACTGCAGTATTTTAACTTAGTAAGGAAGATGATGCAGTCATATAGGAAGTAACAGTGGAATACCTGAACAATGTCTCAAAATGCCAAGTATAATGAGCCATTTTGCTATTCAGTTATTTTAATTTTTCATATACGTCGAGAAATATGTTTTGGTGTTTTGGTTCCTAATACAAGTCTAATGTGGCAGCTGACAGCATTTTACCTTGACGCCCAGTGAGCATATTATGATTTGCTGAAAAATGTCAGTGGATAGGACACACATTTCTTTGATCCTTCTCCAGCTCTTGTTCATGTTGCATAAAGTTAAATCTCACAGGATCCAGGGGGAGGTGTCTAAATGGATACAAAATTGGCTTCTTGACAGAGGCCACAGGGTGGTTGTAGAGAGTTGTTTTTCAAACTGGAGGCTTGTGACCAGCGGTGTGCCTCAGGGATCAGTGCTGGGCCCACTGCTGTTTATCATTTATATTAATGATTTCGATGAGAGTGTAGGACGCATGGTTAGTAAGTTTGCAGATGACACGAAGATTGGCAGCATGGTGGACAGTGAAGAAGTTATCTTGGATTGCAGCAGGATCTTGATCAATTGGGCCAATGGGCTGACGAATGGCAGATGGAATTTAATTTACACAAATGCAAAGTAACGTATTTTGGTAGATTGAACCAGGACAGGACTTAATCAGTTAATGATAGGGCGTTGGGGAGAGTTATAGGACAAAGAGATCTAGGGGTACAGTTCATAGCTCCTTGAAAGTGGAGTCACAGGTGGACAGAGGGGTGAAGAAGGCATTCAGCATGCTTGGTCAGAACATTGAATATAGGAGTTGGGACGTCTTGCTGAAGTTGTACAAGACATTGGTAAGGCCACACTTGGAATACTCTGTGCAATTCTGATCATCCTGTTATAGAAAGGATATTATTAAACTAGAAAGAGCGCAGAAAAGATTTACTAGGATGCTACCAGGACTTGAGGTATAAGAAGAGGCTGAATAGACGGGGTCTTTTTTCTCTGGAATCTGAGGGGTGACCTTATAGAGGTCTATGAAATAATGAGGGGCATAGACAGGTAAATAGTCAATATCTTTTCCCAAAGATAGGGAAGTCTAAAACTTGACGGCACAGGTTTAAGGTGAAAGGGGAGAGATACAAAAGTGTCCAGAGGGACAGTTTTTTCACAGAGAGGATGGTGAGTGTCTGGAACAAGCTGCCAGAGGTAGTTGTAGAGGTGGGTACAGTTTTGTCTTTTAAAAAGCATTTAGATTGTTACATGGGTATGATGGGTATAGATATAGCGGGCTATTGGGATTAGCTTAGGGGTTTTAAGGCAGCATGGACAAGTTGGACCAAAGTGCCTGTTTCCATGCTGTAAATATCTATGACTCTGTGTAATTGCTACAAGACTGGCTCTAGTTGCTTTGCTGTCAAAGTTACTTGTAAAGAAATTATGGGCTGTATACATAGATGGGAGTCTCAGGAAACATAAGACCCCTCCTACAGTGTATAAAGACAAAGTTGCTGTCTTTAGTATTGAGAGTGAGATTGATTGGAGTGAGAGCAGGTGAAATCCTTTTGTGGATAGGGCTAACATGTTTGGAAGAATGAGAAGAAGTGGATTGTATTGAAAGGGTATGGGCTATATCTGAAATGATGTCGGTTGATGTGGTAGGAAGTAGAGCGCCAGCATTACCTGACATGGAGTAGGAAGAGTGCCAACGTGTACTCAAGTCTTTGAAGCCACAGTACAATTAATGTGCATCACCTATTATTAGTGTCACAAGTAGGCTTGTGTTAGCACTGCAATGAAGTTACTGTGAAAATCCTCTTGTTCAGTGGGTATTTGTATTTAAATTTGCACTTGTGTTTTGGTTTGTGTGCATCTTTCTCTCAGGCATGGTGGGCTAAAATGACTTGATTTTGTGTTATAGCCTGCTGTGATTCAAAGTGACAGTGTTGAGCAGGACCATCATTTGGCCTTGCTTGTGCAGGTGAAATCACTGGGATGGTGACCAGGAACAGGAGACGTAACTGACTTGTTTTTTCACCCCTCCATATTACAGAAATTCTGAAGCCATTTATCATGGCCTTGCCTTACCTGACGCCAGTTAATTGCATTTTAGAGGAGAGCGATCTCGGGGCCTTCCTGACGTGAACCGTGCAATTGTAAACTGAGCACCTCACAGAGAATCACAAAACTGTTACAGCAGAGAAGGAGGCCATTCACCAAGGAGCAGTTCACCTAGTGCTACCTCCTTTCCATAACCTTGCATGTTCCTGCCTCCACCATACTCTCATGCACTGCATTCCAGACCTTATTGTTATTTCTATTTAAGCAAAGTTGAAAGACTTCTCCAGGAAGAATTTAGTGAATTGTATCATAGCCATGAAAAATTAAAAAGCTTGACAGCGTAAAATAGTCAGGCTGAAAGGAAGTTGAGTACAAGGAAGGGTATTATACAATTCATCCATTCAAAGATTGCTTCATAACGTATTAATATATGCAATTTCTAGAACAAAAGGCTATATTTGAGTAATGCATGACTAGCTCAGATAAGATCAAGTTGAAACTCATTCCTGAATTTTTTTATACCACAATCAAACGCTTGATGCTCCTTGGCGTCTTTGAAACCAACAAACTGAACGGAATAGATTTTGTCAGTTTTATTTCTGAGGGTATCTGCAGAAACAATGTAACAACATTAAGCACCTCTCTCTTGCCAAAATCACCCAGTACTTCAGACTCACCATGCAAAGCAAAATTAACTGCCAGTCTCTTTAACATTGCAAACTGTTTAAGTTTCAGTGTATTGATTCATGTCACAAGTAGGTTTACATTAACACTGCCAGGAAATTACTGTGGAAAATCCCTGAGTCGCCACACTATGGCGCCTGTTCGGATACACTGAAGGAGAATTTGGCATGGCCAACGCACCTAACTGGCATGTCTTTCTGACTGCGGGAGGAAACCAGAACACACGGGCTTCCTCAAACCCCTCTTTTGCCCTCTCCATGTTCAGCTCTAGCAAGCATGAAGCTCTCGTGGACCTTATTGTTAAGATTGAGACAATCCATTCGGTTGCCCCTGCTGCTGCCTTGCCCAGTAAGTGAAACCGTCCTTTAGGCTTCTTGTGCCCTAATCTGCATCCATCTCCAATTTTTCCCTTTACTTTTGTCAAGCCCTCTGAGTGTATCTTTTCTACAAGACCAATTCTTGCTCAATCAACTCCAATCCTATTAAACTGATAACCGCCAAAAAATCCCTTCCTGGCTTCTATGCTCGGTGACATTGTAAATGGTTTCATCTTCACATAAGAACATAAGAAATAGGAGCAGGAGTAGGCCATCTGGCCCTTCGAGCCTGCCCCGCCATTCAATAAGATTATGGCTGATCTGTCGTGGCTCAGTTCCACATTCCCGCCCCCTCCCCATAACCCTTAATCCCCTCTCTTATCAAAAACCCATCAACCCGCTTCTTAAAAATATTTAGCGAGGTAGCCTACACCACTTCAACGGGCAGAGAATTCCAGAGATTCACCACCCTTTGAGTGAAGAAGTTCTTCCTCAACTCCGTTCTAAACCGCCCCCCCTTTATCTTGAGGCTGTGCCCCCAGTCCTACTGTCCTTTCTGAGCGGGAAGAGTCTCTCCACCTCTGTCCTATCCGTCCCATTCATCATCTTATACGTCTTAATGAGATCTCCCCTCATTCTTCTAAACTCTAACGAGTACAAGCCTAGTTTATTCAGCCTCTCCTCATAGCTCAACCCCCTCAACTCCGGCATCAGCCTAGTAAACCTCCTCTGCACTCCCTCCAAGGCCAAAATATCCTTGCGTAAGTACGGCACCCAAAACTGCACACAGTACTCCAGCTGCGGCCTCACCAATGCTCTATATAGCCGCAGCAAGACCTCCCTACTTTTATATTCGATCCCCCTTGCTATGAAGGCCAGCATCCCATTCGCCTTCCTGACCACCTGCTGCACCTGCAGGCTGGGTTTTTGCGACTCATGCACAAGGACCCCGAGGTCCCTCTGCACCGTCGCCTGTTGCAGTTTTTCTCCACGTAAGTAATAATCCTTCCTACCATTATTCCTACCAAAGTGGACCACCTCGCACTTGCCAACATTAAATTCCATTTGCCAGTTCCTGGCCCATTTGCCCAGCCTATCTAGATCCTTCTGCAGACTCTCCACACCCTCCGCACAATTTGCCTTTCCACCAATCTTGGTGTCATCAGCAAATTTCGACACCATACACTTGGTTCCCTTCTCCAGATCATCTATATAAATGGTAAATAACTGAGGCCCCAGCACCGACCCCTGAGGCACTCCACTAGTCACCAACCACCAATCCGAATAGCACCCATTGACCCCCACTCTCTGCCTCCTATTTGACAACCAGTCCTCTATCCACGCTAACACCCTACCCCCAACTCTATGTCCCCTGACCTTCTGCAATAACCTCTTGTGAGGTACCTTGTCAAACGCCTTCTGAAAATCAAGAAAGACCACATCCACCGGCTCTCCTCTATCCACCGCCCTAGACACATCCTCATAGAACTCAAGTAAATTTATCAGACACGACTTCCCCTTAACGAAACCGTGCTGCGTCTGCTGTATCAAGCAATTCCCCTCAAGATGCCTCGCTATTTCCTCCTTGATGACGGATTCTAACATTTTACCTACAACAGATGTTAAACTAACCGGCCTATAATTCCCTGCCTTTTGCCTGGCACCCTTCTTAAACAACGGCGTAACATTAGCCGCTTTCCAATCTTCCGGCACTTCCCTGGAATCCAGCGACGTCTGGAAAATAACCACCAAGGTATCCACTATCACCTCCGCCATTTCTTTCAGAACCCTCGGATGCATTCCATCCGGTCCTGGGGACTTGTCCACAATCAGCCCCTCCAGTCTGTCGAGCACCACCTCTCTAGTAACAGTAATGTCATCGAGACCCTCCAGTCCTACCATCTTTCCATCTCTAACACCCGGCAAATTATTCACGTCCTCCTCCGTGAAGACCGAAACATGTACTTCTCATGTACTGTTCCCTATCGATATTAGCAACCTGAACTCACAGAAAACCAGTTAGTCTTTCTTCAGTGGTCGGTAAGTTAATGGAAAAGGTCCTGAGAGATAGGATTTATGACCATTTGGAAAGATACAGTTTAATCTGGGATAGTCAGCACGGTTTTGTGAGGGGTAAGTCCTGCCTCTTAAATTTGATTGCATCCTTTGAAAATGTGTGGGCGAAGGTAGATCTGTTGATGTTGTATACATGGATTTTAGTAAGGCCTTTGATAAGGTTCCCCATGGTAGGCTCATGAAGAAGATAAGAAGGTGTGGGATAGAAGGAAATTTGGCCAATTGGATAAGTAACTGGATGTATCATAGAAGATAGAGGGTGATGGTGGTGGAGGGAAAATTTTCAGACTGGAAGCCAGTTACCAGCGGTGTACCACAGGGGTCAGTGCTCAGTCCTCTGCTATTTGTGATTTTTATCAATGACTTGGAAGAAGGGGTGGAAGGGTGGGTTAATAAATTTGCTGACGACACCAAGATTGGTGGAATAGTGGATGAGGTGGAGGGCTCTTGCAGGCTGCAAAGAGACATTGATCGGATGCAGAGCTGGGCCGAAAAGTGGCAGATGGAGTTTAAACCTGATAAGTGTGAGGTGATTAATTTTGGTAGGACAAACTTGAGTGCAGATTACAGAGTCAATGGCAGGGTTCTCAGGAATGTGGAGGAACAGAGAGATCTTGGGGTTCATATCCACAGTTCTCTGAAGGTTCCCACTCAAGTAGATAGAGCCGTGAAGAAGGCTTATAGTGTGTTCGTGTTTATTAGCAGGGAGTTTTGAGTTGAAGAGCTGTGGGGTTATGCTGCAATTATACCGGACATTGGTGAGACTACATTTGGAGTATTGTGTTCTGTTGTGGTCACCTCATTATAAGATGGATGTGGAAGCATTGGAGAGAGTGCAGAGGAGATTTACCAGGATGTTGCCTGGTTTGGAGGGTAGGTCTTATGAGGAAAGTTTGACGGAGCTGGGACTTTTCTCTTTGGAGCAGAGGAGGATGAGAGGCAACTTAATAGAGTTTATAAGATGATGAGAGGGACTGATAGAGTGGACGTATTTCCTCTGGTGGATATAGCTGTTACTGGGGGCATAACTATAAGGTTCATAGTGGGAGATATAGGAGGGATGTCCGAGGTAGATACTTTACTCAGAGAGTGGTTGGGTGTGGAATAGACTGCCTGCTGTTATAGTGGAGTCGGATACTTTAAGAACTTTCAAGCTGTTATTGGATAGGCACATGGAGCACTCCAGAATTGTAGGGAGGGGATAGCTTGATCTTGGGATTGGACGTAGCTTGGCACAACATTGAGGGCCGAAGAGCTGTACTGTGCTGTAATGTTCTATGTAAAATCCTTAACTCTGTTCTTGTCAGTCAACTGCCCCATCTTCAACCTTTTTTGCCCCAAAGTTCTTGAATTGTGCATCCCCAAATTCATGTCTTTCTTTCCCACTGTTCAATGTTTGAAAAACTCGAGCAGGTTTCTGCTCCTGTCACGACACCGAATGGTTTATCTTTGCATTCCTGAGGTTATCGCTGACATTTCCTTAGGATCTATTCTTTGACACCTCCTCTTCCAGCTCTTATTTCTTCATCAGCTCTTGTGACCTCAATATGCTTCTATGTTGTCAAACCTCTTAGCTGATTTCCAGCATTGGATGAGTCATAATTACTTCCAGTTGGGAAGAATGATGTCATCCTCTTTGGCCCTTGCCATTTTTGCAACTATTCCATCGTCCTTCCTAGTACCTATCTCAGGTCGAATCAAACTGTTCACATCTGCAATGCATTATCTGAACCCCCACCATTGCCCCAGCTGAGTTTCTGAGTCCCTATCTTTTGCATCAAAAGATATCCTAATCCTACTTCCATAGCGTTACCCAATTTGACCACTGCCTTAACCCTCATTCATGTGCTTGTCATCCCCAAACTCTGCTGTTGCAATCCTATCTTGACTGGCTTTCCACCCTTCATAAAAGGAAAGCTCATCCAAAGCTCTGCTGCTCATCTCTTTTCCTTTATCAAGGACCGTACACTCATCACTCCTTTATTTCTGACCTACATTGATTTCAAACACATACTGCTTCCAATTTAAAATTCTTGTCCTTGTGTTGAAATCCCTTCATGGCTTTGTTCCTCCTTATGTTATAAAGTCCCTCCAGCCCCATGGACACTTGCTTTGGTCTCCTATCTATGTTTTCTTGTTACCTGGGACTACTTCTAATCCCAGCAACTGCCACCTCTTGCTGAAAGTGATTGGAAATGCCTTTGTACCGATATGCTGGGCTCCAGGATGGAAATATTTGTGTTGTCTTCTAGTTGTGAGAAAGTCAAAAATATTTAGAAGATAAAAAGTTAATAGTCTTATCAGCAATGAAAATACCAATAAATATAAAACCATTAAAACTTGCCTTTTATTGGTTTTGAAAACGAAATAAACTGCAAGCACGTCTTAGTTTATTGGTGACAATCAGCATAGCTTTGACATCGACGTGAAGGTGTCCAAGACGGTGTTAACAGGAATTTAGCAATCCCAAGAGATATGCAGGATGAAATTTGTGAATTGTTGGAAGATGTTGACGAATGCTGGCCAGGTCCCTTGAGATTGGAAATAAACTGACATAGTACCCATATTTGAAAGAAATCAGAAGAGACCCAGGTATCTGCAGTTTTATATCAGTAACAGTAAATATTGAAACTATTTTTTCAGGAACAGTTTTAAAGATTAACTCAGTAATTAGCCAATACAACTTCAGAAAAGGGAGATCAATTTTGATCAACCAGCTTAACCTTTTTTTTTAAGAAAATGACTGTTTATGTGATTATGAATTGAGAACAGTGTAGAACTTCAAAATGACATTGGCAAGTTGGTGAAGTGGGCAAAGAGATGGCAGATGAAGTTCAATGCAAAGAGGGGATGCATTTTGGGTAGGAAGAGCATGGGGAAACAATACAAAATAAAGGTGAAATTCTTAAAGGGGTAAAGGGTCAGAGGGACTTGGGTGGATAGATCATTAGAAGTGATAAAACAGGTGAAGAGAGCAGTTAATAAAGTGTTTAGTTTTCTGGGCTTTATTAATAGGGACAGAGTACAAAAGCAAGGAGCTAATGCTGAATTTATACACGATAAGTTCTGCTAAGGAAGTATCAACAGTTAGGAGCTAAATTAGAAAGCAGAACCAAAAAAGTAATAGTCTCTGGATTACTACCTGAGCCATGAGCTAACTGGCACAGGGTCAATAAGATTAAGGAAGTAAATGCTTGGCTTACTGGTATTTGTAGTTTTTTTTTCGGGTCTCCGACCCTATAAATCGGCACAAAGAGGAGACCCGATCCTCTGCACTGGTAGAGAATCCCACCCTCCCACCTCCTCTAACCTAATTATAAGTGTGTGGGAAGTTTTTTTTTGTTGTTTTTCTTTTCTGCTGGAAATTGTTTCAGGGATGGCAGTTCAGGCAGTAAGCTGCACGTCCTGTGGTATGTATGTGGTGAGGGACATCAGTAGTGCTTCTGCTGATTTTACCTGTAGGAAGTGTATACAGTTGCAGCTTCTGGAGAAGCGTGTTAAGGAGCTGGAGTTGGAATTGGAGGAACTCCGGATAATTCGGGAGGCTGAGGCAGACATAGATAGGAGTTACAAGGAGATAGTCACTCCTAGAAATGAGTCTTGGGTAACTGCCAGGAAGAGGGGAAAGAAGCAATTGGGGGGACAATCCCCTGGGGCTGTTCCCCTCCAAAATAGGTTTTCTGTCCTGGAGGCTACGGTTGAGGAGGAATCAACTGGAGATTGCCAAAGGGAGCAGGTCTCTGGAGGTGAGCCTGTTGTGAAGGCTCAGGTGGTTAGGGGATGTAAAAGATTGGGCCTAGTGATTGGGGACTCCACAGTTAGGGGGACGGAAAGGAGAGTCAGAGGTAATGGTAGGGACTCAGGGCTGGTGTGTTGCCTCCCAGGGGCTGGGGTCCGGGATGTTTCAGAGAGGGTGTTCAGGACTCTTAAGGGCGAGGGGGATCAACCCCAAGTCATAGTTCATGTGGGGACGCATGACATAGGGAGGGTAAGGGAAGGGGATATTAAGCAGAAATTTATGGAGTTGGGGTGGAAACTTAAGGCCAAGTCGGACAGGGTGGTTATCTCGGGACTCTTGCCTGTGCCACGGGGTAGTGTAGAGCGGAACAGAGAGAGGGAAAGTTTGAACTCGTGGCTGAGGGGATGGTGCAGGAGGGAGGGGTTCAGGTTCTTGAGCAATTGGGGCTCATTCTGGGGAAGGTGGGACCTCTACAGGAGTGATGGTCTACACCTGAATCAGAGGGGAACCAATATCTTGGGGGGAAAATTTGCTAAGGCTATGCAGGGGGGTTTAAACTGATTCAGAGGGGGCGTGGGATCCTGAGTAGCGGGGGTGAAAGTGAGGGGGGCATAGATGGGGACTGCAATGCACGGCATCGTGGGGGTGAAGCGGAGCAGGGTTTGAAATGTGTATACTTTAATGCAAGGAGTATTCGCAATAAAGTGGATGAACTTGCAGTGTGGATCAGTACCTGGGACTTTGATGTTGTGGCCATTTCAGAGACATGGATAGAGCAGGGTCAGGAATGGTTGTTGCAGGTTCTGGGGTTCAAATGCTTCAGTAGGAGTAGAGAAGGAGGTAGAAGGGGGGGAGGGGTAGCATTATTAGTCAAGGATTGTATCACGGTGTCAGAGAGGAAGTTTGATGAGGACTCGTCTGTTGAGGTAGGATGGGCTGAGGTTAGAAATAGGAGAGGTCACCCTGTTGGGAGTCTTTTATAGACCTCCTAAAAGTTCTAGAGAGGTTGAGGAAAGGATTGCAGAGACGATCCTGGTTAGGAGTGAAAGTAATAGGGTAATTGTTATGGGGGACTTTAACTTTACTAATATTGATTGGAATAGCTATAGCTCTAGCTCATTAGAGGGGTCAGTTTTTGTACAAAGCGTGCAGGAAGGTTTCTTGACTCAGTATGTTGATAGGCCAACTAGAGGTGAGGCTATATTGGATTTGGTGCTAGGAAATGAGCCAGACCAGGTGCTAGACTTGGAAGTTGGTGTGCATTTTGGTGATAGTGACCACAATTCGGTTACGTTCACCTTAGTGATGGAAAGGGATAGGCATGAACCTCCGGTCAGTAGTTTTAGCTGGGGGAAGGGTCATATTGAGGCTATTAGGAGAGAATTAGGAAGCATAGGTTGGACTAGGAGACTACAGGGTCTCGGAACGTCCGAAATGTGGAGTTTTTTCAAGGAGCAGCTACTGCGAGTCCTTGATATGTATGTCCCTGTCAGGCAAGGAGGAATTGGTTGAGCTAGGGAACCGTGGTGCACTAGGAAAGTTGATTTGCTGGTTAAAAAGAAAAAGGAGGCTTATGTCCGGATGAGACTTGAGGGCTCAGGTAGTGCACTAGAAAGCTTTAGATTGGCTAGGAGGGAGTTAAAGAGAGAATTAAGAAGGGCTAAAAGAGGACATGAGAAGACTTTGGCTGATAGGATTAAGGAGAATCCTAAGGCGTTCTATAGATATGTTAAGAACAAAAGGTTGGTTAGGGCAAGATTAGGGCCAGTTAGAGACAGCAGTGGGAATTTATGTGTGGAACCGGAAGAGATTGGAGAGGCATTGAACCAATATTTCTCTTCGGTGTTCACGCAGGGGGACATAAATGTAGCTGTGGAGGACACTGGGCTACAGGGTTGTAAACTGGACAGTATTGCAGTTGATAAGGAGGTGTGCTAGTTATTCTTGAGGGTTTGAAAATAGATAAGTCCCCTGGGCCGGACGGGATTTACCCTAGGATTCTCTGGGAGGCAAGGGAGGCGATTGCAGAGCCTCTGGCTCTGATCTTCAGGTCGTCGTTGGTCACCGGTATAGTGCCAGAAGATTGGAGGTTAGCGAATGTTGTCCCATTGTTTAAGAAGGGGAACGGAGACTTCCCCGGGAATTATAGACCGGTGAGTCTTACTTCTGTTGTGGGCAAGGTTTTAGAAAAAATTATTAGGGATAGGATTCATAGTTATTTGGAGAGTAATGAATTGATTAGAGATAGTCAGCATGGTTTTGTGGAGGGTAGCTCGTGCCTTACTAGCCTTATTGAGTTTTTTGAGAAAGTGACCAAAGAGGTGGATGGGGGTAAGGCAGTTGACGTGGTATATATGGACTTTAGTAAGGCGTTTGATAAGGTTCACCATGGAAGGCTTCTGCAGAAATTGCAGATGTATGGGATTGAGGGTGATCTAGGAAATTGGATTAGGAATTGGCTGGCGGATAGGAGACAGAGGGTGGTGGTTGATGGTAAGTATTCGACATGGAGTTCAGTTACGAGTGGTGTGCCTCAGGGATCTGTTTTGGGGCCACTGCTGTTTGTAATTTTTATAAATGATCTGGATGAGGGTATAGTTGGGTGGATTAGTAAATTTGTTGATGACACCAAAGTCGGTGGTGTGGTAGATAGCGAGGAAGGGTGTCATAGTCTACAGGGAGACTTGGATAAGTTGCAGAGCTGGGCCGAGAGGTGGAGGATGGAGTTTAATGTGGAGAAGTGTGAGGTAATTCACTTCGGTAGGAATAACAGATGTGTAGAGTATAGGGCTAACGGTAGGACTCTGAATAGTGTGGATGAACAGAGGGATCTAGGTGTATGTGTACATAGATCCCTGAAAGTTGGGAATCAAGTAGATAGGGTTGTTAGGAAGGCATACGGTGTCTTGGCGTTTATTGGTAGGGGGATTGAATTTAGGAGCCGCAGCGTCATGTTGCAACTGTACAGAACTCTGGTGCGGCTGCACTTGGAGTATTGTGTGCAGTTCTGGTCCCCACATTATAGGAAGGATGTGGAGGCTTTGGAGAGGGTGCAGAGGAGGTTTACCAGGATGTTGCCTGGTATGGAGGGGAGGTCCTATGAGGAGAGACTGAGGGATTTGTTGTTTTCATTAGAAAGAAGGCGGCTACGAGGGGACCTTATTGAAACATATAAGATGATTAGAGGTTTAGATAGGGTGGACAGTGATAGCCTTTTTCCTCGGATGGAGAAAGCTAGCACGAGGGGGCATAGCTTTAAATTAAGGGGTGGTAGTTATAGGACGGATGTCAGGGGTAGGTTCTTTACCCAGAGGGTGGCGATGGATTGGAATGCCCTGCCTGCTGCAGTTGTAAATGCACCTAGTTTGAGGGTGTTTAAGAGATCCGTGGATAGGTTTATGGATGGTAAGGGTTTGGTTTAGGTTAGAGGGTCATTGTTTTTTAACTGGTCGGCGCAACATCGTGGGCCGAAGGGCCTGTTCTGCGCTGTAATGTTCTATGTTCTATGTTCTAAAGAATAGTGTGTGAGGAATGGGTTTGAATTTATGGGACATTGTCACCAACATTGAGGAAGAGGGTGTTCCAATGGGATTGTCTTCATCTGAATTGTGCTGGACCAGAATCCTGGCAAATTGTGTAAGTAGGACTGTAGATAGGGCTTTAAACTAAATAGTGGGGGGGGAGGTTTCAGTTGTATGGAGAATAAGAAAATTAAAATTAAAGGGGAGGGTAGAAGAGCAGATTATGGAGCTGAGGGCTCAGGAGAGGTTAGTAAGGTTTCCAGATCATATTATAGATGCAAGGACTGACTAGGGACAGTCAGCATGACTTTGGAGTGGAAAATCATGTCTCACAAATTTGAGTTTTTTTGAAGGGGCACCCAAGAAGGTAGATGAGAGCAGTGCAGTTGATTTTGTTTAATGGGCTTTAGCAAGGCCTTTGACAAGGTACCGCTGTTGTTATTGCATAAGGTTAAATTTCACAGGATCCAGGGTGAGGTAGCTAAATGGATACTAAATTGGCCCATGACCAGCAGTATGCCTCAGGGATCAGTGCTGAGTCCACTGTTATTTGTCATTTATATGAATGATTTGGATGCAAAAATAGGAGGCATGGTTAGTAAGTTTGCAGATGACACCAAGATTGGTGGCATAGTGGACAGTGAAGGAGGTTATCTCGGATTGCAGCGGGATCTTGCTCAATTGGGCTGGTGGGCTCACGAATGGTAGATGGAGTTTAATTGAGGTAAATGCAAGGTGAAGCATTTTGGTAGGTTGAACCAGGACAAGACATATTCAGTTAATGGTAGGGTGTTGGGGAGAGTTACAAAGCAAAGACATCTAGGGATACAGGTTCATGGCTCATTGAAAGTGGAGTCACAGATGGACAGAGTGGTGAAGAAGGCATTCAGCATGCTTGGTCTCATTGGTCAGAACATTGAATACAGGAGTTGGGATGTCTTGTCGAAGTTGTACTAGACATTGGAAAGGCAACACTTGGGAAACTATGTACAGTTCTGGTCACCCTATTGTAGAATGGATATTATTAAACTAGAAACAATGCAGGAAAGATTTACTAGAATGCTGCCGGGACTTGATGGATTGAGTTATAAGGAGAGGCTGGATAGACTGGGACTTTTTTCTCTGGAACATAGAAGGCTGAGGGGTGATCTTATAGAGATGGATAAAATAATCAAGGGGCATAGATCAGCTAGATAATCAATATCTTTTCCCAAAGGCAGGGGAGTCTAAAACTAGAGGGCAGAGGTTTAAGGTGAGAGGGGAGAGAGATAAAAGTGTCCATAAGGGCAATTTTTCCACACACAGGGTGGTGAGTGTCTGTAACAAGCTGCCAGAAGTAGTAGTAGAGGTGGGTACAATTTTGTCTTTCAAAAAGCATTTAGACAGTTACAATTGCAACCAGCGGGCAATTGCAACCAGCTTAGGGGCTTAATAAAAAAGGGCGGCATGGACGTTGGGCCGAGCGGCCTGTTTCCATGCTGTAAACCCGTATGGCTGTAATAGAACAGAGAGCATAGAAGGTGGCAGGAATCTAACCTCAGCAGAACAAAAATGGTGACAAATATGAGAAGGGAGATGGTCACTGCAGGACTGAGGGTATTATACCTAAATGCGCGCAGTATATGGAACAAGATAAATGAGTTGTTGTGCCCATTGAAATTGGCCAGTACGATGATGTGGGCATCACAGAGATGTGGCTGCAAAGGGATTAGGGCTGGGATCTATATATCCAAGGATGTGTGTTCTATCGGAAGGACAGGCAGATGGGCAAAGGGGGCCGGGTTGCATTGTTAGTAAGGAATGAAGTTACTTTGATAGCAAGAAGTGATATAGGATCAGAAGGCACAGATTCTCTGTGGATAGATTTGAGGAATCACAAAAGTGAAAATACCCTGATGGAAGTTATGTACAGGTCCCCTAACAGTAGTCAGGATGTGGGGCAGAAAATAAATCAGGAGATAAAAAAGGCAATATTACAATAATCATCGGGGACTTCAATGTGCAGGTGAACTGGGTAAATCAAGTAGGTAATGGAACCCAAGAAAAGGAATCGTGGAATGTCTCAGAGATGGTTTTTTGGAGCAGCTTGTGATAGAGCCCACTAGGGAACAGGCCATTCTGGATTTGGTGATGTGTAATGAGGCAGACTTGATTTGGGAACTTAAGCTGAAGGAACCCTTTGGGAGCAGTGACCAGCACATGATAGAATTTACCCTGCAGTTTGAGAGGGAGAAGCTGGAATCAGCATTACATCTATTACATTTAAATAAAGGTAACAACAAAGACATAAGGGAGGAACTGGCAAGAGTTGATTGGAAAGGGAGCCTAACAGGGAAAACAGTGTAACAGCAATGGCAGGAGTTTTTGAGAGTTTTTCGGTAGGCACAACAGAAATTCATTCCATGGAGGAGGAAACATGCTAAGGGGAGGATGAAATATCCATGGCTGATGAGAGAAGTCAAGGACAGCATAAAAGCAAAAGAAGTAGTATACAAAATGGCAAGGATTAGTGGGAAGCCAGTGGATTGAGAAGCCTTTAAAAGCGAGCAGAGGACAACTAAAAAAGCAATAAGGGGGAAAAAGATGAAATGAGTGTAAGCTAGCTAGTAATATAAAAGAAGATAGTAGAGTTCTTTTTTCAATACATTGTATTCCATCTGCCACTTCTTTGCCCATTCTCCTAACCTGTCCAAGTCCTCCTGCAGTTGCCTACTTCCTTAATACTACCTGTCCCTCTACATATCTTTGTATCATCTGCAAACTTAGTAACTGTGCCTTCAGTTCCTTCCTCCAAATCATTCATGTATATTGTAAAAGGTTAGAGGCAAAAATAACCATTGGACCATTGGAAAATGAAGCTGGAGAAGTAATAATAGGGAACAAAGCAATGGCAGAAGAACTGAATAGTTACTTTGCATCATTCTTCACAGTGGAAGACACCAGTGGAATGCCAGAGCTCCAGGAGAGTCAGGGGGCACAGGTGAGTGTAGTGGCCATCATTAAGGAGAAGGTTTTGGGAAAACTGAATGGTCTGAAGGTGGACAAATTATCTGGACTGGATGGGCTACACCCCAGGGTTCTAAAACAGATAGCTGAGGAAATCATAGAGGCATTGGTGGTGATCTTTCAGGAATCACTGGAGACAGTGAGGGTGCCAGAGGACTGGAAAACAGCTAATGTAATACCACTGTTTAAAAAGGGAAGGAGACAGCAGACGGGAAATTATAGACCGGCTAGCCTGACTGGTCCTTGGCAAGAGTTTAGAATCCATTATTAAAGATGAGTTAGCGCTGCTTTGTCAAGGAAGGTCATGTCTGACAAATTTGTGAGAGTTCTTTGAGGAAGTAACAAGGAAATTAGATGAAAGAGAACCAGTGGATGTGATTTATTTAGATTTCCAGAATGCCTTTGACAAGGTGCCGCATAGGAGACTATTAAATAAGCTAAGTGCCCATGGTGTTAAGGGTAAGATCCTGGCGTGAGTAGAGGATTGGCTCACTGGCAAAAGGCAGAGAGTGGAGATAAAGAGGTCTTTTTCAGGATGGCAGCCAGTGTCTAGTGTTGTGCCTCAAGGGTCAATGCTGGTACCATAACCTTTTACAATATACATGAATGATTTGGAGGAAGGAACTGAAGGCAGTTACGAAGGTTGCAGATGACACAAAGATATGTAGAGGGACAGGTAGTATTAAGGAAGCAGGAGACTGCAGGAGGACTTGCACAGGTTAGGAGAATGGGCAAAGAAGTGGCAGATGGAATACAATGTGGAGAAGTGTGAGGTTATGCACTTTGGAAGGAGGAATGAAGGCATTCACTATTTTCTAAACGGGAAAGTGCTTAGGAAATCATAAACACAAAGGGACTTGGGAGTCATTGTTCAAAATTCTCTTAAGTTTAACGTGCAGGTTCTGTCGGCAGTTAGGAAGGCAGATGCAATGTTAGCATTCATGTCGAGAGGGCTAGAATACAAGAGCAGAGATGTACTTCTGAAGCTGTATAAGGCTCTGGTCAGACGCCATTTGAAGTATTGTGTGCAGTTTTGGGCCCCATATCTAAGGAAGGATGTGCTAACCTTGGAAAGGGCCCAGAGGAGGTTCACATGAATGATCCCTGGATTGAAGAGCTTGTCGTATGAGGAACGGTTGAGGATTCTGGGTCTGTACTCATTGGAGCTTGGAAGGATGAGGGGGGATCTTATTGAAACTTACAGGATACTGCAAGGCCTGGATAGCGTGGATGTGGAGAGGCTGTTCCCACCAGTAGGAAAAACTAGAACCAGAGGGCACAACCTCAGGCTAAAGGACGAGCCTTTAAAACAGAGATGAGGAGGAATTTCTTCAGCCAGAGAGTGGTCAGTCTGTGGAACTCTTTGCCACAGAAGGCTGTGGAGGCCAGATCATTGAGTGTCTTTAAGACAGAGATAGATAGGTTCTTGATTAATAAGGGAATCAAGGGTTATGGGGAAAAAGCAGGACAATGGGGATGAGAAAAAATTCATCGAATGAATGGTAGAGCAGACTCGATGGGCCAGTGGCCTAATTCTGTTCCCATGTCTTATGGTCTTATGACACTAGTTAGACCTCAGTTGGAGTATTGTGTACATTTCTGGGTGCCATACCGTTGGAACGATGTGAACGCATTGGATAGCGTGCAGAATATAAGATTGGTTCCAGGGATGAAAAACTTCAGTTATGAGGACAGATTGGAGAAGCTCTGATTGTTCTCCTTGGAGAGAAGACGGTTAAAAGGAGATGCTCAAAATCATGAGGGGGCTGGACAGTGTAGATAAGGAGAAACTGTTCCTGTTTGTAAAAGGATCAAGTACAAGAGGGCACAAATTTAAAGTAATTTGCAAAAGAAGCAAATATGATGAGAGAAAAAACTTTGTCATACGAGTAGTTTGGTTCTAGAATACACTGCCTGGAGGTGTGGTTGTGGCAGGTTTAATCAAAGCATTCAAGAGAGCATTAGGTAATTGTTTTTGTTTAGATAGTGTTCAAGGGAACAGGAAAAAAGCAGGAGAATGGCACTAAGTCATGATGCTTGTTTGGAGAGCCAGTGCAGACAAGCTGGGTCAAATGATCTCTGTGCCATAATAATTCTGTGATTCTATCTTGAAATGGTATACTAAATTTCTGTGCCTTTAACAAATGTTTGTATGAAAGACTGCTGTGCTAAGTATAAATTGGTATTCCAAGGTAAGAGCAATAAAGTAAATTAGCTGAAAAAAATACAGAAATGAGCATTTGTTAAAGGGGATTTGTTAGGTTGATGGAATTTGACTGATGCCTTGACTGAGAAACTGAATGCAAATTGGTCAGTTTTGCAAATTATACCAAAGATGGAGAGGTATTAAATTGATACCCGCAAATCGATACCATGAAACAGAAGTCATGGCCAGAGCAATGGGTGATGAAGTTCAATAAAGTAAAGTTAGACACTACATATTGAAAGGAACAATGAGTGACATTTTCTGTGAACTCTTATTGCAGTAACTTCTCTTAAGATGAAGTTGGTAGGGGTTTGTTACTAATGAACTTGGTGTGCAGTATGCAGTCCTTATAAAGCAGCAATTGATAAAGCAGATGCAGTGAATTATTAAATAAAAGCTGCAGGATACTTGATCCCATACACATCGCATTTGAAGCCAGTGTTGTCATTTCCACATGTGTACAATTCCAGCAGCGATCACTGGATTACTCTCGGGTGCAGGAACCATAGCCAGCTTCCCTCTTATAAATCCAGGGCCAATGAGGCTACTTTTTAATGTCTATACTTCTGTCCTATGATCATATAATTAAGAACAAGCTGGATAGTAGCTTGGACCTTCCTAGGGTTTGTGGATATTTGCTGTGGGAGCAGCAGCAAGAAGGTGGGCAGTGTATTCACCGGTATGGAAGCACCGTTGGGGGAGGGAGGTAGGGAGTACGGCTGCAGAGTATGGGAACACTACGGAGGGGTTGTGGGATACTGTTAAAAAATGTATTCAGCTTCCAAATCCGATTGCTATCTTGGCATTTCCCTCTGATCCTTGTCTCCCACTTCCTTTTCTGGAAGGTGTAGAGATGATCAGGTTGGACCTGATTGTAATGCAATCTGTGCTCCCTTTTCAGCTTCATAGGTTGGAAGATCAACTACTTGAAGCCCCTTGAGGACCGAGCTCCAAGCCCCAGGGAGTGAGGCAATATTTAACTTACTATGATTTTAGTATATTCTTGTGGGAGATTTCACAGGGTGATTTCCAAGGGCAGGTGGAAAGAGAAGGAAGGAAATTGTTTGGCAGCAGTACAAACCACAGCAGCAGGAGAGAGAGCAGAGGACAAAAGAACAGGTGCTTGTGTGGCTGTGACTCAAATGGCTCTTTGAATGGAGAAGAAGAACTTTTTAAATTGATTAACTGAGCAATGACTTAGAATTATGACCTGCATTAATCAAAACAAAACTAAATGCTTATTTAAGATATAGTTTTCTGTAGAAATGATTTCTTGGGAAAAATCTTTGAAAAGTAACAACTTGCATTTCTAGTTGTCTCAATCTCCTTTACAAATGAAGCACTTGGAAATAATTCCCCTGAGTTACAGATTGACCCCTGACCAAGCTCTAGAGTTGCTGTGAGCCAGACTCAGTATTGATTGTAAAGGTGGAAAGAGCATCAAAGGATTCGATGTTAGTTTGGGGATTGAGATAGGAGGCAGGTATGGCTGGGGATTGGGATGTGAAAGTGAATCAGGGTCAAGTTTAAAGTGAGAAAGTGAGAGGAATCCAGTCATCGAGGAGCAAAGACACCAGCTTTGCAAATCATTTTAAAGCTTCGGTTTCTGCAAACTTCAAAATGCAACTGTAAGATCTCATGGGCAAGCAAGCATAATTCCACCTACATTGGAGACCAAATCCAGAGGAGCCAACCGATCAGACAAATAAAATAATTAAAGACATTGCATTGATAAGTAAATGTGACCAGCTTCTATCTTTTGATAATTCAAAGATTCATTTTTGCAACAAATGAGCAGTTGGAACAAACAGAATTCAAAATCTCTTTAGTGCAGTTTTAATTATCTAGTAATTTGAGTTGAACTACTTGGGGTAGGCCTTGTGCGTCTGTGAAAGTATTTGAAAACAAAATACTTTGAGACAGTTGAGAGAAATAGAAGTATTTATGCCTATATTTTTCTCTTCATACTTTTCTTGTTCAAGCAGAGAATGCCTTGGATGAAAACGGGATTGCAGTAATGCCCAATGCAAACTGGGAGGATAACATTTCCCGGTTAGGTACATCGCAGCTTTCTGGACTCAACACTGAGTTCAACAACTTTAGATTGTGAATTTTTCCCTCGATCTTGACCCGCTTTTGTTTTTGTTTTGTTCCCCCACCCTCTCCCATGCAGCCACCTATCCCTTGATTTTCAATTTTGTCACCACTGAACACAGACCTTTGTTCTCTTTTTCATCCGTTCTGGTATTTTATGTGAATGCCATTATTAGCACTTCTTCAGTCTCCACCGTTAACATCTCCTTTGTCTTGTCCATGTTGTCAATTTCACCCTAGCTCTGAGCAAGCTCTGACTTTCCATCTGTCTGCAACTACATAATTCATTGCATTTCTATCTTCTGTCCTGTAGAAGGCTTATATGAACTCTGCTTCTCTCTCCACAGATGCTGCCTGGCATGCTGAGTTTATTTTGTTAGGACCTGTTATGGTTGAAAGTGCTAATTTTAAAAAGAGAGAACAGTGTCAGGCGGGGGTAGTGTGAGAGGAGCTCAGGAGTTAAATCTATATGTCTGCTTACAATGCGGAGTGAAACTTGAACGGTTTACATACCTGGCTCACAAAATCTGATGACCAGATTCTAAATTATACATTAAGTTTTGTGGTACTTTATTTTTCCTTGATTTGATTTATTATTGTCACATGTATTGGTATACAGTGAAAAGTATTGTTTCTTGTGTGCTATACAAATAAAATATACTGTTCATGGAATATATAGGGGAGAAAGAACAGAGGGGTGCAGAATATAGTGTTGCAGTCATATCTGGGGTGTAGAAAAAGATCAAATTAATATAAGGTAGGTCAATTCAGGATAGGAGTTGTTCTTGAATCGGTTGGTACATGATCTCGCTCTTTAATATCTTTTTCTTGATGGAAGAAGGTGAAAGAGAGTATGTCCAGGTTGCGTGGGGTCCTTGATTACACTGACTACTTTTCTGAGGCAGCAGGAAATGTAGGCAGAATCAATGGATGTGAGGCTGGTTTGCGTGATGCACTGGGCTACGTTCACACCCTTTGTAATTTCTTGCAGTCTTGGTCAGAGCAGGAGCCATACCAAGTTGTAATACATCTGGAAAGGATGCTTTCAATGGTGTATCTTTAAATGTTGGTGAGAGTTGTAGTGGACACGCCGAATTTCCTTAGCCTCCTGAGAAAATAGAGGTGTTAGTGGGCTTTCTTAATTATATCGTGGCATGGAGGGACTCGGGCAGGTTGTTGGTTTCTGGACACCTAAAAACTTGAAGCACTCAACCATTTCCACTTCGTCCTTGTTGATGTTGACAGGGGCATGTCCTCCACTATGCTTTCTGAAGTCAGTAACTATCTCCTTTGTTTTTTTGATATTGTGGGAGAGATTATTGTCGTCACACTATTTCATCAGATTCTCTGTCAGTCCTGTACTCCGTCTCATTGTTTGAGATCTGACCCACTATGGTGGTGTCATCAGCAAACTTGAAAATGGAGTTGGAGGGGAATGTGGCCACATAGTCATTCAAGTATAAGGAGTACACCTAGTTCAAGTAATCCATAATTATTTTATTTTACTAATGATTATGTTACTAAACTAATAATCAAGAGGCCTGGACTAATGTTCAATGAATCCTGCCACAAGATTTGGAAATTTAAATTTAAAGAAAATCTGGAAATAAAAAGTTGGTATGAGTGACCAAAATAAATTGTTCAATTGTCATAAAGTGCCAACTGGTTCAGTAATTAGGAAATTCAGTCCTTAGGAAAGGAAAGCTGCAGTCCTTATCCCGTGGTGCATGAATATAATTCCAGTCCAGTGGAACATAGTTGATACTTAACTATCCTCCAAATTGGTCAACCAAGCCTTTCATTTGTTAAGGATGGAAAATACATGCAATTATTCACCAACATATCACTGCAATGTTGCAAAGTGGTTTGTACGCAATCAGTTTCATTATGCAATGTGATTACTGTTAACAAACCAACCTTGAGAGAGATACTCATATCTAAGAATAAATAAAAGAAAGGGGTGGCACGGTGGCACAGTGGTAAGCACTGCTGGCTGACAGCATCAGGGACCTGGGTTCAATTCCCGGCTTGGGTCACTGTCTGTGTGGAGTTTGCACATTCTCCCTGCATCTGCATAAGTTCCTCCAGGTGCCTCGGTTTCCTCCCACTGTCCAAAGATGTGCGGGTTAGATGGATTGGCCATGCTAAATTGCCACTTAGTGTCAGAGGACTCATTAGGGTAAATGGGGGTAGGGCCTGGGTGGGATTATGGTTGATGGAGACTCGATGGGCCAAATGGCCTCCTTCTACATAAGAAATAGGAGCAGGAGTAGGCCATCTAGCCCCTCGAGCCTGCCCCGCCATTCAGTAAGATCATGGCTGATCTGTCGTGTCTCAGTTCCACATTCCCGCCCTCTCCCCATAACCCTTAATCCCCTTGCCTATCAAAAACCTGTCAACCCGCGTCTTAAAAATATTTAGCGAGGCAGCCCCCACCACTTCAACGGGCAGAGAATTCCAGAGAAGTTCCTCCTCAACTCCGTTCTAAACCGCCCCCCCTTTATCTTGAGGCTGTGCCCTCTAGTCCTACTATCCTTTCTGAGCAGGAAGAGCCTCTCCACCTCTATCCTATCCATCCCATTTATCATCTTATATGTCTCAATGAGATCTCCCCTCATTCTTCGAAACTCTAACGAGAACAAGCCTAGTTTATTCAGCCTCTCCTCATAGTTCAACCCCTTCAACTCCGGTAACAGCCTAGTAAACCTCCTCTGCACTCCCTCCAAGGCCAAAATATCCTTGCGTAAGTGCGGTGACCAAAACTGCACACAGTACTCCAGCTGCGGCCTCACCAATGCCCTATACAGCTGCAGCAAGACCTCCCTACTTTTATATTCAATTCCCCTCGCTATGAAGGCCAGCATCCCATTAGCCTTCCTGACCACCTGCTGCACCTGCAGGCTGGGTTTTTGCGACTCATGCACAAGGACCCCGAGGTCCCTCTGCACCGTCGCATGCTGCAGTTTTTTGCCACGTAAGTAATAGTCCTTCCTACCATTATTCCTACCAAAGTGGACAACCTCACGTTTGCCAACATTAAATTCCATTTGCCAGTTCCTGGCCCATTCGCCCAGTCTATCTAGATCCTTCTGCAGACTCTCCACACCCTCCGCACAATTTGCCGTTCCACCAATCTTGGTGTCATCAGCAAATTTCGACACCATACACTCGGTTCCCTTCTCCAGATCATCTATATAAATGGTAAATAGCTGAGGCCCCAGCACCGACCCCTGGGGCACTCCACTAGTCACCAACCGCCAATCTGAATAGCACTCATTGATCCCCACTCTCTGCCTCCTATTTGACAGCCAATCCCCTATCCACGCTAACACCCTACCCCCAACTCCATGCCCCCTGACCTTCTGTAATAACCTCTTGTGAGGGACCTTGTCAAACGCCTTCTGAAAATCAAGAAAGACCACATCCACCGGCTCTCCTCTCTCCACCGCCCTAGACGCATCCTCATAGAACTCCAATAAATTCGTCAGACATGACTTCCCCTTAACGAAACCGCGTTGCGTCTGCTCTATCAAACAATTCTGCACTATAGGATTCTATGATTCTATGATTCGACTTCAAAATAAATCTTCCTGTACTACAATGGGCTCCAAGCCATCTGTGAGGATTCCTGAGTGCCTGTCTCAGTATTCATTGAGAAATATTTAAAAAATTAATGCATAAAGAAACTACTGCAGATTCATGTTGGGTTGGGGAATGAAGGATTTGTCATATGAGGAGCAGTTGAGGAGTCTGGGTCTGTACTCGATGGATTTTAGAAGGATGAGGGGGGAATCTAATTGAAACTTACAGGATACTGAGAGACCTGGATAGACTGAACATGGAGAAGATGTTTCTGCTAGTGGGAGAGACGAGAATACGAGGGCTTCGGAGTGAAGGGATGCTCCTTTAAAATTTCTTCAGCCAGAGGATGGTGAATCTGTGGAACTCATTGCCACAAAGGGCTGCAGAGGCTAGGTCACTGAGTGTCTTTACGACGGAGATAGATTTAATCAATAAGGGGATCAAGAGTTGTGGGGAGAAGGCAGGAGAAGAGTTGAGAATCAAATCAGCCATGATTGAATGGTGGAGCAGACTTGATAGGCCGAATGGCCTAATTCTGATCCTATATCTTATGATCTTATGGGTTCAAGGCAAATGATCTTGATTGTGCTGAGAATAAAAATGGTTAATTTTGTCGTTTCAAGAGCATAGACCTTTGGATGTTTTTAGTTTTGAAAGTTGTTTTGTTCATGTACTCTGTATTCTGTGTTTTGCAGGTGATTAGCTGTGTATTCTGTGTTTTGCAGGTGATTAGCTCTATGAGCTCAGTAGCAGAACACTGCCTTCCCTCTCTACTTCGCACCTTGTTTGATTGGTACAGGCGGCAGAATGGAACAGAAGATGAATCCTATGAATATAGACCACGGTCAAGTACAAAATCAAAAGGGTAATTTATTTTCCTTTTTTCCCCGAAAGCCAGGGAACATAAAACAATCCATGGTTGCTTTTAAAAATTTATGCTATTATGATTGATAATTTTTTAAAAAAGATGAATTTCCTGCATGATTAATATAAATAAACTGATGGACAAAATTTTATTTTTTGAGACTTTGCTGTAACAAATAAAGTAAAATAAATATGGTGCAAACAGTCACCACACACAACAAACTAAAAAAAGGTACTTCTGCATTATCTAACTGATGCAGTCACAATAGGTCTTACAACCCCTCTCACTGTGTGACAAACTTTTGACCGATAGTAACATTGCTGGAACAAGTCCAAAACAATTCCCAGTTTTACAGCAGGCTCACTTTTCCCTCCCATGCCAGGCCCACTCCAAACGACTCCTTGTTCCTGAAATCCCCCAAATTCCTGTCTATTCCATCCCTTTATTTTGAATGGAAAACAAAGTCTCACAAGCATCCTTTTTGGCAGTTGATACAAAACATTTCTGCAACTTCTCAGCAGATCTACTTTTCCTCTGAGCCTGAAAAATATCTAATGTGGGATAGTGTGGAAAGGTGTGAAACCTGTCACTTTATTTCATTGGGATTCTGTTTGAGTTTCTCCCCCAAGGCAACCAGATTACATAGGTATGTCACCCAGCTGGGGCACTTCCAGAATCCGATATGTTATATTAAGTTTAACACAGTATTTTTAACTGGAACTACCTTGTAAATTAGTTCAACAACAATATTATTAAATGTTTAATGTAAATTCCCAAGAATGTCATATTTATGTATTTATTGTTGTCTCCCGTAAATGTTAGTAAACAGTCAAGTCCCAGTTCTGTGGTAATATTAATGTATCATCTCATTACAATAACATTTGTAACAGTACCTTAGAAGAGAATGAGGTGAATTTATGTTTTTGTTCCTTTTGTCTCTGAGAAACCATTCAGTCTCTGCTAAAGACTCCATTTCCTAAAATGGGAGTATGAGAAATGATGGATTTGATGCAATAGTCTCAATACTACTTGAAAATTTCTTGGGTGGCTTACTTGACTTGTTATTAGACCTTCTCAGGAGTTACCCACAGACCAGACAGGGTAAAGATTTCCTTCACTAAAGGACTTTAATGAATCCGATGGGATTTTGCAACAATCCCAGAAAATGCTGGAAAAGATGAGCAGGCCTGACAGTATCTGTGGAGAGCAAATAGAGCAATTTTTTGAGTCTGGGTGATCCTTTGTCAAGGGCAGAAGCTTTCTGTCTGCCTTGAACTCCTCCTCTCAGCACTGGGCAGGAAATGACCCTTAACTGGCCACAACCACCTCAATTTCAAGAGCAGGCTGGTCACCCCACCTCTTTCAATCATAATATTTTTGGCAGGAAAGCATCGGGAAAGCCACCCGGGAAATTTTACTTGCCTCCCCAGCATCCAAACCGTGCAAGTAGGATATTGTAAGATTCTGCCTCATGTTTCTGGATGCAGGCCTCTGGACTACTAGTCCTGTGCTGCTCTGTCCTATGTTTTTCCATTGGAAATTCTTCTATTGTAGAAGAGACAATAATAATTTGTTGTAAAGTCTGTTCTTTTGAAAAATGGGAACGTTGTTTTTGTGGTGAAGTTTTGTTCCAAAAGTTTGCCCTCGAACAGTAATAATACTTGAGTACTTAGTAAACATTTTGCACAAAAAACATGCGGCAACAAAATTGGGTGGCTGCTCAAAGGATACTTATTATTTAACCTTCAATGGAAAGTATTACTTTAACAATGTCCCTGTTTATTTAAATAACCTGTAGTTATTGTAACAGAATATTTCAATAATGATCCCAACAACAACTTTTCCTTTGTAACCTTTTATGAATTATAATCCACATTGCTTTGAATACAGCTACCTTTATTGGTAAAGTAAAGCTCATGGGAGACAGGGTAACATGGTAAACTGGATAAAATTTATTTTAGTTTATTTGTTACAGCAAAGCTCATGGGATACAGGGTAATGTGGCAAACTGGATAGTAACAGGAAACAAAGGGTTGATGGATGTCCTTGCGAATGAAAAGTTGTTTAAAGTAGTGTTCCACAAGGCTCTGTGTTGGGGCTCTTGCTGTTTGTATGTATATTATAAATTAATGATTTGGACATGAATGTTGGGGGGATCATGATTGGAAAATTTGCAGATGACACAGTGATTGGTCGAGTAGTGAATATTGTATAGGATAGCTGTAATCTCCAGTGCAATTTAGATGTGTTGGTGGAGTGGGTGGTAAAGTGGCAGATGAATTTTAACATAGAGAAATGTGAGGTAATGCATTTAGGGATGTCAAACAATTATAGGGACTACATAATAAATGGGAATATGCCAAGAGGGATAGACGAAGTGAGAGATTTTGGTGTGCAAGTACACTGGTTCCTAAAGGCAACAGTTCAAATAGATGAGATTGTAAAGAAGGCATATGAATGCTCCCCTTCATCAGCATATAAAAGTAAGGTATGGAATTACATAAAACATCCTTGCTATAATTTTTCTATGATTCTGTGGTTTATTTCTGAGGTATCTCAGTTATATAAACAGATCTCTGCTGAGAAATTTGGCTAGTGGGGAGATTAATATGGCAATATTATGGAGTGAACTATTATACAGTAAATAGAAACAGAAGGTCTAAGGTTAAAAAAGATTAAGAACCTGCTCTTATGCTAACAGAAACAACAGCAGCTTGAATTTATACAGCATCTTCAATGTGGTAAATTATCCTGGGATGCTTCACAGATGTGGATGTGCTGGCGTTGGGCTGGGGTAAACACAGTAAAAAGTCTGACAACACCAGGTTTTAGTCCAACCGATTTATTCGATAGTAAACTCACAAGCTTTCGAGGAACTCTCCATTCACCTGATGAAGAGGGAGTCCCCTCGAAAGCTTGTGAGTTTACTATCAAATAAATCGGTTGGACTAAAACCTGGTGTTGTCAGACTTTTTACTATGCTTCACAGAACCATTCTAAAGCAAACGTTTGTCACGCATTTCAAGATACTAAGGCAGAAAACTAGAAGATTGGGAAGAGAGCTTAGTTTTAAGGAGAAAAGGGAGATTTAGGGAGAGAATTCCAGGGCTTTGGGTCTTAGAACATAGAACATTACAGCGCAGAACAGGCCCTTCGGCCCACGATGTTGCACCGACCAGTTACAAAACAATGACCCACTAACCTAAACCAATCCCTTCTCGTCCATAAACTTGGAATCTAAAGGCATTTGCATCCATGATGGAGCAATTAAAATGAAAATGTTGAGGAGGCTGGGATTGGAGGAGAGCAGTTGTTTTGGAGACTTGTGGGCTGAAGATAGAGAGAAAGAAGAGTGAGGCCATGGAAGGATTTGAAAACAAGGAAAAAAAGGATTTTAAAATTGAGTCATTGATTAACTGTGAGCCAACATCAGCAAGCTCAGTGGTGGTGGTGGGCAAATGAGATTTAGAATGTAGGATGTGGGGATATGGCGAGGTCATTACAAATGATGCATTGGCCACAGTTAGGAGGATGGTGTGGTCATCTGTGTCAAAGGCTGAAGACAGGAGAAGGAACAGTTTACCTTTGCCATAAATGCATAGGGTGTAATTTGTGACTTTGATAAAAGCATTGTGTCAGGGACTGAATCATGGTTAGCCGCATTTGATTCTGGAGATCTGGAGAAAATGGGCATAGATTTTGGAGGTACCAACACGATTGAGGACTTTGAAGAGAAAAGGGAGGTTGCAGATGGGACTGTCATTTGCAAAAATGGTGATTTCAGAGGTTGGCTTTTTTGAGGCAGGTGTAATATGGGACATTTAAAGGAAAGAGGGCCATTATCCAAAGTAAATCATTAATATCCTCACACTTGTTGGTGAAGTTGGAGGATGGGCAGAGGGGTTCAAGAAGATAATTTGCAGTGGGCAAAAGAAGGTACGCATTATGTTTGCATTCAAGGAGATTCCCGGAATTCTGAGCATTTTTGACATACAGAGGATCCAATAGTGCTTTATATGGCCCAGCTAAAACTGGTGATGAATGGCTGAACCAGATGTCCTCTGTATCTGTCCCTAGGTCTTAAGAAATTGGAATTGAAGGTTATGCTGCTAGAATGGCCAAGATGATAAAAAATAATGGTTTTACTAGGGACTGTGGCGTTAAAGATGGAGGTGAAGATGTGATTGAGCACATAAACAGCCACAGAAATGCACTGAATTTGGAATCAGAAGCTAAACAGTTGGGGTTTTGAAAGTACAGTTGTAAGTGAATTGGGTTAGAGTTTCCTTCTAGGGAAGCAGGATTTGTGGGGGAACCGTAGGATGGTTACAACCGAGAAGGAGGCTGTTTGGCCCATCAAGCCCGTGCCAACTCTCAACAAGAGCAACCTATTTAGTCCTACTCATTAGAAGTCACAAGAGGTTATTGCAGAAGGTCAGGGGACATGGAGTTGGGGGTAGGGTGTTAGCGTGGATAGAGGATTGGTTGTCAAATAGGAGGCAGAGAGTGGGGGTCAATGGGTGCTATTCGGATTGGCGGTTGGTGACTAGTGGGGTGCCCCAGGGGTCGGTGCTGGGGCCTCAGCTATTTACCATTTATATAGATGATCTGGAGGAGGGAACCGAGTGCAGGGTGTCGAAATTTGCTGATGACACCAAGATTGGGGGAAAGGCAAATTGTGCGGAGGGTGTGGAGAGTCTGCAGAAGGATCTAGATAGGCTGGGCGAATGGGCCAGGAAATGGCAAATGGAATTTAATGTTGGCAAGTGTGAGGTGGTCCACTTTGGTAGGAAGAATGGTAGGAAGGACTATTACTTACGGGGCGAAAAACTGCTGCAGGTGACGGTGCAGAGGGACCTCGGGGTCCTTGTGCATGAGTCGCAAAAACCCAGCTTGCAGGTGCAGCAGGTGGTCAGGAAGGTGAATGGGATGCTGGCCTTCATAGTGAGGGGGATTGAATATAAAAGTAGGGAGGTCTTGCTGCAGCTGTATAGGGCATTGGTGAGGCTGCAGCTGGAGTACTGTGTGCAGTTTTGGGCGCCGCACCTGCGCAAGGATATTTTGGCCCTGGAGGGAGCGCAGAGGAGGTTTACTAGGCTGATACCGGAGTTGAGGGGATTGAGCTATGAGGAGAGGCTGAATAAACTAGGCTTGTTCTCGTTAGAGTTTAGAAGAATGAGGGGAGATCTCATTGAGACGTATAAGATGATGAATGGGATGGATAGGATAGAGGTGGAAAGACTCTTCCCGCTCAAAAAAGACAGTAGGACTAGGGGGCACAGCCTCAAGATAAAGGGGAGGCGGTTTAGAACGGAGTTGAGGAGGAACTTCTTCACTCAAAGGGTGGTGAATCTCTGGAATTCTCTGCCCGTTGAGGTGGTGGAGGCTGCCTCGCTAAATATTTTTAAGAAGCGGGTTGATGGGTTCTTGATAAGAGAGGAGATTAAGGGTTATGGGGAGAGGGCGGGAAAGTGGAACTGAGCCACAACAGATCAGCCATGATCTTATTGAATGGCGGGGCAGGCTCGAAGGGCTAGATGGCCTACTCCTGCTCCTATTTCTTATGTTCTTATGTTCTTATGTTCCTTGGAGCCTGGCATGTTTTCCCCCTTCAGAAATGGAATGCCAGCACTTGCCACTAACCTTGGAATCTGCTTGCCAAGGTGTCAAAGGGTTTTCCTGGAAATCTCCTCGGCAATTAATTCTAATGAGAGTCCACTTTGCAATAATTATTAAAATTAAATAATTGCAATTGATTAGTCAGTCCATGTACAGAAGCATGAAACACACCAAGTGCAAGTATTTTCAATATCTGTAAAGCAGAATTGTGAAAAATCAGCAATTGTTGATTTGATATTTCACTAATTTGTTTTTCTCTTTTTTTAGGGATGAACAACATCGTGATAGAGATTATCTGCTTGAGAGAAGAGACTTAGCTATAGATTTCATTTTCTGTTTAGTTTTAATAGAAGTTTTAAAACAGGTAAGCTAGTTTTGTTTAGCCAATTCAGCTGCCATTTTTAATACATTGTGTTTACACTCTAGCTTCACCTCCACCGCAGAAGGCCATTTAGACTAAAGACATGCCCATGTAGACATGTAGAAAGGGTCCGTTATGAAAACAACCTAGAGCACAATCTGATCTATATAAAATCTGTGGAATAAGTAACTTACTGGATATGGCAGAGAAGGAAGATGAGTGTGTTTAAATAAGTGACTTGTTAATATTAACCATGGATAATAGCATCATTGTGGGTGAACCATGTTTCTAAAACGTTCCATGGCTACAGAATCCAAAAGACTCAGAAGCGCTCTATTTTATGACTCCTTGATGACTCCATGTTAAATCACCCACCAGTCTTTGGCTATCCTGGTCCTAAACTCTTGATTTGCTTCCTAAACCTCTTTGCCTCTGCACCTGTCTTCCTCCTTTGAAGACCCTTCATAAAACCCTGCCCAAACTTTTGGTCAACCCTCGTAATATTTTCCACTTGATATCAATTTTTTTCTGAATCGTTTTGGGTTGTTCTTCTGTGATGAAGATATTATGCAAATAAAAGTTGTTGCTTCCATACCAGTAGTGTTCATCATAAAAGTTGCATCTCACTTTTTATTTCTGCAAAATTAGGTACCAACATTAAGGAATGATTATGGATATTTTAATTATTCATTTTTTTAAATTAATGGCCAAAATTTTGGGGGGGAAATAAATAATCAAAATGATAACCAACCTAAGCAAAAATGTTTACATTTGTGGGAATAAGATTTCATCTTTTCCAATCATGTGTTTTTCTGTATATTGCTATCTTTCATTTATTCCAAAATGTGTGTATAATACATACTTAATATTAAATCAAATAGCAATACTTTCACAGACAGAATCCTGCGGCGATTAATTCATATCCTGCCTCCCAAAAACATATCAACTAGGTATAAGTCAGAAATGTGATGGAATACTTGCCTGGATGAGTGAAGCTTCAACAACACTGAGGAAGCATTCCACCATCCTGAACAAACATTCACTTCTCCTCCTCTGACATGTGGTGGCAGCAGTGTGTACCATCTAAAAGGTGCATCACAGGAACTCACCAGTCTTCTTAGAGAGCATCTTCCAAACCCACAATCTCTCCCATCTAGAAGGACCAGGGCAATGGATGCATGAGAAGACCACCACCAAGATGCCCTCCAAACCACTCACTAACCTTTACTTGGGAATATAAATTGCAATTCCTTCACTGTTGTTGTGTTCAAATCCTGAAACTCCCTCTTTAACAGCACTGTGGTTGTACCTGCACCACATGGATTGCAGCGGTTCAACAAGGCAGTTCAGCACCACTTTTTTGAGGGCAATTTGGCATCATCAATAATGCTGATCTGTCTAACAATATCCACATTTCTTTGTTCATTCTTGGGACATGGGTGTTGTTGGTTGGCCAGTATTTATTGCCCATCTCTAGTTGCCTTAGACTGGGCCATTTCTGAGGGCAGTTGAGAGTTAACCACATTGCTATGGCTCTGGAGTGACATTTAGGCCAACTTTGGAAAGGATGGCAGATTTCCTTCCTTAGAGAACATTATGAACCAGATGGGTTTTTCTGACAATCAACAACAATTTCAAGTTCATCAGTAGATTCTTACTTATAGATTTTTTTTATTGAATTGAAATTCCACCATTTGCTATGGTGGGATTCAAACCTAGGTCCCCAGAACATGAGCTGAGTTTCCAGATTAATAGTCTACTGATAATACCACAAACCCATCACCTCCTTTCTTCACATACTGTTAACAAAAAAAAGTGCCTTTTACTTGTATCTACATTTGAAATAGAAAGGTATAAAATGCTGATGCTTAGAAGAGGTGGGGTGAAATTATACTGTTACATTTTGTTAAGGAAATATGAGGGATTAGGGTGGAATAATTTTTTTTTGTAAAGTCTTAAACTCACTGAAGCATAGCAGTTATGATTTGTAAGGGGATGGAGAAAGTACATTTTCACTCGTCCATGTAGCAGAGAAACATGCTACCTGGATTACCTACAGTTTAGAAACATACATTCCGTAATAATGCTGATGAGTTGATTGCTTTACAGATTCCTCTTCATCCAGTGCCAGATGCTTTAGTACATGAAGTTCTGAACTTGGCTTTTAAGCACTTTAAACACAGGGAAGGGTAAGTTGGCTTTCTGCCTTCACAGTAAGTGTTTTATGTACAAGTCTGTGGCTGCTTGCTGAAATGTACTGCTTTGCCAATATTCGATGTCAAACTCTCATTACCCACGCAAGTTCAATTAATCTTTAACTGATGTGTGGAATTCTGTAGTGAATAGTGTTCCCTTAGTTAATAACCATTCAATTACAATGTCATTTACTAGTTAACAAAATGTTTCAAGGCCCTTCTCAGAGAGGTGAATTAGGGAACAAATACGGAATTACGAAAGGAAATTGGGAGGAGTCGCTAAAAATTTGGTGCAATAAATAAACTTAAATAAGGTTTTTAAAAGTGGGCAGAGAGGTGGAGAGATAGAGGTTTCAATAGTTTTGGAATGTCTGACCAAAATACCTGTGACCAAGTAGTAAGGAAAATTACTAGAAAAGTTGGAGCTGACAGACCAACAGTTGTGACTGATTTGGGGCTTAACAACATTTCAGAGATGGGGTGAGCAGGTCTCTAAAGGAATTTGTGGACAAAGGATTATAAACTTAATTAATAATACAAAATGCTGGGGAAAAAAAAGTCAGCAGGTCAGGCAGCATCTGTGGAGAGAAATCGAGTTAAAGCTTCAGGTCGATGATCTTTCATCAGAAAATCACTGTCCATATCTGATCTCAAACTAAATCTGACTTGTCTGTCAGTTCTGATTGAAAGATCATTGAGCTGAAAAGTCGACTTTGTTTCTTTGCACAAATTCTGCCAAACCTGTTGTGTTTTTCAAGCATTTTCTGTTCTTATTTCAGATTTCTTGCATTTGTAGTACTCTTCTGTTGAAGAAGAAAGATGCGCCTCTGAAAGAAGTAATCAGTGAATCACTAGAACAGTATAGCAGAAAGCTGTTCTCCTCACTGACCAATATAGCAGGTGGAATTGATGTTTGAATAATAAGAGGAAGGAGGCATGATTAATCAGATAAGTCACATGAATTTACAAAAGGGAAATCATGCTTGACGACTGTATTGGAATTTTTTGAGGATGTAACTGTAGAGTTGACCAAGGTGGACCAGTGGATGCAGTTATTTAGACTTTCAGAAGGCTTTCGACAAGGTTTCACATTGAATCAAAGAATCCTACAGTGTAGAAGGAGGCCATACGGCTGATCAAGCCTGCACCAATCACAATCCCACGTAACAGACTACTATGTAAAGTTAAGGGATTCAGGTAATGTCTTGAGATGATTAGAAATCTGGGTTAGCAGATTGGAAACAAAGAGTTGGCATAACTGATTGGCAGGCAATGGGGTACCGCAGAAATCTGTGCTAGGACCCCAGCTGTTCACATTATATATTAATAATTTGGAAGAAGGAAATAAATGTATTATTTCCAAATTTGCAGATGATTCAAAGATGGTGGAAGGGTGAGCTGTGAGGAGGGTGCAAAGATACTTCAGCATGATTTGGACACGTTGAGTGCGTGGGCATATGCATTATAGATGCAGTATACTGTAGATAACTGTGAGGTTATCCACTTTGATCACAATAATAGGAAGACAAATTATTACTTGAATAGGTGGATATTCAATGAAACCTTAGATTGCAGGCAGTAAAGAAGGCAAATGGTATGTTAGCCTTCATAACGATACGACTTAAGTATAGGAATAGAGATGTTTTATTGCAATTGTATAGGGCATTGATAAGGCTGGAATCTGAAACAAAAACAGAAAATTCTCGAAAATCTCAGCAGATCTGGCAGCATTTGTAGACAAAGAATAGAACTAACATTTTGAGTCTGGCTGACCGTTAGCTCTACTCTCTCTCCATAGATGCTGCCAGACCTGCTGAGATTTTCCAGCATTTTCTTTTTTGTTGTTGTTGAACAAGAAACGACAGACTGGTTAGCTTAACATGTCATAGAGAAACTTCTGGAACCTATCATTAAGAATGTTATAGCGGGGCACTTGGAAAATCTCAATGCAATCAAGCAGTGTCAGCATGATTTTGAGAAGGGGAAATTATGTTTGACTAATTTATTAGAGTTCTTTGAGGAAGTAACAAGCAATATAATTAAAAGGAAAATCTGTGCATGTGATGTACTTAGATTTTCAGAAGGCATTTCACAAGATGCCATATCAAAGGTTATGGCACAAAATAGGAACTTGTGGTGTAGAGAGCGACATACTAATATGAATAGAAGATTGGTTAGCAGAGGGATAAATGGAAATTTTCAGGTCCTTTCCATAACCCCACACACAATAGGAGGCGTAAATGGGTAATTTTCAGGTTGGCAAGATGTGACGAGTGGCATGCAATAGGGATCAGTGCTCGGGCCTCAACTATTTGCAATTTATATCAATGAATTGAATGAAGGGATAAAATATATTGCTGAATTTCCTAATGACCTAAAGATAGATAGGAAAGTAATTGTGATGAGACATAGATAGGTTAAGTGAGTGGGGGAAAAAAATTGCTAGATGGAATTTAATGTGACAAGATGTAAACTTATCCGGTCTCGCAGGAAGAATAAAAAATCAACGTATTATTTAAATGGAGAGAGATTTGCAGAACTCAGTGGTACAGAGAGATTTGGATGTTCTGGTATATCAATCACAGGAAGTTAGTATGCAGGAACAATAAGTGATTAGAAAAGCAAATGGGGTGTTGTTATTTAATATATATGGGGAATCAAATATAAAAGTAGAGATGTTTTGCTATAGTTGTAAAAGGCATTGATGAGAATGCATTGAAGTCTTAGATTGCAGAAGGAGGCCATTCTGCTCATTGGGGTCTGCACTGATGCTCCAAAAGAGCATCTTAACTAGGTCCTTCCCATAATCCCATGCATTTACCTTGGCTAATACTACACATCTTTGGACACCAAGGGATAATTTAGCTTGGCCAATCCACCAAACCTGCACATCTTTGGACTGTGGGAGGAAATCAGAGCACCTGGAGGAAGTCCACGTTGACATGGATAGAAAGTGCCAAGTCCACACAGGAATGAAACCCAGGTCCGTGGCGCTGTGAGGTAGCAGTGCTCGTCACCATGCCACCCTGTGTTCGGTTTTGATCTCTATTTGAACAGTTTGCCGTTCTCCTTGTTAGAAGTAGTTTGCAGAAGGTTCACTCAACTGATACCTAGGTTGGGGGTTTATCTTACGAGGATAGGTTGTACAAGCTGGACCTATGCCTATTGGAGTTTAGAAGAATGTAAGGTAATCTTATGGAAATGTATAAGATCTTAAAAGCACTTGACAGGTTGGATGCTGAAATTATGTTTCCTCTTGCGGAGAAGACTAGAACTAGGGGTCTCCTGCTTAAGACTGAGACGAGAAGAAGGCCGAATGGCCTACTCCTGATTCATATGTTTGTATGAAATTGCATACTGCAGGATCAGAGCTATGTCAGTTCATTGAGCCAAATGGCCTTTTTCTGTGTTGTAGCAATTATATGATTCTGTTCTATGTTGGAAATCTGAAATAAAAGCAAAAGTTCTGGAAAACCTCAGCATCTGGAGAGAAAAACAGAGTTAACATTTCAGATTGAGTTAGCTTTCATTAGAACTTATGATGAAAGATCACTTTACCTGAGGCATTTATTCAATTTTTCTTCTGACCTATTATTTGCATTGTGTGTACATATTATTTTATATGAAAGTGTTTTGTTAATGATTGAGTAAAACTTTTCCCTTGGTTATTGACTCTTAATTCCACTTTTCTTGTGTTTGGAGGTTGTAAGGTTGCCAGATTAAAGATTTTATCCTTGGTCCAAGCAGAGTATTTTGAAAGGCATATTTGAAATTGACAAATGATTACCATAAGCCTGAACAGTTTATTTTCTCATGCAGATTAAGGATCTGTTCTGCTACAGGTTAAGCCAGGGCTATTGTAAATATCACATTTTGGCTGTGACAGGTCTGCATCAGGCAGGTTATCCCGTGCTTGTTAGTTTTGTTTGTAATGTGATATAAACAGATTTAATTTGATGGGGGCTGATGGGAAACATTCAGATGTACAGCAGACTGGGCAGTGTGTGAAAGATGCTGTTCTTGTTACATTTGCACTTTAGGTGCAAATTTCATTCAGGTATTTAACTGGGCTTCATATTTATATTTTGAAGTATTTCGGTATTCTCAGTACACGTGAATCTGATTCTAAGTATGTAATTTCCACAGTCACTAAAGCTTATTTCTCTTATTTTCTTCTCTTCCTTTTCTGAGCATTGCATTTAAGCCCAGAATTGCCAATGTGCACCCTTGTTTGCAGGAATTAGTCATTGGCAGTTGGGAATGAAAATTCTGAGTTAATTGTTTTGACCGCACCCCAGGATTGCATGATTCACTTAATTTGAAAATTTTCTCCCCAGTGGAATATGACATGTTTTTATTTATAAACAAATTTTCTGTGATGGTGTCTATTTTCTTTCTTTTGCTGTCTATGATTGTGACTGGATTCTATGTTGTTTTCCAAATAAGAAACATACAGAACAGCTACAGAAACTGTCAGTGGAGTGGGGCAAACTACTTAAGTATTTGTTCATGTCAATGCCAATGATATGGGGAGGATTCAGATTCTTAAGCAAAAGTTCTGGGTGTGAAGAGGTTGAAGAAACTGGATCTTGAAAGTATTAATCTCATGGTTGCTAATTGTAACAATTTTCAGGATTTTATGCTAAGTATTCTAGATATAGCTGCTCATTCCCACCTTCACGTTTCATGCATGAAGAGCCCCTTTCATCGTCCAGTATGTAATTCGATAATGGTATGACCTGGGGAGATTGAAAAGTACTCGTATCACGATGACACAAAAATTTCAAACCATAAACTGTTTTACTTTTCATGTGATAGGTGAATGGATTTTACTCAACTTCCAAAATGTGAATGGTTACCTTTATTACAATGTTATTGGAAAGATATTAAAAAGATGCCACCACCTTCTCTTGAGGTATACGGTCACTCTCCAGCTAAGCAATTTGAGAATTAGCTGGTTATTGCTTTTCTTTACCTTGCTGCTGAAACCCTCGTGCTTACTTTGCCTGAGAAACTAAATTAAGCCCCTAAATTTGTGAGGTCCAATGCTTGTCCTCCTGAGCTGTCATAGGTCAGTTCTGATGTGTGAATTTGAGACCCTCAATATTAGCTTAGTGTAAATGGAATAAGAGGAAAAATAAGCTATTTTTGCGCAATGCCAAACAATATTTGTGCATTGCACAGAGCTAACTCAACCCTAGCTGCAAACCTTTTGTTTACTAATTGCCACCCAAATTCTTTTGCTGTTCAGCCTGGATTTAGCCCTGCTGTTTTGATGTTGTGACAAAATGCAGAGTTCAACATTTTGGAAAAAGTATTTGGTTATATAGGTAAAATCCAGGTCATTGCACTAATAATTTCAATCCATAGTTAATAGGGAGACAAGCTTATTGCTATATACATGCTATAGGAAGGAAAGGTTCAAAGTATCCTCACAAGCTCAGAATCCTAGAACTCATCATCAGCAGTAGCCACTCTAGAAGAAGATTGAAACCACCACCTTTTCAGGGACATCTTGGATGGGCAACGAAGTCCAGCCTTTCTTGTGAAGCGTACATCTCAAAAAAAGAAAATAATACAAGAAAAACTCATTTAATCTGTATGCCTAACTCTGAGGCAAGACTGGACTGTATTGACAATTGGACAATTGATCCGAATGGTGGGCTGGGACACGTCATTAAGGGAAGGTTAACTGGAGCTGTAATGAAAAGTTTAAACTAATAAGGAAGAATACACTGTGTGGAAGGGAGAGTAATATAGGTAATAGAGAAGGTGAAATAGGTTAAGTTTGACAAAAAAAAATCAAAATGTGGAAAAAGAAAAAGGAACATTTGCAAAATCAAGAGAATTGGCCAAAACAGTTTACTCAATCATTAACGGCAAAACACTTCCATATAAAATGATACGTATGGACAGTGCAAATAATAGGTCAGAAGAAAAATTGAATTAATTGCACAGAGTGTGACAGAAAATGAAGAACTTGGCTGATTGTTAAAAATAGAAAATCATGATACTAGAAATATGTATTAGAATAGGCAATTGAATACACTTAAGAATTTCAAGAATTATAAGAAAGAAAAGGAAGAGAGATAGGACTTTGGCCTGGATTTTAGGCAGAGGCAGGGCCGCACCCAACCCCAGGCTTAAAAGTAGAGGTCTGGGCCAATTTTATGGCTGAAGAACCACTATTTGCATAGGAACAGGATTCTGGCCCTATGTGTGAACAAGTCTTTTGACCCCAAGTGCGAGAAGGTGTGAGGAAGTACTTCCTCTGAGAACTGTCCAAACTGATGCTAGTCCCAGCAGTGCAATTCGAAATGGTGGCATGCAGGAATTGAGGAACCATGGATTCCAATACACTGGGATAAAAAGACAGAAGAATATTTGCTACATTCAACCCCTTTTCAATTAATATGTTGCTACTTCAACAGAGAAGTATTGTTTAATCTGATTTTGGCTAATGTGATAGAGTAGTTTTGTTTCTGAAACAATGGAGAACAGGAAGCATGCAGTCACCACGATATAGTTATATAGTTAAGTATAAACCTATTTAAGTCAATACAAATTGAGGGCAAGAGTACTTTACTAATAACAATGCAGTTACAACAAGATGAAATGAATAGATTAAATGAATAGACAATTAAAAATAATACCATAGATCAGCAATGGAAAGTGTTTGAATAGTAGATGGAAAAGATATGAATCAATTATTTTTCAGGAAGCAAAAAAAGGGTGTAGTAAAAGCTGCAGCCCCATTGATAATTAGGGAAATTAAATTAGATTATGTCAAAGATGAATTTAATAAAGTCATTTGATACTTGCATGACTGATTAAAAAGATGAAGGAAACTTTGTATAGGGCATGTTTATTGCAAGAGGCTAGGATTGTTAGTGGCTGCTCAGAAATTGAGAAATTTGTAGCGAACATAGAATACTACGGCACAAACAGGCCCGTCGGCTCACAAGTTGCGCCGATCATATCCCTACCTATCAGGCCTATCTATAACCCTCAACCCCATTAAATCCCATGTCCTGATCCAGAAGTCTCTTAAAAGACCACAATGAGTTCGCCTCCACCACCACTGACGGCAGCCGATTCCACTCACCCACCAGCCTCTGAGTGAAAAACTTACCTCTGACATCTCCTCAGTACCTACTCCCCAGCACCTTAAACCTGTGTCCTCTCGTAGTGACCATTTCAGCCCTGGGAAATAGCCTCCGAGAATCCACCCTATCTGTACCTCTCAACATCTTATAAACCTCTATCAGGTCGCCTCTCATCCTTCGTCTCTCCAGGGAGAAAAGACCTAGCTCCCTCAACATATCCTCATAAGGCATGCCACCCAATCCAGGCAGCATCCTTGTAAATCTCCTCTGCACCCTTTCAATAGCTTCCACATCCTCCTTGTAGTGAGATGACCAGAACTGTGCAAGGTACTCCAAGTGGGGTCTGACAAGGGTCTTATAAAGTTGCAGCTTTATCTCCCTACTCCTAAACTCAATCCCTCGATTAATGAAGGCCAGTATACCGTACGCCTTCTTGACCACATCCTCCACCTGTGAGGCTGATTTAAGAGTCCTGTGGACCTGGACCCCAAGGTCCTTCTGATCCTCTACACAGTTAAGAGTCCTACCCTTGATATTATAAGTGGAGTGAGAAAGTGGCAGAATTTTTTTACATGCACTGGATTTCATGAAAAAGGCAGTTATTTAAATTATTGCCCTATCAAATATGGATGTAGGTTATTGGTAAAACTGATTTGATCATGGCGGATTGATGTTTGACAAACAGATTGTAGATTCTGAGGAAGCTTGGAAAGAAGCTGTGACCAGAATTTTTAAAAATTCAGCAAAAAGTCAAACTACTGGTGGCAAAGGAAAAGTAGACAAGGTTAATCTAAGAAATTGTAGGCTAAGTCTTAGTTCAGTTGTTGGTAAACTCCTAGAGGTTGCACAGTATGATGAAATGACTAAGCACTTGGAGAAATATAGACATTTAGGAGGAGACCATATAGTTCTTTCAACATGTATCACTATTCAGTGAGATCATAGTTAATCGATGACCTAACTTCATGCATTTGCCCTTTCCCCATGTCCCTTAATACTTTTGGTTAACAAAAGTTTATCATGTTCAGATTTAAGATTAACAATTGACCTCACAATTGACCATTTCAAAAGAGTCCCAAACTTCTACCACCCTTTATGATTTCACTCCTCAAGGTCTGGCTTTAATTTTTAGGCTGTGCCCTCTAGTCCCAGAATCTCTGACCATTGGAAATAGTTTCTCTCAATCTACCCTATCTATTCCTCTTAATTTCTTAAAGGCTTTGATCAAAACATTCCTTAATTTTTAAATTCCAGGGATTGCAACCCTAATGTTTGTAAAGCCATCTCGCCCAAGTATCGCAGTGGGAAGTGTGAATAGAGTCAATGGATGGGAGACTGGTTTGCATGATGGATTGGGCTACTTTTACAATCTTTTGTAGTTCCTTGAGATCTTGGGCAGAGCAGGAGCAATACCAAGCAGTGATAAAACCAGATAGAATGCTTTCTATGATGCATCTGTAAAAGTTGGTGAGAGTTGTAGTTGACACACCAAATTTTCTTAGTCTTCTGAGAAAGTAGAGGTATTGGTGGAATATCTTAACTATACTGTTGGCATGGGGGGCCAGGACAGATTGTTGGTGATCTTGACACCTAAAACCTTGAAGCTTTCGACCCTTTCTACTTCATCCCCATTAATGTACACAGGGGCATGTTCTCCTCTATGCTTTCTAAAGCCAGTGACAATCTCCCTCATTTTGTTGACACTGAGGAAGAGATTACTGTAGCTGCACCAGTTCACCAGATTCTCTATCTCATTCCTGTATCTGTCTCATCATTGTTTGAGATCTGACCCACTACAATGGTGTCATCAGCAAACTTTAAAATCGAATTGGAGGGGAATTTGGTCACACAGCTATAAGGAGTATAGTAGGGGGCTGAGAACACAGCCTTGTGGGGCACCGGTGTTAAGGATGATCGTGGAGGTGGTGTTGTTGCCTATCCTTACTGATTGTGGCCTGTGAGTTAGGAAGTTCAGGATCCATTCGCAAATGGAGATGCTGAGGCCCAGGCCATGGAGCTTGGAGATGAATTTCGTGGGAATAATGGTGTTGAAGGCTGAGCTGTAGTCAATAAGTAGGAGTCTGACATAGGTGTCCTTGTTATCCAGGTGTTCTACATAAACAGTCTAGACATGGAAATTAAAGAAATTCATTAAAAATTTGTTGATTTCATCCAGTTCGACTGAAAGGAAAATTACAATTTAAGATTGATAGACTGAGATGAGCATTTAGACTAGCAGATTAGGAAAAACAGATGATAGATGCAATCCATTGAAAGAAGATGAACATAGAACACTACAGCAGAAACAGGCCCTTTGGCCCACAAGTTGCGCCGATCACATCCATACCTACCAAGCCATTGAACTATCTGTAACTCCCAATCCTTACTCATCCAGAAGTCTACTAAAAGACCCCAGCGAGTTAAGAACATAAGAACATAAGAAATAGGAGCAGGAGTAGGCCATCTAGTCCTTCAAGCCTGCCCCGCCATTCAATAAGATCATGGCTGATCTGCCGTGGCTCAGTTCCACTTTCCCACCCTCTCCCCATAACCCTTAATCCCCTCTCTTATCAAAAACCCATCAACCCGCGTCTTAAAAATATTTAGCGAGGCAGCCTCCACCACTTCAACGGGCAGAGAATTCCAGAGATTCACCACCCTTTGAGTGAAGAAGTTCCTCCTCAACTCCGTTCTAAACCACCTCACCTTTATCTTGAGGCTGTGCCCCCTAGTCCTACTGTCTTTTTTGAGTGGGAAGAATCTCTCCATCTCTATCCTATCCATCCCATTCATCATCTTATACGTCTCAATGAGATCTCCCCTCATTCTTCTAAACTCTAACGAGTACAAGCCTAGTTTATTCAGCCTCTCCTCATAGCTCAACCCCCTCAACTCTGGTATCAGCCTAGTAAACCTCCTCTGCACTCCCTCCAAGGCCAAAATATCTTTGCGTAGGTGCAGCGCCCAAAACTGCACACAGTACTCCAGCTGCGGCCTCACCAATGCCCTATACAGCTGCAGCAAGACCTCCCTACTTTTATATTCAATCCCCCTCGCTATGAAGGCCAGCATCCCATTCGCCTTCCTGACCACCTGCTGCACCTGCAAGCTGGGTTTTTGCGACTCATGCACGAGGACCCCGAGGTCCCTCTGCACCGTCGCCTGCTGCAGTTTTTCGCCACGTAAGTAATAGTCATTCCTACCAAAGTGGACCACTTCACACTTGCCAACATTAAATTCCATTTGCCATTTCCTGGCCCATTTGCCCAGCCTATCTAGATCCTTAAGAACATAAGAACATAAGAAATAGGAGCAGGAGTAGGCCATCTAGCCCTTCGAGCCTGCCCCGCCATTCAATAAGATCATGGCTGATCTGTTGTGGCTCAGTTCCACTTTCCCGCCCTCTCCCCATAACCCTTAATCCCCTCTCTTATCAAGAACCCATCAACCCGCTTCTTAAAAATATTTAGCGAGGCAGCCTCCACCACTTCAACGGGCAGAGAATTCCAGAGATTCACCACCCTTTGAGTGAAGAAGTTCCTCCTCAACTCCGTTCTAAACCGCCTCCCCTTTATCTTGAGGCTGTGCCCCCTAGTCCTACTGTCTTTTTTGAGCGGGAAGAGTCTCTCCACCTTCTGCAGACTCTCCACACCCTCCGCACAATTTGCCGTTCCACCAATCTTGGTGTCATCAGCAAATTTCGACATCCTACACTCGGTTCCCTCCTCCAGATCATCTATATAAATGGTAAAAAGCTGAGGCCCCAGCACCGACCCCTGGGGCACTCCACTAGTCACCATCCGCCAATCTGAATAGCACCCGTTGACCCCCACTCTCTGCCTCCTATTTGACAACCAATCCTCTATCCACGCTAACACCCTACCCCCAACTCCATGTCCCTCAACCTTCTGCAATAACCTCTTGTGAGGTACTTTGTCAAACGCTTTCTGGAAATCCAGAAAGACCACATCCACCGGCTCTCCTCTATCCACCGCCCTAGACACATCCTCATAGAACTCCAGTAAATTTGTCAGACACGACTTCCCTTTAATGAAACCGTGCTGCGTCTGCTCTATCAAGCAGTTCCCTTCAAGATGCCTCGCAATTTCCTCCTTAATGACGGATTCTAACATTTTACCTACCACAGACGTTAAACTAACTGGCCTATAATTCCCCGCCTTTTGCCTGGCACCCTTCTTAAACAACGGCGTAACATTAGCCGTTTTCCAATCCTCCGGCACTTCCCCGGAATCCAGCGACGTCTGGAAAATAACCACCAAGGCATCCACTATCACCTCCGCCATTTCTTTCAGAACCCTCGGATGCATTCCATCCGGTCCTGGGGACTTGTCCACAATCAGCCCCTCCAATCTGTCGAGCACCGCCTCTCTAGTAACAGTAATGTCATTAAGACCCTCCAGTCCTACCACCTTTCCATCACTAACACCCGGCAAATTATTTACGTCCTCCTCCGTGAAGACAGAAACAAAAAAGTTATTCAATACCTTAGCCATATCCCCATCCCCTACCACTAGGTCCCCTTTCTCATCCTCTAAAGGACCAACGTTCACCCTAGCCAGCCTCTTCCTTTTTATATATTTATAAAAACTCTTGCTATCCTTTTTTATATTAAGCGCTAGCCCAGCTTCATAGTTTCTCCTACCCTTCTTTATCAACTTCTTTGTCAATCTTTGTTGACATTTAAACCTCTCCCAATCCTCTTCTCGCCCACTACTCTTAGCTACTCTAAATTCCTCCGCTTTTAATTTAACACATTCCTTCACCTCCTTTGTTATCCACGGCTTATTACCTCTCCTCCTACTGTCCTTTTTGACCATCGGAATAAATTTCCGCTGAGCACCAAGAAAGATCTCCTTAAAGATCCTCCACTGCTCCTCAGCAGACCCTCCCTCCAACGCGCTCCCCCAGTCCACATTCGCCAATTCTTCTCTCATCCTACCGTACTCCCCTCTATTCAAACAAAGTACGCGTGTCCGGGAACCCACTTTCTCCTCCTCCATCTGCGCCAGAAACTCCACCATATAATGATCACTCTCCCCAACCACCACCGACGGCAGCCAATTCCACTCACCCAGCACCCTCTGAGTGAAAAACTTACCCCTAACATCTCCTCTGTACTTGCTTCCCAGCACGTTAAACCTGTGTCCTCTCATAGCGACCATTTCAGCCCTGGGAAACAGCCTCCGAGAATCCACCCTATCTATTCCTCTCAACAGTTTATAAACCTCTATCAGGTCGCCTCTCAACCTTCGTCTCTCCAGGGAGAACAGACGTAGCTCCCTCAACCTATCTTCATAAGGCATGCCTCCCAATCCAGGCAACACCCTTGTAAATCTCCTCTGCACCCTCTCAATAGCTTCCACATCCTTCCTGTAGTGAGGCGACCAGAACTGCGCACAGTACTCCAAGTAGGGTCTGACGAGGGTCTTATAAAGTTGCAGCATTACCTCCCGACTCCTGAACTCAATCCCTCGATTAATGAAGGCCAGTACACCATACACCTTCTTGACCACATCCTCCACCTGCGAGGCCTATGGACCCGGACCCCAAGATCCTTCTGCTCCTCGATACTGCTAAGACTCCTACCCTTGATATTGTACTCCTTCATCCCATTGGATCTGCCAAAATGGACCACGACACATTTATCCACGCTGAAGTCCATCTGCCACTTCTCCGCCCAGTCTTGCATCCTATCTTTGTCACGCTGCAACTTCTGACATCCCTCGAGACGATCCACAACACCACCAAACTTCGAATCGTCAGCGAACTTACTAACCCATCCCTCCACTTCCTCATCCAGGTCATTTATGAAAATAGCAAAGAGCAAGGGTCCTAGAACAGATCCCTGGGGCACTCCACTGGTGACCGACCTACATGCAGAAAAAGACCCATCCACAACCACTCTCTGCCTTCTGTAGGCAAGCCAGTTCTAGATCCACAAGGCCAAAGCCCCTTGGATACCATGCCCTCTCACCTTCTCAAGAAGCCTTGCATGGGGGACCTTATCAAACGCCTTGCTGAAGTCCATGTAAACCACATCCACCACTCTTCCTTTGTCAATGTGTTCAGTCACATTTTCAAAGAACTCAACTAGGCTCGTAAGGCAAGACCTGCTCTTGACAAAGCCGTGCTGACTATTTCTGATCATTCTAAACTTCTTCAAATGCTCATAAATCTTGTCCCTCAGAATCCTTTCCATCAACTTACCAACCACTGAGGTCAGACTCACCAGTTGGTAATTTCCCGGGCTATCCCTGATCTCTTTCTTGAAAATAGGAACCCCATCCGAAATCCTCCAATCCTCTGGAACCTCCCCCGTCTCCATCGACGATGCAAAGATCATCGCCAGGGGCTCTGCAATCACCTCCCACAGTAACCTGGGGTACATCCCATCCGGCCCCGGCGACTTATCTATCTTGATAGAATTTAAAAGTTCCAACTAATCCTCTTTCTCAACGTCCGCATACTCAATCTTTTCAGTCTGCCGCAAACCTGTAGTACAACCTCCCAGATCACTTTCCACTATGAATACCGAGGCAAAGTACTCATTAAGCACCTCTGCCATTTCTTCCGGTTCCACACAGACATTTCCCCCTTCACCTTTTATAGGTCCTATCCCTTCACTTCTCATCCTTTTACTCTTCACATATTTATGGAACGCCTTGGGATTCTCCTTAATCTTACCCACCAAGGCCTTCTCGTGACCCCTTCTGGCTCTCCTAATTTCCTTTTTAGAAGTATTGGATTTAGAACAAAAGTAAACATTAAATGGTGAGATTTTAACTGTTACCAAATATGATCAGTAGCAAGTGTGAAGAAACTTGAAAAATTATGGCATTTTCATGCCAGCTGTAATAAGTTAAACAGTGTTAGATTGTTTTCATTTGTGAGTAGAACAGTGAGAAGGCATAAGAAAATTAGGAAATGAATTGCAGGACAAATTAGCATATTGAAGCCTGAGGCAGTATAGGGATGCATGTTGTATATTCTTGGATTTATCTATTGTATCGAATGTATTTTAAAAGCTTTGCTACAAGGAATGAAATGTGGCTGCATGGAACGTTCCTTACCAAAACATTTTCAACTTAGTGATGTTTTGGCAAGAGAAGACAACTAAAAATGATTTGAAAACTGTTGACAAAATTGTTTGGAAGATTTAGATTTGAGGATTGTGGACACAGCAATCTCAGACTTGTCCGACTATATAGTTAAAAAAGCAAAATACCAAAAATTATGAATATGATGCAAATGTAGCCTGTAACTGTGCCTAGCTCATGACCACGAGAGTGCTATAATGTTTTGAAGATTTTCTGAGATTCACATAGAACAATGCATTTATTGTTAAAAAATAAAAACAAGTAGATTTATTCACTACTGGGTAATGATTTTTTGTTTTGCCTTTCAACAAAAAAAATGCCTTTCAAATTTGGACTTGCAATTTATTTTTGCTGAATTAAATTTCTAGATAAAACCACATACAACTTGGGATGATATATTTTAAAGGAATCTGGGGGAATTGAATTGCATGTTATTTAGCTGCAACTCTTAATTTGTTGAGTGTAACACGTAAATGACACATGCTGAATTGTGTTCCTATCTGATACAAAAGCACTGTATTGTATCTTTTGTTTTAAAAGATTCTGATTTGGGTTAGTTTTGACTTTGATCTTGTTTAAATTTGGTCCAGCTGGGCATTTTTTAATAACCTATTCTGATCATACATTTTTATTTCATCTGCCTTCTCTTTACTTTTGCAGGTATTCAGGACCCAACACTGGGAATATGCACATTATTGCAGATTTGTATGCAGAGGTGATTGGAGTTCTTGCACAATCTAAGTAAGGAGATACATTTGTAATCTTTTTTGAATTCTTTAGGCATTGTCCAGATATTAATCTCCTTATGTTCAGGACAGCTCCCACAATGGAACCATAGAGCCATTACAATGCAGCAAGAGGCTATTTGGCCTGTCATGTCTGTGCCAGTTTTCTGCAGCCTCGTTCCCCTGGCATTACCATGTAGCCATCTGTTTTTTTCCCTATTCAGGTATTTTCCAATTCCCTATTGAATCTGGTATATCTTATTAACTGCTTTTTCTAGAATTTTGATCTAGCGAAGGAATAATTATAAAAATTCCAAGTCAGGATGGCGTGTGGCTTGGAGGGGAACTTAGAATTGGTGGTGTTCTGCATCTGCTGTCCTTTTCCATCTTGGTGGTAGAGAATACAGTTTTGGAAGATGCTGTTCAGAAATACTTGAATTGCTGCAGTGCATCTTGTATACAGTACACACTGCTGACACTGTGCAGCTATGGTAGTAGGAATAAACAATTAATGTGGTGAATGGGATGCCAGGTCAAGCAGATTGCCTTGTCCTGCTGAGATTTTTCCAGGGAAGTATGATTGTTCCGGGTGGACAGGCTCTGGAGAATTGGGAGATGAGTTACTCACCTGTGCTTGTAGTCACAGTATTTATATGATTGCTGCAGTTAAGTTTCTGATCAGTGGTAACCCTCCATGGTGTTGATGTTTTAATTTGCTATCTTAGTTGATAATGCAAGTCAGGAGTACTGTCTGTTGTAATTCTTTGTACAAGTAGACCTGTAATGGTCCATTGAACTCATCTTCATGTGAGTTCACAGAATCTTTACAGTGCAGAAAGCCATCCAACTCATTAAGTCAGCACTTACTCTCTGAAGGAGCATTACACCTTGTCCAACTTCCCTGTCTTATCCTCGTAACCTTGCACTTTCTATCTTTCCAGATAACAATCCAATTTCCTTTTGAATACCTCAATCAAACCACCCTCTCAGGAAGATAATTTCAGACTCCAAACATCCTCTGGGTGAATGAAAAAAATCTTCACCTCACTTTTACTCCTTTGGCCAATTATTTTGAAAATGTGCCCTATAGTTCATGATGCTGTCCTGCGTGGGAACAGTTACTCACTATTTCCCCTATCCATAACCCGAAAGATCCTGAATACCTCCAATGTCTCAGCCTTCTTTTCTCCAAGGAAGACAGCCCTAACTTCTCAAATCTGGCTTCATAGCAACAGTTTGTTATCCCCAGAATCATTTTTGTGAATCTCCTCAGTCTTCCCTCCAATGTCTTCCCATCCTTCTTCAAATATGACATCCACATCTGGACATAGCACTCCAGATCTTAACAAGTGTCAACATGACCTCCTTACTCTTGTACTTAATGCCCCTATTAATAAAGCCTAAGATACTATATGCTTTATTAACTGCTCTCTCAACTTGCCTTGCCCTCTTCAATGACTTATGTATATACACACAGAGGTCCCTCTGTTCCTGCACCTCCTTTAGAATTTCTCCCTTTTCTTTACACTGTTTCTCATTTTGTTACTGTCAGAATTAATCACCTCTCACTTCCTGAATTGAACTTCACCTGCCACTTGTCTGGCCAACCCACAAATATATCTTTGTCCTTTTGAAGTTCAAGATTATCCTTGTCAGTTGACAACATTTCCAGTCTTCGTTTTGTCAGCAAGTTTTGAAATCATGCCCTCAATACCACAGTCTAGGTCATTACTTTATATCAGGAAGAGCATGGGTCCCAACACTGAAACCTTGGGGAAGCATTGTAAACCTTTTTCCACACTGTAAAACAACCATTCATCGTTACACTCCTGTTTCCTGTTACTCAGCCAATTTCTTGCCTTAGTGCCTACTTTCCCTTTTATTCCATGAGTTAGAATTTTACTTAAGTCTATTGTGTAGCAGTTCAAAGATGTGCAGGCTTGGTGGATTGGCCGTGCTAAATTGCCCCTTAGTGTCAGGGGATTAGAAGGATAAATATATGGGGTTACGGGGATAGGCCTGGATGGGATTGTGGTTGGTGCAGATGCATTCTCGTTCCATCAATGTTTGTTTTCCCCAAAATAATTATCCCTTCTCTGTATTGTTCCTTGGCCTTTTTAATTCATAATCTTATGAAGATTATCTCTGGTAACTCTGCTATTTTCCACTCTCTTTGCACAGTACCTTATCTCCCCACTCCTCTCGACCACCATTTGCTCTTCCTTTCCTGTCTCTCCAAAGCACCTTGTACCCTGAATATTTAGTGCCTAATCCTGGTCGCCTTTGAGCCAGCTCTCTATTATAACAATAATATTGTAGTTCCTTTTGCCAATCTATGCCTATAGTTCACCAGCCTTATTAATCACACTGTGCGTTCACATTCATATACATTAATTCTGATTTAGGTATTTTTATGTCCCCCGTCTCCCCCCCCCACCCCAAGCTCTGAAGCCATCTTATGACTTACTTATGCCTTCTCTAATGCTACCAAACTATCAAATCAAAGTATTCTGTATACTTTGATGCATCCTCCTGATCAGGATGGCACGGTGTCACAGTGGTTAACACTGCACTGGTGACCAGGGATCCAGGTTTGATTCCTGGGTGACCCTGTGGAGTGTGCACATTCTCCCCGTGTCTGCATGGGTTTCCTCCGGGTGCTCCAGTTTCCTCCCACACTCCAGTTTCCTCCCACACTCCAGACTATGCAGATTAGATTGTTTGGCCATGCTAAATTGTCCCTTAGTGTCAGGAGGACTAGTTAGGGTAAATGCACTGGGTTATGGGGATAGGACCTGGGTGGGATTGTAGTAGGTGCAGACTCAATGGGCTGAGTGGCCTCCTTCTGCACTGTAGGATTCTATGATTATCAGCCAATACTTCTGTACTTCCCACTGCCAGTTTTTCTTATCTGCACTCTGAATTGCCCCTTTGGTTCCAACCCCACTGCCATCTAGTTTAAATAGTCTCCAACAGCACTAGCAAATCTCTCTGTGAGCACATTATTTCCAGACCGGTCTTTTTTGTACAGATCCCACCTGCCCCAGAACCAATCCCAATGTCTTAGAAATCTAAAGCCCTTCCTCCTACTCCATTCCTCCAAATTTGTGTTGAACTGCTCAATGTTCTTCCTTATTTCTGAAATTACTGCTTTTGAAGTCCTACATTTTAATTGACTTCCCAACTCCCGAAAATTTGCTTTGACAACCTCATTACTTTTACCCATTACTTTTACACATTACCCAATGTGGACCACAACCTCTAGCCGTCTACCCTCCCCCAAAAGAATGTGTAGAGTTGTATAGAATGATATAAGAAGACCTAATGAGCTGGTTGTTTGTATCCATTCAAATAGAAAATGAGGATGTAAGAAAAACAAAAAATGTTGTTAATAGATTACCTTTTTACATAAGAACATAAGAACATAAGAAATAGGAGCAGGAGTAGGCCATCTAGCCCTTTGAGCCTGCCCCGCCATTCAATAAGATCATGGCTGATCTGTCGTGGCTCAGTTCCACTTTCCCGCCCTCTCCCCATAACCCTTAATCCCCTCTCTTATCAAGAACCCATCAACCCGCTTCTTAAAAATATTTAGCGAGGCAGCCTCCACCACTTCAACGGGCAGAGAATTCCAGAGATTCACCACCCTTTGAGTGAAGAAGTTCCTCCTCAACTCCGTTCTAAACCGCCTCCCCTTTATCTTGAGGCTGTGCCCCCTAGTCCTACTGTCTTTTTTGAGCGGGAAGAGTCTCTCCACCTCTATCCTATCCATCCCATTCATCATCTTATACGTCTCAATGAGATCTCCCCTCATTCTTCTAAACTCTAACGAGTACAAGCCTAGTTTATTCAGCCTCTCCTCATAGCTCAATCCCCTCAACTCCGGTATCAGCCTAGTAAACCTCCTCTGCACTCCCTCCAGGGCCAAAATATCCTTGCGCAGGTGCGGCGCCCAAAACTGCACACAGTACTCCAGCTGCGGCCTCACCAATGCCCTATACAGCTGCAGCAAGACCTCCCTACTTTTATATTCAATCCCCCTCGCTATGAAGGCCAGCATCCCATTCGCCTTCCTGACCACCTGCTGCACCTGCAAGCTGGGTTTTTGCGACTCATGCACAAGGACCCCGAGGTCCCTCTGCACCGTCGCCTGCTGCAGTTTTTCGCCACGTAAGTAATAGTCCTTCCTACCATTCTTCCTACCAAAGTGGACCACCTCACACTTGCCAACATTAAATTCCATTTGCCATTTCCTGGCCCATTCGCCCAGCCTATCTAGATCCTTTACTAAATTAGTTTCATGTTTTCGTGTAAAGAAATTTTGTGTACCAAATTGAGATGAATACTGCCTCCAAAATATGTATGTATTTGCTAATATTTAGTTCAGTCTTTTCTTTTGAGGTGTGAATCAGTGTGTTTTTCCTGCGGTAGGTTAAGAACATAAGAATGTAAGAAATGGGAGCAGGAGTAGGCCATCTAGCCCTTCGAGGTTTTATGAGGTAATTCTGGAGTGGTCAAAAAGTTGCATCTAAGTGTGTTTATAGAGCACAGGAAACAAATAAGTGATTGAAAAAAGCTTTATTTGCAATATGGCCAAAATAAATGCCGAGATTGTTTAATTTTAAGTATCTTGAGAATACGGTCCATGTTTCATTACTTGAGTATCGAGAGAGAAGAAAAATAATTACTTCTGTGCAGACTTTGATACTTGAATTCTAAAGATCTGCAGTGCATGAATTCTTCAATTTTTTTTTAGATTTCAGGCAGTAAGAAAAAAGTTCATGACAGAACTGAAGGAACTGCGTCAGAAAGAGCAGAGCCCTCATGTAGTGCAAAGCATCATCAGTCTAATCATGGGAATGAAGTTCTTCCGGGTCAAAATGTATCCTGTGGAGGATTTTGAAGCTTCATTTCAGTTTATGCAGGTAAAGTGGACATTCTATTTTATCAATAACTTTATATATAAACTTTAATTGACTATTTCCTCCTGTCACAAAATTCAAAAGTTTTGATTGTTTCCAAGTTTTATCATTTGAGAAGAAATAATACATATTTGTTTAAAGTTAGCCTTTCAAATGAAGCAAAAGTAGTTAGTTGCACAGCTAGTTGTTATAACATATGATGCAATGTACTGTACCGTAAAGCAAATTTAACATGAAAATGAGCTAAATAAAAAGAGGAAGTGGATAATACATGAAAAAATATGGGAAACAAAAATACATTCTCTTACAATATAGGTGCTGCATAGGTACTAACTGTTTTAAGAAAATAATGGTGAGGCTCTCAGCACTCACTTGTTACCAAGGTATAAATTGGACAACAGTTTCCAGCAATCGCGTATGCATAGTTTGTAGCAACTTATTGATTTTTGTTTTTAGGTTGCTTTGCTTTCCTAAAAGCTCAGCAGCAACAATGTCTCATTAAGAGACTTGGTTATCAAATACATGGAAGAGCATGCAATTGTGCTACTTAAGTACCTACTAAACTCACCAGGAAAAGTTTAGGTGTGTCATTTTTAATTTAGGTAGATTTATAACAATGTAGTAATACTTTAATTACTGCCAAACAATATGTCACTAAAAATTAACTATGTTAATTAATTTACAAATGTGACAGTTTAATCAATGGATTTTAATCATTGTTGATTTAAAAGTAAAAATGATCATTTTCTTTCCCTTTCTTTCTATTTCTTATACCTCACTTTCCTAATCCCAGTTTTCTTCCATCACTTTATTTTTCTTTCTGTGTATGATTTGACATTAAATTAACTAACTTTAACTTGTGCATCATAGTTTAGACTGTTCATCTAATTAACCATTTCTTCAGTCTGTTGAGTGAAGATACACAGTTGTTTGCCTTGTTCACCAGGTTTCAGTTCCCTTGAGGTTGCCATGCTCAAATAGATTGCTTACCACCATAAATTGTGGTGCAAAATCACACAAAGTCTGTGTGTGTGGAGTTGCAAGTTCAATGAGTCATTCGCCATTGATCACAAAATTCAATCTTATTTTCAGGTTTCATAGATGTTCTGTCACTTGTCTGGTCCATCAGCATTTTTGTGTAGTTAATAATGTTGCACCTTTTTAGTTTATAATAGCAGAATTGTCTTCTGAAGACTATGAATTATAGTAGTGAAGAGAACAATTATTGATCATTACAATGTGCTATTTTTTAATTTTTATTGCAGTCAAGTGAAATAAGGCCTTTGGCAAAAGAATTTGTTTTGCTTTTCAGAAGCAACAAACATAAAACCAGCCAAAATACCACAGGCACCTTCATTTGCAAAGTGGACAATATATCAAAAGTCATTAATCACTAAAATTTTGTTGGATGCTAAATAGTGACCTATTGCTCTGTAATTACGTTGATTTTATGCATTGAGAAATGTGGGCATAGTATTTTAAAAAGGGAAATCAAGCATGCAGCATTTAATACTGAAGAAAGTTTAGAGACCAAATTATTAATCATTACAGTGTGCTATTTTTTATAGCCACACAGTATATGTAGAAATTACCTTTTTTAATCCAAAGTATCATAGAACCTTTACAGTATAGGAGACCATTTTCTAAGTAAATCACGCTGAATTTTCATTACCTGAGTACCATTTGGAATATTATCCTACATAATTGTATAAAACATTGAATTACATATAGTTGAATCTTGTTACATGATCACCATTTATAGTTACCAATTTTTAAATTATGAAGGAAAATATTACCGTGAACCCGGCTGATGTTATCTGTAAGGGTGTCTCAACCTGGAACACTGGTTTGTGGTGATGTATAATTTTTTTTACAGGAATGCAGTGAGGAGTCACATGCAAGGTCCAGTGAGAACAGTAACCAGCCCAATCATAATGTAACACTTATTAAAGACTATGTAGTACAATAAAGAAAAGACACATATACACAAATAATGATCTAATACAGTCATGTCTAGCAGCTACTAAACACACCCACACAGTATATGTAGAAATCACCTATCATAATCTAAAGTATTATAGAACCCTTACAGTGCAAAAGGAGGCCATTTGGCCCATCGATTCTGCACTTGGGTCTTATTCCTGTAACCCCAACTATTTACCCTGCTAATCCTCCTGAGATGAAGGGCTGACTTAGCATGGCCAATCCACTTAACCTGTACATCTTTGGACTGTTGGTGGAAACCACAGCACCCGGAGAAAACCCACGCAGACACTGGGAGAATGTGCCAGTCACACAGTCACCCGAGGCTGGAATTGAAACCAGGTCCTTGTCGCAGTGAAGCAGCAGTGTCACTGTGCCCTGCCACCGTGTCCTCCATATGTACATTTATGAGATCTGAACTCTTTCAGGACTTCCCTGTTCCTAAACAAAATCCAATTAAATAGACCTGTCAGTAAAGGCCAGATTATTGTGGCCACTGCATGAGACTGGGGAGTTATTCTTGGAAACATCTCTTTTGTTCAGTAAAGACATGATTTTAACTGCCTACACAAAGGTTTCAGCACTCATGCTTCCGGTCTGCTAGACAGAACTTGGCTTACAGACTGCTAGATGTAAATTGCCTCCCTGCTTCCATGAAAGGCTGGTAATTATACTTCGTAGATCCTAATCTCCAAGAATGGTGTCAATGGCCTAAGCATTAACTGTTCTAACACAGGTTCCAGCAGGGAGCTTCATTTAGTCAGCCTAAAAACAGTGTCTGCAGGAACAAAAGGAATCTTGACTGCAATGAAACAGTAAGTAGTCTCACAACACCAGGTTAAAGTCCAACAAGTTCCTGTGCCTAACCTAGTACAACACTGGCAACTCCACATCATGGCAATGAAATATCTTAACATCCCAGTTATGGGAGCAAACCTTCTTTGTCTCACCTCGACGAGAAGTAGTGGTAGGCATGTCACATTACCTTTCCAAGCTGCTCTGTAAAATCAGTGGAACTGAGCTCCAGTAGTTATGGTTTTGATCTCCATGAAAACAAAACTCGAGATAACAGCTATCCTCAAGCAGATGGCAGCAGAAAGAAGTGGCTGTCATCAAAATTGCTGGAACCTTGAGACTCATGCTTCCCAGACTAACTTGCTGTCTGCTGCCTTCTCCCATTGTGGAAGTATCACTTCGAGAGACGAATCGCCCTACAATCAGTCAAACTCCCCTCAATAAACCTTTTGTTAATTTCTGATTCTGAATTCTAGGCACGTGTAAAACCCTGCTTGGTATTTTATTGTCATACCCTGAGCCCTCTTCCTTTTCCCTTTTTGGATAGATGTTGTAAAACCCCTCTCACATGTGTTCGTGTCTAAAAAAAAAACCAGCCCTTTTTACTTTGTTGCCTCAATTTTGCTGTATATATTGTTCTTAGAGAATTGGAACACTCCACATTTAAGGGTTGGGGATAATATGTCACCATTTATAAAGGGGGAAATCAGAATTAAAAAAAACCATTCTGTTCACGGATGGTTAATAAGTGGGGAAATTAGGGCAGTTTAAATTGACCCCCTTTCCCTATCTATGACAAGTGAAGAATAGACTTGACAAGCATGCATTTAACGTTGAAAAGAACGCCCGTATATTTTCAAGTTGGGATGGTGAGTGGGTTGGACAAGAAGTTCCAGGTGGTGATGCTCCCAGGTATTTGCCATTCTCACTCTTCTGGATGCTGGTAACCATGGGTTTGGAAGTTGCTGCCTCAGGAACCTTGGTGAGTTGCTGCAGTACATCTTGTAGATGTACATGGCTGCCACTGTTTATCGTTGATAGAGGAATTTAATATTTGTGGAAGGGGTAGCAATCAAACAGGCTGCTTTGATCTAGATGGTGCTGAATAGGTAATAGCTGACATGCCCAAAGTTATGGTTTTCAGCATCTTGGATGCAAAATGTGGGTTCTGACAAATCCTTCTGGATGAAGAACCCTCTAACCTTACTACATGAACATCTGGTTCAGTAATGTCCTTTAGAGAAGGAAATCTGCTGTCCTTATGGATCTGGCCTACATGTGATTCCAGAGCCACAGCAATGTGGTTAACACTCAACTGCCCACTGGCAACTAAGGATGAGCAACAAATGCAGGCCAGCCAGTGACACCCATGCCCCACAAATGAATAAAAAAAATGTCACTGGTAGGGAAATACCATTTTCTTTTTTATTTGATTTATTTGTTATTGCCACATGTATTAGTAAACAGTGAAAAGTATTGTTTCTTGCGTACTATATGGACAAAGCATATCATTCCTAGAGAAGAAAAGAAGATGGTGCAGAATGTAGTGTTACAGTCATAGTTAGAGTGGAGAGAAAGGTAGTTCCATTCAGAAGTCGCAGCAGGGAAGAAACTGTTGTTGAGTTGATTGGTACATGACCTCAGACTTTTTTTTACCCTTTTCCCAATGAAAGAAGGTGGAAGAGAGTATGTCTGGGTTTGTGGGGTCCTTGATTATGCTAGTTGCTTTTCTGAAGCAGCAGGAAGTCTAGACAGAGTCAATGGATGGGAGGCTGGTTTGCGTGATGGACCCGACTTCGTTCATGACACTTTGTAGTTTCTTGCAGTCATGGACAAAGCAGGAGCCATACCAAGTTGTGATACAACCATAGAGAATGTTGTCTATAGTGCACCTGTAAATGTTGATGAGAGTTGTAGTGACATACTGAATTTCTTTAGCCTCCTGAGAAAGTAGAGGCATTGGTGGGCTTTCTTAACTATAGCGTTGGCATTGGGAGATCAGAACAGGTTGTTGATGATCTGGATACTTGAAACCTGAAGCTCTCGACCATTTCTAGTTCACTCCTTTTGATGTAGACAGGGGCATGTCTTCCACTTCATTTTACTAAGATTGGAGATTATTGTCGTCGCACCAATTCACCAGATTCTCTATCTTTTTCCTGTACACCATCTCATCATTGTTTGAGGTCCAACTTATTATGGTGGTGTCATCAGCAAACTTGAAGATTGAGTTGGAGGGGAATTTGGCTACCCAGTCATAGGTATATAAGGAATATAGTAAGGGGCTGAGGACACAGCCTTGTGGAGCACCGGTGTTGAGGATAATCTCGGAAGAGATGCTGTTGCCTGTCCTTACTGATTGCAGTCTGTGGGTTAGGAAATCTAGGGTCCAGTCATATGCCCTATAGGATCTTCACTGGCAGCAAGGATTTCCAGCAGTGCATGGAGCAGCACTTTGCAGGCCAATCCTGTGAAACCATTCTCGATGACATCCTGGATTGGGGTTGTATTATACAAGTGGCACCATGGTTTGTACTGCTGGCCTCACAACGCCAGGGACCTGGATTTGATTCCCGCCTTGGGTCATTGCCTGTGTGAAGTTTGAACATTCTCCCCATGTCTGCATGGGTTTCCTCTGGATGCTCCAGTTTCTTCCCACACTCCAAAGATGTATGGGTTAGGTGGATTGGCCATGCTAAATTACCCCTTAGTGTCAGGGCGACTAGCTATGGTAAATGCATAGGGTTATGGGGATAGGGCCTGGGTGGGATTGTGGTTGGTGCGGACTGGATGGGCTGAATGGCCTCCTGTGTAGGAGTCTCTGATACTATGAAGAACATGATGCATGTCTTGTCTTCACCATGACAGAATTAGGGCCATACAACCAAATCGTAACCCTGCTAACTGCAGATTCAGTTTAACCAGGTTACTTACAAGGGTCTTGCTGCAACTGTACAGGGCACTGGTGAGGCCGCAGCTGGAGTACTGTGTGCAGTTTTGGTCGCCGCACTTGCGCAAGGATATTTTGGCCTTGGAGGGAGTGCAGAGGAGGTTCACTAGGCTGATACCGGAGATGAGGGGGTTGGACTATGAAGAGAGGCTGAATAGACTGGGTTTGTACTCATTGGAGTTTAGAAGGATGAGGGGGGATCTTTTAGAGATGTATAAGATAATGAAGGGGATGGATAGGGTAGAGGTAGAGAGATTCTTCCTGCTCAGAAAGGACAGCAGGACTAGAGGGCACAGCCTCAAGATAAGGAGGGGGCAGTTTAGAACGGAGTTGAGGAGGAACTTCTTCACTCAAAGGGTGGTGAATCTCTGGAATTCTCTGCCCATTGATGTGGTAGAGGCGACCTCGCTAAATATATTTAAGACACGGGTGGATAGGTTTTTGGTAGGCAAGGGAATTAAGGGTTATGGGGAGAAAGCGGGAAAGTGGAACTGAGCCACTTCAGATCAGCCATGATCTTATTGAATGGCGGGGCAGGCTCGAAGGGCTAGATGGCCTACTCCTGCTTCTATTTCTTATGTTCTTATGTCACTTACAGCCAATGGTCTGATCCAGGTCCAGACAAGTCAATGGCTATATGACAGATGGCCATTCCTGTGGACAAGCGTACTTTGCAGTGCTTTCTCAGCATAATATGTTATCTTTCTAAGTTCATTCCTTGCCATGGTGAGGTCACTGGACATCTTTGTTCAACACTGGAGTGTTGGCCTTAATTTTTGTGCTCAAACATTCAAGTGGTACATGAATTGAGCCACAGCTGATGCCAAAGAAATGTCTGTTTCCACAATAGTTCCTTTGTTTGCGCCTTTTCAGATTCATTATTCATTGATTCCCTGATAGCTCATTAAATTTATCTAATTAGTTGCTGACCTTGTAGACTTGACAAAGTTTGATCTGAGACAAGGAAAGCTGGAGTCAGTTGTGTTGCCCCTACAGCATAATAGCTTTTTGATGTTTCTTTTTTGTGGGTACCTGTGGTTTATCACCATCCAAGAAACCTCATTCTTGCAAGGAGTGTGTTAAGAAGATGAGAAATTGTAGAAAACAAATAACAGTGTATTTATATTCATTCAAGCAATGAATGTGTGAGCCATGCCAGTCAGAAAGGTAGTGGATTTATTTAATTTAATTGGGCATACAATATTTGTTAGTCATATATCTTCTGGAAAATCTCAGCAGATCTGACAACATCTGTGCAGAAAGAATAGAGCCAGTGTTTCAAGTTAGGATAGCCCTGCGTCAGAACTTTGATTGCAAAAAATGACAACCATTGGGAGTTGGCATTCAATGTCAAAAATTGCCATGTCATGTTCATTACAAACAAAAAGGTTCCACCAACAGATATTCTCCATCAACTTCCAGGGATGAGGGACTTCAATTGTGAAGTTAGATTGGAGAGGTTAAGACTTTTTTCTTTGGAGGAGAATGCCACGAGGAGATCTAATAGAAGTATTCAAAATCAAGAGATTTGGCGAAACTGTTCCCACATGTCAAAGGATTGAAATGAGAGGCCACCGATTTAAAGTAATTAGCAAAAGAAGTAAAAACTATATGAGAAAAAACTTTGCTGTAGTGAGTGGTTCAGGAATTTATTGCCTGAGAGTGTGGTGGAGATGGATTCAATTTTCGCTTTCGCATGGAAATTAGGCGGTTAATTGAGGAGGAAGAATGTGCAAGGTTATGGAGAAAAGGCAGGAGAATGGCATGAAGTGAAGTGCTTATTTGGAGAGTTAGTGCAGACACAATGACCTCCTCTTGTGCTGTAAATTTTTGTGATTGTGCTGGTCTCTGGGCACGGGCCACTTACCTGTATAGCATATCCTTGGGGTTGAAGCCATCCTCTACCCTGTATACAAGTGAGGCCTTCTTTTCATCATTAACCCTAGAATGCTTGGCATTTTTGCCCAAGAAAGGTGACTTTGTCTTTGTGTGAAGCCAAGGATATTATTAAACTAGAAAGGATGCATAAAAGATTTACTAGGATGTTACCGGGACTTGATGGATTGAGCTATAAGCAGAGGCTGGATAGACTGGGACTTTTTTCCCTGGAGCATAGGAGGCTGAGGGGTGACCTTATAAGAGGTCTACAAAATAATGAGGGGCATAGACAAGGTAGATAGTCAATATCTTTTTCCAAAGGTAGGGGAGTCTAAAACTAGAGGGCATAGGTTTAAGGTGAGACGGGAGAGGTACAAAAGTGTCCAGAGGGACAATTTCTTCACACAGAGGGTGGTGAGTGTCTGGAACAAGCTACCAGAGGTAGTAGTAGAGTTGGGTACAATTTTATCTTTTAAAAAGCATTTAGATAGTTACATGAGTAAGATGGGTATAGAGGGATATGGGCCAAATGCAGGCAATTGGGATTAGCATAGGGGTTTTAAAAAAAAATAAGGGTGGTAGGGACAAGTTGGACCGAAGGGCCTGTTTCCATGCTGTAAACCTCTATGACTCTGTGACATATGGAAAATATTAAGCCTCTGTTCTTGATAGGTGTAAATTGTTCAGAATTTACTGCCATACTGCAATGTGCTGAGCATACAGGCCTTGTAGATAAGCAACTTGGTCCTGTGGGTCAGTTTGTTGTTTCTCCCTTCTCATTTGGTTAGTCGGGCAAAGTTGATGCTACTTTGCCAATTCATGCGTTGAGCTCTTTGGCTCACGGTTGTTTGTCACCATAATCCAAGGGAACAGAATTTGGTTCCTGTAGTGTGCTGTTGATTCTGATCACATGTGGAGACTCAACACTCAGCGCCATAATTACTGTTTTCTGGCAGGAGACTTACACCATTGACTTTTTCCATAGTAAGCTCACTAGTGGCAGTGGATTCTGCAACTGCACGCGACACAAAACATCACCCTGTTGCAAAACCACTGGCATATATAAACATCTTCAAGGCAAGAAGATAAATAGTGATTGTTTCTGGAAATTAGTTAGGCAGTAATGAAAGGGCGCAAGTGAAACAATGAAAAAATGAGAAATTAGAAAGTATTTTGTTTCAGAAGGTAATTAGAATCTGGAATTCTCTGCTGTGCATCTTTGTTGAGGCAGAATCTATAAATATTTTTAAAAGCTAATTATATAGTCAGTTCGAAAAAGAGAAACGTTTAAAAATATGGGGAGTATGTAGAAAGGTGGGATTAGACTAGTTGGCTCATGATGAAAAATGCCAAATAGACTTAGGGTTGAAGATCTGTTTCTGATCTGCAGCATTGCTAGTGTTCAAGATTGATGTGGTGATGTCTCATTCTGTAATTTGCTTCTGATGAGAAAGAGCCTGACCTACACACTGGCCAACTGAGGAATAGTAGAACATATATCCTCTTTACTATGACAGTGTATGTTGGAGTTCCAACAAGCTTTGCTGCATGGTGATATTTTTAAATATAAATTTATTTTTTGGTCTATTATCATAACCCTGCTAATTTGGGATCTTCATCCATCCAGAGATTTTGTGCATTCTTTCACTGAACTAAGGAAGGTTTCACTGCCACTTTCTGCTTTTGAATCATCATTCATTTCAATAGGATAGAGTTTTATGAACTAATCTCTCTCGGAAGCCAGTGTTTGTTTGTTTTGGGGTTTTTGTTATGGGATTCAGAAATTTTTAACTACTTATTTTCTACAGGAATGTGCCCAGTATTTCCATGAAGTGAAAGATAAGGACATAAAACATGCACTTGCTGGACTCTTTGTGGAAATTCTAATTCCTGTAGCTGCTGTAAGTATTTTCAATTCTAATATTTTATAAGGAGAAATGGATAATGCACAACCGACGAATGCTATTGCCCCGCATATTTTTCAAAAGCTTTGTTGTTATGCAGCTATGTTCATGTTTAGTCTTGTAGGAAGGAACATTGGTAATTTTAGGGCAAATATCTGTCAGAAATGGAAAAGTAAGATTGGAAATAATATTCAAATGATTGACTTTAAACTTTTTAATCAAATATCATTTATTGGTTCTCAATATACTCATGAGCTCAGCTTGGTTAAATAGTGTGTAACTTTTCAATTCTATGAAACATAATTTGTCACTGCAGACCTTATAATTAACAATTTACAAAAGAAAATGCGATTTGGCCGTAATCATTGAATGAATCATGAGATAAGCATTCTCTGTAAAGATTAAAATATCATTAATAGTTGTTTAGTAGTACAGAAAATGAGTACTACTGGGAAGATGCATCTGCTATCTAAGCTTTTGGTCCTGAAAAGTGCCCAGTCTATCTTTGATTATCCCTAATGGAAGGTGTCTCAAAGTTTTGAACTAGCCATTGCACATTGTTACAATGCAGTAGCACAAATGGTATTCTCCACTAACAGGATGTTGGTCAAGCTGAAAAGATGTTCTGCCTATCACACAAATGAAAATGTGGTGTATGAATTATAGTGGCAGTATGATGCCAGGTCGACAGGCCATATGTCCCAATGATTGCCAGATCATACCACACAGCATGTACCTTCAGCTGTGCTTGCATAACTCAAAACATATTGTCCAATATTAGATGTGATTCTATGATTGGACTACGCCTGTTAAACAATCCTGATTGTGCTAAGAATTACATTGGAAAGTAATTTAAGATAAGTCAGATGGGCTCACTTACGCATGTAAAAAGCTACATATGTTCAAAAACAGTACCTTGTTCTTAGCAGACAGAAGGGACATGCCCATACTTTAAACCTTCTTCATCTAAACAAAAGCTTAGGGAACATTCATTCCCCAGGGCAATGCCATGACCAATCAGAGTCAGTTTGCCCAATGTGGATTTGAAGAAGGCTGGGCAGCTAACTGCTTGATGCTGCAGTCTCCATGCCGCACCTGCACCGAGCAGACTCTGCTTGCCAACCATTGTTCCTCTATTTCAGTTTGATAATTTCTTGCAAATTATCCTGATGAGTGAGACGAGAAGCTTAGCTAGCATGTGTAATTTTTCAGCAATACTGAAATATGATTTTATTGTCAAAGAATCAGAAGGATTCAAACTTGATCCATACATAATTGAAGGGCTTGTGGTTTTGAATCTGATTGTATAATAGACATGCAATCAGAAGCTTAGTGCATGATGATTAAATTTTGGAAAAGTTCTTTAAACTGAGTGTACTTGAAACAGATTGTTGATATTAGGGATCGCAAGAATGCTGTGTCATTCGGCAAAGATCAGTGGCATGATTGTATTAACTAACACCTTGGTAAGGTACAAGCTATTGTAGGATAATTACCGTAGCTTATTAGTGAAGATCAAAGGCCATCTAGCAAAATTAACAGGAATGTTCATGTACAATGTGCTGTGCACCTAAGCTGGGCAGAGACTTGCAGTTGAGTGCATTAGCTATACTTACCCTGAACATTGCGATTTCATTATCATCTAAGATTTCCAGAATTTAAAAATAAAATAGGGCAACTACTTTTGAGAATTAACTTAAAGGACTCTTTTTGTTTTAAAACAGAGGTTTTCCAATTAATAAAATAGTACGGCTCTCATAACAATTAATTACAAAGATTTGGTTGTCTTCTCAGTTGTTCAGGACTTACTTGCCAATTACTTGGCCGCCAACACTAGTTTGTGTTTGACCAGATCCTATTGACTGTAAATCCAGACGTGAATGCAGGGTGAAAGCTTGAAATAGATTTTATACATCCATCGCAAACAAGTGCTGTAATGTTTCAGGTACAAGATCCAGCACCATCTTTCAGAGCAGCAAGGGATTGATGCAGCTTTCTGAATGCTATCCATGTTCTGAGAACTACACTTTCAAATTGCAGCAGTGTCAGACAGGATGCAAAATGTCTGAAGCATTCTTAAAGCCATGACTTGTCACATTTTGTGCTAAGTATGTGCAGTTGCAGCATTAACAAAGATAGGACAGTCTGTAATGATGGGACAAATCTGTACAAGCTTATAACAATATGATCTGTGAGGGGACAAGGTAATATTGGTTACAGAGATGCCATGAATCTCTAGGATGGCACAATTTTGAAGTTACAATACGCGGAGACTGTTTAGAATCAGAAAAGATTGGTGACGTCAATGTAAAGTAAGAAAAAATGAGCAACTTACCACCACCTCCTTGAGGACATATAGGAATGGGCAGCAAATGCAAGTCTTGCCGGCTCAGCTTAATTAAAATTAAAAAATTATTGAACCTAGTATTTAGATACTGCACTAATCTCACCAAACTTGGTTGTCTAGGCTGTTAAAAATGAAGTGAATGTGCCATGTCTGAAAAATTTTGTAGAGATGCTCTATCAGACCACCTTTGAGCTTTCATCAAGAAAAAAACATTCATTGGTAAGTGCTTTTAAATTGTCATGTTTGTGTTCAATGTGAATTTTGCTTTTCTGTATTATTTTATCTTTCCATTTGAAAGTACATCTTTTACTTTTTATAAAGCTATGTACAGCAGCTCAGACTAATAACCCCAGTAGAAGTACCTTGACAAATCCTACACCCAAACTTGATCTCACATTGGGTGGCATGAGAATGTGATGGCTAGATTTGCCAAGCATTTGGTTAATGTTTTTGTTTTTTTTTAATTTAATTTTAAATTGAAACTATTTTGATTTGCATAGTTCTTGTATTTAAAACAGACACAACTCCATACGTGTAAATGGAACTTCAATCTGCCTTATCATTTGTGAGATTTATGATGATGAGACTTACTCTTTGTATTTCACAATGTTGACATCTCTACTAGTGTCATACTAATCTAATCCTTGATTGCCTAATTGGAGAAATTTTTAATGTTTTGGCGCTATGCAGTATCAAATAACAGATGATGCTTGAATGTCGTTCTTTGCTAGTCATAAATCTGAAGACTTGAGTTCAGTTGGAACCTGACCTAATCATAGAAGGCCGCCAAGTGTTTATTTTGTGGCTTGATATTTGCAGACATTTGCTATACCATATTTACAAATCCATGGCAAACTCTTAATTTAAATAAAATTCTAATTCAAAAAGAAATGTGATCCTAGCACAATCCCTCAATCACAGCAATGCCTTCAAATATTTTGTATAACTTCACATAGATTAACAGGGAGGGAACCCTCAGCTTCATCAAAGAAGAAATCCAGCTACAATACACAGGAGAAAACCACGCTGGACCCTTCTCAAGGAATCAGAGCAGCTTCTGCTAAGGGAAATAACTCCTTCCTATCCATTTTAATTCTTCTCCTTATTTTATATAAATGAATCTCCTCTCATCCTCCTGTTTCAAAGAAAACGACTTGCGTTTATCCAATCTTTCCTCAGAGATAAAGCTCCTTATACCTGGCAACACCCTTTCAAATCACCCCTGTAGTCCAATCACATCCTGCCTTTAACATGGTCATCAGAACTATACGTAGCACCTGAGCTGGAGCCTATAAAGCGTCTTATGCAATGTTAACACTACCTCTCTACTACTATATTGATGCAACAGATAATGAAGGAAAATATACTGTATATCTTCTTAAGCACTAACTCCCGTATCTATGTGTTCTGCTACCTCCATGGTCGTTCTGCTCCTCATTTCTCAGTATCCTGCCATTTATTCTATAACTCCCTGATTTGTTATCTTTCCCAAATGTATCCCTGTACATTTCACAAGACTGAATTCTGTTTGCCACTTCTCTGCTTGTCAATCCATTGACTTCATTCTGCAAATCTTTTGCTATCAACCATTTTCTGTATCATCTGTAAACTTCTTAATTATGCCCCCTATAGTTAAGTTTAAATCATTGATGTACAACAAGGAAAGCAAAGGGCCCATTGCTGAGCCTTCCAGATTCTCACTGGAAATGGCTTTCAAGTCGCAAAACCATCATCGACGATTTGCTTCCTGTCACTGAGTCAACATTTGGTTCCAATTTGCCACATTCTCTGGGATCCCATGGATTTTATTTTTCATACCAGCCTGCCATGTGGGACTTCTGAAGCCTTGCTAAAGTCCATGTAAATTACACCAGCCATGCTACCCTCAATCAGGATAATCAGACGCGACAATTCTTCAATAAATCCACACTGCCTGATTTTAATTAATCTGTGTCTTTCTAGTGAGGGTTTATCCTATCTATTTTTCTAATTATTTCACACCACCATGGTAAGGCCTGTGTTAGTCTCTCCATCTTATTCCCCCTTTCTTAAAAAAAGATGTGCTGGCAAGTTTCCAGCATCACACCTGTAGCCAAAGAGGATTGGAAAATGATGGTCAGAGACTCTTAGTTTCCTTCCTTGCTTCTCTCAGCAGACTCAGATAAATTTTTATCTAGGCCTGGCAACTCATCAACTTTCATTAGATGCTAAGCATCTTAACATTTCATCTATCACAATATTTATCCCATTCAGGATTTCACACTCATTCTCCCTAACTACAACGTTAGCACCATCATTTGTTTTGTGAAGATAAGCACAGTGTTTATTAAGAACCATTTGTATGTCTTTGCCGCCATGCACAGTTTGCCTTTTTTAGTTATTTAATAGACCCTACTACTCTTTCCTTAGTTATTGTCTTGCTCTTTGTGTATTTATGCAACATATTTGGGTTACACTTGATGTTACTTGCATATGTTTTTATGCCCTGTCTGCTTTCTTAATGTTTTTAATTCCAAATATTCAGGCATTTTTGAGCTCTCACAATCTAATGTAACTTTTTAAAAATCTTATCCTTTCCTGCATGTTGCGAGACCAAAATGTAACCCCTCTACATGGAGGTCTCAGGACCATTGTGGACTATGGTTAATTACAGAAATAGAGGAGGGAGAGAGAGAAAATATAATCCAGGATTCTTGCTATTGCTTATTATTCAGTAATACCTGCAAACAGCTCGTGTCTGATATGCTGTCAAATCAAGTGGCAAATTAGGGATGAACAGGCTTCCACAAACCTCAAAATTCGTGCCCACGAAGGATTCATTTAAGAAAAATCTGCTGGACTTTTAAAATTAATGACACCACCAACTTCACTCATTGTGCATCTTGTGTGAAAATTCCCAAGTGAAAAACTATGGAGAGAAACCTTACCAAGTACCATACCAGTCATACTCAATATCTAGCAGATGCAAGGAAAATCGGATATTGGGGAAGTTACCAGATTTCCAACACCCGTGGAACCCATTATAGAATGAGGCATTGCCGTCAGAAGAGGAGGCGAGAAAACCTGAGGGAACTGTCACTCTTGCATTCTTAAGAAACATAAGAACATAAGAAATAGGAGCAGGAGTAGGCCATCCAGCCCTTCGAGCCTGCCCCGCCATTCAATAAGATCATGGCTGATCTGTCGTGGCTCAGTTCCACATTCCTGCCCCCTCCCCATAACTCTTAATCCCCTCGCTTATCAAAAACCCATCAACCCGCTTCATAAAAATATTTAGTGAGGCAGCCTCCACCACCTCAACGGGCAGAGAATTCCAGAGATTCACCACCCTTTGAGTGAAGAAGTTTCTCCTCAACTCCGTTCTAAACCGCCCCCCCTTTATCTTGAGGCTGTGCCCCCTAGTCCTACTGTCCTTTCTGAGCAGGAAGAGCCTCTCCACCTCTATTCTATCCATCCCATTCATCATCTTATACGTCTCAATGAGATCTCCCCTCATTCTTCTAAACTCTAACGAGTACAAGCCTAGTTTATTCAGCCTCTCCTCATAGCTCAACCCCCTCAACTCCGGCATCAGCCTAGTAAACCTCCTCTGCACTCCCTCCAAGGCCAAAATATCCTTGCGTAAGTGTGGCGACCAAAACTGCACATGGTACTCCAGCTGCGGCCTCACCAATGCCCTATACAGCTGCAGCAAGACCTCCCTACTTTTATATTCAATCCCCCTCGCTATGAAGGCCAGCATCCCATTCGCCTTCCTGACCACCTGCTGCACCTGCAAGCTGGGTTTTTGCGACTCATGCACAAGGACCCCGAGGTCCCTCTGCACTGTCGCCTGCTGCAGTTTTTCGCCCCGTAAATAATAGTCCTTCCTACCATTCTTCCTACGAAAGTGGACCACCTCGCACTTGCCAACATTAAATTCCATTTGCCATTTCCTGGCCCATTCACCCAGCCTATCTAGATCCTTCTGCAGACTCTCCACACCCTCCGCACAATTTGCCGTTCCACCAAAATTTCGACACCATACACTCGGTTCCCTCCTCCAGATCATCTATATAAATGGTAAATAGCTGAGGCCCCAGCACCGACCCCTGGGGCACTCCACTAGTCACCAACTGCCAATCCAAATAGCACCCATTAACCCCCACTCTCTGTCTCCTATTTGACAACCAATCCTCTATCCACGCTAACACCCTACCCCCAACTCCATGCCCCTTTACCTTCTGCAGTAACCTCTTGTGAGGTACCTTGTCAAACGCCTTCTGAAAATCAAGAAAGACCACATCCACTGGCTCTCCTCTATCCACCGCCCTGGACACATCCTCATAGACGCCTCCATCTTGCGCACCGTTGTAAGTTCTTGTACACAGCTGCCACCAACTTCCCATCTCTACTTCAATCTCACATTACCTTTCAATGGTTGCATTCAGAGAATCCTGAGATTTTGGAAACCTTTTGCAAGATCACAAAAGAGTTGCAGTTTTACCCAGAACTTGCAAGTTTCCTGATTCATTTGTAAGAGTTGGCATGACTGAGTAAACTTCATAATTGACCAGTAAAACTCCAAATTTTGATCCCCGCCTAACTTCTGCTGGTTGCCTCTTGGATAATTGTGCAGTATCTGTGTATGCTCTTTCATAACTGTTGTCATTATTTTTGTCTGTCTTCTCAGGCCCTTTACCCATTGGTTACCTGCCTGCTTTGCGTCAGTCAAAAACAGTTCTTTCTCAACAACTGGCACATATTCCTTCAGAATTGTCTGTCTCATTTAAAGGTAAGGACTACACAATGAGCAAGATCCATTTGACCAAGAAAAACAGAGAAACTACAGATTCCTTAATAAAAGTCATCTGCAAAATGAGATTAATTCTTGATGATTGGGTCACAATGTTTTTTGATTTGATGGATCAAGACTATCACGCTAAGAAACCTGCTGATCTTTGGGTGCAAGTTTCTGGTTCAAATGCTGTAATCATATGAAAGGTGTAATTTTAAAAGTGCTTTAATTGTAACATCTCTTTATCTCATTTTCCTCTGTCCTTTTGCTTTTAGCCAAAGATGATTATATTTGACCACGTCTTCTTTATTTTTCCAATAAGCCACAAATAACAGGACAAAATAAGAATCAGAGATAATTTTGTCCTCTTTGATTTTCTATTTACTCACTGCTACTTTGAACTTCAAAATTGAAGTAGCACCACTGGATTAGCAACTAACCTAAATTTTGGCCCCTGAGAGTATTGTTTATTTCTTCTTTAATGTACCATATTGTTTACTGTACTTATTTTTGTTCCCATTAAATTTGTTTTGGACTTGAGTATTACTGCTACTTAAATAACCTGAATGGTTAGAACTGGTTTTTGCTGTGAATTTCAGACATTAGTTTCCTTCAGAAACCCTTTATGCATGAATATCATTGCATTTATTCTAGGTGCTCCTGTGGCTATAGATGTATATTCTGTATCGTTCTGTCTTGCTGAATTCCCTACTAACTCAATTACATCTTAATTTCTGCTTATATCCAGCATCAAAAAATCCTCTCAAAGGAAAAAATGCTTATGATGTTCATAGCATGTTTCATTGTTTAAGTCCTGTCTTCCAAAGATTTTATTTTAAACATTCCAGTTTAACATCAAGTTATAATGCTAGCAGTGCATTGCAGTGCTTTTTGTTATGTTTAACATGAGCTGTTCACATTGCTGTATGTTGTACTTGCATTAGTTCATCAAATGCCATTAAGAATTTATGTTTGTGCTTTGTTCCCCATCTAACACGCATGGACATCCCATTCTCATGCTTGTTTATGTTTTGCTGTCTTGCATTGCTTTATTCAGATGCCATCTAACAACACTATCAGAAAGCAAATAGAAACTCTGCAGGTGAGTATGCATGTCAAGTTTTCACACAGATAAAGTCTAGAAAGTTGGTAATAAACAGATGATATATAAATATATCTTCACACAGGTTTTTTTTGCAATCTGCTGCAAACTAATCTTCATTAAATTGCAGTGATTGCATTATACCTGTTAATCTTCCGTGAGGATGGCCTCACATTTAATTGTGTGGAGTGACCTGGTAAAGTCTTCACCATTGCTTCAAGCATAACAAGAATAGTGAAACTGAATAAAACTATATTAGTAGTTCAATAATATGTACCAAAATAGATTGTTAATGTTATTAAGGACAAGGGGAGGATTTCTCTTCTTGCCACCTGTCTGTGAACAGGTGTTTTTGATTTTTGATTTCCCCTTTTATAAATGGTGGCGTATTTTCCCTAAGTCTTTTCTTGGAGTCATCCAATCCCCTATTAATAACCCAAAAGCAAACTTGACATAAGTTAAACTAAGAGGGTAGGTTTATTTTACACACACGGCTGGACAGTTAAGACTATGACATTAAACTACTTGATGTTTGATTTCCTTTTAAAGTTTTGCAACATTTTAAACATGGACTTCCTCTGTCCTTTATCATAAACTATGCTAAATTTAACTGAATGCTTGAGAGATAATTGGGGATGGAGGTTTATGCTTTGCCAATGAATCCCACATTCTGTGAATAAAACAAAAACTAATCCCAAATCTATCACTAAATTCTTAAAGACTCTTGATAGGAAGGGGGGAATATAACATGAGACTTTTGATTTGTGCCTTAAGATGGTGGATAGACATTGTGGGTCAGGAGGTGAATTGCTTGTCTTGCAAAAATCTGGGTGGATATTAGTGTGTGACATACTGAAGTAGTATGCATGTGGAAGAGACTAGTGGGAAACGGCCCAGTAATTATGAAAGTAGTAGTAGATTCACAGTGTACAAATCAAAACAGGAGTAGGTACATTGAAATACATAAGAAATAGAAGTAGGCTATTTGTTCCATAGAGCCTGCTTTGCCATTCACTAAGATCATAGCTGATCTGAAAATTCCACTTCTACTCTTAAAACTTCTAATTTCAGTGTTGGCTTGAGTCCTGCCTTTGACTTTGCTCGATAAGCTTTTTATTTAAACTTGTATTGTAAATGACTCTTCAGTCATATGATTCTCTATAAATTTAAGGTTCCTTATCCCCAGACACAATTAATTTGATGGCTAACTCGTGGACCTTTGACTGAAGTTCAATAAGAAGATGAATGAAAACGTTCTATCCTCCGCAAACCGCAGGTCATCCAAAGCTTTACTGCCCATGTCCTAATATTCACCAAATCCAGTTCACCAATCACCGGAAGCGCTCTAACCTTGTTGGCTCCTTGTTAAGTAGACTATTTCAAAATTCTCATTTTTGTTTTCAAATTCCTCCATGGTCACACCTCTTCCCATCTCTGTAATCTCCACCCTACAATCCTCCAAGATGCCTGCATTGCTCTAATCCTGGCCGCTTGAAAGTCCTTGATTTTAATTGCTAAATGGTTGCTGGTTGTGGTTATGCTGTTAGCTGTTCAGGCTTCAGTGCTTTCCCTAAACCTTGCTGCCTTTCTACCTTTCACTTCTCCCTCAACTTGTTCTTTAAAACCTAGCTCTTTGACAAAACTTTTGGTCTTCTATCTCCTTATGTGGCTCAATGTCGAACTGTGTTTTATAATGTTGCTGTGAAGCAGTAGTCGTGATTTACATAAGGGTATGTCTCTCCTCATTTCTCCACATCTTGCAGCTCTCAGCTTTCCCGTTAAGTTGCCTGTAAGAGCCTAGCAATTTCAACTCCAATGAGCAATATGACTAGGGGAAACATTCATGAGATGGTATCCCGTTGCCTTCTTCACGTGTGCTTAGATTCTAGCCCTTATGCTATCACCACCAAACATTTGCTGGTTCCACTGTTTGTCATGTCTGTGACTGTTTTATTACACTGTAGTGCTGTATAACTGCAAGCCATTATTGATAGTAAAGCAATAATGCATTTGTGATGCTGTCTTTTGTAAAAAAAATACTTTTGTTAAATTTTAAAGAAAGACCTCATGTACTTCTGTGTTGAGTAAAATGACATTTGCTTACTAAATTATTTACATCGTCTAATGAAGCAGACTGTTTTACACTAACTGTAAAAAAAAAAGTGCAATATTCTTTGACAGATCAGTGCAGCTTTACAAACGGTTGCAAACTTCATGGATTATTGAATAGCATAATATACTTTGAAGGTTTTTATGCACTTTATGCACTGAAAATTTAAATCAAAATCTGATCGTCTGTACATCAATTTCTGAGTAATGGAGCAAGCATTCCATCGTCTCCTGAGACAGATGGATGTCAGTAGTAATAATAAGAATGAAGGAAATCAATACTAGTAATAATGAAACAAACCAAATCTTTCGAGATAGAGAGTCACTTCCTGTATAATTTAAACAGTTTCTTACATACTTGTTCCAGTATCAAAATGTTTACAGGTGCTTTGTATGTCTATTTTTTATCTGGACTGGTGCAAATAATATTTTGTGTGGAAACTGCATGTACATGGCATGTCTTTGTCTTCAATAAAAAATTCCTTTGTTTCTTCTGATAGAACAAAGATCCCAAAATGTCTCGAGTTGCACTGGAATCACTGTATAGGTTGCTATGGGTTTATGTAATCAGAATTAAATGTGAAAGCAACACTGTAACACAAAGGTGGGTATAGCTAAACAAGTGTATTTTAGAAACGTCAATGAATTGAATTAGACAGTTATGTTGAAGCAAAATACCATTTTAATAATAGTATCAGAAATTTTGTGTAAGGAAGAAAGTTGTACTTCATTAATATAGCCAAATTATTGCAGCGATCTTTGAAACTTTCATCCAATTCTCAAGTATTTACTTGACTGAAATACAAGCTGGGCAGCATGGTGGCACCATGGTTAACACTGCTGCCTCGCAGTGCAAGGACCCAGGTTCGATTGCCAGCTTGGGTCACTGTGCGGTGTCTGCATATTCTCTCTGTGTTTGCGTGGGTTTGTTCCGGTTTCCCCCTCAGTCCGAAAAACCTGCTGATTAGATGCATTGACCATGCTAAATTCTCCCTTAATGTACCCGAACAAGCGCCAGAGTGTGGTGACTAGGGGATTTTACAGTAACTTCATTGCAGTGTTAATGTAAGCCTACCTGTGACAGTAACAAATAAACCTCAAACTTTAAAAATAGGGTACTGCAAAAACCAGTGTTGTCTGAAAATTAGACATTTTTTCCCTGTGCTCCAGTGAACCTTAATCTTACCTAATGCTGCCCAGAAGTTGCAGAGTTGATGAGCTTTGCATGCTTGATTTTTCCCATGCTCTGGTGAACCTTGACTCTACCTGATCTAGTGCAGATTTGGCAGAGATGGTTGAACTCATCCAAGAACAAAAGACTTTTGTAGTGTCCAGTGAGGTAGAAAGCTATGTATTGTACTTGGGATCAGGACATATGTCAATTCTTGCTACAGTACAGAATACCTGCATTGAGATTTGATGCCATTAAGGCCACCCAAGTAGAAACCCACAGATATAAGTTCAAACAATGCACTTGATTCCAAAAAGCTTTTAAGTTCCATGGGCGCTGGTTGCCATCTTACAGCTGGCCCAAATCAGTTCAAAGAAAGTTATTGAAGAGTGCGTACAGTTTTGCATGAATAAAAAACAAAAAAGTTCCAGTTACAGCTGCAGGCATTTATAACAAAATTTCAACTTGATTGATCTTTTGTCATTTTACATACGTCTCCTAATGTAGGGAAGTGAGGGAGGCATCAAAGAGTTATTAACTCCAATGTGAGAAGGGAATTAGTATTAGCAGAGACATGGCCACTAATCTAAAATGCTTTGTAATAAAATCAGTTCGTTTTTCTTAGTCCCATGGTCACTGAGTTAAGGTATTTCGATTTGAATTAAGGTGTTCTGATTTTGTCCCCTCGAAAAATCAGCAAGTTCTGAAATCCGACAGACTCAGTCCAGGGGTTGCCTGATTTGAGGTATTCTACCTGTATTTCATTTAAGATACAGTAACATTAAGCTCCTTCTAAATTACAAAAATAAATGCCTGAAATAGTTACGCATAACAAATTTTGCGTACCAAATGCTAGGAATGTGATGGCGCATCTGAAATCTTTAGGGTAGGGTTTGGGCTTAGTTCATAAATATGTAGTTGCACTTTGGAAGTCTCAATGATTGACCTATAGTATATATTTTCAAGCTTGTATCACATTAATTAAAATAAATGGTATATTTAATCTCAACTCATTCAGCAAGGTGGAAGAGCAGCAGTTGTTTGCAAATATGACAAACAAGGCAACCTTTTATTTCTATGTTTCTTTTGTACATTTTGGGAAACTACTGAATTTTTAAGTTTTATTTTTCTTGCTAACTTACTAGCATGTGACAAATTCTTTGATAATTACAATCAAAAAGTAATATTTTTAGTAATAATGATACTTCTTTAAAAATGTTCTACATATCTGATGAATAATCCATCTGATCTAAATATTGCCACGGAAAAATCAGTCTGATATTTTCAAAGTAGATTATTTATTAATGATTCATTGATTTGTAAATATAGAATATCTCAAATTATAGTTGCATGCAATGTTCTGAGACAACATTGGGCACCTGTTATCTTTCTTGGAGTGTTTGGTATTGTGTACATAAATTCAGACTTCAAATAATTCATCTTTCTTTAAAATTTATTGTTAAAGTATGTGCAACTCATCTGTTGTGTCCATTCTGATATTGATCCATTTTTAATCCGTTTTTCAATTCTGACTTTCTAAACAGTCGCCTTTTGAGCATTGTATCAGCACTTTTTCCCAAAGGCTCCCGCAGTGTGGTTCCCCGTGACACGCCTCTGAACATATTTGTCAAGATTATTCAGTTTATTGCTCAGGTATGATTTCAGTAGTAATATTTATGGTGTAGTTCCAGATTATTCAAAAAGGTTTTGGCTTTGGTTTCTGTATCACATAAAATCTAAACAAAGTATCAGAATTTCACGAGCAAGTATAACATTTCTACTCTTCATTAACTTAAACAATGTCTGTTAAGCTTTTTTATATTCCTCAATATTTTTTGTGTATATGTTTATATATGCATGCTGTAAATATTTTTATTCTGAAGGCAGAATCTGCCGAGTTTTTTTTCTAATATGCCTGACTATTTCACATGTGTTTGTATGTACATATGTATTCATACACACACTCAGGACACTTGCCTTCTGGAGGATGCATTTGTTTGTGTGGCAATCTATCCATGTGACACGTAGAGCCTTCTGTAGATAATGCTGATGTCTCGAGCTTTCACAGGTGTCACCACACTTTCACACCTGTCAAGTGTCAAGAGGATGCCTGCCTTGGAGACTGTGACCTTTGTGCCTGGACACTGGTGGTGTTGATTAACGAAGACTCCTCAGAACAACTTTCCAAAGGAGTTGTTCATGCATTGGATCCTTTGCAGTATCTTCAAGTCTATGGTCATTGATTGGAACACGAGTCTACTGAGATAGCAGAAGCAGTTGACTGCCTTCAGATGGCAATACGCAGTCTTGACAATGGCAGGATTTGCTGCTAGTCCAGTTTTAGTTAGAGGAGGACCTTCAACTTATCAACATTCAGATACAGCCCTGGGGCTCAATACGTTTCTTCAGACATGTCAAGGGTGGCCTCTAGGCCTTCTTTATATGCCAGGATAATAATCATCTGCATGCATGCATGAGACTTTGATCTTTGCTTTCAGCCTTTGGGAGGTTGAAAAGCTTTCTGTTAAACCTGGATGCAATTTGGACCTTGGGTGGGAGGCCATCCTTGATCATGTTGGGGATGACCACTCAGAAGATGAAGAAAGGGGTGAGCAGAAGCACAAATCCTTGCTTGTTGCCAATTCTGACATGAAAAGCATCTTAACTCCAGTCCATTCAATAGTACAGGGGCAATCATTTTGTTATGGAGAAGCTACACATCCTCAGTGTATTTCTACGGTCAACTGATGCAGCCTAGGATCTTCTAGAGAACTTTCTGTTCAATGAATCAAAGACTTCATCAGATCAAGAACATATGAAAAGATACATATGAGCGCAAGCATTCTTCGGGAAGCAAGCATCTTGAGTGACCATTCCTGAGCGGTAACTGTACTGGACAGTCATTGCATGACACTGAGCACTCGCCTTCCAAAATGCACTCTCTACTCTCAGCTTGCGACTGGTTAAGTATTGCTGGGTGGCCAGCAGAAACATTTCAAAGATACCCTGAAAGCATACTTGAAGAAGATTGGCTTTGACCTCAACAGCTGAGAAGGGAGCACTGCACTGCTCAGGATGGTGAGCCCTGCTTTGCCAAGGTGTAAGGATGGCGACAAAGGCCAAAGACCCAAGAACGAAGAAAGCTCAAGAAGGCATACGCCTCCTCATCAAATGCAGGCTGACCTAATGTGGAATGTGGATTTTTGATTTCTTCTTTTTATTCAATTTCTGTCTTAGCCTTTTACTTTCCATTCTTCACTTCTTTACCTTGCACTGACTTCATTCATCCTCTATTGCCCCTCTCTCATCTTTTCCTTTTCTCTCTCTTTCTCCCTCCCTTTGCTACTCTAGAACTCTGGCAAGCATCTTCCTTGCTCCAAGGCACTGCTGTTACTATTTATACATACATACATTTACTCCTTGGACAGTGGGCGGCATGATTGCAGAGTGGTTAGCACTGTTGCCTCACAGCACCAGGGACCTGGATTCAATTCTAGCCTCGGGTGACTGTGTAGAGTTTGCATGTTCTCCCTTTGTATGCGTGGATTTCCTCCAGCGCTCCAGTTTCCTCCCACATTCCAAAGATGTGTGGGTTAGGTGGATTGGCCATGCTTAATTAATTAGTGTCAGGGGCACTAGCAGGGTAAATGCTTGGGATTATGGGGATTGGAACTTGTTGAGATTTTTGTCAGTGCAGGTTCAATGGGCTCAATGGCCTTCTGCATTGTTAGGATTCTATGATTCTGTGAATATAATGCTGTTAATCTGTACTGTCATTGTGTTGAAATTACCTGGCTGTTGTTACATAAATTTGTGTAATCAATTTTGAGTCATTTGTGATGAGTTCATTCATTTGAAAGAACATGCTATTTGGGCCACATTTTTTAGTTGTTTACCTGCTGTACCAAAAGCCCTAGAACTGTAAATGACAAATCCAGTTTGCAAATGTGAGAACAGACTGGAGCAGATGTCAAAATGGATTTTTTTCTCTCACAGTATCTTTAGATTTTCTCGAGCTACTTTTTGATTTTCAGAGACCACATTTTAGTTTTCAGCTCCTTTTCCATTCTCCCTGTGGACTAGTGAGGTCACAGCTAATGTGTTTTCACTGTAAATGCACAAAGCTAGAAGATTTCAATCAGGCAGTTACTACTGATTTTACTGCATTAAGACAAAGAAGATATACAAAAATATTCCTCAGACACATCAAGTTTAATGTTTTGAGGGAGCTAGTCAACCTAATGCTGCATCTAAGATCATTATTCCAGTATTAATTACAACATATCGTACAATGAACCAACTGATAGGAACACAGGAATTAGGAGCAGAAGTAGGCAATTCAGATCTTTGGGCCAGCTCCACCACTCAATCAGATCATGGCTGATCTCTGCCTGGTCTAAAATCCATCTCTGGATTCCCCTGTTCCCCATATCCCTTTGACTCTTTTTCTTTATCAGAAATGTATCTATCTCCTTCAAACCATTCATTGATTCAGACTCTACCGCACTATTTGGCAGCAAGTTCCACAAATTCACTTCTGTCTGCGCTTAAGAATCGTTTTAAAAGGTAAAAGGGGATGTCAATTCACTGAGCCAATATAACATAACAACAGCTTTTAAAAGAGGCAAAAACCTATAAGATTTATCTACCAGGAACAGAGGACACAAGCTACCCCACTTCCCAGCCCTCCTCTTTCTCTACCCCTTCCCCCCCCTCCCCCCTCACTCAGCATGTCCATTTCTCAACCCAAGGGTGGGTGGGAATGTGTGTGTGTGTGTCACACATGGACGTATGCACGCCTGTCTGTCACTCACCCACATGTATTTGCACCTTGTTCTAGGGGTTTCCTATTTTCCCCTTGCCTCCTTTGCCCCCATGCATTGAATTCTAAGTTTTTGATCTCATTTACTCTCCTTACCTACCTCTGCAATCACTGCCAGCTCTAAATCCCAGACCTGGGATCCCATAGTCTTGAGTACTTCAATCCCCCTTCTTGTGCACCTCCAGTTTACCACTAACGGCTTCATCTGTTTTCACCCTCTTCTTTAGAAAACTCTTCCTAATATCTTCTGCATACAGCTATATTTGCTTTTAAAAGTGTCATGAAAATTAATCTCATTGACAATCCTTCTAGTATTTTTCCCTAACAACAGCTGAGATCCTGGTTCTTCGTTAAATGCCTAGGTGCCTTAAAGGATCTGCACACAACTTTTGTTATTTCTTGAAGTTGTTCAAATTTGGAGTTCTATTTGCATGTGGATCTTTAGACATTTAGACATTTTGTTCCAAAATCCCAACAGTTATGTCCAGCTCCTGCCTGTCAGAATCCACCACCGTGGACTAGTATGAGGGTACCTAATTAACATGGGACAGACAAAATCACACAGCTTTCTATGCTAGTGAAATCATAACACAGGCATTACCACATATTTAATGATGCGTTCAAAAGAGATACTGGACAAGAGGACTGATGGATCAATCAGGAAAGGTTGTAAGGTAAACCCAACAATTACAGATCAATTTAAATTTGATGGTGGGGAAGCTTCTAGAAACAATTATTTGGGATAGAATTAATAGTTACATAGAAAAATGAGGCTTGATTAGGAAGAGCCTAATTTATTTGATTTCTCAAGGGAAGATTGTGTTTGACTAACTTGCTTAAATTCTTTGTAGGGGTAATGGGGAGGGATGATGAAGGTAATGATATTGATGGGTGTACATGGACTTTGAAAAGGCATTTGATACAGCGCCACAAAATAAACTTTTGAGAAAAATTGTAGCTCAAGGAATAAAGGGGACAATATCAATGTGGGATGCAAAATTGACTATGAGGAAACAGCTAATAATGACAAATGGATATTTTTCGTGATGGAGGAAGGCTTCTTTTGAAGTTCCCCAGGGGATACTATTGGGACCCTTATTTTTCCAAACATAAATTAGTGATCTAGATCTTGGTGTGCCGGGGACAATTGCAAAGTTTGCGTATGACTCAAAACTCGGAAGTATTGTAATCTGTAAAGACAGTGTGGAAGTTCAAAAGAACATTGACAATTTGGTGGAGAGGCAGATAGCTGACAGATGACGTTCAATGCAGAGAAGTGTGAGGTGACGCATTTTGATCAGAAGAACGTAGGCAGACAATATAAAACAAGGGGTACAAATAATGGATGTGCAGGAGCAGAGAGACCAAAGTGTGTACGTGCTTAGGTCGTTAAAGGTGGCAGGATAAGTTGAAATGAAGCATGCATTATCCTAGGCATCATTAATAGGCGCATGGAATACAAGAACAAGAAAGTTCTTGTACTCTGAATTTGCTGTGGACAGTAGTTAGACCTCAGCTGGAGTATTATGTACAGTCTAGGCTAGGATGTTGCGTTCCATTCTGGACACCACACCATAGGAGGGATGTGAATGCATTGGCGAGAGCGCAAAAGAGGTTTACAAGAATGGTTCCAGGATGAGAAACATCAGTTATGAAGATAGATTGGAAAAGGTGGGACTGTAGGCCAAAAGGTGATTTGAACAAGGTGCTCAAAATCATGAGGGGAACGGACAGTGTAGATAGGGAGAAACTGTTGTTGCTTGTAAGTGGATTGAAAGTAAGAGGACACATTTGAAAGTTTGACTACCTTGTTTTTATTTTAACAACAGGAGCGACTTGATTTTGCAATGAAAGAAATCATATTTGATCTACTTTGTGTTGGAAAGCCATCAAAAACATTTGCCATTAATCCAGAGGTAAGACTATTGCCTAAGTAATCTATTTTTTAACATGTTAATAGCTGGTGTATCAAGGGTACATACATGCAGTTGCGATAGAACTTATGGTTGTTTAGGATATTTTTTCTTTATTACAATAAATTGTACAAATCTTTTGTGATCTTTGCATAATGAAATAATATCCCTACTGATGGAAAATGTTTATGGGATATTCACATTTTAATGTTCTACAATAAAGCTTCTATTTAATTCTACTTTTGAATTTCTCTGTTATTCCATGCACAATATGGAAGCTCTAAAAGTGGATTCTGAAATTTGCAATTAGCTGAAATAACCTACATTTGCCTGTTTATGACAATGGTCTTAGTGACAAGTCAAATCTACAGCTAAACATTCCAGCACTAGTGAAATATTGTGGCGGATGCTTCAAATCTGAAATAAAAACAGAAAATGCTGAAAGTACTCAGCAGTGAGTTCTGATGGAAGGTCATCGACGTTAACTCCGTTTTTCCACAGATGCTGCCTGACCTGAGTTTTTTTTAGTATTTTCTGTTTTTTATAAACATTCCAAGTGTACTCCAGACTTGGACTTATTTGTGAACAATGCCTTTGCAGATCAAATATAAATTTGTACGTAATAACTAATTTATTGAAGGCCTTTCATGTAGGGCGCACACTTCTTATCAGAGTCGCACATATTTGCTGTCACATTTCAATTGTATTTCGATTAGCTCTGAGTAAAATGGCAACAAGCTACAGTTAAAAAAGTTGGGAGACTTTGAATCAAATCTGATGAAAGTGACTATGAGAAATTGTTATGAATTCATGGAAGCCACCAGCGAGATGAAACTGCATACAAACAGTTTTAGGTTGGTTCATCACCCTAGTCTGCTTATCCACAGTATTCTAACCCTGAATCCCATTTGCAGACAAAAGCCCATCTAATTAAGATTTATTGTAGCAATGTCCGTACCAGTAAACCAAGTGATCTGTTTTAGTAATATTGGTTGAAGGGTATATATTGGTCAGAACACTTGGAGAGATACCTCTGTTGTCTCAGTTCTGTTGTTGTTTCAATAATGTGTAATGAATAAAATTGTTATGTTAATTCACATTAAAATGGAATGGTGAAGAAGGTCATAAGATCAATGAGTCCTGCCCAACAATGAGCCTGAGTAGCTTGGTTACTATGAGAACAGGAAAGCCCAGGGTGAGACTTACTGGGAGCAAAACATAAAATGTTCACACCTGGCACTGTGTACCTTTGAACGAGGAATTCCTCCGAAAACACGCAAGCAAACATGCCAGATTATGCTTTAGTCATTTTTTTTTAGTTTCTACAACTCTCAAAGCCCTCAATCTTACTGCTGTTCTTGGCAACGTAAGTCTCTTTTATTGTACTCCTTCAGTTAGCTGTGGTTGGATCTCGTTTCTCATGGAAATTTTGTTTCTGAATAGATGGCCAATTTGTTGAGAATTATGAATTATGAATTTTTTTTTCCCATCATCCCTTTTAGTCACATTCTACTTTAGCCAATGCACCCCTCTCATCTTTATTTAAGCTTCAGACCCTACTTTTGGACTTAAGTAAGTCATCCTTGAACATTGTTTCCAAGATGACCCTTACAATCGATTACAAATTAACTCCTGTCTCATTGCACTAGATAAGGTGTAAAACCATCTATTTCCCAGTTGGTCTGATGACATGTTGCACAAGGAAAGTCTCTCAACTCCATTTCATGAAATTCATCATTCAAACTACATTTGCCAGAATGATTTGTCCAGCCAATATGGGGTCAAGGCCCCTCATGATTATTGCAGTATTTTTAATGCAATCTCCTCACTTCTTGATTACCACTTTGTCCAACATTATAACTACCATTTGGGAACCTATAAAGCACTCCCACTAGTGTTTCGGCTCCTTGTTATTTCCTATCTCTACTCATGCTGATCATACTTCCTGATCCTCTGGAGTGAACAATAGTTGCAAAGTAATGACAAGCACACGCATTTGTTGGTTTGGCTTCTGCTGCCACATTGAGTTGTTGTTTATGGAAAAACATTAGCCTGAGCCTCTGGATTACTAGCCCAGTGACATTAGGTTGAGTGACTTGGGTTACTGGAAGACATAGACACAGTGGTCACATGGGTGGATAAGTGGCAGATGGTATTTAACTCTGAAAAGTGTGAGGTGATGCACTTTGAAGGAGTAATTTGACAAGGAAGTATACTATGAAAAGTTTGACACTGGGAAGTTCCGGAGAACAAAGGGACCTTGATGTCTTTGTCCACAGATCTCTGAAGGTGGAAAGGCAGGTAAATAGAGAGGTGAAAAAGACATATGACACACTCGCCTTTATCGGTTGGGGTGTAGATTACAAAAGCAGAGAGGTCATGATGGAATTTTATAGAACTTTGGTGAGGCCACAGCTGGAATGCTATGTGCAGTTCTGGTCACTATATTATAGGAAGGAAGTGAACGCACTGGAGGGGGTGCAGAGGAGATTTACCAGGATGCTGCCTGGGATGGAACATTTAAGTTATGAAGAGAGGTTGGATAGTTTTGGATTGTTTTCATTGGGGTATAGAAGAGTGAGAAGTGACCTGATTGAGGTGTTCAAGATTGTGAGTGGCATGTACAAGATGCTGTTCCCCTTAGTTGAAGGGTCAGTTACGAGGGGACACAAGTGAGGGATGGGAAGTTTAGGGGGGATTTGAGGTAAAATGTTTTTACTCAAAGGGTGATGACAGTCTGAAATGCACTGCCTGGGACAATGGTGCACATGGGATGCCTCATATTCTTTAAAAAGTATCCAGATGAGCACTTGGCATGCCATAATATTCAAGGTTGGCAAGTGGGATTAGGTGGATAGGTCAGGGCCCTTCATGTGTCGGTGCAGACTCGATGGGCTGACGGGCCTCTACTGCTCTGTAGTGTTCTGTGATTCTGTGACGTCACCATTATGCCGCTGACTTTCCTCACTATTGGGGAAAAAAATGTTTAAAACAAATATTTTCCCATGCCACAATATATTTTTGTATATGTAGAGTAGAGGCAAACCTGTTGTCATCATGAAGTACTTTTGCGCGGAAGAATCAATTGCTTGCCACAGTTATATTCCCATAAATGTCTTTCATTGTATTGGTAATTATTTAAATGATGAAATAAAACAAACTAGAAATTTGTGTAGTTTATTTATGAATGTTTGCTCCTTGAGCAAGAAATTTCTATTTGGGCTAAAGGGATCAATGAATATGGGGGAGGGTGGGATCAGGATATTGAATTTGATGATCAGCCATAATCAAAATGAATGGCAAGCAAGCTGAAAGGGCAGAATGGCCTACTCCTGCTTCTAGTTTCTAAATAACCTTGAAACTAGAGCTGATACCTTATTTCTATTTAATTGTACAATCAGTAATTTGTCACTGCGTTTTCACATTTGTTTTTCAATTGTTCATTCAAAACTGATTAAGTTTTCAGTCAAATTTAACATTGAGGATGTAATCAAGTCCTCTTTTTCTTTGAGTAAAGTTATATGTTGTGTAATAATATGTAGTGTAATAATAGTGTAATAATATCCAGCATGTCCTTAAATAAATTGAAAGCACCGATTAAACAATAACTTGTGTTTGGTTAAAATTGAATCCATCACCAGTAAATCAGCATATACGACAATGCTTGGAATTCAATGATATGAATATCTCACACACATGTATTTAGGCCTTTTCAGTGCATGAAAAGAATATTTTAATCAACGGATATGAGAATTAGATGACGCATACAGTACAATTTTAAGCAGTATTTTGATCAGTGGATGACTAAAGATAAAATTGAGATTCTGCCACTTGTCGAATAGAGGTCGATCATGATTAAATTCCTCACTCTTGAAAGAATTGACAGTTGCTCATTGTTATGTTTCTGTTACAGAGAATGAACATAGGTTTGAGAGCATTCCTCGTAATTGCTGATAGTTTACAGCAGAAAGATGGGGAACCTCCAATGCCAACAACAGGAGTTGTTCTTCCATCGGGTAGTACACTGCGAGTAAAGAAAATCTTCCTGAACAAAACCCTCACAGATGAAGAAGCTAAAGTGATAGGTTGGTTTGGCATACTTGAAAGTTATATTTGTACATGTTAGACTCTTTTAGCACCCTTCTCATTACATTATACTTAAGTTGCAAAATTCTTACTTTTATATTTTTCTCTGATTCAACATTGCATGCCGTTGCAATAAATCAGTTCTTTCATAATCTGTGCATGCATTTTAATTGTCCAATTTCTAAATAATTAAGTCAGAGCTGGAAAATTAATCTTTATCACTGCAATTGGCTTGTTAGATATATGAAGCGAAGATCTGGTTGATATCAAAAGGCAGTAGAACAAATAGTTCTAAGGTGGCATGATGTCACTGTGGTTAGCACTGCCGTCTCAACAGTGCCAGGGACCCAGATTAAATTCCAGCCTTCATGACTGTCTGTATGGAGTTTGCACGTTTTCTCCGGGTGCGCTGGTTTCCTCCTATTGTCCAAAGATGTGTGGGTTAGATGGATTGGCCATACTAAATTGTCCCATAGATGTATAAGGATGTGTAAGTTAAGGGCATTAGAGGAGTAAACATATAGGGTTGTGGGATAGGGCTGGGGTAAAATGCTCTGTTAGGGATTCTGTGAGTTAAACAATGGGTTGTTATCATATGGATTTATTAAGCAATAAATAAATTAACAGTGGCAAAGAAAAGATGCTACTTTTGCCATAGGGTAATGAAAAGGGCAAAAAAGATATTCCTGCAGCCTATATAAAATAAATAGTTCATTCATTGGAAGTAGTAAGACTACATTTATTCCAGCTGGAAAGAATTACTCCAGCTGGGCATTTCTAATTCATCATGATCACATGGTGTAAGGAGGTGAAATGCTGTATGAAAACTATGAAAATAGGAAAGCCATTTCAATGAAGATATCCATCCATCAACCAAATATAAACTGGGAAAATCCAAATATTGTACAGTCGGTAAATATAATGTACAATTATTTTATCATTGTTCTGAGTGTCATCTTGACCTGTTGTCTGTAAAGGGTCATGTAAAAGATAATGTACAGGAATCAATTTTATTAAGTTTAAGGGCAGCAACTACAATATGATAATATTTAACATGACTTGAGAGTCACAAATATCCAGACCCGAATCTAGGTTTGTAAACTGAATTCTGTGAACAACTAAAGCAAATAGACAGATTGAATAATACTCCATTCCCTTTAAAGATGTTACACTGAATGTGCAGGACAAACACAATCTAAACAAATGATCAAAAATGGATTGACAAGGTAGTTGAAGGTGAAAGAGATAAAATAACCTCGTCAAATCCTGCAGAGGTGAAGGAGCTAAGTGGGATTAATACAACAAAACACAAATGAGTTAAAAGGGTAATGATGGTGGGAAGGAAGGACCTGGAGAAGAAAGCATCAGCAGAAAATAAACATGAGCAATAAAAATTATTTTACTGAAAACAACAAAAGGGCAATCATAGAGGTGAAAATCATAAAATGTAAACAAAAACAATTTGGTTGTGAATGAAAGATAATTTAAAATTTTGAATTACTGTGTCATTCGCAAGGGAAGACATGAATAATGTGTTACCCAAAATTACAGTCAAAGACTTGGATTTAAATGAGAAGGAAGCACTAAACAGGTGAAAAGGGCTCAAAATAAATAAGTCACTAGAAGAAAAATATCACTAAGTGTCAGCTATGGCTCATTTGGTAGCATTCTCATTTCTGAATGACAAACTGTGGTGCTGCCTTTTAGATAAGATGTTAAACCAAGCCCTAGGTGGGTATAAAAAAATCCCATGGCATTATTGCAAAGAGGAGCAAAGAGCTATTTTTGGTGTCATTTACCCCTAGTCTACATCACAAAAACAGATTATCAGATCATTATCACGTTATTGTTTGCCATGAGCACATTAGATGCCGTATTTCCATCATGACAGTAGTGACTGTAAAGCACTTTGAGACACCTCTTGTCAGTCATAGAATGATAGAATCCCCATAGTGCAGAAAGAGGTTAATTGGCCCATCGAGCCTGCACTGACAACAATCCCACTCAGGGTCTATCCCCGTAACTCCACATATTTACCCTGTTAGTCTCCCTGACACTAAGGCAATTTAGCATGCCAATCCACCTAACCTGTACACCTTTGGACTTTGGAAACCGGAGCACGTGGAGAAACCCATGCAGACACTGGGAGAATGTGCAAATGCCGCGCAGTGACCCGAGGCTGGAATTGAACCTGGGTCCCTGGTGCTGTGAGGAAGCAGTGCTAAGCACTGTGCCACAGTGCTGCCCAGTTGTGAAATGAGCAAAAGTCTTGCCTTTTTCAATTCACAGAATGCTAATAGAGGTAAGAAAGGGGTTTTGTGAAATATCCAAAAGTGATGAGGGGATATACGGGGCACTTGGTTTTGGGAGTGGGTGGATGCAGATGGCTGAGTGAGACAATTTGGTTTCCAGTAGAGTGGAAAGATGCTAATACCTTTATCACAAGGAATGAAAGAACAGAAAAACTACAAACCCATTATTTTCACTTCCATCCCAAGTAAAACACTGGAATAGATTGTCATGAGTGATTTTGAAGAATATCTGTATTGAGTAATATCACTGAGAAGATAGTAGTCAAAACTGGTTCAGAAAAAAAGCAGCAAGCCTGGTCATGCTCTTTGACAGCTTTAAAACAGCAATGCCCAAATCAACTGTGGAAAAGCATTTGACAAAGTTCACCTTTTGAAAAGACATATGACAAAATCATTCTTGAAAGGTTTGTCAAGCTCAAAGATATGGTGATTAAGAAGTAATCTGGAAAGTGGAAAAAAAACTGACTGAAGGATAGAAATCAATGTGCACTTATTGGAAGAAATGGTTCATAACTGGGGAACTTAGAAACTAGAAGCAGGAATAGGTCATTCGGCCTTTTGACCCTGCTCCACCATTCACTATGATCATGGCTGATCATCAAATTCAACATCCTGATCTCCCTTTTTCCCCCCCCATATCTCTTGATTCCTTGAGCTCCAAGAGCTATATCTAATTTTTTTCTTATATTCAGGCAATGTTTTGGCCTCAACTACTTTCTATCTCAGTGAATTCCACAGCTCACCACCCTTTGGTTGAAGAAATTTCTCCTCGCCTCAGCTCTAAAAGGTTTACTCCTTATCCTCAAACTATGACCCCTAGTTCTGGACTCCCCCACCATCAGGAATGCTCTTTCTGAACCTATCCTGTCTAACCATTCCTCCTGGAGATACCTTATTATTTTTGAAAGCCAAGAAGTAAGAGATGTACTGCGCCGATGGCTCAAAAAATAAGTTGACCACTTGATGTCAGATTAAATGAAAAAAAAAATCACCAGTTTGAATTTTGGTCTCTGTGCCGAGTTAACCACCAGATTTATGTTCCTCAATTTATTCACAGCTAATGGGCATCACTGGAAGGCAATCATTTATTGTCTTTTACTAATTGCCCTTGAGAAGATGATGATGACCCACCTTCTTGAACCTCTGCAATCCGTGTATTGAAGGTGCTCCCACAGTGTTGTTAGGGAATGCTAGAGGTGGAATCCCCACAGCCTGATGATCTATAGCCAGGGTGCTAAAAGAAGTGGTTTTGGAAATAGTGGATGTGATGGTTGTCATCTTCCAAAATTATGTAGATTCTGGAACGGTCCTGGCAGATTGGAAGGTGGCAAATGTAACCTCACTTTAAAAAAAAGAGGGAGGGAGAAAATGCAATTATGGACCAGTTATCCACTGAGTGCAGTGATGATTCATTAGACTGATCCTTGGATATCAGGATTGTCGTATAAGGAAAGATTGGGTTGACTAGGCTGGCATTCACTGTAATTTGGCAAAATCTTATTGAAACGTATAAAGTTCTAACAGGGCTGGACAGACTAGATGCAGGGATATTGTTTTCTTGGCTGGGTGGTCTAGAACAAGGACCCACAGTTTCAGGAAACAGGAATAAGCCATTCTGGACTCAGATGAGGAGAAATCTCTTCACTTAAAGATGGTGAACCTGTGGCATTCTCTACCACAGAAGGCTGTGGAGGCCAAGTCACTGAATATATGTAAAAAGGATATAGATAGATTGTGAGATATTGATATTGTCAAGACACACAGAGAAAAAGCAGGAGTTTGGCATTGAGATAGAAGATCAACCATGATCATATTGAATAGTGGAGCAGGTTCACTGGGCCAAATAGCTTTCTGCTCCTATTTTCTATGTTTCTATGAATAGCAGTGTATTTTCAAGTCACGAACGTGTGTGACTCTGAGGAAAAATTGAAAGTGGTGCTGTCATGTCTGCTTGTCCTTGTAAGAACATAAGAACATAAGAAATAGGAGCAGGAGTAGGCCATCTAGCCCTTCGAGCCTGCCCCGCCATTCAATAAGATCATGGCTGATCTGTCGTGGCTCAGTTCCACTTTCCCGCCCTCTCCCCATAACCCTTAATCCCTTCTCTTATCAAAAACCCATCAACCCGCTTCTTAAAAATATTTAGCGAGGCAGCCTCCACCACTTCAACGGGCAGAGAATTCCAGAGATTCACCACCCTTTGAGTGAAGAAGTTCCTCCTCAACTCCGTTCTAAACCGCCTCCCCTTTATCTTGAGGCTGTGCCCCCTAGTCCTACTGTCTTTTTTGAGCGGGAAGAGTCTCTCCACCTCTATCCTATCCATCCCATTCATCATCTTATACGTCTCAATGAGATCTCCCCTCATTCTTCTAAACTCTAACGAGTACAAGCCTAGTTTATTCAGCCTCTCCTCATAGCTCAATCCCCTCAACTCCGGTATCAGCCTAGTAAACCTCCTCTGCACTCCCTCCAGGGCCAAAATATCCTTGCGCAGGTGCGGCGCCCAAAACTGCACACAGTACTCCAGCTGCGGCCTCACCAATGCCCTATACAGCTGCAGCAAGACCTCCCTACTTTTATATTCAATCCCCCTCGCTATGAAGGCCAGCATCCCATTTGCCTTCCTGACCACCTGCTGCACCTGCAAGCTGGGTTTTTGCGTTTGAGAAGTATTGTCAAAGAAGCTTTTGACAAGCTGCTGTAGTGCACCTTATAAGTAGTATAGCCATATAGTGTCTGTGGTGACAGGAATGAGTGCTTAATATGGCGAATTGGGCACCAATAAAGAGAGCAGCATTGTTCTGGATGATATCGAGCGTCTTGAATGGTGTTGAGAATGTTCCTTCACATTGCTTACTTTTGCCTTGTAGGTGATAGAAGTGTTGGGGAATTGGGCTGTGAATTATTTGCTACAGAATATATAGTCTCTGGCCTCTTGCAGTCAACTGACTGATCTAGGTTCCTGGATAATGGTGACTCTTTTGGGAGGTTGGTATTGGGAATTTGACTTTGGAAATGCCATGGAATGTACAAGGGGAGGTGTTTTGACAGTGTCTTATTGGAGATGGTCTTGCCTGACATTTGTAAGGAACAAATAATACTTAACACTTATCAACCCAGGTCTTGTTGCACGTGAGCATGGAGTGTTTCATAAAAATTGTGAATAAACTGAACACTTTGCAATTGTCAGTGAAAAACCTCAGTTTTGAGCTTTGAACAGAAGGAAGGTCATTGCTGAAATCAACTGAAGATGGTTGGTGTTGTAGGTAAAATAATACCTCAAAGACTGATAGTGAGTCAAAATACAGTGGTTTTTATTGCAAAGCTTTGGGAGAAACTGATTCCAGCCTGGATTACCAGACTTCTCATAGAACACAAACACAAGTGGGCATTTATATATCATGAGTCTTAGTGTCAATCATGACACAAGTTTCCCATTCCGGCCAGAACTACGGGTCTTCCTTTCTTGGTCGTGATACAGCCCCAGGCTTAATCACGATTCACAGTCCAGCTAGCAGTTGCAGTCATGACAGAGGTTTAATCCAGTCATGATTCAAAACCCTTCTGCAGCAATACCAGCACCCCTGTCTTTGAAGTTACTTGTGCGATCGCGGATGTCCCAGCAGGACTCTTCCTGTTAAAAGCCGGTATCGTGATTTACATCAGCAGCTGTCAAAAGCCGGTATCGTAAGCTACCATCTATGTAACAATGTCCAGCTAACACAAATAGGTAAGATTTGCAAAGTCTACAAACTAACAGCCACATTAAACTATCTGTCTTTATAAAAATGAGAGTTAAAGCAGGTAATACGTGAACAAATAACTTATATTACTGCCAGGAGCAGCATAAGCTTGAGAAGATCAGTCATGATGAACAGTTATGTTTGTGACATATTCAATGTGCAAAATCCATTAACCCTTTCCCTACTTTAGACACATAGCTTGTTCGTAATTTATCAGATGTGCTTCTCACATTTTTAATAACTATTGTGGTTACGTCTCCAAAAAGCTTTTCATTTAAAAATGAACAGACTGCATCTATTACTTGTAATATTGTTTCAAACTGTTTTCCGATTGACATCTCGTGTTTGCTTCATCATTTTGTTTTTGTTAAAAAATTTGAACTAACTAGTGTAATAACAATGCCAAATCATCTATGTCCACTAGGGATGTCGTTTTACTATCCACAAGTGAGGAAGGCTCTTGATAGCATTCTCAGACATTTGGACAAGGAGGTGGGAAGATCTATGAGTATGACGAGTGTGCAGATGTCCAACAAGGAGCCTGAGGACATGATCACGTAAGCATGAAATACATTTTAAAAATAAATCAGAAATGGATAAAATCTCCTTTGAGGATGTAAGCATTGATAATGACGAACATTTAGAATGATAGTTCTTCATTGGATGAAGTTCCTCATTGGGTGTTGTTCTAACATTTTTTTTCTGCATCTCCCCTCAAGTCTTGGTTCTTTCTAAAATATGATTTCCAGAATTGAACAACACTCCATCTGAGACCTGATCAATGTTTTATAAAGTTTTAACATAACTTCCTTGCTGTATACCCCTTTTCTCTATTACTATTACTAATGTAATCCTATAAGCTTTTTCTAAAATCACTTGTCCAACCCCCTTCAAAAATATGTGCCCCAGATCTTTCCCTCATCGTTCACTGCCTTTTATACCATTTAGTTTATATTGCCTTTTCTCAATTTTATGCCAACATATATCACTTTGCACTGTTCTGTGTTAAATTTGATCTGCAAAGCGTCTGCCTATTCATAAAACTATTTTCTGTGGTCTATTATTATTCTGTTCATAATTTATTGCACTTCTGAGTTTCATGCCATCTGTGAACATTAATATTATAGTTTATGTATCAAAGTACTGGTATTTGATGTGTAACAAAAAGAGCAGGCATCTGGGGAGAACACAATAATATATTACCCCTCCATCTGAAAAAAAAAAGCATTTAAGAACATAAGAACATAAGAAATAGGAGCAGGAGTAGGCCATCTAGCCCTTCGAGCCTGCCCCACCATTCAATAAGATCATGGTTGATCTGTCGTGGCTCAGTTCCACATTCCCGCCCTCTCCCCATAACCCTTAATCCCCTCTCTTATCAAAAACCCATCAACCCGCGTCTTAAAAATATTTAGCGAGGTAGCCTCCACCACTTCAACGGGCAGAGAATTCCAGAGATTCACCACCCTTTGAGTGAAGAAGTTCCTCCTCAACTCCGTTCTAAACCGCACCCCCCTTTATCTTGAGGTTGTGCCCCCTAGTCCTACTATCCTTTCTGAGTGGGAAGAGTCTCTCCACCTCTATCCTATCCATCCCATTCATCATCTTATACGTCTGAATGAGATCTCCCCTCATTCTTCTAAACTCTAACGAGTACAAGCCCAGTTTATTCAGCCTCTCCTCATAGCTCAACCCCCTCAACTCTGGCATCAGCCTAGTAAACCTCCTCTGCACTCCCTCCAAGGCCAAAATATCCTTGTGTAAGTACGGCGCCCAAAACTGCACACAGTACTCCAGCTGCGGCCTCACAAACGCCCTATACAGCCGCAGCAAGACCTCCCTACTTTTATATTCAATCCCCCTTGCAATGAAGGCCAGCATCCCATTCGCCTTCCTGACCACCTGCTGCACCTGCAAGCTGGGTTTTTGCGACTCATGCACAAGGACCCCAAGGTCCCTCTGCACCGTCGCCTGCTGCAGTTTTTCTCCATATAAGTAATAATCCTCCCTACCATTATTCCTACCAAAGTGGACCACCTTGCACTTGCCAACATTAAATTCCATTTGCCAGTTTCTGGCCCATTCGCCCAGCCTATCTAGATCCTTCTGTAGACTCTCCACACCCTCCGCACAACTTGCCGTTCCACCAATCTTGGTGTCATCAGCAAATTTCAACACCATACACTCGGTTCCCTCCTCTAGATCATCTATATAAATGGTAAATAGCTGAGGCCCCAGCACCGACCCCTGGGGCACTCCACTAGTCACCATCCGCCAATCCGAATAGCACCCATTGACCCCCACTCTCTGCCTCCTATTTGACAACCAATCCTCTATCCACGCTAACACCCTACCCTCACTCCATGTCCCCTGACCTTCTGCAATAACCTCTTGTGAGGTACCTTGTCAAACGTCTTCTGAAAATCCAGAAAGACCTCATCCACCGGCTCTCCTCTATCCACCGCCCTAGACACATCCTCATAGAACTCCAGTAAATTTGTCAGACACGACTTCCCTTTAACGAAACCGTGCTGCGTCTGCTCTATCAAGCAATTCCCCTCAAGATGCCTCGCTATTTCCGACCTTGATGACGGATTCTAACATTTTACCTACAACAGATGTTAAACTAACCGGCCTATAATTCCCTGCCTTTTGCCTGCCACCCTTCTTAAACAACGGCGTAACATTAGCCGTTTTCCAATCTTCTGGCACTTCCCCGGAATCCAGCGACGTCTGGAAAATAACCACCAAGGCATCCACTATCACCTCTGCCATTTCTTTCAGAACCCTCGGATGCATTCCATCCGGTCCTGGGGACTTGTCCACAATCAGCCCCTCCAGTCTGTCGAGCACCACCTCTCTAGTAACAGTAATGTCATTAAGACCCTCCAGTCCTACCACCTTTCCATCTCTAACACCCGGCAAATTATTCACGTCCTCCTCCATGAAGACAGAAACAAAAAAGTTATTCAAGACCTCAGCCATATCCCCATCCCCTACCACTTCATTACTTAATTTAGTGTCTCTTAGTTAATTTTGCATCCACACTGCCAGTGTCCCTTTAATTCCATGACTATTAATTTAGCTGTAACCCCTCTTGTGGTATTTACTTAAAAGCCAATTGAATGTCCATATAAACAATGTATAACAACGTGCACTCACCTGATGAACGGGCAGTGTTCCGAAAGCTGGTGGCTTGTGCTACCAAATTAACCTGTTGGAATTTAAGCTGGTTTTGTGAGACTCCTTACTGTGCCTATCCCAGTCCAATGCCGGCATCTCGACATCATATAAACAATGTCAACTGCATTACTTTATCAACCAATCTTGCATCAATTAATTCAATCTAATTAATTTAACAAATTTACTTCATGAATATTTTTTCATTTCTCCCCCAGATTTCTTCCCCCCCATCCCCATCTATTTGATTAAACATTTCAAAATTTTGAAAGCCTTTATAAAAATCTGCCTTAACCTTCTCTGAGTAAGGATAACAATCCCAGCTGCTCTTGTACCTCTATATAACTGAACTTCCTCAGCCTTTGTATCATTGTGGCAAATTTCCACTGCAGTAATATGTTTAGAACTGATCTTGCATTCACAGCACATTTACAGTTCACAACTGAACACCGTATAATTGACTACAGCTTTAGACTCCCAACAATTCATGCTAACTTTCATTTATTTGCCCTTATTTTTAGTGTTAATGTCAGGTCTCGACATTGGTTGACTTTTATTTCCTGTCTGATGCATAAGCTAAGAGACAATTTGATATCGTAGACAACTGCTTTTGCATCACTCTGTGCAGGATCAGGATGTTATGTTGAATTTAATTTGTGTGGGTTGATTATTTTTATATCCCTATATGAAAGGGGAACTGCTCATAAAACATTCTATTGCATTCAAAGCCTCCCTGTTCTGCCTGTCTTCAGAGGGGAGGCTTTCGTGGCCAATGGAATTGAGACTTGAATTCCTAATGCCCGTAACTGTGAGCTTCAAGAGTGATTTGCTTTTTTTAATGGTTGAAGAATTATAGAATGGGTTGGGGTAGGTGAATTGCACCTTGTTTTGGTTCAGCTGAATTTGAACTTTAGCTCAGAGTTCCTTGAGGAATATTTGTTTGGTAAAATTTGTGTTCTTAATTTTTAACCTACTACAGTCTAAAACTGTAGCCAATTACGCTGTGTTCATTTGTGAACTGCAGATGTGCAATGAATGTAAGATCAGGTCTAATCATACCACAATGATACGAAGGCTGCGGAAGTTCAGTTGTATAGAGATACAAGAGAAGCTGGGATTGTTATCCTTACTGCAGAGAAGGTTAAGGCAGATTTTTATAAAAGTTTTCAAATTATGAAAGGTTTGATAGAAGAGATGGGGAGAAATTATTTCCACTGGGAGGATGGTCATGGGGCGTAGATGTAAGATATTTTGGAGGGGTGGGGGGAGACATCTGGGGAAGAAATGAAAAAATGTTTATGAAGCAAGTTATGAGGAAGAATACATTGCCTGAAAGAGTGGTGGAAGTATATTCAGTTTTCAAAAGGGATTGAAAAATACACTTAACAGTAAAATTTGGCCTACTGTTGATAAAGTGCAGGGGAGTGGAACTAATCAAATAGCTCTTTCAAAAGTCTGGCACAAATATAGTGGAAAGTTTAACCTGTCAGGGAGGATGGGTGTAGCTGCATGTGGGAAGTTAAGAAGAAATAAATGCTAATGTTTCTGGGGTCATGATCCATTTAGGGAATTAACATTAAGAAAAATCTGAATAACTGGTAATTACCAGACTAACACCACAAGATTTGCTGTTTTTCAACAAAAGTGTTATGTATTCAAAAATTTAAACAGTCTTTACAATATAGTTTTACAATAAAAGTTATAACTATGTATGTTACGCACCTCTTTTTACTGCTTACTTCCCTTATAAACCACATCAAGCTTAACACAAGAAATATAAGCAGGGGTAGGCCACAAGACCCTTCAAACCCCACCATTCAATGTGATCATGGCTGATCTATGTAAAAGTATGCCAGAGTCCTAAAGTAGTGTTTTTTATTTCAAAAATATACTTTATTCATATATAATCTGAAAAAGATTATAAAAACATTTCCAATCATTACCACAGTAATTTGCGATCATACTTACATTTCCCAGGAGATCAAAATTTACGCTGTGTTCAGTCTAAGAACACTATATATATTTCAGTACAAGTCCAGAGATCTTTATGAAACTATGTACATTGGTCAAATTGCACTGTGTGGTGCTTTTATAGAATTACACACAGTGAGAAGTTGTAGTCAGTCCAAGGGCTTTTTCTGGTTACAAGCCCCTTGGCCTACATTGGCTGAAAGGCATTTAGATCACAGTCCTGAAATAGGTATTTTAATTTTCCTCAGTTACAATTATTCTGAAAGAGAAGAACTTAATATGATAACCCAACTAACTGCCTCGGAGACCAGACCAAGCTGTGTATATCTGAACTGGTAGAGGATGTACATGAGTTGTGTGATGGTACTTCGTACATTTGTATTAAGTTTGAAGACCCTGTGAGAGATGAAAGACTTGAATTAGAGCCAACAAGGGAAAGGGTGAAAGTATCATTGTGTAGATGATCATATTTTAGTTAGAGGTGGTATTACGTCAACATAAGTGAATGTGGGGTGCCACTGACTGCCTGATAGCTAATTCTACCTTCAGGCACCTCCATCTTCCATCTACAATGACAATGCACTCCATCACCATCTGCTTCACAGCTGTCAATGTAGTATTTACTGGAGAGCCACTCCCAGGTTTTGTGTCTTTCCCTGACATTCTGTGCTGTCTTCTGCAAGGAGGGAAGGAAGAGAGCTAAATGAGAGAAGCAGAATGTTTGAGAGGGATGGAGGATGACATTTGTGGAGAATGACTGAAAGATAGATGTGAGATATCAGTAAAATGAGGGTATGTTTCATTGTTGGTTTTTATATGGGATGTGAGGAGCTATCTTGAAAGAGGTGAGTAGGTGAATCTGCGAGGTGTTTTAGTTGAGAAGTGCTATTCAGAAGAAAGCTGGAAAATCATTGAGGGAATTGGCACTTGAAGGTAATGTGCCAGTCACTTTCTTGCCCTGAAAAGGCCATTGAAATACTTTCAGCCTGTAACTACAAACAACAGACCATAATCCTGTTACTATCAAAAGCTGACCTCTTTCTTCTAGCCACCACATTACTTCCTGGGATATCTCAGAGAACTAATGAGCAGACATTCCACATTGGGTCCCCTTCAGTAATGTTCTTATTTGTGTCCTGTCAGTTGCAGAGTGGGTCAATTGATGCATCGTTAACAGCCAGGTTATGGTTGTGACCATGCCTGCTCTTCCCAGTTGGTCAAGAAATCCAGAAGTGGGATGCTCATGATGTGGCTCAGTTGAAGAGCCATGGCCAAATCTGTTCCATTTTCTTTCAGGTTTCTGACCAGTTGCCGGAGTACCCCAGCACTGCAAGCAGGTCGATAGGTTAAAAGTCTGCCCATTAGGTTGGATTACCTCTCTGATGCCATTATGAGCCAATGATTAAAGCTAATTACTGCTGAGATTTCTGCAGGATACAAATTTCAGTGTTTTCAAACACACCATTTTTCACTTTATCTCATTATTTCATGTTTTCGTTGCATCACATTTGGATTAAGTATCACAAATCTGTTCAGTACAAATTAATCTGTCGAGATGACAGACTTATATCGACTAACGTGATGCTTGTTTGGATTGTAATACGCATTGAAATCTTATAATCATTCTTTTAGTGTGTTTGTTAGTGCTGAGTAGTAATATTTATTCAAAATCCTTCATTATTTACATATTTAAGATGTCAAGTCGCAGCACTCTCTCCAAACAGCTTTTCTTTATAACTCAACTGCGTTAATACATCTTTTTATTACATCTCATTCCTCTCATTGCAGAAATATTGATTAATTCCCTCTTGAGTTCATATATTTCAAAATTATTTTGTTTTTCTGAAATTTTGTCCTTTTGAACAAAACAATTCAAATACTGACAATTTCTGAATTTCTAAGTAATGGTTTGCTGATATTTGTGAACAATTTGCCAAGATGAATTTTGTCAGTTGCCTCCAGACTTAGAACATAAGAAATAGGAGCAGGAGTAGGCCATCTAGCCCTTCGAGCCTGCCCCGCCATTCAATAAGATCATGGCTGATCTGTCGTGTCTCAGTTCCACCTTCCCACCCTCTCCCCATAAATAAACTGCATCACCTCAGTAGGGGGCGGCACAATGGCACAGTGATTAGCACTACTGCCTCACAATGCCAAGGACTTGGGTTTGAATCCCACCTTGGATCACTGTCTGTGGAATTTGCACATTCTCCCTGCGTCTGCATGGGTTTCTTCTAGATACACTGGTTTCATCCCACAATCTGAAAGACGTGCTGGTTAGGTGCATTGACCTGAACAGGTGCTGGAGTGTGGCGACTAAGGGAATTTCACAGCAAGGTTCATTGTAGTAAGTACTTGTGACTAATAAATAGACTTTATTTATCTTCTTTTCGTAAAAAATTAAACCACATTTCCTTAACATTTCCTGATGATTGGTGCACAAAGGAGATTTCCAATGTAATATGCTAAAGTCAGTGGAGACTTTCTACAATTAGCAAACCATAAAACACCAAGGTGAAAAAAATCAGAAGTAATTCCAGCAACTTTTTCTAGTCTTAAAAATTATTGTGGTTGACCATTTCAATGTTTTTGTGTTTTAATAGGGGTGAAAGAAAGCCTAAGATAGATCTCTTCCGGACATGTGTGGCTGCTATTCCCAGGCTGATTCCAGATGGCATGAGTAGGGCAGAACTTGTTGAACTCTTGGCAAGGTGATGCATTCATTTCACCAAAAATTAATAGTGGTTTTACAGATTGGATTTTATGTATTTTAATACACAAAGCATTGAATTACATAGAATAGAAAATAGTACAGCAAATGATACATCAATTTTGCTTTGCTTAGATGAGCACCATGTAACGTTACAGTTGAGGCTAAGTGAACTTCAACTTTAGTTTCAAAGAAGAAAAGCAAATGGATCCATTTTGAGACTTTGATGAAGGATTATTGGCCTGAGACATTCACTGAATTTCTCTCTCTACAAATGCTGCCAGAACTGTTGAATGTTTCCTCCATTTTCTGTTTTTACTTCGGACATTTAGTAACCTGCATCTTTATAACTCAAGGGATGAATATGTTATACACTCTTACTCATAGTAATTGGAATATATTTTGTTTTGTTTTACAGACTCACCATTCACATGGATGAAGAGCTTCGAGGTCTGGCATTCACTACTCTACAGGCTTTAATGGTTGACTTTCCTGACTGGAGGGAAGATGTTCTGTCAGGGTTTGTGTCATTCATTGTCCGAGAGGTGAATGATGTCCATCCAACGCTCCTAGATAACTCTGTCAAGATGTTAGTGCAATTAATAAACCATTGGAAACAAGCAGTTCAATCTCACATGAAAAGTCAAGATTTGCAGGTAAAGACAAAATTTACAAGGAATTTGCAGTGAAATAGTTCATTATAGATCAACCACTAATTTTTTTGTGACTTAACACTTCTTAACAATAACTTATTATCCACAGCGTGCTGTTCCCAATGGAGCTTCCCACACGCTTCCACTGGAACGGAGCCCTTATTCTTCTGTCTTCCATGCAGCAGAAGGTTTTGCCTTAGTGGTTCTCTGCAGCTGTCGGCCAGCCACCAGGAGACTTGCTGTCAACATTCTAAGAGAAATTAGAACTTTGTTCACAGCTTTGGGAGTTTCAAAGGTTAGTGCTACTAATAGGTTTCTGTTTATTATTAACAGTTGTGTGCTGCAGAATTGATCATAAAATTGACTGACCTCCTTGTGCTGTATTATTTTGTGATTCAATATTGCTCATTATTAGCCAATTTAAAAAAAAAGTTGGCCCTTACTTCTAATATCAGGGACCAAAGCTTACTGATGTGTCGATCTTTGAAAAAAAGGATAGGTTTAATCAGCAAAATTTACAGCATAGATTATCCTTAAGAATTTTATGTTTTAGTGAAATCACCTCTCATTCTTCTGATTTTGATTGAATATAAACAAAATCTACCTCATCTCTCCCCATCCCAGCAATCAGTCTAGTGCATCCTCATTTAACTTACTTAAAGTATATCCTTCCTTGGGTAAGGAGATCAAAATTGTACAGAATACTTCAAATGTAGTTTCACGAAAATCCTGTATTATTTCAGCAGGACTTCTTTAATCTTATACTTCAGTTCCTTTGTCATAAATGCCAACATATCATTTAGTGTCACCTGTGGTTCAGTTGGCAGCAATTCTGGCTCTTAATAGAAGGTTAAGTTCCACTCTAAGACTTAAGCATAGAAATCTAGGTTGATATTTCAGTGGAATATTGAGACAATACTGCACAGGCTTTTGATGAGACATCAAGCATAGTTCCCAACTGTCAACTGTCCTCTCAGGCATACGTAAAAAATTCCTATTTCGAAGAAGAAGAATTGTAAAGAAAAGCTCTGATTTTCACTCTTTCCTTCCAAGGTGGATAATTTCACACTTCCTCCTTCTCCTGCCCACTAAGTTAACAAAACTATGTCTTTGCTGTTCATCCAGCAAAAGGGACTCTTCAGTTGCAGGCAATAAAACAAAACTTACTCCAACTAATAAATCAAAGGATAGAGTTTAATAAAGAAACTTCATGTCTCCAATACTTGAGAACTTTCCAAGCTTTTCACAATTTCCAACTGCTTCTTATTTATACTGAGTCAGCTGACAGCCACATCATTTTGTCATTGGTTCCATAGTTTACCTGGTCAGCTGACCCTCACAGATCTAATGTTATCATTGGTTACATTCTAACACTTGCAACCCTTTTACATTTCCCTCAGTGCTTATTTTTCCACCTGACTTTATTATGTTCAGCACAAACCTGCATAGATTATGCACAGTCCCTTCATTTAAATCTGTGAGATAAATTGTAAAATTGTAAGTCACCAAGGCACAAGTACAGATCCTTGTTTTACTCTGTGCTAGCTGCAGCCTGTCAACCCAAAAGTGGCATATTTATTCCGACTCTGTTTTCTGTCCATTAAGCAATATATTACAATAATACAAATAATATATTGCCCTCAATCCCATGAGCCCTAATTTTGGGTAATAATCTTATGTGTAACACCTATCTTGAAGATTCAAATACATAACATGCAGACTTCTTAGGCAGTCCCTTCAGGACTGAGGATGACTTATTTCCATTCCAGTTCAATGACTTCTGAGATGGCTGCTATGTCCAATGCACAAGCTGTAAACTCTGCCTCATGTGGGACAGATTGTGTTTGAAAGATTGGGCAGACCTACCATGGCTAATCCACCTAATTTACACATCTTTGCACTGAGGGAGGAAATAGAGCACTTGGAGCAAACTCATGCAGACACTGGGAGAATGTACAAACTCCACATAGGCAGTCATTCAAGACTGGAATTGAACCTTGATCAGTGGTGCTGTAAGGCAGCTACTATGTCACCTTACACCTCTACTTCACCCTATGTGCTGCCAACAAAATTTCTTGATTTGTTTCTTGTCTTCTCAAACAAAACTTCTCCATCACAAGTCAGGGACTCTCATGACTTGGTCGGGATGTTTGATATCTTCAGGGGTGTATTGAGGACATCCTTATGGTATTTCAGTTGTACTAGGTGTTTTCTACTGCAACTGAATTCCAAATTGAACAGTTGCTTTAGGAGCCTGGTATCAATCATACACACATAATGCTCTGTCCCCTGGAGTTCATTTTGAGTGAATGGTACCTTAGTGCTGAGTTTGAGATGCTGGTCCTCATACTCTTCCTCAGTCCGAAGGCTGAGCCGACATGTTGGACATGATGATGAATTACATTGTCTATTCTGCCTTCTTTGAGAGGAGGTTCCCAAGATAGGAAATTGGTCGCCATTTTCCAATATCCTCACATTGATAATAATCGAAGGGGGATCATGGCAGATTCAATAAAAATAAGGAATAGCGTCAGCTGCTGTACATGGCCTTTTCCAAGTCAAGAAAACCTTTTACTGTCAAACACGTTCGTTTAGAGTATCTTCATCAAATCTGGATGCTCTTTGAAATTTGTCACCATCCTCAACCTGCTCCATGATAACATGCAAGCTGTGATCCTCACCAATCAAACTGCTGAAAACCCCATCGTGGTGAGGGATGGCGTCAAAAACAACGGTGTGCCATTACGTCAACTGTCCCTTTTGTTTTCCTTGCTGCAATACTGCAGCTTGCCTTCAGTAATTACTGAAGCATGGAGATAATTTACAGAACAAATGGGAAACTGTTAAACCTACACCACCTTCCATCCAAAACCATAATCATTCCAATCTCATTGAACTTCAGCATATAGATGAAGCTTAACTGTTTAGTCAGAAATGATATGCTTTTGTAAAGCATATGAAAAAATTGGCCTTTTACTAAACCAAGGTCCTCGAGTCCCATTAATCTCATGTATTTTATTAGAATTCCAACATAATTTATTGATAACGTTCTTGCCAGTTTGCCTATTAGGTAAGACTGCATGCTTGTTGTTTTTGCATTGTGGCCCAAGTCTCTGCACATTATACAAGATAATTTTCCTTTTATTTCAGGGAGACGAAGAGCTTGCAATTGATGTCATGGATCGATTAAGCCCTTCAATCTTGGAAAGCTTCATACACCTCACTGGAGCAGACCAGGTAGATCAGTGAGCGGAAATTGATACTTTACAGTTAGAAGGCAATATAGTATTGACAGTTTTGACAATATGAATAAAAGTGTGAACTTCATTTACATATTTAGAAATTATTACTCAGTTCTCGTCACATTAGTCATGCTTTAGATAGTGAATGCCAAAAGTTCATAACAGCTTACGAACATCCCCTAGCGTTAGAATAAGATGTACCAAAACAAAATAATAAATTGCATAATTGATCATCCTATGTCTTGCGTTCCAAGGTTATGAAGTGGGCTATATTAGGAATAAAGTAATTGTTACATTAGGTGAATATATTGTCCTCCTGGGGGTACAGTATTAGATAATATAACTATACAATGAATTAAAGGCCAAGGCCAATAAATATTCATTCTCATTCATGATTCCACACACAACAAACTATTAACCTGTGCCTTTCTACACCAGGAGGCAGGTGCTCCTTTCAGACGGGTTGAAAAACTGGACAAAGCCCTATGTTTCTATCTTAGCTGCTCTTGGGTACTTCTGTGTCTGTCTAGAGTTAAAGCTCTTTTTTTCTTTCTCACCAAGACCACAGCATCTACCTTGTGCCTCCCTTGTAGTCTTGTTCTTTTATTTAAGAAACATACTGTGTATATTCGGATGCAACAAGCTCTCGCTTGCGTCAATTTTAATTAATCTTTTATTTTGATAAGGTTTTGGAATGTAAATTGAAAGAAAAAGTAAAGACGGAAGACAAAGATGTAATATGTGCAATACTGTTAATATCATTGAAGAATTGATTTCTCCATGGAACTTGACCTAACAGCAGTTTGGTAGTACAGAACTTGAATATTACTGCAAAACAAGACAGGTTGCTGAAGCTATAGTTCCCCATTGATCTGTTGTTCTGAAATCTACTGTTTCACTGGTTCAGCTGAACACCAAAGACACTACCTGAAGAGCAGGATTGTTTTCTCAGTGTCCAGGCCAATATTGCTGCTTCAAAATATATCACCAAAAATAAGTAATCGTTAATTTTGTTACTTTTTATGGGATGAAGCTGTGTATAAAAGTTGACCCTGATTTGCCATGTATTTTTTTCCTGTGCTGGGCCAAAGACCACATCTGTAAATGGGTCCTGGCTTCCTCTGTGTGACTCTAAATGCATGGTATACACTTACCACAATGTTGTCCTTGGGTCAAACAGATACCCTGTTCCATATTTAGCTTACTAAATATGACTTGAGCCTTCCAGTCATTTAATTGATTTTAGAAAGTGGTTAAAGCCTGTAGACTTCAGAAGTATATCTTCATTATTTGTAATAAAATTGTTATAAAAGTATATCCACATGAATTGTAAATTCCATACCAAATGATAAAAGGTAGAACTGGTAAACTGAGAGAGATGGTCCCAGTCAACTCTGTCCTTGCTGGAGAGGTGAAACACTGCTCCTTGTGTCTCACCCCCCACCACAAACCTTGAGCCTCTTTGACACCTTGTAGGGCCCCTCTTACTTGGAAAATAATTATTTGCATTCAAGAATTTCATCTAATTATAGATAAGAGGAATCAAAATTTTATCTCTACAAATAGATGCAACTGTCATTCACAGTGGGGTTCAAAGACATGATTGTCCTTTCAGACCTTTATTTTGAGCCAAAAATGGTAACAACTAAACAATACTCTAGTTAATAGGCTAATAATTATTCAGACATCATCAGAATATGTTTTTGATCAACTTCAATGGTTTTGCAATTTAAAAAAATCAGCAGAATAAGGCTGTCTAGAGAAGACATCCAATTACCTATAAGTACATCAACTGTGAAATTTCCAACCTCACAGAAGCGTATATTGTAATTAATTCAAGAATATTGTGGAGTACGACAGATTTAAAATAATCAACCAACCCACATATCAAAGTATGATTATGATTTGAAATGTGATTAAATTGATAAAATGACTAATGAATCACTATATCGCACCTCACTTTGAAGGCTACAGCTGCATGAGTAATTTGATATCTCTATGTCAGTGGTTCTACTTTGTTTTATGAAACATAGCTCATTATCATTACCTTAATTTTCAGTTACATATATATGAGTTTACTCATTGAGTAGCTGAACCACACAGAGCAATAACATCTTGGGTTCAGGATCCATTCTATCAGAAGTCAGCTAATTCCAGCCTGGGTGATAGTATGATTGCCATGATGTGGAGCTGCCGGCATTGGACTGGGATAAACACAGTAAGAAATCTCACAACACCAGGTGAAAGTCCAACAGGTTTATTTGGTAGCACAAGCCACAAGCTTTCAGAGCGCTGCTCCTTCGTCAGGTGAGTGGGAGTTCTGTTCACAAACAGGGCATATAAAGACAAACTCAATTTACAAAATAATGGTTAGAATGCGAGTCTTTGCAGGTATTCAAGTCTTAGAAGATACAGACAATATGAGTGGAGAGAGGGTTAAGCACAGGCTAGAGAGATGTGTATTGTCTCCAGCCAGGACAGTTAGTGAGGTTTTGCAAGCCCAAGTCATGGTGTTAGAGATAGTGTGACATGAACCCAAGATCCTGGTTGCGGCCGTCCTCGTGTGCAGAACTTGGCTATCAGTTTCTGCTCAGCGATTCTGTGTTGTGAAGGCCACCTTGGAGAACGCTTATCCAAAGATCAGAGGCTGAATGCCCGTGACTGCTGAAGTGTTCCCCACCAGGAAGGGAACACTCCTGCCTGATGATTGTCGAGCGGTGTTCTTTCATCCATTGTCGTAGTATCTGCATAGTCTCCCGGGTGTACCATGCCTCAGGACACCCTTTCCTGCAGTGTATCAGATAGAAATGTTGCAAGTGTATGTACCATGTATCTGGTGGATAGTGTTCTCACGTGAGATGATGGCATCTGTGTTGATGATCCGGCATGTCTTGCAGAGGCTGCTGTGGCAGGGTTGTGCGGTGTCGTGGTCTCTGCTCTCCTGAAGACTGGGTAGTTTGCTGCGGACAATGATCTGTTTCGTGTTGTGCGGTTGTTTGAAGGCAAAAAGTCGGAGTGTGGGGATGGCCTTGGCAAGATGTTCATCTTCATCGATGACATGTTGAAGGCTCCAGAGAAGATGTTGTAGCTTCTCCACTTCGGGGAAGTACTGGATGACAAAGGGTACTCTGTCCGCCCTGTCCCATGTTTGTCTTCTGAGGAAGTTGGTGCAGTTTTTTGCTGTGGCACGTTGGAACTGTTGATCGATGAGTCGAGCGCCATATCCTGTTCTTATGAGGGCATCTTTCAGCGTCTGGAAGTGCCTGTTGCGATCCTCCTCATCTGAGCAGATCCTGTGTATACGGAGGACTTGTCCGTAGACAATGGCTTCTTTAACGTGTTTAGGGTGGAAGCTAGAGAAGTGGACCGTCATGAGGTTATCCATGGGCTTGCACTGAGCAGAAACTGATAGCCAAGTTCTGCACACATGAGGATGGCCTTGACTGGGATCCTGGGTTCATGTTACACTATCTGTAATTGCCACGACTTGCCTGGGCTTGCAGAACCCTCTCTCCACTCACATTGTATGTACCTTTAAGACTTGCATTCCAACCATTATTTTGTAAATTGAGTTTGTGTCTTTATATGCCCTGTTTGTGAACAGAACGCCCACTCACCTGATGAAGGAGCAGCACTCTAAAAGCTTGTGGCTTGTGCTACTAAATAAATCTGTTGGACTTTAACCTGGTGTTGTGAGACTTCTTACTGTGATAGTATGTTTCCCAGGACAAATAAAAGATTTTTGCTCTTCATATCTGGTGGCATGCCTCTCCCCATTGAGAACAAGATTACACTTGGTCATTATGTCCCTCATAATTTAATAGCATAACAGCACATGTGACGAAAGACTTACTGTGTGAACTACAGGAAGGCCACATACAATCATAACCCAGCAAGAATCCAGTATTTTCATGAGGGAAGGAAATTAAATCTGCTGGTATGCTTAGGATCGGGAGATATTTTCTTTTGTTGCTGCTTCATATTGAATATAACTTTCTAAAATGATATATATTCTAAAAAAAACTTTTTTTTGCCCGTAAATCAGACAAACTTGCTGTATTGTCCCACTGGGATAGACCTCCAAACACTTGCAGAATGGAGTTCCTCTCCCATCAGTCATCAGTTTGATGTGGTCAGTCCTTCACACATTTGGATATTTGCACACGTGACACAGGGTCTGGACCCTTGGGTAATTAGCTTATCAAGCTTTCTCAAGCAAGAAAATTTGCCCAAACACTGTCCATCAGCACTGAGTTATGCATGGATGTTTTCATATATTCGCCTACAGATGCTTTCTCCACAAGTGGACATAAAGTAAGTCTTTCTGAATTGATTCTGAAACTTATTGCTAGCCATGACTGTGGCCCCTTATCAGTTAGTGATATGCATGAGTGATCCCTCTTCTGCATCTTTTAGTTTGTTAGATTTGTGAATTTAGAATTCAGGTTAAACATGGTAAATTACCATTGATCAATATTGGTTATGAGCTTCTTAAACAATTTTATTAGGCACCTGTACCTAAGAAAGCAAATTCTTGTCTTAGAAAGTGTGCAACCAAGGTTCATTTGACTGTTATGGGTTGAAGGGGTCAGCATCATTTGTAGAGATAGAGTAGAATGGATCTATATTGACTGCAGTTTAAAAGAATGAGAGGTGATCTCATTGAATTGTACAAGATTCTGAATGGACTTGTCAGGGTAGACTCTGAGAGGCCAGTTCCCCCAGCTAGTGAGTCTAAAATTAGGGGACCAAAAGTAAATACTGCAGATGCTGGAATCCTGAAATAGGATCAGAAAATGCTGGGATTACTCAGCAGATCTGGCAGTATCTGTGGAGAGTGAGACCCATTTTGATAAATGGTCACAGATCAGAAACTAGAATTAGTGACTCTGGTCTTGGGATATTAACAGCATGATTTCAATGCTGAGGTAAGAAATTACTTCACTCTTGAAGGTTGTGACTCTGTGAAATTCTTAACCCTCGAGGACTGAGTCACTGACTATATTCAAAACTGAGGCTTTCAGACTCTTAAGGGAGTTGAGAAATATGGAGATCGAACAGGAAAGTTGAGTTGAGGACGATGATCAGCGTTGATATTAAATGGCAAAATGGACACAAGTGCCACTTAACCTCTTATTTCTCAAATTCTTATGAAGTGTGGATCAGATACCACGCTAGATACCATGTATTGTGGATAATGAGGGGAAAAATGAGTGAAACCTGTGGAGATACTGACCATAATCTTCCAATCCTCAGTAATATGGATTGTACCAGACGACTGGAGAATTGCAAATGTCACACTCTTGTTCAAAGAAAAATACAAAGATAAACCCAACAACTGCAGCCCTGTCAGCTTAACGTCAGTAGAGGGAAAGGTTTTAGGAATGATTAAACAGAACAAAATTTGGCCAACTTTCTACCTTTATTTAGCTTTTTGATGAGGTAATAAAATATTGATGAAGCTAATGTTTTTGACATGGTGTATGTGGTCTTCCACATTGCAACATAATAGGCTTGCCACCAAAGTTGAATCTCGTGGAATAAATGGGATGGTGGCAGCATGGTAAAAAGTTGAGTTGAGTGTCAGGAAACAGTGAATAGTGGTAAACGGTTGTTTTTTCAGACTGGAGCAAGATATACAGCTGAGTTCCCCAGGGTTGCTACAAAGTGTTACAAGATGGTCATGTTATAAAATGTCTCCTTTAACCTGAGAATCCTCTGGGTAAGAGGGAGGGACAAGATGCTTGTTATACTAAACTTCTGCTAGAAACAGGCTTGTGCTTTGCTTGTCATGGAAGAAAAACCAAAATCTTTTGAAAATCGTGACTGTTTTAAATTGTTGACACAGAAAAAGGAACAGCTGTTTTTTGGACTCAAAGACATAGGTAATTAGAGAGAGAGAAACAATGCAGCTTCTGCTGTGAAGAGCAAAGACCATTTTTCTGTTAGCAGCCAAGCAGGATGCTGGTGAGAGCTGATCGTTTGTTCGAGAGAAAGATGATGGAACAGACAGGACTTTTGGGGATTTAAGAAACTAGGAGTTTTCCACGTGGGTCTGCTGATGGAAGTCAGTTTGTAATACTTAGGCTGAGGAAAGTATTTTTGAAAGAGACTGGAAGATTTGATCTGATGTGATGGGGGAGGGGTTGGCAGGAATGAGCCTGCTGGAAAATTTTGAGTAACTTGGAACTTGATCTTCTAATGCTATATATCTGCCTGAAGTACATTGCACAGTGGAAGGAGTTGTCAGCTTTACCTCAATTGCATTAATTAGTTCATGCTATTTACTTTTCTTTAGTTTGATGTATGCTTTGTCTGTTAATATTTGATCTATCTGATATTAGTTTGTTACAGTAAATGTTTTAAAATGTGAACTCTTGTCCTTTGGTTACTTTGTTGGTCGTTTTGAGGATCACAGAATTGGTATAATGCAGAAGGAGGCCATGTAGTTCATTATGTCATCTCTCTGAATGAGCAATTCACTTAGTGCCATTCTCCACCTTCTCCATGTAATCCTGTAAATTCTTCCTTTTCAGATAACAGTTTAATTCCTTTCGAATGCTTCAGTTGAACCTGACTCCACCACATTTTGAAAATCCATCCTTTTTTTAACCACCCTTCTACTTTTGATATGTCTATAGGTGATTTTTGCATTTCCTTTTATATTATCTGCCAGTGTCTTCTCACATTTTCTTTGCTTCTCAATTATTTTTCACTTCCCTTCTGAAATTACTATATTTAGCCTGGTTCTTACTGAGGTATTTTCAACCTGGCATCTGCCATACGCACACTTCTTCTGTTCATCTTCTTCATCCTGGGAGCTCTCACTTTGTTAGTCCTTCCTTTCCTATATAATTTACTGTAGCCAAGCCATCGCCTCTTTAAATAGAGTCCTTTATTCTGTCCCAGCTTTGGTTGCCAATCTTTGAGTACAATTTACCAATCATGTATGATGAATCCTCCATGGATGATGCCTCATCCTCCTTTCCTCCATTCAGTAATGCTCAGTTGTTTTGTTTATTCTGTTTCCCGCCTTTAAGTCAACTTACAGATCACAGCTAATTGTTGTTGAACCTGATGTGCCAGCCCTATACTAAATGGTAGCCACAGCACAAGGTCCCTTTGATCGAGACCCTATCTCATGCTCTTTGCCTTAATTGTTCTGCTCCATCTGCCAAGCCTCTTTTATTCCATCCTGTATTGTTGCTCTTACTGCATTAAAATAGAGAACAATTTAAAGCGATTGACAAAAGAAGCAATGAAGATATGATGCAGCAAATGGTTAGGGTCTGAAATGTACTCAGATTGTGGTGGACACAGGTTCAATTATGGCATTCAAAAGGGATTTGGATAAACACCTGCTTAGTAAAGAAATAACTGGACAATGGAAAAAAGGCAGGTGTGTGGGATTGGCAGGGTTGTTTTTGCTGTGACAAAGTGGGTTGAATTATTTCCTTCATGCTGTACCCATTCTATGATTCAATAACAAACACACTTAAAAAATTTGCTTTTAATGTTGAGTAATTTTTAAAATGGAAGTATTTATGTTCTAAACCTCTTCTGTTTCCATGCAGTAGTCCTATAAATGCCAAAAAGGTGAGCACCACAATTGGCAATGATTCGTACATTGGGCTTTGGAGAAACTACCTTATTCTTTGCTGCAGTGCAGCAACATGTAACACAGCTACTTCAGGGTCAGTGCGGTGTTCCCCTCCTGAGACGCTGGCGTCAACTCCTGATAGTGGATATAGTTTGGATTCTAAGGTAAGCACGTCTTCATTGTCCAAAAATTAATAAAGAACTCTCTTGAGCAGAATGGAGAAGGAAAATAAATTCCTGGATTGTGCCCTCATTCTCTGACAAAGCAACTTATATGTGTAAATGGCTTAGCCGTTAGTATTTCAAAACATTCACAGGTAGAGCAGAAAGAATGTTTTTAGCACATGGCTTCTGAAACATGTCTCATTTCACTGTATTGTTAGGCATGTTGAAAACAACTTGGGGCACTAATGTTCCATTTTTGCAAAATTATATTTATTTTATCTTAAGAATTAGCTTTCCATGCAATCAAATTATCTTCAAAAATGCACTCACATCTACTGGCAAGGCTTTTTCATACATCTCTGTGAAAACTAATATCAATAATTGTTAGGCATTTGTGTTCTCTGCATCTGAAAACCTTAAGAAAATATGATTGCGAACGAAGTATTTCCAGTGAATGGTAACATGCCCTATGTTCTTGCTTGACCATTGTTCCTGTAATAAATTCTCCAAAATTGATTTGAATTCCATTGGATTGGCTTGCTCTGTGTGCTACTGCCAGCAAATCACTACCACTCCTTTACCCACAGACTAAATTGTCCCCTACTACCTCTACATTTCTATTAATTTCCCCCTGTTGAGCAACTTTCTGTACCATGATGCTATGGTCAGTTTGCTCATCCACCCTACAGCCACTGTTTTCATCTGTACTTTCACTGATTTAATTAGTCCCACTTTGAACTCTTGCTGTTTTAACTGGTCCTATCTTGAACACTTGCTGTTTTAACAGAGAGAGAGAAAATTGGGAATTATAGGCTGCTATGGTTGATAACAGCAGTGAGGAAAATGCTGGAATCTATTATTAAGGACATGGAACACAGCACTTAAGAATTCATAGCATGATCAGGCAGAGTCAATATTTTTTTTGATAAATTTGGACTTTGATAAATCTAAACATTTTTTGAAGATGTAGCCAGCAGGATAGATAAGGTGGAACCAATGGATGTTAATGTATTTGGTTTCAAAAGCCATTCACAATGTTGCTACAGAAAACAAAGTTGGAATAAAAGGGCTATACATTGGGATGGCATGGTGACACTAATGAAGTACTTATAAAGATCACTGCTTGGGCTCTGCAATCTGTTAATAGCTGAAGGAATCAGGTTTAATGTATCCAAGTTTGCTGCTGATTAAAAGCCAGATGCGTAAATAAGCTGTGAGGAGGAGGTAAAAAGGTTGCAAAGAAATGTGATGAGTAAATTATGAGGGAGGAAAAATGGAAAAGTAGCATTTTTTTTAAAAAAAGTAAATGCTGGTGTTCAGGAGGATTTGGATATTCTAGCACTCAAAAATCAAAGTTAACATGCCGTGGAGGTGGTGGGATAGTGGTATTGTCACCGGACTAATAATGCAGAGGTCCAGATTAACGTTCAAGGGACATAGGTTCAAATCCCCAGACACCTCAGAATTTAAATAAAAATTTGGAATTGAAAACTAGTCTTGGTAACAGTGACTATTGAAACCATTGTCATAAAAACCCATCTGGTTCACTAATGTCATACAAATCAAGAATAGGCCACTCAGCCCTTCGAGCCTGCTCCGCCATTCTCAATTCCACATTCCTGTCTATCCCCGAGAGCCTTTCAGCTCTTGCTCATCAAGAATCTATCTACCTTTTCCTCTTCCTCAAAGATTCAACTTCTGTCACCTTTTGAGGAAGAGAGTTCCAAAGATACTCAACTCTCGAGTTGTTGAACATGGATTGACCTGAAGCCGCTTCAGTGAGATAGGAGTTCTTAAATCAAAAAATTTTTGTTTTCAGCTCCAAGGATGTACGGGTTAGGTTGATTGGCCTTGCTAAATTGCCCCTTTGTGTCAGGGGGATTAGTGGGGTTATGGGGATAGGGTCTGGATGGGATTGATGTTAGTGCAGGTTCAATGGGCTGATTGACCTCCTGTTCTGTAGGGATTCTCTGATTCTAGTTACAAAGCACCAACTAGGCTGGGGGAGACCTCAAGGAAAAGGGCCATAATTATGATAATGCTGTATGCTGTCCTGAGTGCCCTCTTCACTTATTCATATTATGTAACTGTCTGCCACTCAGTGCATTTTGTAGAGAAATTGCTGCTTTTATAGGGAGAAGTTGCTGAATTTTGCAGTTGTGAACGTTTTTAAGTAAATTGTTTTAAATATAGTTTTGTTATTCCCGTATGCTGAGTAAAAAAAAATTGCTTTGCTGTCTGCCCCATTTTCAATTTATTTGCTGATGCGATGGTATTGATGGATATAATATTTTATCTCTGTCAATCAAATCTTTCTTTAATTCTCTTTTAGTTCCTGATTTGACTCTAATTTATCCTATTTCCTTCTTTAGTGTTCCTCATTGTATTTCTCAATTCCATTTGTTAAGAAACTGGTGCCATTCACTAAGATTTCAGATGACTTGCTGACCTTACTGTACAATTATCAACTCACACTTGCAACAATTTACAGCATAAGAACTGTTTGAACTGTAGCTCAGTTAAGCCCGGTGTCTTTGATGTTTGCGTAGATTGCTTTCTTTTTTGTGGAAATAAAAAATGTAAAGGAAGCGGATAGAAAAGGCATTAACATTTGCAATAAACAGTGGAGGAATAGGCAGTTGCTTCGTTTTCATTTTTGGTTGCAGATTGCATTTTGAATGGTATAAATCCAGAGTTGGGAGAAATGAGTAATGTTTGTGCGAATGTTATGAATGGAATGTTGCAGACAGAAGACTTGCTGACTACACGTAAACTCACCCAGTGGACCACAAATGTAGACAAATAAGAACTTGCCAAAGTGCTTTTCAATAAATGAGTATGTTTTTGAAGTGCAGCCACTGATATGTATATAACCAAGGGATTGAGCAGATAAATCCAAAATTAAACTGAGAACAGGACATGAGACCACACGTTCCTGTTAGTTTAAAAGTACAATGGCTTGCAAGATAATCTTCAAGCAAAAAATGTTCATCATATGGCATAGTCTTTTGTGTGGATTCATGCCAGCAGAAGGCATGCAATTAATTTTAGAATTCTAGCAGCCTAGGTTCCTTAAAGCCAAATCAAAACGGACAATCCTCTTCCTTGTCCATAATTATTTTGAGAAACATGGTAGCTGATTTAGGATCCCAGAAACAACGAATGTGTTTTTAGTTTGGGAAATGGTGGGAGGGGGCAGAGGTTGTTAGCGTGGACAAGTACTCATCTTTCATATGCCCTTGTCTTCTTTAGTCCTGACTTGAGCAGGTATTTGGGGCCTTTCTTTAACATTTCATCCAAAAGATACCACTTCAACAATACAGTACTCCCATAGTAGTACTCTGAAATGTTAGCTGAGGTCATGACTGTAGTAGGGATTAAGTCCACAAACATCTGACTGAAACAAGGAGTACTACCGACTGAATCCATTTGACATTTCTAATAGTAGCTAGTGGAATAGGTAGCAGGAAATTCTGAAGATATGAACTTTGTATGAATGTGAATAGCTTGTGATTAATTTATTTGTAATTTCAGATAATTGGCATTCCATCTCCATCCTCATTATTCAAGTTTATAGTTCCAATGATGCGCTCTGAGAGCATGGAAATTACAGAATCTCTGGTGCTGGGGCTTGGCAGGACCAATCCTGTAGCATTTAGGTAAGAGCATTTCACTGCACAAGTTTCATACTGCTTATTCTTTGTCAGCAGCAGCAAAGCACATTAACATACATTTAATTTGGTTTCTCTTTCAAGAAATTGGAGATCAGCATCTTCAGTTTAGGATTACCCAAATATCCATAATTTTTGGGAGTCAGTTCAAAAGTCAGTTGGTTACATTTATTTACTATCTCCAGCTGCTTATGTCCTGGGAACTAATGACATTACTTTGTGCTCTTATGTGACCCAAAAACTATAATAATGAATTGGGGGTGGGGGTGTGGGTGTCCTGCTGTACTGTACCTACCTTTGAGAGTTTGATGCATTTTTTTGTATAAAATGAAAAGAACTTTAGTAAAAATATAATTTAAAAAAGAAGAAAGGGTTGAGCTTAGTTTTCACACTGATTGAGAAAAACTCATAGACGAATTCCATCAAAAAAAAGCTTCAGCTGACAGCTATCTTTTCTTCATATTGAATTATAGTCTTTGTTGTCAATTTAAGGAGACATGATGGAATAGTGGTACTGTCACTATCCAGACGCCCAGGCTACTGCTCTGGGAGTATGGGTCATATCCCATCTCAGCAGTTGGGGGAATTTTAAGTTCAATTCACAAAATCTGAAATTAAAGGCTAGCCTCAGTAATGGTGACCATGAAAGTACCGTTGGTTGCTGTAAAAAAAAACCCATCTGGTTCACTAATGTCCTTTCGGGAAAGAAATGTTCTACCCTAGATCTTGTTCCAGATCCACAGAATGTGGTTGACGCTTAACTGTCTCCTGCAATGATCTAGCAAGGCATTTGATTCAAGGGTAATAAAGAATGGACAATAAATGCTGGCCTTGATGGCAATGCCCACGTCCCATGAAAGATATAAATAAAATAAAAAATTGCAAGCTAAATTTAACAGATATTTCAAGGGTACTTTAAATCCATAAATGCTGAATTTTAAGTAGCTTAGATTTGACTTGATTTTTTTTGCAGAGACTTAATAGAAGAACTTCATCCCATTATAAAAGAAGCACTTGAAAGGCGACCAGAGGTAACTAAAAACTGAACTGAGCTCATATTTCATTGATAATTTTCCAGATGATCTGCTTACAAAGTTTGCTTTTGTTGTGAATCGTTTTGAGCACAGGATTTTCAAAAAGTAAAAGAACCTGACAAATATCTTTTCTGTGTTTGACATTTTGACATTCCGTAGCATCGAAATGATTGAGCAAACAATATTTATCATTAAGTCAGTGCATTCTGCCAAAGTCTCTCGCAGTTCATTAAACCACCCTTTCAAAATCCCAAATGTCCAGCGGTTGGCCACTGATTTACAATGACAATTCTGTGGTTTATGATTTGCTCCTCCACACCCACACCTTCAATGCCCCAATCCCCATTTAAAACATTACTCTCGCATCCTGTTCCTCCAGAAATGGCTCCCATCCCCTCTTCCTTAAGTGAGAGGGACATGGACTTGAAAGGATATGGCACATAAGTGGGCAAGCCATTCACCACAAGATCTGGCTGAACAGTATAAAGCAGGACCTTGTCCAGAATTTTTGTCTGCTGAAACTGTTCACTATTCCAGGATCATTCTGGAATGCAAAGATAGCCTTGGATCTATTTTCTCTGTAGCACACTGTCTATTAAATTTCCTTCGTTGTCTGCTTCACCTTCATCTCCAACAATAACGGGCTTTGTCAATAGGGGCATGGCGTACAAAAGCAATACTGTTTTGTTGCGCTTGCATAGATCACTGATTTGGCCTAGGCTGGAGTGTTGTGTCCAGTTCTGGGTGCCACACTTGGGAAGGATGTGAAAGAATTGGAAAGAGTGCAGAAAAGATTCACGAGAATGGTTCCAAGGATGCAAAACTTCAGTTATAAAGGTAGATTGGAGAAATTGAGACTCTTTTCCATGGAGAAGAGAAGGCTGGGAGATTTGTTAGAGGTATTCAAAGTCATCAGGTGGCTGGACAGAGTAATTAGGGGGGAGCTGTTCATATTGGTGGAACAAGAGGGCACAGATTTAAGGCAATTGCAAAAGAAGCAAGGGACACATGAGGAAAAACATTTTTACACAGTGGATGGTTAGGATCTGGAGTATGATTCCTGAGTGTCATGGAGGAAAAGTCTATTGAGGCTTTCAAAAGGGAATTGGATCATTGAGAAAAGGAAAACTTTTCCTGGCGACAGGAAGAAGTTGGAGGAGTGGCACTAGGTGAATTGCTCCTTCAGAGAGCCAACACAGATGCAGTGGGGCAAATGGTTTCCTTCTGTGCTGTAACCATGCCATGACAATGATTCTAACAAGTGTGAGAATGCTTCTTTGTCAGTAAGATTAAAAGGCTGTGATCAGCTGTCTCCCCCAACCTCCCCTCTTCCATCAGGTCAGAGCTTCTAAGGTTCCCCTCTGCCCTAATGCCGAATTTGCATCTTTATCCCGTTTCTCGTTTATATGCCCTCATGCCGCCTTCAAACAAATCTTGCCCCTCCCGCTTTCTTGACTCTATTCCTATTAAACTGCTGACCAGAAGCTTAGATAGCCCGCTGTTAGTTCATATTATTAACAGTTCCCTTTGTTCTGATATTGTTCCCTCTCCTCCAAACCTGATGTCATCAATCCTCTTTCAAAAAAAACCAACCCTAACCCCCTCAATCCAAGTAAACTATTGCCACATCTCTGACCATATTCCTGTCAAAAGATTTTAAATTTTGGTCATTGCCAAAAACTACAAATTTTTCCCTGCCCTTTCTGTTTGAGCCCCTTCAATCAAATTTGTGCAGTACTGAAATTGTTTTTATCCGCGTGCACGTGATATTCTGTATGGCCGAGAGTGTTAAACTAATCTTTCCCATCATTGTTGACTTGTCTGCTGCCTTCGACATAGTTCACCACGTTCTCTTGCTCTAATGCTTCTCCACCACCTTCTAGCTGAGCTGACTGCACCCACCTGTTTCCATTGTTACTGTAGTTGGTGCAGCTTCTCTTTCTGATCATCTGGTGGTCCCCAAGGATCTATCCTTGACACCCTTCTATACTTAAATACATGCTGTCCTTTGATGACATCACCCAAAAACAAATGCTGGAATTTAACCACCTCACCTGCCTGATGTTGGTAACATGTCACCCGAGGCCAACAGAGAATTCTGTTCTGTGAGTCTTGCCCACCCTGATTCTGGGGCGGGTGTGCCGGTAAAATTCCAGCAAAAGTGTCTGTACGCGTAACTGAAAACATCAAATTTTACTTCACCACCACCACTGCCTCATGTGAACAACTGTTGTCCCCTCCGCTGTCTCTAAATTGTCAAACGCCTGACCAACAGTCTACCAGATGAGCAGACATTTCCTCTAAATACCAGGAAGACCAAAGTCATAATTGTTTCCTAGCCATTAGCGCTGTCCCTCTCCCTGGCAATTGAATGAAGCTGAACCAGACTGTTTACCACCCTTGTATCATATTTGACCTCGAGATGAACCTCTAAGCAGATAACTGTGTTGTCAACAATGCTGCCTATTTCCACCTCAAAACTTCACCCAACTTTGACCTGCCTCCTCCTGCTGAAACCTTCATCATTGCATCTTGCCTGACTATTTTAATGCATTTCCCAGTTTTCGTCCTCTTAGTTACTCCATTGTTGGCGAATGTGCTTTCATCAGTCAAGACCCCAAGGTCCTGACTTTCCACCCTAACCATTTCCACTTGTCTTCTGCTCTTTCCTCCTTTAAAACATTCCTTTAATCCTCTCTTTTTGACCAAGTTGTTGGTTGTCTGCCCTTATATCTCCTTATATAGCTTGGTATCAATTTTGTTTGATAATGTTTCCGTGAAGCACCTTGAAGTTTTGCTTTACCTAATTAAAGATGTTATGCAAGTGCAAGTAACTTCACAGAAATTCAGATATTTTCATTCAGTGTGAAACATGCTTTTAAATAAATTAATTCTTTCTTGGCTATTTCAAAATATAACATATAAAAAACTCATGTCTATGTGTGCTTGTTACTTTGCTTCTTGTTGTCATGTTGAAACAGTTGCTAGCATGTTGGCCAATTTGAATGCAGCAATATCTCACAAATAGCAATGTGGTAATGACCAGTGTTTTGGAGATGTTGGATGAGGAATGAATATACGTCAAAACACAAGGGAGAATTAACTCTTTTGCTGTTCCTCAAATAATACGATTGGATATTTTACGTGCAACTGAGTAAACAAACTAGGTTTTACATTTTGGGTCTGAAAAGTCAGATCTCCGACAACGCAGAACTGTCCTAGTGCTGCAGTGAAGTGTCTGCTCGGATCTTTTGTTCATGTCTTGGAATGGAATTTGAACCCAGAACCCCCTGACCTTAAGTGAGAATGCTACAAATGAGCCACAGCTGATGTAGATCCACAAGATGGCAATGCAGAATAAAAGTTGTTCAACAGTTCATGTAACATGCCTCCCTTCATAGCATCATGACCAAATTTTAATCACCTAACCTAAGATCACCTCTTATTTGTACAATCACCTCTTGCTGCCACCACCACCTCCCACAATCATCTACACAACAATCTCTGAAGAAGTAGTATGCCACCTTCTTTTAAGTTTTCATGCACTCCACCTTCAAATGAACTTGTTCAGAGAATCCAGTTGTGTGACTCCATACAGATGTGTGCTTTCACCACCACATGTTTATATAGTCAGCTGTTTTCTCCCTTTAACTTTTTTTGTCTCCACTTTTCCCTTACTTGTCCTTAGCCATTTTCATTCTCTTCCCATTCTTCCAAGCCAGAATATAGACGGGGGTTTATATAATTGAACCACACTAATAATTGTTTACCATAAAAATAAGTGGCATTTGAAAAATGAATGAAGATATTCATCGAGATTATTATGGTAATTATTTGTTGTCTGTTCTTATATTATTTTAAAAATTGCCTCTTTGGCATAATATGGTGTCAGAAGATTATTCTTTGGTATGATCTTTGCACCAAATAAAAAGGTAGCAACTTAATTCCGAGAATGCATGCAAGTACTGGTACAAAATTTTCTTTAAATAAGTGGAATTGACCTCAATGCATAAGCAACAGTCACAAGTGAGTTGTGTTTGTTTGGAACCTGTTCTGTATTCAATTTATACAGTTGATGGCTGTAGTTTTTAAAATATATTTATGTAAATGAAGAAAATCTGAAACTTTAGATCTATCTATATGTCATGAGAAGATTATGTAGCTTTATCCCCATTCAATATTTCAGCTAAGAGTTGTTCTTGGCTCTCATGATATGTTAGAGATTTCAGAGTGTGTAATTTTATTTAAGCATTTTGTACAGTTTTTGCACATATTTGACTTTGCTATTCTGTATTGGAATGGTTATGTTTTGTAGCTTCACTAACACCTTTAGCTTTTTGCAACCAAATCAAAACCAGTTCATCAAAGCTGAAGTTGGGCTATTTGTTAGAAGTTACCTATTGAAAAAGAATACACTGTTTAACAGCCACCAGCATGATTTGTCAATTTCTAACTACTGTAATTTGAAAATGTAGTTCAGTTTCATAAAAATGTGATAAATATTGAAAGAAACTTGATATTGACAGACTTTGAAAGCCTCCGTGCATATTTTACACACCAAGGTTTTTTTTGTAGTAATGTCCGTAATGATTCCAATTTGACTGTGACAGTGTCTGCACTTTTGGAAATTTATGGGCTATAATCACACACTTGCTATAATTTTTATTTAGCAAGTTGTTTAAGCAGCTTTAGGCAGCAATTTCATTTTACCACGTGTATTGTGGAACTTCAAAACACAGAAACTAAGTAATATTTGTGTCTGTGATGCAGAATATGAAACGACGCAGGCGTCGAGATATTTTGCGAGTGCAACTCGTGAGGATCTTTGAGCTACTAGCAGATGCTGGTGTAATTAGTCACACGTAAGTAACAGACATATAGTTAGATTCCAATTTTATGACAACAATTACAAGGGGAAAATTATGCTATTCGAAATGTACTACATGGTTTTTGATTGTTGTGACTGATGTGATATTGAGCTATGAAGACCAGAACTAGGAATAAAAGATTGATTAGGGCCAGTCAGGGACAGTAGTGGGAAGTTGTGCGTGGAGCCTGAAGAGATAGGAGAGGCACTAAATGACTTTTTTTGTCAGTATTCACGCAGGAAAAAGTCAATGTAGTTGAGGAGAATGCTGAGATACAGGCTTTTAGACTAGACGGTACATAAGGGGGAGGTGTTAGCAATTCTTGCAAGCATGAAAATAGGTAAGTCCCCTGGGCCGGATAGGATTTATCCTAGGATTCTCTGGGAGGCTAGGGAGGAGATTGCAGAGCCTTTGGCTTTTATCTTTATATCATTGGCTACAGGTATAGTGCCAGAAGACTGGAGGATAGCAAATGTTGTCCCCTTGTTCAAGAAGGGGTGTAGAGACCATCCTGGAAATTATAGATCGTGAGCCTTATGTTGTGGGCAAAGTTTTGGAAAGGATTATAAGAGATAGGATTTATAATCATCTAGAGAGAAATAATTTGATTAAGGATAGCCAACACAGTTTTGTGAAGGGTTGGTCATGCTTCACAAACCTTATTGAGTTCTTTGAGAAGGTGACCAAAGAGGTGGATAAGAGTAAAGCAGTTGATGTGGTGTATATGGATTTTAGCAAAGCGTTTGATAAGGTTCCCCATGGTAGGCTACTGCAGAAAATATAGATGCATGGGATTGAGGGTGATTTAGCAGTTTGGATCAGGAATTGGCTAGTTCATAGAAGACAGAGGGCGGTGGTTGATGGGAAGTATTCAACCTGGAGTTCAGTTACTAGTGGTGTACCGCAGGGATCTGTTTTGGGGCTACTGCTGTTTGTCATTTTTATAAATGACGTAGATGAGGGTGTAAAGGATGGGTTAGTAAACTTGTGGATGACACTAAAGTTGGAGGAGTTGTAGACAGTGAGGATGCATGTTACAGTTTGCAGAGGGACATAGATAAGCTGCAGAGCTGGACTGAGAGGTGGCAAATGGAGTTTAATGCAGAAAAGTGTGAGGTGATTCACTTTGGAAGGAGTAACAGGGTTTCAGAATATTGGGCTAATGGAAGGACTCTTGGTAGTGTCGATGAGCAGAGAGATCTCGGTGTACATGTGCATAGATCCCTGAAAGTGGGCACCCAGGTTGGTAAGATTGTTAAGAAGGTGTACGGTGTGTTAGCTTTTATTGGTAGAGGGATTGAATTTCGGAGCCGTGACATCATGTTGCAGCTGTACAAAGTACAGCGGCCGCACTTGGAGTATTGCGTACAGTTCTGGTCGCCGCATTATAACAAAGATGTGGAGGCATTGGAAAGGGTGCAGAGGACGTTTACCAGGATGTTGCCTGGTATAGTGGGAAGGTCTTATGAGGAAAGGCTGAGGGACTTGAGGTTGTTTTCATTAGAGAGAAGGTTAAGAGGTGACCTAATTGAGGCATACAAGATGATCAGAGGATTAGATAGGGTGGACAGTGAGAGCCTTTTTCCTTGGATGGTGATGGCTAACATGAGGGGACATAGCTTTAAACTGAGGGGTGATAAATATAGGATGGATGTCAGAGGTAGGTTCTTTACTCAGAGGGTAGTAAGGGCATGGAATGCCCTGCCTGCAGCAGTTGTGGACTCGCCAACTTTAAGGGCATTCAAATGGTCATTGGATAGGCCCATAGATAATATTGGAATAGTTTAGGTTAGAGGGTCATTAGATTGGTTCCACTGGTCGGCGCAACATCAAAGGCCGAAGGGCCTGTACTGCGCTGTAATGTTCTATGTTCTAGAAGCATCTCAGCTTTGATCCTGGCTGCTCATGTAGTTGATCTCAAACAAGCTTGCAAGAGATGTCATGAAATTGACCTCTGTGTTTGTGATTAGGGAGGGGAAAATGTCAGGATTGTCTTCTGTGGTGGTGTCCCACATAACTGAGTAATTTAAATAACATTCATTATGTAGGAATACGCAAAAGAATCATCTTTAGCCCTCACCACATTCTCATGTATCCAAAGTTGAAGTGGTGCCTGTGAGTTTGAGTAGGAGGCTTTATATGAAGATAGGGATTAAGGGACAATGGGGAGAGGCAGCCTAAGAGGATTGTTGACAACGTGAGTAGAGATGGACATTGAAATCATAAAGGATAAGGAGTTAGTTCAGAGGTTGAGGAATGGTGTATTGATGGGAAACACACGATTCAACTGGGGAGAATGGCTGGAAAAGGATATTATTGGGAAGGTGGAAGGCTTGGACTAAAGGAGGTGCTCAAAGGAGGGGATGGTGTTAGAGGATTAGAAGGTGAGACCAAGATATGATCTTTAGATGAGTCATACTGTCATGGCAGCAGATTGGGCAAAGGGGGTCTTGGAAGGTATACTAAGGCACTGGCAACTTCATGAAGACATGAGGCATCACCAACTATGAGCCAAGTACCTGTCAAAGTCAATGCAGTCATCCAAAATAAGATTTGGATGGAAATGTGTTTGCTTTCTAAGAATGGACATTCTCGAGGGGAATGTGGAGCAGTATGGTAATTGTTGATGCCCTGGCAGAGTCCAAAGAGGAGATGAAGAATAGTGAGCAGGGCGCAAAGAAAGTTTACAGGATTGGCATCAGGCAAACAAAATGGGAGGGTAAACAAAAGAAAATGGAGCAGCAGTGGTTACTACTTCCAAGGGGGAGTGACAGTTGACCTGGTACATTGATATGATTAAAGATTATAGTCCACTAAACATAAATTTATGCATTATTCAAACACATTTACTTTTTCTTTTGTTTACCTTTACTTCCATGTCTGTGTTGTGGGATCCATCACTATTTTTGTGCACAGATTCATTGATTAGCTATCAATTTCAATTATTCACCATGTACCATCGTGTCAGAACTTACTGCACTGTTTTGTATATTGACCTGTTTTTTGAAGCAGAAGTAATTGGGCGTAATTTCTTTCATTTTGTTTTCTGGTTATAGAAAGGAAATGTTCACAAAGCGAAGCTGTAACTTCTTAACAATCACTGAGAAAGAAGGAAAAGCTTAGGAAGGAAATATTTATGCTGTATACTTTATAACTTCCTGACATTGGAAAAATTTAGACTAACATTTTAATCTAAATTTTTGGTCTAAAAGTACAATATTTTCTTTACCAATTTATGAATATTTTGCATTGTTAATTTGTTTCAGAAATGAAATGAAGTGCAAACTGCCAGTGCCTCTATCACTTGGCAAGGAATTCATATTTAATTTACACATAATTTAAATGAAGAGAACAATATGACGTTTTTGTCAATTAAGTCGTAAAACTGTTTTTGGTTTAAACTGTATTGCTATTTCAGTTTGTTTTTTAAATAAGTGTTTACATTAGTCAATGGTAATTCTTCCAAACTGGTTACCATTGCAAGAGGTGAAACTCTGTTTTGATATAAATTTAAAATGATAGTTGGGGGAAAAAAAGCCTTTCTAATACTTATTCAGCATTTGTACTGAACATCACATTAAATAACTACTTTGCTTGATTTGTCCAATTTACTGAATTTGTTGTCATGAAACTGCAGTTTTTTTTTCCCAAACTTAGTGCATCACTGAGCATATGTCAGCACACTATATATCACAAATTCTGCCAGATGTACGGCATTATAACATTCCAAATTTTGAAGGAAAGCAAAGCTCCCAATCAGTGTAGCCTTCTTCACTAAGGGACTCATTTGTGCTGTGTGTATGAACACTTCTCAACATTGCTTCTCACCTGAAGTATGGTGATTCTCTGGTTAATTCACCACCAGTCAGGCTCTCTCCCACAAAGGGGATAACAGTCTATGGTCACCTGGGACTATAGTGATTTTACCTTTACCAGCAGTAGTGCAGAAAGGTTACCCGTGAGTTGGGAGTACTTATACCAAAACAGAGTAAATACAGCACACTTTTGGCATTGGGGTTTGCAGTCTTTTGGAAGTATTGTGTTAAAGTTATATGTAATTCTGGAGATAGCATGCCATCATTCCATGCTGAATGTTCTAATAGCTGATTCTGATTAAGGAAGGGCAGTGACAATTGAAGACACAATTTATCTGTTCATTACTTGGAATTTTACTTAAATTTAGCACCATACATTTTTCTCAAATGTATTGGTATAATCTCAACGTAGATTTTCTTAAAGTTAGTTAGTTTGTGTTTTTGGTGTTCTTATGTATTCTTTGTATTTTCTCTTCCCCTCCCACAAACATCAGTGGAAGTGGAGGCCTTGATAATGAAACACATTCCCTTAATAACACTTTGTTGGAGTATGTTGATCTAACAAGGCAGCTGCTAGAAGCTGAGAACGACAAGGATTCTGACACGTTGAAGGATATCCGATGCCATTTCAGTGCCTTGGTGGCAAATATTATTCAAAATGTCCCAGGTACATGTAATTACAAAATAAGCAATGTGTTAATATGGTAACAACTTTGATTAAGTAATATGCAGTAAGAATCTAAATGTTAACAAATACATGGTTGCCTTTCTTTTAATTAATGGAGGCCAGCAATATTTATTAATTTAGAATATTTATAATAATGAGAGGTGCAGCTTAACATAACCTGGTTCAGTCTTAGGACCCGATTTTACCAGTTTGATTCTAATCTGGGAGTGTTTCAGATCCGACTTTTAGATCTGTTCTCGGGTGTCCCCATAGGCATTCTGCCTGAAAAAAAAGCAGCGATTCTGAATTGCGCTGTCGAAGCCTATGGGCGGGGCTTATTGCGCCTGAAACACTGCAGCTCCAATAGGGCCCTCCAACTGTGCGTGCGCAGTAAAATCAAATAGAAAAACGCTCCCTTGCCATATTGGTCCCGGGCCTGATAATGCCTCCTGCCTGGCCCCCACAGACATTGCCCCATCCCCACAACATAACTGACTCCCTTATCCCCACCGATTACACGCAGACAGCCATCTGACCCTCCTCCCCCCACCCCACCACCACCACTACCACCACACTGGAATCCCCAAATCGGACTTCTATAGACCATGTCTGTTTGCACTGAATCTGGATGGGCGAATGCAGTGGTAAAGAGGGAAATGCTGTTAAGTTTGGGCATCCAGCCCATTAAGTCAATTGAAATGTGTGCAAAATGCATTTAAATTGCCGTCATGCCTTTTTAGGTGCAGTCTCTTTCGTAGCCAGTTTAGGCGCTTGCTAAAGGGGGAACAGGTGCGGGTGCGGAGGCGGTTGCAGATTGTACTACTCGCCTCACGCCAGGCTTTACCAAGCTTTTGTGCCTGAAAACAGGTGCAACTTGTTGGTAAAATCAGGCCCTTAGTGTGTTTTTCCCAAAACCTGTAACATCAGTGTAATGCAAGTTTGTTTAACATCAATATCAGTAACAATGTAAATCTTGTTAAGTCTCAACTTTGCTTTATAATGTACCAGTTTAAACTTTTGGAGTGTAATTGTACCCTGAAGATCTAGAATCTGAGAAGGTAAGGAAATAATACAAGAACTATTAGCTGTAGAAGGAAAGCCACAAAATATAAATGAACTAGAGCACACTATGGATGAAAATCTTCCAAAAAAATTTGAAATGTCAAATTTGTGTAAAAACTGGAGTAAATCCCAATGGATTTTTTCAGCGGGATTTTCAAAATGAATCTTCCACACTTTGTGCACTGCAGAGTGCACTAGTATGAATCCCATTAAAATGAGGGGGCTGTATTGCTGCCGGAGAGGCTGGTAGCATAGCGCTGAGCAGCCCGCTGCACATGCGCTGATCTGTCAGTGTCAAGATCACACATGCACAGTAGCTTCGCACTGCTGGTCTTCTAATCGCTAGGCAGCTCACTCGCTGGCCAGCCCCGCAGTCCTGCAACGCTGGCTGTGAGATCCCCCCCCACCCTCCGAGTATGGAGCTCCCAGACCTGTCTGGGCCAGCCCTGACTCCCACCCCAGGGCGCCTCGATTTCTCCCCCTTCTGCAGTCCTGATCTCCCAATTATCATTCATGATGTGTTGAGACTGTGATGTGGAAATTGCTTTGCCAACATTCACACTGACCTTTAGACTTGCCATAAGGCAACTAGGTGCCCTAAAAAGGTGTGACCTGTCTTCCCCTGATTCTACTTCACTGCAGCAGAGTTCCATGAGGAATGCTGCACAATTCTGGGAAAACTGGACTTGGAAGGTCTCCGAAGAAATGTGGAGAAGCTTTGGGTCAGAGAATTTAGGAACAAAGTGACAAGTTGATGATCATTACTATTGCTAGAAAGATCTGGACCCATGTTTGAATAACATAATAAATATTTAAAATAACAAAGGAATTCAAGTGGAGCAAAAACCCATAACCTTAAAAGTTATTCTAAAAATAGGCTTTAAAACTAAAGATTGCAGAAGACACACAATCATAGTAACAATGTTATCATTTAATTAGATGAGAAGTCAGCAGTAATCTTCTGGACTTTGAAAGTTGAGGCAGTCTTATTTGAAGACCAGTTGGGACTTTCTCAATACAGAGCTCACCACTTGCATCTGCCTATATCTGGCAACTGATATAAATCATCTATCATTATCATAGGCATCAATTACCATGGCACCGCTCAAACCACTATGAAAGTGGACTATTCTGAGCAATTCTAGCAGTTGTTTGTGCCTCATTAAAGTGTGATGACCCATTCATCTTTCAGGCAACCAACAGCCTTTAGCCACCTGTCACCATGGGGAGGCAAAAAATGGGGATTATTTCCGTTCTTTCGAAATAATTGCTGGCTACACTGGCCATCGCGTATAGCCAGAAAATTGCATTGACAGCAACATACCTGCTCTAATCAGTGGAAATTTAGTCCAGTAATCAGAATGCCAATGATTTTTACCAGTCAGATTGAGCAAGGCTAATGTAGATTTGAAATGAATATGTTCTACGTAAGCCTTCATCTATGAGTATGAGAGTACATTAGATCCAAAATCTGACTCCTGCCAAAAAAGAACTACATTTTTAAACCATTGTCTAGCAGTCATGCATCAGAAGAGATTTTTGTTTAAATTGTTTTAAAGGTAAATATTACACTGTGCTTAATTTATCCAGGAGATGTTCTGTGATTGATTTTACTTTTTCGTCTTTCCTTACAGTGCACCAACGCAGGGCCATCTTTCCACAGCAGAGTTTGCGCCATAGTCTGTTTATGTTGTTCAGTCACTGGGCCGGTCCTTTTAGCATAATGTTTACTCCTTTGGACAGATACAGTGATAGGAACATGCAAATTAACCGGCACCAGTATTCTGCATTAAAGGTACAGACAATACCTCACACGTTTTGCTGAACCTAATTCTATATGTGGTAGCATTATGTAATTCTAGATGTAGCAGAATTATGTTATGTCCTACTAGTTGCTTCCTGTCATTTGACAAATATTAGTGAGCAATATTTTTCTGGGTCAAAAGAAGTTGAACACCAGTGATAGTGAAAAGCCATGACTTTCCATTTAATGCCCAACAACTATCGGCACTATTAAACCATATATGCCTATTGACTACAACAGAGAAATTCTCAGTTTTGTTTTAGTCATGGTTACGGCTTTTACACATGTGAAGGAATGGCTGTGCTCAAAATATCTCAAATCAGCTTCTTTCTTCATTCAACTTGTTTTGGCACGTTTGTCGTCCATTAACTGGAAATTTAGGTAGGACATTCCAAACCACAGGAACTCGGCATAAAAATAATCTCTTGTTGCTTCCAGCTTCTTGCCAATCAAAAATCTGTATCCTCTGGTTCCTGACCTTTCTGCCACTGAGCACTAGTTAACCTCCTAATGACAATTCTGGTCCCAATCTGTCTGTCTTGAACAGGTCCCTCATGCTGCAGCATCAGTCTCAATGCCTCTTGCACTATTACTCAAGCTGCCCTTTTTCTTTTTCTCCCATACTCCCTAGTGCATTGCACTTCAGAGATTGCTATCTTTGAGTAATATTGAAAGGAATGTGGTGATAAGTAAAACACAAATCCTGTATAATTTAGATATGAGCTAAGTTTAACAGGCTTATAAATTTATATACAGTAAAAGTAGTATGTATATATTCATCATTGAAGGGTTGAGCTTCATGCCTGGTGAAAGGAGCAAACTAAATACTTACACTATTGCAGCGGTAAATGAATTGTGTGTGTTCAATTGCATGCAAGATAAACATTGATCCCTTGTGACAGCATAATATGACAAATCTGTTTGAACTCCAATTGCACTAGCTTAATTTAAACTTTTGATAATATATTTATCACAGTTGGACAGCACTAATGCACACTTAGGCTGCTGCTGTTTATCTCTGGGATAGATGCCTAACTGAATACAAATTGATTGTGATAATGTCACCTGAATTATTTACATATGGTGGAAATGTCTACCTGATACCTGGAGTCATTGATCCCACTGTTATGAGAAGGCATATTTATAGGGAGCCTCTTCACAATATCACTCTAGTTAACTACATATGCTATTTTTATACTGGATTTTATATGTTTTTAAAGAAGGATAATGGGGTTAATACATGGGCTCCTGGAATGAAGCCTGCTTAACAAGATTATGGATCTAAAACTTAGGTGTGGGAGATGGCAAGTCTAATTGGTGGAATTCCTCTTTTTCAAGTAATTGTAGTGCACCAAGTAGTGCAAAATATACTTTGATAAAATCAGTTTAAAAAGTGAAAATTCAAAAAACACTTGTAGTCTTGTGATGAATTGCGTGGGTAAATACAAACAAGTAGTGGCGATTAAACACACTGTTACCTTCACCTTAAATTCAACAAAAGAATGAATAGTTGATATTTCTAATAGTAACCTATTGTCAACCTTGTACTATAGACACTTAGCACTAAACCTATGTTGTTTTGGTCAGGAGGATTGTCACAATTATTTCCTTGAATCATTTATGTCAATCTCATTTTTCATCACCATAGGCTATGTCAGCTGTGCTGTGTTGTGGGCCTGTGTCTGATAATGTAGGTCTGTCATCAGATGGCTACTTGTACAAGTGGTTGGATAACATCCTGGATTCTCAAGAAAAAAAGGTAAACATTATCTTGAAAAGCATTTTGATTTGATTTATTATTGTCACTTGTTAGAATACAGTGAAAAGTATTGTTTCCTGCACATTATACAGACAAAAAATACTGTTCATATGGAAGGAAACGTGAGTGCCCAGAATAGAGTATTACAGTTATAGCCAGGGTGTAGAGAAAGGTCAACTTAATGCAAGGTACGTCCATTCAAAAGTCTGATGGCAGCAGGGAAGAAGCTGTTCTTGTGTCACTTGGTACATGACCTCAGACTTTTGTATCTTTTTCCCAAAGGAAGAAAGTGGAAGAGAGAAAGCCCGTGCTGCATGGGGTTCTTAATTATGCTGGCTGCTTTGCCGAGGCAATGGGAAGGGTAGACAGAGTCAATGGATGGGAGGCTGGTTTGCATGATGGATTGGGCAACATTCACCACCTTTTGTAGTTACTTGCGATCTTGGGCAGAGCAGGAGCCATACCAAGCTATGATACAACCAGAAAGAATGCTTTCTATTGTGCATCTGTAAAAGTTGGTGAGAGTTGTAGCTCACATGCCAAATTTCCTTAGTCTTCTGAAAAGTAGAGGCGTTGGTGGACTTTCTTAACAGTTGTGTAGGAATGGGGGGACCAGGACAGGTTGTTGGTGATCTGGACACCTAAAAACTTGAAGCTCTTGATCCCTTCTACTTCGTCCCCATTGATATAGACAGGGGCATGTTCTTCTCTATGCTTCCTGAAGTCGATGACAAGCTCCTTTGTTTTGTTGCCATTGAGGAAGAAACTAATGTCGCTGTACCAATTCACCAGATTCTCCATCTCATTCCTGTACTCTGTCTTGTCATTGTTTGAGATCCGACCGACCATGCTGGTGTTGTCAGCAAACTTGAAAATTGAGGTGGAGATGAATTTGGCCACAGTCATAGGTGTATTAGTAGGGAGCTGAGAACACAGCCTTGTGGGGCACCTGTGTTGAGGATGACCATGGAGGTGGTGTTGTTGCTTATCCTTATTGATTGTGGTCTGTGGGTTAATAAGTTCAGGATCCAGTCGCAGAGGGAGGAGCCGAGGCCTAGGCCACAGAGTTTGGAGATGAATTTTGTAGATCATAGATGAATGCGATAAATATCATGCATAAAAGTAATAATTTGAGCAATATGAAAAATCATATGAACTTGAATGTAGTCTTTGGTCTCTTTATGTTCTGAAAACTCAATACTTAAAGATAGTATTAAAGATACTAAAGATAGACTTAAAGATAGATGCCCCAGGGATCTGTTCTAGGACCCTTGCTGTTTGTCATTTTCATAAATGACCTGGATGAGGAAGTGGAAGGATGGGTGAGTAAGTTCGCTGATGACACGAAGGTTGGTGGTGTTGTGGATGGTCTGGAAGGATGGCAAAAGTTGCAGCAGGACTGGGCGGAGAAGTGGCAGATGGACTTCAACACGGATAAATGCGTAGTCGTCCATTTTGGCAGAACCAACGGGATGAATGAGTACACTATCAAGGGCAGGAGTCTTGGTAGTGTTGAGGAGCAGAAGGATCTTGGGGTCCGGGTCCACAGGACTCTTAAATCGGCCTCGCAGGTGGAAGAGGTGGTCAAGAAGGCGTATGGTGTACTGGCCTTCATAAATCGAGGGATTGAGTTTAGGAGTCGGGAGGTAATGCTGCAACTTTATAAGACCCTTGTCAGGCCTCATTTGGAGTACTGTGCGCAGTTCTGGTCGCCTCACTATAGGAAAGACGTAGAAGTAATTGAAAGGGTACAGAGGAGATTTACAAGGATGTTGCCTGGACTGGGAGGCATGCCTTATGAAGTTAGGTTGAGGGAACTGGGTCTCTTTTCCCTGGAGAGACGTAGGTTGAGAGGCGACCTGATAGAGGTTTATAAAATGTTGAGAGGAATAGATAGGGTGGATTCTCAGAGGCTATTTCCCCGGGTTGAAATGGTCGCTACGAGAGGACACAGGTTTAAGGTGCGGGGAGGAAAGTACAGAAGTGATGTTAGGGGTAAGTTTTTCACTCAGAGGGTGGTGAGTGAATGGAATCGGCTGCCGTCAGTGGTGGTGGAGGCGAACTCGCTGGGGTCTTTTAAAAGACTTCTGGATGAGTATATGGGGTTTTATGGGATTGGGGGTTATAGATAGGTGTTGATGTGATCGGCGCAACTCGTGGGCCGAAGGCCCTGTTTGTGCTGTAGTGTTCTATGTTCTATGTTCTAGTATTGTAAAGACTGTTTTTATATGATGCATGAATATGGTTGTCTTCTTTCATGGCAAAATTGATTTCAGTTGGTTGCTCAAGCTGTTAATTGCATGGATCTGTACAATTAATTGTGCCTGTCTTTAACAGTCAGTATTAAAATAATCTGTGAAATAAATTTATTCCTATTGTTTAAAAATTAACTGTGTATTATACATGCTTTCTTTAGGTTCACCAGTTAGGCTGTGAAGCTGTAATGCTTTTACTAGAGTTGAATCCAGACCAAAGTAATCTGATGTACTGGGCTGTAGATCGATGCTATACAGGTTCAAGGCGTGTTGCAGCTGGATGTTTCAAGGCAATAGCCAATGTGTTTCATAACCGGTAGGAATTAAGCTATTCTCCTACTGATGGCTAAGTAATAATGCATATGTGAGCTGGAACTAAGGTAGCTTGATTGGATCTTAGGAGCAATGAACACTTGTAAGCAGGCTAGCTTGATTATATAACTATTATTTCAATTGGTCACTGGGAAGGAAGACCTGAATTATCCTTCCAATTTTACCGCTCTCTATGTTGCACAGTCTCCCCTGACCCCATCCCCTCTTCCACTGCAACAGTTAGCTTTCAGCAAAAGCTTCAGCTCATCCATCTACCTCCGCATTTGAACTGAATTTGGAGCTCATTAAATTATGATTTTTCTGCTCACTTCACCTCCACACCTGCCTTTTTGGCCAGGATCATCATCTCCTGCATAGTATACCCTTTTTCCTATTTTCAGAATCCTTGTTCGACCTGGACCCCTCAATCTGGCCTCAGGCCCTCTCGAGATCTCTGCACTGGTAATTTAGCTGGTATGACATCATCAATCTCCATTACTCTACTCCACTTTCTTGCATTAACTTAGCTCCCTATGAACATGCAACACTTTGCTCTATCAGTCCAACCCTAACGTTGTCACCCAGCAGTTTAAAGACATGTCTTATTTGATAAACAGGTCTTGCGGTAGCTAATCAGTAACTCTTCAACACCACCTCCTAACTTCCCTGGAGCATAACCCCTACCACCAATTGTAAAAATGAGGAGGAAGAGCTACTAACCCCAAAAGCACAGAACTCCAGTAACATCTTTAGAATTAAAAAATTAAAAGATTTATTTTAGAGAAACTTAAGCACACAAGATTAAAGTTACACAGTGAAAACAATCTTACAGAAGAATGCCGCCCCCCCGCAGAAAAAAACTGCTTAGCCAATAGTGCACCAGTGAATTTACCTTTGTGGCAACAACGCCTTTAATAAATTTTAATCATAAAACTCCTGTAATATTAACCAAGTCAAAGAATTCTGTTACTTTAGCAAAGGTATATGCACAACTTCTCAAACATTTTCAGTCTGGTGTGGAATTCCAGAAAGGAGGTTCAAAAACAAAGTCTCTTTTAGCTTAACACTAGGTGGCTGCTTCTAATTCAAGACTTTCACAACTTCTCCCACACAAAGGAGCTGGTCCTCAGGGATCTCCCCCCTCCTCCTCCCCCCCCCCTCCTCCTCCTCCCCCCCTCCTCCTCCTCCCCCCCCTCCTCCTCCTCCCCCCCCTCCTCCTCCTCCCCCCCCTCCTCCTCCTCCCCCCCCTCCTCCTCCTCCCCCCCTCCTCCCCCACAATTGACACAACTCAGTTAAAATATTCTTCCTTAACTGACTTTTTCCCCTTTATTTCAGGTTCCATTGTCTGCAACACTCTTTTAACTCAATTTCTTCAAAACTAAAAATCTTTCATGTTTTTTGATTTTGCCTCTACTTTCAGGTCAATAAAAGTTTCTGCTGTTCATTGATTAAACCATTGTAAGATATAAAGGTTCCTTAGCACCTCTGAACTCCCTTTTGAAATTCTGCAGCTCAAAAAACCAAATTTCCCAGTTCTTTCACAATGTTGATTTTAGAGCCAATCTATTTTCACGTAACTCAAACTTACCATAATCTCTCATTGCAAATGCACCAAAATAACACCTTTAACCTTTCAACTCTTAGCCCTCACAGACAACCTGTCTCTAGAAACACTCCCCTTGTTTGATTAACCTGGACACACAAATAAGCACACAGCTTTCTTTACCTACACAGAATACCAACATAATCACCCAAAAAATCAAACTGCATTTCTGATCACAACGAACTTCACGCCATCACTTTTCATACAAACACTGACCTCAACTCCTCTGGAGAGGAATTGTCCCTCAGTGACCTCCAGCCTCAATCCCCCAACCCCATGCAGCCTGCTTCAGTTTCCTTTCCACAAATTATAAACAGGACTGCCTTGGTGGACCCATTGTTTCAACCTGTTTTTGCTCCATGAAACTTATTTCTTCATATCCGCATTCTATTTGCCTTCCGTGGTCCCAGCCCTTCCCACTTGCATCCACAGCACAATTTCCCAGTCCTGTTTCCTTTTCACCAAGAATGTCCAATTTGTATACACTGTCACTCCTCACAAGGACAGATTAAGACCTCCTTCCATGAATGGAGGCCTCTCCATTCATCACCATCGCTCTCCACCTGGCCGACCTTGTTCTCACATTGAGCAACTTATTTGACTTCACTTATGTCTTATTAATAAAGGGTATTATCAGGAGAACCCAAATGGATCTTAACTCTGCCTGCACACATGGAGCACTCTTTGTTCCGATGCTGATCGCCTTTTGTTTTATAAGAACATAAGAAGTAGGAGCAGGAGTAGGCCATCTAGCCCTTCGAGCCTGCCCCGCCATTCAATAAGATCGTGGCTGATCTGAAGTGGCTCAGTTCCACTTTCCCGCTTTCTCCCCATAATTCCCTTGTCTACCAAAAACCTATCTACCCGTGTCTTAAATATATTTAGCGAGGTAGCCTCCACCACTTCAACGGGCAGAGAATTCCAGAGATTCACCACCCTTTGAGTGAAGAAGTTCCTCCTCAACTCCGTTCTAAACTGCCCCCCCCCCTCCACCCTTATCTTGAGGCTGTGCCCTCTAGTCCTGTTGTCCTTTTTCAGCGGGAAGAATCTCTCTACCTCTACCCTATCCATCCCTTTCATTATCTTATACGTCTCTATAAGATCCCCCCTCATCCTTCTAAACTCCAACGAGTACAGACCCAGTCAATTAGTCTCTCTTCATAGTCCAACCCCATCATCTCTGGTACCAGCCTAGTGAACCTCCTCTGCGCTCCCTCCAAGGCCAAAATATCCTTGCGCAAGTGCGGCGACCAAAACTGCACACGGTACTCCAGCTGCGGCCTCACCAGTGCCCTGTACAGTTGCAGCAAGACCTCCCTGCTTTTACATTCTATCCCCCTCGCTATAAAGGCCAGCATCCCGTTTGCCTTCTTGATCACCTGCTGCACCTGCAGACTGGGTTTTTGTGACTCATGCACAAGGACCCCCAGGTCCCTCTGCACTGTAGCATGCTGCAGCTTTTCGCCCTTTAAATAGTAATCCCTCCTACTATTACTCCTGCCAAAGTGGATAACCTCACACTTGCTAACATTGTACTCCATCTGCCAGGTCCTCGCCCACTCGCTCAGCCTATCTAGATCCCTCTGCAGACTTTCCACACCCTCCGCACAATTTGCTTTTCCACTTATCTTTGTGTCATCAGCAAATTTTGTCACCCTACACTCAGCCCCCTCCTCCAGATCTTCTATATAAATGGTAAATAGCTGAGGCCCCAGCACCGATCTCTGCGGCACTCCACTAGTTACCAACCGCCAATCAGAATAGCACCCATCGATACCAACTCTCTGCCTCCTATTAGACAACCAATCCTCTATCCACGCTAACACCTTACCCCAACTCCATGCCCCCGAACCTTCTGAAGCAACCTTTTGTGCAGCACCTTATCAAACGCCTTTTGAAAATCGAGAAACACTACATCCACCGGTTCCCCTCTGTCTACCGCACTAGTCACATCCTCATAGAATTCCAATAAATTCGTCAAACATGACTTCCCCTTAACGAATCCATGCTGCGTCTGCTCTATCAAACAATTCTTCTCTAGGTGCCTCGCTATTTCTTCTTTGATGATGGATTCAAGCATTTTTCCAACAACAGATGTTAAACTAACCAGCCTATAATTACCTGCCTTTTGCCTGCTACCTTTTTTAAACAGCGGCGTAACATTAGCTGTTTTCCAATCTTCTGGCACTTCCCCGGAATCCAGCGAAGTTTGGTAAATAATCACTAAGGCATCTACTATCACCTCTGCCATTTCCTTCAGAACCCTGGGATGCATTCCATCCAGTGCTGGGGACTTGTCCACTATCAGTCCCGCTAGTCGATCAAGCACTACCTCTCTAGTGACAGTAATTGCATTCAGGCCCTCAACTCCTACCATCCTTCTATCTTTAATATCTGGCAAACTATTCGCCTCCTCCTCCGTGAAGACCGAGGCAAAAAGCTTATTTAAGGCCTCAGCCATTACCTCATCTCCCACCACCAAATCCCCCCTCTCATCCTCTAAGGGTCCAACATTCACTCTAGCCAGCCTCCTCCTCTTTATATATTTGTAAAAACTCTTACTGTCCTTTTTTATATTTAGTGCTAGTTTAGCTTCATAGTCTATCCTTCCTTTCTTTATCAACTTCTTATCAACTTAGTCATTCTTTGTTGATTTTTAAACCTCTCCCAATCTTCTACTTGCCCACTACTTTTAGCCACTCTAAAAGTATCTGTGGTTTTGAGCATCTGTGGTCCTGAGCTTCTAATTGTCTGTCATTTTAATTCCCCACCCTACTCCCATTCTGATCTTTATGTGCTAAGCCTCCTACACTGTTCCGGTGGAGTTCAGTGTAAACTCATGTTTCAATTAAGCACTTTTACAGCCTACTGATGTTCTCTTTATACCTCTTTGGGACTTATCTTTTGTTTATTTTCTTGTCCCTTTATCATCCCCTTTTGCCTTGCACCATAATTTCTTCTGCCATTTAAAACCTCCTGCCTTCCACACACTATTAGACCTTTTGTCCTTTTCCTGCCCTCCCCCTCATCCTGCCTCTATGTTGCTTAACACTTGTTACATCTGTAACTTTATCCAGTTCTAAAAGTTATTGACCTGAAACTCTGTTTTTCTCTGTATAGTTATTTCCATACTTGTTGAGTTTCTCCAATATTTTCTATTTTTAGTTCAGATGTCTAACGTTCGCAGTATTTTGCTTCTTGCTAGACACCTAATATTCATTTAATTCCACTTGGTTGTGCAGAGGTACTGAATTGAGTTCACATCTGTGATGTTTCAATAAATTGAAGATCAAATTCTGTAAGGCTATATGCAACAAATAGTCCCCATGAGGAAAAATCAGAGGCTGAACCAATTTATGCAATGTCCTAGCTGCCACACCAATGACAGAGTCCTGACCAACTATGCAATTGTGGACATGGAAGGCGATGAAGGAGCAAATTGAAGCTAGTTACAAACTGAAAAGTTGCTTGATGTACACTGTTCTGTTTACAGTGGAAACTAATGTCAAACTTTTTTTTACACTGTGCTGTCAGAATTGGTGACATAGCAGAGAGAGAGCTAAGATTTTACCTGTTAAAAACCTGTTTAAAATAAGTTTAAAGCACTTTGTTCTTCGTAGAACTGTTTAAAGCATTTATTTATTGTGTTTACTGCTTTAAGAATTCTGAGGGAGTGGTTAACAGGCAGTTGTGGGACATCAGCTTTAAATCAGCGCCAGGTTTAAAAGGAGGCCTGGTGTAGACAGCGGGCAGCATCTGAGCTGGCAGCGGAGTGAGTGGGAAGCAGAGTGAGCTACTAGGGCTTAATATCAAAAAGGGCTTGAAGGAAAAAAGGCTAGGTGAGTTCGTTTGAAAAAAAAAAAAAATTTTTTTCAAAACTACTACAGTGAATCATGGAGGGGCATGTGATGTGTGGTTTCTGTATGATGTGGGAACTGGTGGACCCCAGGGTCCATCCCAGTGACCATGTCTGCAGTAAGTGCAGGTTGCTGGAGGAGCTCCAGCTCAGGGTAAATGAGCTGGCCTCTGAGCTACAGACGCTGAGGCTCATCAGGGGGAGAGAGGGTGCCATTGTCAATGGGGTGCAAGTGACATCCACCCCCTCTAGACTGGCTAACTCTAAGGGTCAGGGACAAGAGGGGGCTGCTGGGAGGAGGAAGGGGGGTGAGGAGCGGAGGCCTCAGCCTCTTAATCTGCATAACAGGATTGAGGTTCTTGCTTCCAGGCTGGACGAGAATGAGGCAGGTGAGGTTGGTGAGCAAACTGCACATGGTACAGTGCTGCAGCAGGACATAGGCAAAGAGAAGGGGAAAAGGAACGTAGTAGTGATTGGGGATAGTGGGGTGAAGGGTATTGACACTGTCCTTTGTCACGATGACAAAGTGCACAGAAGGGTGTGTTGTCTGCCTGGTGCTCGGGTACGGGATGTCGCAGCTGGGCTGCAGAGGAACCTGGAGTGGGAGGGTGAGAATCCGGTCGTTGTGGTACATGTGGGTGCCGGCGATGTAAGCGAAATGCAGACTGAGGATCTGGGGAGGGAGTATGAAAAGCTGGGAATGGAATTAAAAAGTAGAACCGACAAGGTGGTTATCTCTGGGCTACTGCCTGAACCGTGTGCAGACGGGCGTAGGGTTGACAGGATTAAGGAAGTGAATGGGTGGCTCAGGGATTGGTGTGGGAGGAATGGGTTTGAATTTATGGGGCATTGGCACCAGTATTGGGGTAGGTGGGACCTGTTCGGGCGGGATGGGGTTGGTCTGAACCGTGCTGGGACCAGAGTGCTGGCGAATCGAGTAAAGAGGACTGTAGACAGGGCTTTAAACTAATTAGGGGGGGGATGGTGCGAGGGTAGGTGATGTTACGAGGTCTAAAGTTAAGGAGAGGGTACAGGTAAGGGAAGAGGCCGAGGATGTCCCAATAATAGAGGGAGTAGGGGGCGTGAGTATAGTTGGTGGCGTTGCGGCAAATAGGGTCCAGGTGAAGGCTGGGATGAAAGCGCTTTATCTGAATGCACGAAGCATTCGGAATAAAGTGGATGAGCTGGTGGCGCAGATCGACACAAATGGATACGATCTGGTGGCCATTACAGAGACGTGGCTGCAGGGTGACAGGGACTGGGAGCTGAATGTACCGGGCTATCAAGTGTTTAGGAAGGATAGGCAGGAGGGAAAAGGGGGGGGGCGTAGCTCTGCTGATTAAGGATAGCATCACAGTGGTAGCAAGGGATGATATTGGAGCCAAGGAGCAGAGGGTGGAATCGTTGTGGGTGGAGATTAGGAACAGCAAAGGGAGGAAGACGCTGGTGGGTGTCGTCTATAGGCCCCCCAATAATGATCTGGAGGTGGGGCGGGCTGTTAACGCGCAAATAAGTGCGGCGTGCAGGAATGGGACGGCCGTAGTTATGGGGGATTTCAATCTGCATATTGATTGGTCGACCCATGTTGGACGCGGGGGGCTCGAGGAAGAGTTCTTGGAATGCTGCCGGGATAGTTTCCTCGAACAGTGTGTGTTAGAGCCGACGAGGGAGCGAGCTATCTTGGATCTGGTGCTATGTAATGAGGCAGGTAGAATTAGGGACCTTGTGGTGAAGGATCCTCTTGGGGAGAGTGATCATTGTATGGTGGAGTTTCTGGTGCAGATGGAGGAGGAGAAAGTGGGTTCCCGGACACGCGTCCTTTGTTTGAATAGAGGGGAGTACGGTAGGATGAGAGAAGAATTGGCGAATGTTGACTGGGGGAGCGCGTTGGAGGGAGGGTCTGTTGAGGAGCAGTGGAGGATCTTTAAGGAGATCTTTCTTGGTGCTCAGCGGAAATTTATTCCGATGGTCAAAAAGGATAGTAGGAGGAGAGGTAATAAGCCGTGGATAACGAAGGAGGTGAAGGAAAGTGTTAAACTAAAAGCAGAGGAATTTAGAGTAGCTAAGAGTAGTGGGCGAGAAGAGGATTGGGAGAGGTTTAAATATCAACAAAGATTGACAAAGAAGTTGATAAAGAAGGGTAGGATAAACTATGAAGCTGGGCTAGCGCTTAATATAAAAAAGGATAGCAAGAGTTTTTATAAATATATAAAAAGGAAGAGGCTGGCTAGGGTGAATGTTAGTCCTTTAGAGGATGAGAAAGGGGACCTAGTGGTAGGGGATGGGGATATGGCTAAGGTATTGAATAACTTTTTTGTTTCTGTCTTCACGGAGGAGGACGTGAATAATTTGCCGGGTGTTAGCGATGGAAAGGTGGTAGGACTGGAGGGTCTTAATGACATTACTGTTACTAGAGAGGCGGTGCTCGACAGACTGGAGGGGCTGATTGTGGACAAGTCCCCAGGACCGGATGGAATGCATCCGAGGGTTCTGAAAGAAATGGCGGAGGTGATAGTGGATGCCTTGGTGGTTATTTTCCAAACGTCGCTGGATTCCGGGGAAGTGCTGGATGATTGGAAAACGGCTAATGTTACGCCGTTGTTTAAGAAGGGTGCCAGGCAAAAGGCGGGGAATTATAGGCCGGTTAGTTTAACGTCTGTGGTAGGTAAAATGTTAGAATCTGTTATTAAGGAGGAAATTGCGAGGCATCTTGAAGGGAATTGCTTGATAGAGCAGACGCAACACGGTTTCATGAAAGGGAAGTCGTGTCTGACAAATTTACTGGAGTTCTATGAGGAGGTGTCTAGGGCGGTGGATAGAGGAGAGCCGGTGGATGTGGTCTTTCTAGATTTTCAGAAGGCGTTTGACAAAGTGCCTCACAAGAGGTTATTGCAGAAGGTCGAGGGACATGGAGTTGGGGTAGGGTGTTAGCGTGGATAGAGGATTGGTTGTCAAATAGGAGGCAGAGAGTGGGGGTCAACGGGTGCTATTCAGATTGGCGGATGGTGACTAGTGGAGTGCCCCAGGGGTCGGTGCTAGGGCCTCAGCTTTTTACCATTTATATAGATGATCTGGAGGAGGGAACCGAGTGTAGAGTGTCGAAATTTGCTGATGACACCAAGATTGGGGGAATGGCAAATTGTGCGGAGGGTGTGGAGAGTCTGCAGAAGGATCTAGATAGGCTGGGCGAATGGGCCAGGAAATGGCAAATGGAATTTAATGTTGGCAAGTGTGAGGTGGTCCACTTTGGTAGGAAGAATGGTAGGAAGGACTATTACTTACAGGGTGAAAAACTGCAGCAGGCGACGGTGCAGAGGGACCTTGGGGTCCTTGTGCATGAGTCACAAAAACCCAGCTTGCAGGTGCAGCAGGTGGTCAGGAAGGCGAATGGGATGCTGGCCTTCATAGCGAGGGGGATTGAATATAAAAGTAGGGAGGTCTTGCTGCAGCTGTATAGGGCATTGGTGAGGCCGCAGCTGGAGTACTGTGTGCAGTTTTGGGCGCCGCACCTGCGCAAAGATATTTTGGCCTTGGAGGGAGTGCAGAGGAGGTTTACTAGACTGATACCGGAGTTGAGGGGGTTGAGCTATGAGGAGAGGCTGAATAAACTGGGCTTGTACTCGTTAGAGTTTAGAAGAATGAGGGGAGATCTCATTGAGACGTATAAGATGATGAATGGGATGGATAGGATAGAGGTGGAAAGACTCTTCCCACTCCAAAAAGACAGTAGGACTAGGGAGCACAGCCTCAAGATAAAAGGGGGGCGGTTTAGAACGGAGTTGAGGAGGAACTTCTTCACTCAAAGGGTGGTGAATCTCTGGAATTCTCTGCCCGTTGAAGTGGTGGAGGCTACCTCGCTAAATATTTTTAAGACGCGGGTTGATGGGTTTTTGATAAGAGAGGGGATTAAGGGTTATGGGGAGAGGGCGGGAAAGTGGAACTGAGCAGCGACAGATCAGCCATGATCTTATTGAATGGCGGGGCAGGCTCGAAGGGCTGGATGGCCGGGCAGGCTTGAAGGGCTGGATGGCCTACTCCTGCTCCTATTTCTTATGTTCTTATGTTCTAAAATTTGAAATCTTAAAAAGGTACATTAGTCAAGTATTAAATGTTATGAAGAATCTTGCTGCCAGCTCATTTCTTTAATTATGAATCTTCAGAAGTTATTTTCCTGTAATAGGTTAATTTAGTGAACCTACATTGTGTGAGGATTTATCATTATACATCCTGTGTGACTTTAATTTATCTCTGGTTTCTTTCTGATGTTAGTCCTCTAGCTAAAACAAGCTCTTCATGTTGAACGTTCATGAACTATTGTGTACGTATTTTGTTTAAGCAAACTGACATATTTATCTTGGGATCATGTTGTTTGATTTAGTATTTGATTTTGTTCATCTGTGCTTTACTAATTGTAAGACTATAACTAAAAATATACTCTGTTAATGTAATAAATTTTGGAACTTCTTCACAGGGATTACCAGTTTGACACTGTGACCCTTCTGAACCTGATACTTTTCAAAGCAGCTGATTCATCCAGAGAGATCTATGAAATTGCCATGCAACTGCTGCAGGTTTGTGAATGATTTGAAATGAAAGCAGTGATGTTTTCATGCAATGAATAAATGCGTTGCATGACACTTACTATGCAATTATTTCTGTTATGATACATCAAAAATATTCCCTTAATTTAAATCTAAATAACAAAATAGCATGAGAAATAAGCAATTATTTTGTTCAGATGTTGCCTCCTTTTAATGTGCTTCAGGTTTAATTCAAAGGTTTTAATTTTGACAATCATCATAGTTTTATAAATATCTAAATTAGCCCATCTGTAAGTATGGAAAATCACAGAATATTTCCATTTATTACTATTTGTAACCTGACAGTCATTTGCCTCAATTTCTTGGGAGCAATATCAGGTTTAATATTTTAAGCTACCATTTTTGAATCCAGGCCTATGTGTTTGAGTTCTTAAATTCACAACCTTCTGATTCAATAACAAGAGGACTAACACTGTACTACTGGCAACATTTGTAGTGGTGCCATTAAAGTTTTGGGATTTAATGTATTTGGGAGGGATAAAGGAACTATGATACTTTTCAAAGAACTGACTATCTGAAATATTGCTAAAATTGAGGCCTATAGGAGGCAGAGCGCTGGATATGGAAAAGGTTTAAAGTTTATTTATTAGTCACAAGTAAGGCTTACATTAACATTGCAATGAAGTTACTGTGAAATTCCCCTATTCGCCACACTCTGGTACCTGTTTGGGTCAATGCACCTAACCAGTACATCTTTCAGCCTGTGGGCGTTAACCAGAGCACCCGGAAAAAATCCATGCAGACACAGGGAGAAAGTGCAAACTCCACACAGACAGTGACCCAAGCCAGGAATCGAACCCGGATTTCTGGCATTGTGAGGCAGCAGGACTAACCACTGTGCCACCATGCCACCGATCTTTGCCTGTTTGAGTATCTTTGGGGTTTTAGTAGCACCTTTTTCCATAAGACCGATCTTTGGGTGGCATTTAAGAACATGAATCATTGTGCCCTCCCAAACACTGGGTCTCCAGCAGTCTGCCACAAGTTCAGGATTTCACTGTGCAGTCAAGCAAGGGTTTTTGCTTTTTTATTTCAGTTGTTTATTTTCTCTTTTAGAAAATTACAGATTGAAACCATGTGCGATAATACACATATGAATTTAATTTTTGTCCCTTTGGGCACATGGAAATAAATATCCCTATCTCTAGGAAGTTAGTTTTCCTGTGTCTTTATTGGATGTGAAGACTATTTCTCAAGCTTAAAGGTGGCCATATCAGTCCTATCAAAGAATGAAAGATTAATGCAGCACTAGAGAAAGTAATTCAGTCCATCATAACTATTCAGGCTGTTTGGTAGAGTTATCTTAATTACTCCTACTCTTTGCTCTTTGTCCCAAAATGTCTGTAATGTTTTCCCCTTCAAGTATTTATCCATTTTTTAAATGTTACTATTGAATTCACTGTGCAAAATAAAAAGTATTCTTTTACAATCTCTGGTTCTTTTGCCAATCACCTTAATTCTGAATCTTCTGGTTACTAACTTTCCACCACTGGATGCAGTTCCTTTTTGTTTAATCTATCAAAACTATTCATAGAATCATAGAAATATTACAGCACAAAAAACGGACATGACAGAAGCTGAATGGCCTTCTTTTGTGAAATCAACTCGGCCTTGCCCTGAAAATCTAACCTCTTCAGATCATAATTGAATTAACTTATGAAAGCAATAATTGAATCTGCTTCCACTACACTTACAGCCAAAGCATTCCAGATCCTAATCACTTCCTGCATAAAAAAAGTATTTCCTCATATTCTTTTGCCAGTCATTTTAAGCCTTTTGAGCCTTCTTAAGGATTTTGAGCCTTCTGTCAGTGGGAGCAGTTTCTCCCTTTCTGCTCTGCCCGGATCCCTGGTGGTTTTGAATGCCTCTGTAACACTTCCTCTTGACAATCTTTTCAAGGAGAACAGCCCTAACTTTATCAATCTATCTATATAACTGCAATCATTCATCCCTGGAACCAGTTTTGTAAATCTTTACTTCACTCCCGCATGGTTCCAAAAATAGAATTGGACACTGCACTCAAGTGGAAGTCACCCCAGTGTTTTATAAAAGTTCACCATGGCTTTCTTGCTTTTGGTGCTCCATATCCTCATCTTTAAAGTCCAGCATCCCTTATTAACTCACTCAGCCACCTTCAACAATTTATACGCATATTTCCTCAAGATCCCATTGCTCATGCATCCTCTTTAGGATTCATCTGCAATCTTATACTGCCTTTCTTTGTGTTTCCTACAAAATGGATCACTTTGACAAACTAAATTGGCAAAACGGAGGACACTAAAACATAGAAGTAGAAGACAATCCTGGATAGTACTAGAAAGTAAAATACACTAGCACCATGTGAAATAGGAACAGACTAAGAAGGATATGAGAGTGACACAGGTTTAGAATGCATGTATGTAAAGATATGAACTGTGGTAAATAAGGCTGATGTTCAAATTGCCATGTCAGTTTATGAAGTAGCAGCAATAATGGAAATGTGGCTTAAAAATGGTGAGGACTAGGTGCTGACTATTCAAGAATACAAAGTGTTCAGAAAAGATAGGAAAAGAAAAAGTGAGGTTGGGTGGCAGCACCCATCAGGGAAAGTATTCTAGTGATGGAAATAGAAGGTGGGGGGGTAAGGACAGAATACATTTGGCTAGAGGTGAGAAACAAGAAAGGTATAATCACAATGTCAGCCCCCAAATAGTGAGAGATAGATGTGCAAATCTGCAGGGAAACCTGAGAGATGTGGAAAAACTTAAATGATCTAAATATTGTTTAGAATAATGTTAGAGTAAAAGGAAAGGAGGAAAATGTTAACAGGTACTTGAAGAGATTTGACTTAATTAAGGAAAGCCAGCCAGATTTGTAAAAGATAATCGTGCTTGGCTAATTTAATGAATTTCTTGATAACGTAACAGGGAAGATTAGCAAAAGAAATGTAATGGATGTTGTCTATAGATTTTTTGAGAAAACATGACAATATTTGTGGAGGCTTGGACGATGAGAGGATAATTATGAATTCCTCTAAGTGTATCTGTTGATGTTGATACGAAAGTACATGATGATATTGACCAAATCTTTTTTGAATGCGCTAGGTAATTTAAGTAAATTTTGAACTTGTATTCATTAGAATCATGTTGAAGAGTTGCATTGCCATTTTATGGTCCTTTAAGAAAGTGCTTTGATAATATTTCTAAATAATGTTATTTATGAAAAATTATAAAATAATTCTTGTTTCACAAACCTTGAGTTACAATAAGGTATACAATGGCTCCCTACTCTTTTGAAATCACTGCCTAAATGTCTGAGTTACTGATTTTCTCCCTGCCTTTAAAAATCACCATTATATAAAATTAATGTTTAGATATCCTGACTAGTGATTTTTCTTTAAGTTTTACTTTTACTCATTGCAGATTTTGGAGCCCAAGCTATTTCGCTATGCCCACAAGTTGGAAGTGCAGCGAATTGACGGAATACTAAATCACCCTTCTCCACTGCCACATCTTTATTCTGTTTCCTACTATCAACTGTCAGAGGAATTGGCAAGGACTTATCCAGAACTCACAATCCCAGTCTTCTCAGGTACATTTTATTGGTTTCTTAGATAGTAGGTCTTTTCAATATTTTCAGTAGAAATGACCATTCAAACTTGTGTAATAATGTATGACTAGCAAAACCCTTTATAAATTACTTTCTGTTTGTAAGACAATTCCACTAGTTTCTTTTCCTTTTGTTTAGACCATAATTGAAAACAAAGGCATTTCTAACTGAATACCTGCCTAATGTTGTCAATTTGCTTAGCTGCTAACAAAGATAGGTTTGAGTTCACTAGGTTGTGTGTTGTTTTCCATGTTTTGTTGTTGCCAATTATGTGACAAAAACTGGATCTTAAAATACCCATAAATAATGTAAAAGAGGCCAATCATAAAAGAGAGTCCAAAATATAAATGTCAAATGAACTAGACCTTATTTCAAAATTTGGCGATGATACAAAACTTGGAAGTATCCTGAACCGAGGAGGACAGTGCAGAATTTCAAAATGACATGGATATGTTGGTGGGAATGAGGGAACAGATGAAGTTCAGTGTCAAGAAATGTGAAATGATTCGTTTTAGAAGTAAGAAAATGGAGAAAAAATATAAAATAAATGGTACAAGAAGGTACAGGAACAAAGGGACCTTGATTGTAGATGTGCATAAGTCACTGAATGTGGCAGGACAGGTTGAAAGAGTGGTTAAAAGCAAATTACTGTGGATGCTGGAATCTGAAACCAGAAGAGAATATGCTAGAAAATCTCTGCAAGTTTGGCAGCATCTGTAAGGAGAGAAAAGAGCTGACATTTCGAGTCCAGATGACCCTTTGTCAAAACTAAAATGAATGCTGCCAGACCTGCTGAGATTTTCCAGCATTTTCTCTTTTGGTTTTTGAAAGAGCGGTTAATAATGCATGCAGTATCCTAGCTTTATTACGAGGGGCATTGAGAACAAGAGCAAGGACGTTATGTTGAACTTTCTATTACCCACTAGTTCAGCCTCAGCTGAAATGTTGTGTCCAGTTCTAGGTGCTGTACCTTAGGAAGGATATGAAGGTATTAAAGAGAGTGTAGAAAAATTCACAAGAATGGTTCCACGGGTAAGGCACTTAACTTACAAAGACAGTGGAGGAATTAGGATTCTTTTCCTTGGAAAAAGGATGAAAGGAGATTTCATATGAGGTGCTCAAAATCATGAGGGGTTTGGACAGAGTAGATAAGTAGATGCTGTTCCCTCTCATGAAACTATTGTGAACGAGTAGGAAGAGAAATGAAATATTTAGAAAAAGAAGCAAAAGCAATATGAGAAAAAAAATTGACTCAGCAAGTTGTTAAGGTGTGGAATGCATTGGCTCAGAGCATGATGGAGGCAAATTCGATTGAAGCAGTCAGGAGGAAATTGGATTGTAAACTGAAAAGGAAGACTGTGCAAAGTTAAGGGGAGAAGGCAGGAGAATGGCACTAAGTGAGTTATTCACTGGAGAGCCAGTGCAGATACAATAGTCTGGATGGCCTCCTTCTGCATTGCAACAGTTCTGTGATTCTATTCTCTCATGGTGGCCTACAAAGCCAAACATCCTTCTCATTAGGGTCTGTTCTGTAATGTTGCTGACTGGGGTCTTGGATGGCTTCAGACTGCAGTCTGTCCCTTGGACTTTTGTGACCTTGGGGAGCCTGCTACCTCATGGATGTGCAGAAGTAAATGATACACAACAGTTTCCTTTCCTTTTAAGTACCATCTTCTACGTATTGTAGTTGTATTGAGCTTTAACAGCACTTGCGATAGATTTAATAAAATACTCGCTTTGCCATTATTGGGTCACCAATTCAACATGATTGGTTTTCGAAGTTGTAACCTATTGTGTCTATTGTCCAAAAACATGTAATTTAATTTGTTTCTAATCATACCTGCTATTTGTAAAGAACAAAGAAAATTACGTCACAGGAACAGGCCCTTTGGCCCTCCAAGCCTGCACCAACCATGCTGCCCAACTTAACTAAAATCCCCTACACTTCCGGGACCACATCCCTCTATTCCCATCCTATTCATGTTTTTGTCAAGATGCCCCTTAAAAGTCACTATCGTATCTGCTTCCACTACCTCCCCCAGCAACGAGTTCTAGGCACCCACTACGCTCTGTGTAAAAAAAATTTGCTTTGTCCATTTCCTTCAATCCTTGCCCCTCGCACCATAAACCTATGCTCCCTAGTAATACACTCTTCCACCTGGGAAAAAGCTTCTGACTATACTCTCTGTCCATGCCTCTCATAATCTTGTAGACTTCTATCAGGTCTCCCTTCAACCTCCGTTGCTCCAATGAGAACAAACCAAGTTTCTCCAACCTCTCCTCATAGCGAGTGCCCTCCATACCAGGCCACATCCTGGTAAATCTTTTCTGTACCCTCTCCAGAACCTCGACATCCTTCTGGTGGTGTGGCAACCAGAATTGAACACTATATTCCAAGTATGGCCTAACTAAGGTTCTATAAAGCTGCAACATGACCTGTTAAACTCAATACCCCGGCTGATGAAGGCAAGCATACGCCGTATGCCTTTTTGACTACCTTCCCCATCTGCATTGCCGCTTTCAGTGACCTGTGTACTTGTATGCCCAGATCCCTTTGCCTATCAATACTCTTACGGGTTCTGCCATTTACTGTATATTTCCTATCTGTATTAGACCTTCCAAAATGCATTACCTCACATTTGTCTGGATTAAACTCCATCTGCCATTTCTATGCCCAACTCTCCAACCAAGTCGTGTCTGACAAATTTACTGGAGTTCTATGAGGATGTGTCTAGGGCAGTGGATAGAGGAGAGCCGGTGGATGTGGTCTTTCTGGATTTTCAGAAGGCGTTTGACAAGGTACCTCACAGGAGGTTATTGCAGAAGGTCAGGGGACAGGGAGTTTGGGGTAGGGTGTTAGCGTGGATAGAGGATTGGTTGTCAAATAGGAGGCAGAGAGTGGGGGTCAATGGGTGCTATTCGGATTGGCGGATGGTGACTAGTGGAGTGCCTCAGGGGTCGGTGCTGGGGCCTCAGCTATTTACCATTTATATAGATGATCTGGAGGAGGGAACCGAGTGTAGGGTGTCGAAATTTGCTGATAACACCAAGATTGGAGGAAAGGCAAATTGTGTGGAGGGTGTGGAGAGTCTACAGAAGGATCTAGATAGGCTGGGCGAATGGGCCAGGAAATGGCAAATGGAATTTAATGTTGGCAAGTGCGAGGTGGTCCACTTTGGTAGGAATAATGGTAGGAAGGATTATCACTTACGTGGCGAAAAACTGCAGCAGGCGACGGTGCAGAGGGACCTTGGGGTCCTTGTGCATGAGTTGCAAAAACCCAGCCTGCAGGTGCAGCAGGTGATCAGGAAGGCGAATGGGATGCTGGCCTTCATAGCGAGGGGGATTGAATATAAAAGTACGGAGGTCTTGCTGCGGCTGTATGAGGCATTGGTGAGGCCACAGCTGGAGTACTGTGTGCAGTTTTGGGTGCCGTACTTACGCAAGGATGTTTTGGCCTTGGAGGGAGTGCAGAGGAGGTTTACTAGGCTGATGCCGGAGTTGAGGGGGTTGAGCTATGAGGAGAGGCTGAATAAACTAGGCTTGTACTCGTTAGAGTTTAGAAGAATGAGGGGAGATCTCATTGAGACGTATAAGATGATGAATGGGATGGATAGGATAGAGGTGGAGAGACTCTTCCCACTCAGAAAGGATAATAGGCCTAGGGGACACAGCCTCAAGATAAAGGGGGTGCGGTTTAGAACAGAGTTGAGGAGAAACTTCTTCACTCAAAGGGTGGTGAATCTCTGGAATTCTCTGCCCGTTGAAGTGGTGGAGGCTACCTCGCTAAATATTTTTAAGACGCAGGTTGATGGGTTTTTGATAAGAGAGGGGATTAAGGGTTATGGGGAGAGGGCGGGAATGTGGAACTGAGCCACGACAGATCAGCCATGATCTTATTGAATGGCGGGGCAGGCTCGAAGGGCTAGATGGCCTACTCCTGCTCCTATTTCTTATGTTCTTATGTTCAATCTATATCCAACTGTATCTTCTAAAGGTCCTCATCACTATCCGCAAATCCACCAACCTCTGTGTCATCCGCAAACTTATTAATCAATCCAGTTACATTTTCCTCCAAATCATTTATATCTGTTACAAACAGCAAAGGTCCTAGCACTGATACCTGAGGAGCACCACCTGTCACAGCCCTCCATTCAGAAACACACCCTTCCACTGCTACCCTCCGTGTAGTCATGATGTGGGTATGCCGGCGTTGGACTGGCATAAACACAGTAAAAAGTCTGACAACACCAGGTTTTAGTCCAACCTATTTATTTGATAATATACTCGCAAGCTTTCGAGTATATTATCAAATAAATCGGTTGGACTAAAACCTGGTGTTGTCAGACTTTTTACCCTCCGTGTATCCAGCTTGCCAGGTCACCTCTGATCCCATACGACTTCACCTTCTGCACCAGTATGCCATGAGGAACTGAAGTCCATGTAGACAACATCCACTGCCCTATCCTCATCAATCATCTTTGTTACTTCCTCGAAGAACTTGATCAAGCTCATGAGATACGACCTCTTCGTCACAAAACCATGTTGCCTTTCATTAATATGTCCACTTACTTCCAAGTGAGAATAAATCCTGTCTCGAAGAATCCTCTCCAATAATTTCCCTACCACTGATGCAAGTCTCACCAGATTATTCTTGCTACTCTCCTTGCTTTATAGCCAACAACATTGGCTATTCTTCAATCCTCTGGGACCTCCCCTGTAGCCAGTGAGGATACAAAGATTTCTCTCAAAGCCCCAGCAATTTCCTTCCTTGCCTTTCTGAGTATTCTGCAGTGTATCCCATCAAGCCCTGGGGACTTGTCTACCTGAATGATTCTCAAGAACCCCAATACCACCTCCTTTTTGATCTCGACATGACTCAAACTATCTACACATCCTTTCCCAGACTCATCTTCCACCAAGTCCTTCTCTTTGGTGATTACTGACACAAAGTACTCATTCAATACCTTGCCCATTTCCTCTGCCTCCACGCATAGATTCTCTCCCTTGTCCTTGAGTGGGCCAACCCTCTCCCTGGCTACCCTCTTGCTCTTTATTTATGTATAAAAAAGCCTTGGGATTTTCCTTAATCCTGCTGGCCAATGCTTTTTCATGACCCCTTTTAGCCCCTCTTATTCCATGTTTAAGTTTCTTTCTATTTTCTTGGTATTCCACACTTGCTTCGTGTGGAAGCTATTGAAAGGGTGCAGAGGAGATTTACAAGGATGTTGCCTGGATTGGGAGGCATGCCTTATGAAGATAGGTTGAGGGAGCTGGGACTCTTCTCCCTGGAGAGACGAAGGTTGAGAGGCAACCTGATAGAGGTTTATAAGACGTTGAGAGGAATAGATAGGGTGGATTCTCAGAGGCTATTTCCCAGGGCTGAAATGGTCGCTACGAGAGGACACAGATTTAAGGTGCAGGGAAGCAAGTACAGAGGAGACGTTAGGGGTAAGTTTTTCACTCAGAGGGTGGTGAGTGAATGGAATCGGCTGCCGTCGGTGGTGGTGGAGGCGAACTCGCTGGGGTCTTTTAAAAGACTCCTGGATGAGTGTATGGGATCTAATGGGATTGGGGGTTATAGATAGGTCTATGGCTTAGTAGGTATAGAAGTGATTGGTGCAACTAGTGGGCCGAAGGGCCTGTTTGTGCTGTAGTGTTCTATGTTCTATGTTCCCAATCTCCGAGCTTTGACAAATGCAATTTGACAAATTTCTTCCTGATGTGATTTTATTTTTGCTGAATTTCTTGTTATTTTGATGTTAGACTTGTTCCTAAAATGGTTGATGATTTTGAACCAAACAGAAAATATTACAAGCTGTAGGTTGGATTTTATGATATTGCATTTTAACCTTTACAGAAGTAAGTCATAGAATCCAAACAGCGCACCCTGCTGGTCGACAAGTGATGCTGCACTACCTCCTTCCCTGGATGAATAACATTGAATTGGTCGATTTCAAACCTTTGCCATCAACGAAAACTATGGATGAATCTGATGAAGTATATATGAAGGACAGGGAGATAATGACGAACAGCAGACGCTGGTTAAAGGGGGAAGGTTGGGGATCTCCGCAGGCCACCATCATGGTGCTAAATAACCTGATGTATATGACAGCAAAAGTAAGTGGGTTCTCATCTACAATATCATAAAAAATGCATCCTGAAACTTGTCGCATTAAAAAAGTGCAAACTGATTTTTGAACTTTCTTCAGGGAGTTCTGCTTCTTACAGAAGCAAACTACTTTGTATTATGGAAATTTAAAATAAAAACAGAAAATGCTGGAAGTACTCACGTCAGACAGTACTCTGTAGAGAGTGAAATAATTAACATTTCAGGTCAACGTCCTTTCATTGGAGTTGGGACACTCTCCTCAACACATTAATGCGAGTGATCAATGCTACATTAAAGTCAGCGTCTGTATAATGGTTCCCAGTTCTGTCTAACATCCCACCTCACATGCTCAGGAATGCTAAAACACACAAGGGTTTGGCTGCATTGAAGCCTATTCAGATCTGGCAATTCATGAAGACCTTTGGAATTTACTGCATATGCAACTTAAATCATGCAGACCTTTCTGATGCTCTGAATGCTTGGAGTATTGCAGGCTTTGACATGAAGGGCAAGTGGTGCAACCACTGGGTTGATACCAATAGTGTTAACAAAAATCTGGTGAGAGATCAGCTTTCAGGGTTTGACCTCCTCCATACAGGGGTTGCACCTCCTTGCAAGGACATCACACTTCCTCCACAAATGGAATTTCAAGGGTAGCCTAGCACATGACTATGGCCATCCAGATCAGTCTGTTCACCAAATTATGACTTAACGTGGTTTACAAAAACTTTCCACAGCATTTAGGACAATCCAGGTAATAACACAGTGCTGTGACTTGGACTTTAACTCATAAAACTGCACAATATCATACAATAGAAGAAGAAAAGCCGGGAAAATTCCTCAGTACTAGCTTTTGCCAGCTGGATTTCTTATTGGCATTGATAATAGAACTATGCTGACAGACTGAGCAATGCACCTTTCCAAGACAGCATGAGGTACAGTGTTAGATCTAAAAGGCTCGCAGTCCCATCAATTGTTAAATCAAATCTGCAGACTGGGAATTGGGGGATAGGTCTGGCTGAATTCTGAAATTTAAACTAAGTATAAAATATACTAATAATCTCAGAAGGATTATTTGCAGGAAATATGTTTTCACAGATACATAATATTATCTGAAACTGAAAAGGCATATTATAAAAATAAAATTCTTCCACTAAATTTAATAGTGAAAGTTTATGACTTGCCAAGCTATTGATGTAATTTCCTTGGGGTTAAGAAAATGCTAACACAATGATGCTAACATTGTTTTTAATGTGTGTCAGTTTTGACCATGCTGTAAACCTCTATGAGTCTATAAAGCATTTAGATAGTTACATGGCTACGATGGGTATAGAGAGATATGGGCCAAATGTAGGCAATTGGAATTAGCTTAGGGGTTATACAAAAAAAGGGGGCATGGACAAGTTGGGCCGAAGGGCCTGTTTGCATGCTGTAAACCTCTATGACTCTATGACCATAAAATATAGGAAATGCACTTTATTCTCAGTGTGAAAAGAGTTATAATGTGGTGTCAAAAGTTGTGTATCATTGTTAATTATAATTTGAACTTTTTCTTTTCTGTGCAGTATGGTGATGAGTTAGCATGGTCAGAGATAGAAAATGTATGGACAACGCTAGCAGACAGCTGGCCCAAAAACCTAAAAATAATTCTGCACTTCCTTATCAGTATGTGTGGTGTGACAAGTGAACCCAGTCTCCTACCATATGTAAGTAAATACCACATAGTCTTGAGGGTAGAAATAGGGAATAATATTTGTTTATTGTTTTCAAAATAGCTGGTTAATTCCTGTTACTATCAATTGTACTATCAGTAAATACTGCTTTATGTTTAGTTTTATAATACATATTCACTTTGTATCCTTTTCTCCTTAAAAGTGTAAGGAACAGTAATATAGAAATATTAGTAAGGAATGTGCATCCTTGTTAGTATTTAAGGAAATAAATTCTCCTTGTGCATTTTTTAGCTCAGGCTGTTGTTTTCAATACTGCTAACATGATATTTGCTTGTCCACTTCATAAAAGAATATTAGTTTTTGTCACAGTAGAAGCACTTTAGGCCAACACATCATCCCTTCTTAGAAGATACACCTCCTTCAGCCATCTTGTCATGTTGTCTTTGTGAATTTCAATATCGCACTAAGATAATGACTATCCTGAAGGAACAGTATTTTCCCCACTTTCCTTTTGTGTCTTTGAGTTATATTATGCTTCTCATCCATTTGCTCATTTAGATTATTTCATCTCACCTCCGAAGGCTGATATGATCCCAGATCTTTGTCAGTGATGCTCCAAAATCATTTTATGACAGTATCTGAGAGCAGCTGGGCTATTTTGCAATATGATTTTCTCACTACTTCAGAGACATGGTCACATAATCTAACTAACACCTCAGTGCCATACTGAGGCAGTGCATTGTTGTTGGAGATGTACTGTTTTGGGTTGGATGTAAAACTGAAAACCTCCCTTGGTGTTCTGGTCAATAATTACACATCATTCAATATTCCTAGGCAGATTACCTGGTCATTATATCATTGCTGTTGTCGGGAACCTGTGTGCACATTGTCTACTGCATTCTCCATATTACAGCACTGATTATACTTAAACATACTGTATTGGCTGCAGAATGCTTTGGGATGTCCTGCAGCCATTTTATTTTGTGGTGGTGGTGCTCTAGACTGTTTCTTTGGGACCCCACAATGCAACCATACTTGGTGCTGCATTATCCTCACATTTCAGTTTTGCTTCACAGATTGGATTTCACCAAGCATAATTAAGAATGGCCATTTCTTGTAATCAGACATGAGATGAAATGACAAAAATGTCAGCAGTGATAGAACAGAAAGATTTGATTGATGGACATAATTATAAACCTTTATCAGAAAACTCCAGACTTGTACTAGAGATTACATGCTGAGAAACAACATGCAGTGACAGCTGAGGGAGAAGAACCCAGGGAATGTGGAAATGAGCCACAACAGATCAGCCATGATCTTATTGAATGGCGGGGCAGGCTCGAAGGGCTAGATGGCCTACTCCTGCTCCTATTTCTTATGTTCTTATGAATGTTATTTTTAAAAAATAGCAACTGGAAGTACGTAACCAGCAGCAACACTACCCCACAAACTTAATACATTCAATCAATTTTATTGAATTTGCCAAACAGGTGGACAGTCACCCAGTTTTGTTTCCATTTTGTAGTAATCTTTGCTTTTTCTTTTTGTTGCTTAATTCCCTTTTTAAGTTTTTATTTTTTTTCTCTCTTGCTACCTTAATTTTCTTCCTGCTAAATTGAAAGCTTTGTATTAACAATGGCAGAGCATAGCAATGCTGGATAGCATCGCTCACTGGCCTGTTAAAACTGTATTAACCTTTGCTTAGGAATACATATTTCTTCCATTTTATTGAACAGTCTCTGCCTGCAATGGTAGCAACAATGCTGCACCATTGCTACAATACTAGGCCATGTGCACTGTAGCATGCCCTGCCCAATTTACTTGATGATAACTTTACAAGAAGCGAAAAACTAAGTTGTCCTAAAATACTAATAGCATATCAGATCAATTACACATAAAGTTGAAGTAGAATTAATGTTCAGTTTACTGCGTATGCCAACAATGTTTGTGGTAATATTGTTAAATTGAGTATAATTTTATTGTGTAATGGCACAAAATAATTTGTTATTGCAATGAAGTAACAATTTAGCTTCAATAAATTAATTCATTGAGAAGGTGGAAGAATTATGGAGTCTGCATCACAGGCAAAACTTTATTTAAAAATGTGAAAAATAATTTTCATGTCATTGTCCTACACAGATCAAAAAAGTGGTTGTGTATCTGGGCAGAGATAAAACGATGCAATTGTTGGAGGAGCTGGTGGCAGAACTGCAATTGACTGATCCAGTTAGCTCAGCTGTCATTCACATGGACAACCCACCCTACTACCGCATAACCTCTAGCTACAAAATCCCCTCCATTGCCTCAGGTAACTTGCATTTAGCTGGGTACTAAAGTTCATATAAGTCTCAAAACTTAATCGCTTGCACACAGAAGAAGAGATTCTTCCTTTTTGTTTTGTCTGTACAGAGCTGTTTATGAGTTTGTCGTTCAGCTATGGGAAGGTTAAGGAGACAGGAAATTTAATACTATCTCAGCTCGCTTGCACTTCCTCCGCCTCATTAATGAATACTGTAATTTAAACAAAGGAAGGGCAAAAAAGTTTTTAAAAATTTACTGAGTCTACATTCTGAAACTTTGGCAAGCTTTCTTGTAATCAAGATCAAATGTTTCTCCTGACCCACTCCCTTCAATGGGGAGTTTGTTTCAAATCTTGCTGAGAGATGTTTTTCTTCGGAAGAATGGGCTCTGTTAATTTTAGAATAAATTTTGGAGTTCAAAACTTTTATTTAAAATAGTTGTGGTCAGAGATTCAGTTTGATTAGCAGGACAGTTTAAAAGTACTGGTCAAGTCATGGCCTGTAATGTAGCAAGTCACTAGCTCTGGTCTTTTCTACAGCCAATAGTAAAGAATGCATCTAGAATTGTAATATGAACACACAAAATTAAGATCAGGAATAGGCCACTCAGTCCCTTCCAGTCTGCTCCACCATTAAATAAGATCCTGATCGTGGCATCAACACCACATTTCCACCTACTCTTGATACGTTTACACTCCCTTGTTTATCAATAATCTAACTCCCGCTACCTTAAAAATATTCAATGACCCTGCCTCCACCATTCTCTGGGAATGAGATTTTCAAAGACCATTAACTCCCTGAGAGAACAAATCTTTCCTCACCGTTGTTATATCGATGACTCCTTATTTTTAAACTTTGTCCCCTAGTTCTAGTCTTTCCCAAAAAGCGAAACATCCTGTCAGCATCCAGCCTGTCAGGTTCCCTCAGGATCTTGTATTTAAATAAGATCACCTCTCATTCTGCTAATCTCCCAAGGATATAGGCCCAGCCTGTCCAGAACTGTGCACAGTATTCCACAAATACCCTCTACAACAAAGCATTCTTACTTTTATATTCCATTCCCCTTGCAGTAAATGACATTTCATTTGCAAACAGTTGATTTAAGAAACACTATAATCAGGGAAATGTGTACTTGCACACAGCATGCAGTGTACTTACCACAGCATGCAGTTACACACCAATCAGCATTCGAGGTTTGAGTGAGATCTTTGAACGGTTTTCATCCACTTGATGTAGTAGGTATGAGTTTATAGGGAATCAGAATTCGATGGTCAGTTTTACTTCGTTTTGTAGAATCGATTTGAAATGGAGCTATTATTACCTCTTGGGAGAACTTGAGGTGATCATCTTCCTCTTTGCTTCTCCCCCCACCAAGTCGGTTCTTCATGCAAGGGCCTCACTTAATACCAGAGCTATTTAAAAAATAATAAAATCCTTGCACGATTGAATGCAGCATATCCAGAGCTTGCTTCTTGGCTGATGTCCTTAATTTAGATTTTACTGTAAAACCTTGACAACTTCTTTTATGATTAACCGAATTGGTGTACCCAAAACTCAAGGGTTTTTCTGAATTTGATAACTCCTATACCACAGCAGACTGTTGATTCATTAAAAGGAAGGGTGACAAATACTGATAGCTAGTAGCTGTAAGCAACTAAATTGGATGATTCTCCTTTGACGTTAATGCTCAACTAGATGGTTTCTTCCGTTTCCTCCCACAGTCCAAAGGTGTGCAGGTTAGATGGATTAGCTGTGCTAAATTGCCCCTTAGTGTCAGGGGGACGAGCTAGGGTAAATGTATGGGGTTATGGAGATCCGCCAAGAAGCAAGCTCTGGATATGCTGCATTCAATCGTGCAAGGATTTTATTATTTTTTAAATAGCTCTGGTATTAAGTGAGGCCCTTGCATGAAGAACTGACTTGGTGGGGGGAGAAGCAAAGAGAAAGATGATCACCTCAAGTTCTCCCAAGAGGTAATAATAGCTCCATTTCAAATCGATTCTTCAAAACGAAGTAAAACTGACCATCGAATTCTGATTCCCTATAAACTCATACCTACTACATCAAGTGGATGAAAACCGCTCAAAGGTCTCACTCAAACCTCGAATGCTGATTGTGGTCAGTGGGCAGTACAGCACAGAAGCCATTTAACCTGTTAAGTCTGTGCTTTGGGCAAACAATATCATTAGTCCCACTTCCCTGTTTCTTCCCCATATTTTTAATATTTTTCTCTAGTTCCTTTTTAAAAGCAATGCAGCCCAGATCCTAACCCCTTGTTGCATAAAACGTCACCTCTGGTTCTTTCACCAATCATCTTAAATTTGTGCCCGCTGGTTTATGACCATTCCCTTTCTCTAATGTATAATTGTGTCATGCAACTATCAGGAGGCGATAAGTCAGACTTGATGAATCTTGGTCTTTTTCTTTTAGCAATTCCTATTTTTATATGTAATAGCTTTTATTAACAAAATAATTCACTTCTGGATCTGTGTCTACAGATTAATTGCTGAGCACCAGTAGTATTAAGCTTAAATGATTCCAAATTTTATTTATAGCTGAGCATCAATATTGAGGTGGTCAGGCTTACTTCTGGTAAATTTAAATCCACTTTGTTTTTTAAGGATACTTTTAAATAGTTTTCAAGAAAAAGAAAGCAGTTAATTGAATGAAAATACAAATGTGGCATAGAATCCTCTGCAACGTTGAAGCATTAATGAAATAAATAACTGGCAAATGAAGATTGTTAAAATTCGATTCTTTTGATTTCTTATCCATTTCTGCTATGTGTAGGTACCACTTCCAGCAGCAATACAATGGTAGCTGGTCACGATGGTCATCAGGACAGTAAGCTAGCAAAAGATTCTGCTATTGACGATAAGTATGTACTATTTCAAAAAAACTGCATTATAATTTATTGAATTTCTATGGGGTTTATTAATGTGCCAATTGTTTTGAAGTTGAAGATTATGTTGTTTTATCTGTCTCTTGTATCTCTGTATAACTGCTTCTCATCTTTCATTTCTCATTCATTTTCTTCAAGGCAGAGCAGGGAAATTTGTCCAATTTGACCAACATTTATCCCGCAACCAACACTTACAGTAGATAATTCTAATCATTATTTCACTTTCATTGCTGTTTTGGGTGCTTGCTTGGAGTGAACTTGCAGGTGGCGCTGTTCCCCTTTGTCTCCTGCCTTTGTCCTTCTCAGCTGTAGACGTCATGCATTGTAAAATGTTATTGAAGGAGTCTTGGTGAGTTGCTGCAGTGCATCTTGTAGATGGTACAGACTGCAGCTGATATGCATTGATTGTGAAGGGAGTGGATGAATGAATGTTTCTTTAAGTGGGTGAATGGCTTTGGAGAGTCAGGGGGTGAGTTGGTCACTGCAGTATTCCCATCCTCTGATCTGCCCTAGTAGTCAGATAATTATACAGCTAGTCCAGTTACACCTCCGGTCAATGGTAACCCCCTCAGGATGTTAATGGTGGGGAATTCAGTGATGGTAATGGCACTGATTATTGAGGGGAGGTGGTTAGATTCTGTCTTGTTGAGAATGGTCATTGCCATTAGTGGGTATTCTTGATGCCATACTCGGTCAAATGCTGCCTCATGCCAAGGGTAGTCACTTTCACCTTGGCTCTTGAGTTCAGTACTACTGTCCATGTTTGGACCAACACTAGAATGAGACCAGAGGTCTCTGCTGAAAACCAAATTGTGCATTGGTGAGCTGGTTAGTGCCAAGCAAGTGCAGTTTGCTAACGCTGTCAACGACACCTTGTATCACTTTGTTGACAATCAAAAATAGACTCATGGGGTGGTATTGAAATCTTTCGTCTAAAATAATTTGAGAGAAAGTATGTAAATTGTAGCGAGGTTAAGAGCATTGTTAGGACTTTTGTTTCTAAGTTTTACACCTGTAGGGCCATATACTCAAATTTAATTAATTGTTCTCTAAATAGTTATGGACATCTCGATATGTACAGTGGGCTGAACAGTAACCTAAACCGGCAGCATCACCGACTTGAATCTCGTTACAGCAGCAGCTCTGGAGGGTCCTATGAAGAGGAGAAGAGTACGTATCTTATTCACAAAATATATATTAAAGTGTTTTATAGATCATTAAATCCCGTTACGGTTTCAAACATATAAAATTTGTTATGGGGACTGTAAGTCTGCTGAGCAACTACATTGTTAAAAATAATATTCTTAATTAAATATTAAATGATAAATATGGTTGGGATTATATAAACTATGGCAGTACAGTGGCAGTGGGTAGCACTGCTGCCTCTCAGCTTCAGAGACCTGGGTTTGATTCCTAGCTTGGGTCACTGTCTGTGTGAAGCTTGCATGTTCTCCCCGTGTCTGCATGGGTTTCCTCTGGGTGCTGCCGTTTCCTTCCACACTCTGAAAGACGAGCTGGTTAGGTGTATTGACCTGAACAGGTGCCGAAGTGCGTCTTGCAAGCCTTAAAGATGTGTTTGCTAAAATTTCTGCAAATATAAATTTTAGCAAACACATCTTTAAGGCTTGCAAGACGGTCATATTTTAATACTATTTCCATATTGACCTGAATGCAAGGAATGTTCATTTTATAAAGACTATTCTGGTATCTGGGAAGGAGCCTGTTCTAATTCCACTGTTCCATGCTGTGTATTTAATAGGTGATTCTATGCCCATTTATGCAAACTGGAGGCTGAAAGTAATGGAACTCAACAGAGCAGAGCCACTGCCATTTCCTCCCACTGGCGGAAGTTGGTCACCACTGGCTGATTATTTGCCTGAGACTGGTACCCCAGGGATACCGCTACAGAGGTCAGTGAATATTGCAATAATACACTAACACTTTGTACAAACTATTATGATTAAATGATTCCATATCCTATATACAAAATACCAAAACCATACCAAGTGAAATATGTACATGATGGCATTGTGGAAAAATGCAGAGGCAAGGTAACTTCTTAGAATGGTCAGAATGAACTTGTTTCCATGTAATACACATTGGATTTTTTAATTGTTACAATATTTTAGTGCCACGGTTTGGATAAACAAAAAATACCTACTAATTTTATGATGAAGTCAAGTGGTCGACCTTCCAGTAAAGTGCAACTTTTTTCCACAGTCAATGTGAATAACATTTGCCTACTTCAAAGCATCTTTAAAAATTACTTGCATTGATTTTATCAGAGAAAGTTATTTTGAAACCATGGGCAGAATTTTCCCATCCCGCCTTCCACGGGAATCATGGTGGTTGGGACACCCATTGACCTCACGTCGGATTTTCCGATCTTGGGGCGAATTCTGCCGGAAACCCCGGCCCATATGTTGTGGGAATCAACGAGTCAACCCAGGGCTGAGTAACAGTTGTACTCCACAAGGTGGCATTAGACTATTAGAATGAATGTGTTTCATCCCTTCGGCCTGATGTCCTGATCCTTAGGGACCAGAAGAATTTGTAAGCAAGGAAAACAAACAGACATTTTGGATTTGTGTTACTGAAATACTAAACAAAATAAATATTCAACATGTCTTATTTAAATTGGAGAATATTTTCCAGTATATACACCTGGTTTGGTTATCAATTTTTGTATGGTTGTCCTGCTTACTGGGATTGTCGATTATTTGTCTTGCCGTTAAGTGAATTACGCTATAAAAATTCAACAGTTATGTTGTTTAAATTTTCAGAAATTTATTGCTAATATTTTACATTCCATTCCTGTAGTTCTAAAATTGCAACTGTTCTGTTCCTAGGTGTAACATAGCAGTGATCCTTCTGACAGACCTAATAGTTGATCATAGCGTGAAGGTGGAATGGGGGAACTACATGCATCTTTTGCTTCATGCAATATTTATAGGTAATTAGAAAGTAAAAATGTTTTGTTTTCATTGCTGGCACAGCACGCTACAGTTGAGGTGATCTAGGACACTGTGATAGAATAATGGCCCATAGTTTCCTGTATTCTAATTTCAGCCAGGCCATCAAATGGAAACTGACTTTAAACAAAGTTGTATGAAAATGATGTCTGTTCACTACTTCAGCAAAGCCATAAGTATAGTTACAATCATAAAGAATATGATATTTGCTAATACATTCTGTAAAAGGAAGGTAGAAATTAAAATCATGCCAAGTAGGAGTATTTTTGAACACTTGTGGAAACAGTACATACTGTTTGCCCATTCTGTACATGCTGATGTGTTCGAATTTTAAAGAATTACAGAATGGTTACAGAACAAATGGAGGGCATTTGGCCTGTCATGTTTAACAGGCCAGTAACTTTTTAAAGAAATCCAAAATCCTAATTATTTACTAAAAGGAAGGAAGCCACGAGATTCCATTTTTAAAAACAAAAGAACATTTACTGTACAAGAATTGAACAAAGCAAACATTAAATATTATTTTAGCTAACCACTGATACCCTACAATCAAGAATCGCCATAACTTGAATGTGAATTAACAAGGAAATTGTGGTTGATTATAAACTAGAAATTATACATTTAATGGCAGATACAACTGCTCAACTCCGCTGCTCAACTCCTTGGCAGATCTTACAAATTGGCTCAGCAGTTCACATGATACGTAGGTAATCAAATTTAGTCGCAAAATCCTTCAAAATTCTAGATGGCATAGGTATACCAATGTAATCTTCATGTAACAGAAACAGCTGCAGCAGCTGGATCTGGCTTCTCCTTCAGCATGCCTCTACTGCACAATTGGACTCCTCAGGGGCGATTCTCCCAAAAAATTCTAAGTGTTCGCAGGAAAACTGGAGTAACTTGTGCTGGTTTTTTTAGTGGGAGTTCAGACTAGAATCTCCCACACTCTGTACACTGCAGAGGCCACCAGCATGAATATCATTAAATTTCAGAGGGCAGGGCCTATTCCCACTTGGGAGTCTGAAACTGGCAGGTCCCTGCAAATGTGCTGTGGCCCCAAACTGACAACCTCCCGTTTGCTGGCCAGCTCAGGACTCCCGCAGTGCTGCCCCCCAACCCCCATAGTCCGATTGCAGTCCCCTTGACACTGCCCCATACCTGATGGGCAGTAACAAGTTGCCCCCTTGGCATTGGCACTTTGCTCCTTGTAGTGCCAGAGGCACAGGCTGGCACTGCCAGGTGCCAGTGCCCAGGGGGCACCGCCCCTCTGCTGCTCAACTCCTTGGCAAGCCCCAGTTGCCCCTCCTTCACTCCAGTGGTGTAAATGCCACTAGAGTGAAACACTCTGGCAGGGTGGGAGAGGCTAGCAGGCCCAGAGAATTGAGTCCCGGGCCCACTAATCACATTAAAATGACATTAAAAATAGCTTTAAATTACTTAACTGATGTTCCTGTCAGTTTCCAGCGCTGATCTGATGGCGCTGGAAATGCGGCACTGGGAGATGCGCGCGCGGCAGGAACACATGCGTGAATGCCGAGCATGCTTGGATGCGAGATTTTCCCACTCTGCTAGAAAACTAGTGCAACAGGGTGGGAGAATCGCTCCCCTCAACTGCTGCTTCACCTTGAGCTGTCTTCTTGGCAGATTTTATATCAGTGGTGGTTTACCATTGCCTTCCTTTCTTGGGAAAAGGGCAGGGAGGCATATCCCAAGTCTATCTCAGCCATTAGAGAATTAAATCCATTCTGAACCACACACTAACCATCTAGCCAATTGAGCTATAATAGCGGAGTGGAGTGGAAATGGAGAGGATGTTTCCACTAGTAGAAAAAACTAGAGGGCACAACCTCAGGCTAAAGAGACAATCCTTTAAGATAGAGATGAGGAGGAATTCTTTCAGCCAGAGAGTGGTGAATCTGTGGAACTCTTTGCTGCAGAAGGCTGTGGAGGCCAGGTCATTGAGTGTCTTTAAGACAGAGATGGATAGGTTCTTGATTAATAAGGGAATCAGGGGTTATGGAGAAAAGGCAGGAGAATGGAGATGAGAAAAATATCAGCCATGATTGAATGGGCTGATTGGCCTAATTCTGCACCTATGGCTTATGGTCTTACAATGAAAAAAATTTCTGTAGTATAACAAAAGGGAACTTTCTTTTAATTAATTGTACAAATCCAAATAGGTTTTAGAACTTGAGGTAATGTAAAACAAAATATTTGTTTTGTATTATACAGTTTTGAAAAAAAATCAGGTTGAATTGAATGAAATTTTGATAACAAACCATAAATTATTTTATGACTTTTCTTTATCTGTACAGGATTTGATCACCAGCATCCTGAAGTATATGAACATTGTAAGCGACTGCTGCTGCACTTGCTTATAGTAATGGCCTATAACAGTAATGTTCAAGCTATGGCCTCCGTTCTTCTCAGGAACAGAGAGTTTACTGAGCCGAAGGTGCTCACTGTCAAACCAACCACTCATATAGAGTATAGTTTTACAGGTTAGTGACTGTTGTATATACCCCGGATCTTGTTGCTTCTTTTTCACTCCAGGAGATGGTGCCACTGGTTTGTAAAAGATAGAATTCAAGAGCAGTATCACATTTCCAGAATTAAAGTATTCTTAAAAATATATAGTATTGTATTAATTGCAACAACTTTGAAACTGGCAGAAGCTAATTATATTTGATCAAGACCGAAGTATACTTTGGGGAAATGAAATGTTCATATATTTCCAATGTGTTTGATATCTTCCATAATATATTGCTTTAACTCAGCAAATCTAATTAGAATTTTTTATCTAGAACGGGAAAATGACCAAAATTGTCAAAAATGATAGCAGATCTATGCGAGGAATAATCTTGCTTTCAGCAGTCGTCTATTTATGACATGTGATTTGTAGAATATGCCATGTATTGTTCATGGCCTGGGAATGGTGCCGGGAGAGGAGTGTGGTGGGGTCGCCAGCAAGGGCAGAAGCTGGTTCTCAGTGGGCCCCTTCTTGCTAGTGTTCAGTCCCTCAATCTTTGATTGAGAGACCCCCCCTCTCTGGAAATGACAAGCTGACCGCATGGATTTAGCTGCAGTGCATGCCACAGGGCAACAGGCCCACCTGTCATGGCACGAAATCCTGAAGCAGTCATTAATTGGCCACTTTAGGGTCTTAATAGGTAGCATGGCAGGAAGGGCAAAACAAAGGGCTTTTCCACCCAGAATTTATTTCTGGTGGAGGCAGGAAGATTGCAGAGTTCCAGTTCACTGTCTCATTTCATATCCTTCCCACTTCTAAGCTTACCATCAGTGAGACCATGAAATTCTGCCCATGTTTTCATTTGGACAAATATATGATTTTACAACAAACCACCAATTAAAGCAGGGACAGGACCACTGATTAAATTTATTCAAACTACAGAAACAGAGTTTATTTACACATGAGTGACAGCAAGCCTGTCTCCCAAGCGTAATGGAATTATGGCTGGAACTTTACGGCTATTCATGCTAGCAGGATCCGCCGCTGCGCACCTCCACCGTGGGTTTCTCGGCAGTGTGGGGAGATGTCAAGCGACAGCAATGGGAACAGAAGATCCTGCCATTGGCCAACAGCGCGCCACCTCCCACCACAGGAAAAATGCCATGTGGAGACCCAAGAATCCTGTTCTATACCTCTTGTTAAATGCAGTGAGTAGAAGGTAGTTATAGCATATAGATAGGTTAAGTGGTAAGAGACAGAGAATATTTGCAGGGAATGGGGGGTTAATAAACAGGTAATCTTAATTGGCAGGAAATGACTGGTGATATCCTATAAGGATCTATGTTGGGATCTCTAATGTTCTCTATAATTATTAAAAGCTTAAATGAAAGAACAGTAAACGACATATTCAAATGTACTGATGGCATAACGATAGAAAGCATTTTACGTAGTGATGATCAAAGTGTAAAGTTACAGCAAGATTAATGGCTTAAGTGAAAATGCGGAAAATGGATTAGAATGTAGGAAAATGTGAGGTCATCTACATTGGACCTAAAAAGGATAGAACATGGTACTTTCTAAATGGTAAACATTAGAAACAGTGAGAGTCCAAAGAAATATAGGACCTTGGTTCTGTCAGTACACAGATTATTAAAATGTCATGAATAAAACAGAAAATAATTATTTTATTGCTCATTCAATGGACATGAAGCAAGGCCAAAATTTATTATTCAAGTAGTCATCAAAGAAGTGTTGGTGATCGACCTTATGAACCGTAATCTATGTATTGAAAGATGCATACACACTGATGTTTGGAAGAAGTTCTAGGATGTTGCCTCAGTCACAGTGGGAGAAGGGTAGCATAGTTCCATATGAGAATGATGCATGATTTGGAGAATAATTTGCACAGTGGTTAGCACTGCTGCTTCACAGTGCCAGGTACCTGGGTTCAGTTCCTGGCTTGGGTCACTTTCTGTGTGGAGTTTTCACATTCTCCCTGTGTCTGCATGAGTTTTCTCTGGGTGCTTCTGTTTCCTCCACATTCTGAAAGACGTGCTGGTTCGGTGCATTAACCCGAACAGGTGCCAGACTATGGCAACTAGGGGAATTTCACAGTAACTTCATTGCAGTGTTAATGTAAGCCTTTCTTGTGACTAATAAATAACCTTTGCTTTACTTTAGATGCTGCTGTTCCCATATACCTGCTGCCCTTGTTCTTCCAGGTAGTAAAGGTTGAAATTTTGGAAGTGTTGTTGAAGGAGACTTGAGGATTTGATTTGATTTATTATTGTCACATATATTAGTATACAGTGAAAAGTATTGTTTCTTGCATGCTATACAGCCAAAGCATACCATTCATAAAGAAGGAAAGGAGTGCAGAATGTAGTGTTACAGTCATAGCTAGGGTGAAGAGAAAGATCAACTTAGTGTGAGGTAGGTCCATTCAAAAGTCTGGATCATAACCAGCTGAGATTGATTTTTTTTTACTGCGTGGGAACAACTTTTTTTAAATGGCCGGGATTTAAAACTAAATAGGAGGGGTGGGAGGGGAGAGCTAAGCTGAAAGTTCCAGAAAATGGGGAAACTGCTCCCTCATTGTTTCACTAAGTCTGAACTATGCGGACAGTTATTGAAAAAAATATTTGCACCCTGCGGAATTTTTTTTCTCTGCGCATGGTATTTTTCCCCCTTTCAGCACACACCCATTTCTCTCCCAGCCCTGAGGGGCTGGTTTCCACCCAGATCCTGCCCCCAGCCCAGGCTGATTGGTCAAAGCATTTCTTTGTTGACAAAGCTGTTAAGGGATGTGGGCAAAGCTAGATACATGGATTTGTGTCACAGATCAGCCATGCTCTGGTTGAATGATAGGATAGGCTTCAGGAGCTAAATGACCTCCTCTTCTGCCTATGTTTCTGCAAATTATGTGCATAAAATCAATGCCTGTTACTTACGACTGGCGTAATGAATGAAGGAATTACATAATAATTTCCAGTTCGGCCAAGAGTTGTGGTGTCACTGTACAAGCAACCTTATAATAATGGTAACCTTTGTTATTTATACTTTTAATTTTTAAAAATATTCTCCCAGCAGGTGGCAGTGAATTTGCACCAGATTACCAGCCATCGCCAATGACCGACTCAGGACTCAGCTCAAGCTCTACCTCTTCTAGCATCAGCTTAGGAACTACCAGTGCTGCCATTCCCCAGCTTACTCCCACCATTTTAAATGAAGTGGATATTTCTGCAGATCAAGATGAGAAGGTGAAAACACTCATCGAATTTATAACCACAAGGTAAGTTGATTGAAAATTGAGTAACTTGCTAATCGGTTTGTTTCGCCTCACAGACTAATGTGCCAGTGCTCACAGAGCAGTTGGGAAGGAAAGGAGAGCATGTTGAGTATCTTGCGTTCCCTGCATTTGTCAGACCCCTGAAATTTTTTGGCATTACACCATTGTCCAAGGGAGTGTGGATGTGGTAGTGAGTGCTTCTATCACATCTTTCCATGTCCACCTTCCATCTATGCTTGATGGTTGGAGTACAGTTGGGAGTTAAATAATTGTTCATACTCCCTTTCTATCTTATTCAGGACAGCCTGCATGTTACTCTCCACAAAATAGCAGGCTGCCTTCATGGCAGTGAAAGCTGATCTTATCATGAGGAACTAAAGTTTTTGATGCAATGTAGACTCTCCATTGAGCAATTCCAGTGAACTACGGAAAAATCCTTAGGACAGAGTTCTCTGTGACTTACCTTGTGTTCTCACTCTGAACAGGGAAAGAAATCTCAGTTTTATGAGATTTCCCCCAACACTTAAAGGCCGCGTCAGGTTGTGTTCAAATTTTGCTCAAACTGCATTGACTATTTGCACTCACTCTTGTGTTTCAGCATAGTTAGATTAGATTCACAGGAAGTTTTTTGAGATCAAGTAAATGGGTGTGATTTTGAGGGTAATTTCCTGAATACAGTCCCACAGGAAATTTCACTGCTCCACATTTAATTAGATTTATCTTGTATAATGGAAAATGGTAACTGTTTATATTTTGATACTTATAACAACTTTATTTATCTTCACTTCTAAAAGAAAACGAGGGCCACTATGGAACCATGAAGATGTCTCTCCTAAGAATCCAAACATTAAAACTGCTGAACAGTTAACTGTGTTTTTAAAACATGTAATTTCAATATTCAAGCAGTCAAGATCAGGTAATCAGAATGCACACTGTTATTGCAAATTCTTAAATATACTTTTTACGATCTGAACTCTTTAAATGTTAATCTAGTTTATTTTCTGGTATTTTTATTTCTGATTAAACTAGGTTTTCAGCTAGAGCAGCTTCTCAGTGAAGTGGCCTTGCAGACAGCACTTTCATGTTCTAACAGACATTATGCTGGAAGGTCATTCCAGATCTTCAGAGCCCTGAAACAGCCACTGACTGTAACTACACTGTCTGATGTACTGTCAAGACTTGTTGAAACAGTTGGAGATGCAGGGGAAGAGGCTCAGGTAAATCAGCAAACTTGTAATTGAAGTAACCAAATATCTCTGCGTATCAATTTGTGGAAAATGTGTTTCAGTTTACATAAGAACATAAGAAATAGGAGCAGGAGTAGGCCATCTGGCCCTTCGAGCCTGCCCCACCATTCAGTAAGATCATGGCTGTCTCAATGCACAATTGTATCCATAACATAAAAAAGATCTGAACCAGAAACCACAATGATATAGTAAATGAAAAAATTAATGGGGGTTGACACATTTACATACTTATATAATACAGTTTCATATAATTTAAAAAATCTATATTGATGATGTCAGTTGATTGTAGCAATACATTTCGTGTTAATTTGAACTTTCTGCTCCACTTTGCAATAAATCCTTCACTCTAGAGGAACCCAACTTTTCTCTATGTCGAGTAAGCTTTTCTCAGCTAAAGTTGTGTTTGAGGTTGTACAATTGACTTTAATTCAATTCAGCTGGGCAGGAGAAAATTACCTGCAGTTCCTGATCAATGCTGCTATCTGGTGACCTTTCTGGAAAGTTCATTTAAGAAGAAAACATTTCTTCTCATTCATTCTCAGTCATCTAGCCTCTTAAAAATTTGTTCAACCTCTGTATTTCTATATTTGTATTCTTCAAATTGTAAGATTTCATGTTAATGTTTCTGTTAACAGGGTTTTGTTATAGAATTGCTGCTCACTCTTGAGTCTGCCATTGACACATTAGCAGACACTATAAAGCAGTATGATCTGCTTTCTGCACTTTCTCAGTAAGTACTTTTGACTTTGTGTTCTTTGACTATTGACATCTATTTAATTTTATCTCTACCTTCAAAGCTTATATAGCATACCCCAAACATACATCTTTTTAATATTTTAATGCATCTAACTAAAGGTTTTGGATGTTTACTTCAAAGCATTCTCCAGCACGTTATGCAGAGAACCTAGTTCTGTGGCTTCTCTGTATCCCGGAGTTACATTGATCTCCCTTACGTTATACTGGCACTTTCAGAAGCTTAAACCCTTCCATCATTTGAAAATTTGTGTTGTTTGTTTGCAAGCACACTGTTCAGTGGTGTGCAAGAGATGGAATAATGTGAGTCTTTAAGATGCAGGAAATCCCTATGCACTAAACAGAATATTGCAACTCATGCATGTACTTTTGTTTTATATTTTAAAAATAACTTGAATAACACTGCCCCAAAAAAAAAGCTACTGTTCAATTTATTTTTTTAAAATGTAATTGTAATTCAAAATGCCAAATTATAATGTCCTGTTGGCGTACTTTGGTATGCCGAGTAAAGACTGATATCCAATAGCCTCACTAGGAGAAAGGAACCAGGTAATATAATGGGATACCAACTTGGAGTACAACTCATTGTAGCATGATTAGAAAGGTGCAACTTTACTCCACTTACCAGACATTGACCTTACGATCACCACGTCGTTCAGGGAAATGCCAAATGGAGAGAGTGGCAGGAGGAACAATTATCCCACAAACTGGCTTAGGGGAGCAGCATGGATTACGGCCTGGATGCATTTGTTGCTCGCCTGAAGGAATTGTGCAAGAGGGAAAAGAACTTAAATGAGTCTAAAGCAGGACAGATTTACATTTAACATTCAAATCAACTGTCAGCAGTTCTACTTTGAAACCTGTGTACAAATGCTTTCAGAATGTATTAAGCTGCTTGTGACTGAGCGCACCATGTGCATATTATGTAATTCCATATTTGTCAATGATATATATTCATATTTATAATGTGCTTTTTGATCAGAAGACTCAAGCATATTAAGGGGAAAGGAGAAGTTAAAGATTCGATCAAAGAAACTAAGCATTGTCACAGAGATCTTTAAAGGGGGATAGCAATAGTAAAGTAACGTGATTCGGAAATGATCTTGAAAGTGGCCCTGAATGATTGACCTTAAACAATAATTCAAAATGGTGGATATAGGCTGGCTGCAATATACAGTTGTGGAGTGAATTATTAAACATGGGTGAAACCAAACTGAAAGGATTTAAAACTGAGCTTTTTAGAAAATTAATGAATGTACAGAAAGCAAGTTATCGTAATCTACACTGCTTGTATTTACATCCTAATATCAAAATTTGTATCTGACTTAAACATGCAAATGATCTTTTGTATTTGTCTTCATCTTATTACAGAACACATTTAACTGATCCCTTAATGGGCACTAAGTTGGCAGCTAACAGGAAAAGCACTGGGCAATTAAACCTAAGCACAAGCCCACTCAGTACCAGTGGTTTCCTAACTCATCATAGTTGTCATGCAAGAAGTAACTCGTTGCGGGCCAGTCTACTGGGAGACAGACGGTGTGACAGGCGTCGAAGTAATACACTGGATATTTTGGATGGGAGGATGAACTATGGTAACCTAGCAAGGACTCGAAGCTTATCCTCTCTTAGAGAGGGAGAAATGCCTGACCAGCAGCCAACTACTGACCCAAGTAGCCTGATGGCCACCATATTCTGGATAGCCACGGCTCTACTAGAGTCTGACTATGAATATGAATACCTTTTGGCACTAAAACTGCTCCACAAACTGCTCACACAGTTGCCTCTGGATAAGGCAGAGAGTCGGGAGAAGATTGAAAAAGTGCAAAGCAAACTGAAGTGGAACAGTTTTCCTGGCCTCCAGCAGTTATTCCTTAAGGGCTTTACCTCAGCTTCCACTCAGGAGATGACTGTCCATTTGCTGAGCAAACTAATTTCCATCTCGAGACACACTCTGGTGGATCCAGCTCAGGTGGCAGGTATGTTTTTTATTTTTGTTTTCAAGTACTTTTCACATCATTTTTACTTCACCAGTTATTATATTTAACATTCTTACTATGTTTAAGTAGGAATTTTGAAATGGTGAAGAAACCTATATAAAACATTCTCCTTTACCTCCTGCAAAGCACAGGTTCAAACCAGCACTGTAACAACTAAGAATATGACAAGTGCACATTGAAAAAAAATGTTTTCCACTTGCCTAGTTCCAAAAACTAATATCTCCTGATATATCCAGGTGTTCTTATAAATGTGCAAACATGTTGGTAAAAGCTGTACAAAAGAAATCCTCAATTTTATTAATAGTGTAACTATAAGAATATATAATGCCTTAACAGAAACACTGAAAAGAACAGAATTTGCAATAACTTTGAAAAGAACAATTGTTAAGTATTTGGAAAAAAAACAAATGAAAGTAGGCAACTGGGACTAAGTTGTTAGCTTATTACAGAGAACTGAACTGGTGTGATGGACCAAATCTGTGAAGCACTTTGTTTTGATCTGATTAGATATACTTTGTGGTGTGCCCAAGAAATTGCTTTCTTTTTCTGATCTACTTAACTTGAATTCAGAAATCCAATATATAGGCCAAATTCACAGGTGATCCTGAAGTAGAATGAGAAGTTTAATTTGAAGTAGTGAATAATCTGCAAAAAAATGCACATAAAAAGCTTACACAAAATTTGCAAGTGGATCAAGATTACAGCAGAAGAATTTCAGTACAATTGCCATTTGAAAGGAGAGTCCAGGGACTTGATTACTGGTTCAAATAAGCTGGAGGAGAGGTAGGAAGACTGTCAACTCAGCAATGATCATATTCAGTCATCTTAGAGCATCAAGCAAAGCAAATGGAATAATCAGCTATTTTGCCGGCTCAGTCAATTATCATGGAATCCCTACAATGCAGAAGGAGGCCATTCGGCCCATTGAGCCTGCATCAACCACAATCCCATCCAGGCTCTATTCCCATAACCCCACGTGTTTACCCTTTTAATCCCCTGACACTAGGGTCAATTGAGCATGGCCAATCCACCTACTCGCACATCTTTCAACTGTGGGAGGAAACCAGAGCACCAGAGGAAACCCATGCAGATATATAAGATGTTGAATGGGATGGATAGGATAGAGGTGGAGAGACTCTTCCTGCTCAAAAAGGACAGTAGGACTAGGGGACACAGCCTCAAGATAAAGGGGAGGCGGTTTAGAACGGAGTTGAGGAGGAACTTCTTCACTCAAAGGGTGGTGAATCTCTGGAATTCTCTGCCCGTTGAAGTGGTGGAGGCTGCCTCGCTGAATATATTTAAGACGCGGGTTGATGGGTTTTTGATAAGTGAGGGGATTAAGGGTTATGGGGAGAGGGCGGGAATGTGGAACTGAGCCACAACAGATCAGCCATGATCTTATTGAATGGCGGGGCAGGCTCGAAGGGCTAGTTGGCCTACTCCTGCTCCTATTTCTTATGTTCTTATTATGTTCTTATATGGGGAGAATGTGAAAACTCTATACAAGCAGTAATCTGAGGTTGGGTCTTTGGCGCCGTGAGGCAGCAGTGCTAACCACTGTGCCACCGTGCTGCCCTATATTACAAGTCTGATAGAAACCAAAACAAATAAAGCTGCCTATGCTGGAAAACTGAAATATTCTTTAAATCACCTAGGCTGTAATTACTGTAATTGAAATGACGTTCCATCCTTTACTAGTTGCTACATCTGTAGATCATGTCCTTTCATTTCAGTTGTAGAGATGTCTGGATGCTGTTCCTGTTAGGTTTTCCTTTGTTTAGTTTGATAACCTGTACAGAGGAAGATTATGAAACGACCTGGAGCTGTCAAAAATTAATGCCAAATTTAAACTAGCTTCTGTTGATTATCTTCTGGAAGAGATTTCTGCTGCCTGCATGAGGCAAATACTTGGAGTTTAGGTATTAAATGCAAAAGAAATCAATCCTACCTCAGTTTATATCAATTACTTGTAGACAAATCCTTATCAGGATAAAATTGGATTGATGAATTCCGAGAAAGAGACCAATTCTTTATCTGTAATGGCAGTGACGTTGAGATCCCCTGCTTGCAAAGTAATTAGCCTGTTGGATAAATGGAAGGCTTTTTTGTGATTGCTTCCTTTCTTTAGTTGACTTAGTTCAATTGTATTTTCATGTGATTTTCGTGTATCAGAAAAGAGTGCAGATGGAAATGTAAAATGCTGATCAAAAGAGTCGGCTTCAGGTATTAAGGTGAGAGTTAAGTACTTTGTTACATTTTTGGCATGCTGATATAGCTTGCATTTCCGTATATTTTTTGAAATTAAATAATTTGAAATTTATCCTGAAAGGTATTTCTGGTAATGTGTTGTTTATTCAATGATGAGTGATCAGGGGTAGCCATTAGGGCAGCACGATGGCCCAGTAGTTAGCATTGCTGCCTCACAGTTCCAGGGACCTGGATTTGGTTCCTTGCTTGGGTCACTGTGTGGAGTTTGCATATTCTGCCTGTGTCTGTGTGGGTTTCCTCCAGATGCTCTGGTTTCCTCCCACAGTCCAAAGATGTGCGGGTTAGGTGCATTGGCCATGCTAAATTGATCCTTAGTGTCCCAGGATGCACAGGTTAGAGGGATTAGTGGGGTAAATGTGTGGGGTTACAGGGCCTGGGTGGGATTGGTGTTGGTGCAGACTCCATGGGCCAAATGGCCTCCTTCTGCACTGTAGGGATTCTATGATATTGTCTTTCCCTACTCAGCAATGAAGAGAGCTTTGTTATCCCGACATCTAGAACAAAAAATGCATGAGGGTAAGCTTAAGGGACACATACCTAGATGTGAAAGCTTCCTTTATAGTGAGGTAGGAGATATCCCGAAATGTAATGGTTTTAAAACTATACGTAATTCACATAATTAGCCTATTACTCTTTTTTCCACCTTAGAAATATGAGCAATTACATTGTAGCACATCCATTTTTCCTGCCTTAAAAACCTATGTTTACCCACTTCATTACTAACTTTCATTTCTTTGAAAGTGAGACCGAATGTTGCAGAAACCGAGAATCCGGGACCGAAGTTAGAAAAGACCATGAGAAGAATATAGTATTCTGGGTTTTATGCGCAAGTACATTCAGTATAAAAAAATCAGGTTGAATTGGTATGAAACATTGGTTAAGCTATTGTTGGTATACTGCCCTCCATTTTGAAAACCGTTTCATAGAATATATGTTAGAGCCATGGAAAAGGTACCGTGGGGACTCAGTAGGATTTTGCCACGAATGAGAGATTATGATGAAAGGCTGAGAATGACAGGGGTGTCTTATCGATAGAAACAAATGATGAGAGATTTAATGAAGATTTTGAAAAGGTAAATGGTGAAGAGTTGTTTCCAGTATTTAGCAAATTAGCACAACGAAGAATGGAAAACGCATTTTTTAAGAATACGAAAGTGATATGCACTGATGGCTATGCAGTTCCTTGCTACATGCGGCTATTGCTTAAAACTGAATTTGGTATGTTTTTGAAAAGGATTGAGAAAATGCCAGAAGATAGTGTTACAGACAGAAAGGGCTAATTTAAACAGGACAAATCCAACCCAACCAATTACCAAGCCAACAGTCTGCTCTCGATCATTAGTAAATTGATGAAAGAGGTCATCACCAGCATTGTCAAGCCACACTTGTTCAGTAATAACCTACTCATGGACCCTCAGTTTGGGTGCCACAAGGGTCACTCAGCTTTGACTTCATTACAACCTTGGTTCAGACATGGACAACAAAGATCAATGTCAGAGATGACAGTGACTGCCGTTGACATCAGCATTATTTGACCAAGTATGGCATCAAGGAGCCCAAGCAAAACCAGAGTCAGTGGGAATCACAGGGAAATCCCTCTGCTGCTTGGAGTCATACTGGCACAAAGGAAGATGGTTGTGATTGAAGGTCAGTCATCTCAGCTCCAATACATCACCGTAGGAAGTCCTAAAGGTATAAGCAAAATACTGCAGATGCTGGAATCTGAAACAAAAGCAGAAAATGCTGGAAACTCTCAGCAGGTCTGACAGTATCTGTGGGGAGAGAATGGAGCCAGCGTTTCGAGTCCAGATGATCTTTTGTCAGAGCATTCCTCAGGGTAGTGTCCTAGGTTCAACCCAACCATCTTCAGTGGCTTTATCAATGAACTTCCTTCCATTGTAAGGTCAGAAGTGGGGATATTCACTGATGACTGCATGCTGATGACTGAATAATGTTCAGTATCATTCATGAATCCTCAGACACTGAAGCAGTTGAAGTCCAAATGCAGCAAGAGCTGCACAATATCCAGACTTGGGCTGACAAGTGGCAAGTAATATTCATGTCACACCAGAGCCAGGCAATGACCATCTCCAACAAAAGAGGATCTAACCATCGCCCCTTGACATTCAATGGCATTACTATCGCTGAATCCATTTCTGTCAACATCCTGAGGTTGCCATTGACTAGTAACTGAACAGGGCTAACCATATAAATACTGTTAACAACTGAGCAGTCAAAGGCTAGGAATCCTACAGCAAGTAACTCACCTCCTGACTCCAAACCCTACCCACTAACTAAAAGGTACAAGTAAGGAGTGTAATGGAATACTGTCCACTTGCCTGGGTGAGTGCATCTCCAGCAACATTGAAGGAACTTGACACCATCCAGGGCAAAGCAGCCCACTTGGTTGCTACCCCTCCCACAAACATTCAATCCCTCCACCACTGACAAGTAGTGACAACTATGTATGTTATCTACAAAATGCACTGCAGGAGCTCACCAAGTTTCCTAAAACTGCACCTTCCAAACCACAACCACTACCATCTAGAGGGACGATATCTGGGAACACCACCACCTGGAGGTTCCTCCAAGTCATTCACCAGCCTGACTTGGAAATATATCACCATTCCTTCACTATCGCTGGGTCAAACTCCAGGAACTTCCCCCGCTAACAGCACCATGGGCGTACCTACACCTCATGGGCTGCAGTGGTTCAGGAAGGCGGCTCATCACCACCTTCTCGAGGGCAACTAAGGATGGGCAGTAACTTGGTAGCCTGGACAGCAACTCTCACATCCCATCAATAAATAAAATAAATTCTCCTCTCACCACCCATCCATTAACAGAAAGGATTTTTTATTAGCATCTGCCTATATAAGCAGTGATGTATTTCTCAGCCCCTCAATTTTGTTGTGATCCAATTTTCTATTAATACCCCACAACAAACTCAAAGGGTTAGTTTTTTTGTACCTATTCAAAACATGGGACAAGGGTTGTAAGTTGCCTCCTTTGCATTCATACAGTAAAAAGTCTCACAACACCAGGTTAAAGTCCAGCAGGTTTATTTGGAGCCCACTCACCTGATGCAGCGCTCTGAAAGTTTGCGATTCCAAATAAACCTGTTGGACTTTAACCTGGTGTTGTGTAACTTCTTACTGTGCCCACCCCAGTCCAACACTGGCATCTCCACAACATTCGTACAGTAAAAGAGGGTTAGAAAAGAGAAAGATTTACAGAGCAGAAACTACAAAGAAAACAAATATTGATCCTTGACTCTGTATTCCATGCGAAACAAAGTCCAATGAGATAGTCCTTTATGGAGGCCTGTGAGTTGAAAACCGTTGCTGGTTAATTCACTTTTCTGGTGGTGTAGATTTCACACACTGAGATAGGCATGCAGAAATGATTCAGTCTTCTAAGTGATGGTACGGCTTTCAGATAGAAGCCGTGTCGATTGGATCAAGTATCCAACTTGGATAGAGTTTCTTTTCTGTGACACTTCTTGTAGGATGGTAAACAGCACACTGTTTTTGTAGTTCCACCAGGCAATGTGTCACTAACTTGAGTGTCACATGACTTCCATCTCTTCAGTGTCATTGGCAAGGATGTGTATCCCTCGTTGGAATCTTTGAGATAGTTAAATCCTCGATAATTGAAAGAAAGATTGTGGCGTCCTTTGCTGTAGCAGACAAGTAGATTCTACTTGGCCAGCCTGGGTTGTGAAACAAAATTAGCCTTGTATAGCTCTTCTTGAATTTGGTTTGTGCAGCCCACGAGGGTAATTAGTGGCCGTTTGGTGATAATAAGTTGCAAGTTTATCCAATACTGCCAGGTGGCTCCTTTTGTCAGAGGCACAAAGAGATTCAGTATTTAAGGTCTTTTATAGATACGCTACAGTACAGAAGGAGGCCATTCAACCTGTCGAGTCTGCACTGACAACAATCCTACCCCAGACTCTATCCCCACAACCACCCCACTAATCCCTCTACCTACACATCTCGAGACAGTATGGGCAATTTAACATGGCCAGTCAACCTAACCCGTACATCTTTGGACTGTGGGAAGAAACTGGAACACCCAGAAGAAACCCACACAGACACGGGGAGAATGTGCAAACTCCACACAGACAGTGACCCAAGCCAGGAATCGAACCCGGGTCCCTGGAGCTGTGAGGCAGCAGTGCTAACCACTGTGTTGCCCCATCTTCGTCCTGTTTCAATTTTTAAGATATAGGGATGAGGATATCTTTATAATTGTTATTAAAAATTTATACACATGCAAATACTAGTGGAAGTCAGAAGATTGGGCAGAATATAAGGGAGAGCCAACGAAGGCTAAAGTATTAATAAGGAGAGAAAAATTAGAGTATGGGAGAAAGCTAGCTAGAAATATGAAAACAGATCATAAAAGTTTCTGTAAATATTTTGAAAAGGAAACAAGTTAATAAAATGAGCATTGACCGTATAGAAAGTGAGTCTGATGAACTGCTAATGGAAAACAAGGTAACAGCAGATGAATTGAACAGATATTTTGCATTAGCCTTCACTGTAGAAGATCCAAGATCCCAGAAGCAGCTATAAATCAGGAAGTGTAAGGGAGGGACAAACTCAGGAAAATTGGAATCACTTGAGAAGTGGTTCTGAGTAAATTGTTAGAGCTGCAGTCTGACAAGTGCTGGGTCATATTTGCACAAACAATCTGAAAGTTCAGTCCATCTTGTTTAAATTTCTTGAATTCATGCCTGCTTTCAACTGTGTTAAATCAAAATCATTTTAAATTGCTGAACAAAAACCATGGATCTAGTTCACTCAAATGCTCATCCTAGACCTCGATTTTAACTGTAACTTCATTGCAGTGTTAATGTAAGCCTACTTGTGACACTAATAAATAAACTTAAAAACTTAAAACTATCCAAAATATTACACTTCACAATATTGAAAGGGATTAATTTAACTTAAGTGTTTGCATTGATTCATATGTATTTGATTTACTCTGAAATGATTAGAAATAATAATAATTTCAGTAATTATCAAAAAAATGCAGTAATATTACTTATGGAGAAGAATCTTCTAGCTTAATTGACTTACCAACTCAAAAATGCACTAAATAAATGAAAATTCCACACTTTGTGCTAAATTAGTGCAGTATTAGTATATATGGAATTTAATTCATGGGCATGTGCATGAGTCGCAAAAACCCAGCTTGCAGGTGCAGCATGTGGTCAGGAAGGTGAATGGGATGCTGGCCTTCATAGCGAGGGGGATTGAATGTAAAAGTAGGGAGGTCTTGCTGCAGCTGTATAGGGCATTGGTGAGGCCGCAGCTGGAGTACTGTGTGCAGTTTTGGGCGCCGCACCTGCACAAAGATATTTTGGCCTTGGAGGGAGTGCAGAGGAGGATTACTAGGCTGATGCCGGAGTTGAGGGGGTTTGAGCTATGAGGAGAGGCTGAATAAACTAGGCTTGTACTCGTTAGAGTTTAGAAGAATGAGGGGAGATCTCATTCAGACGTATAACATGATGAATGGGATGGATAGGATAGAGGTGGAGAGACTCTTCCCGCTCAAAAAAGACAGTAGGACTAGGGGGCACAGCCTCACGATAAAGTGGGGGCGGTTTAGAACGGAGTTGAGGAGGAACTTCTTCACTCAAAGGGTGGTGAATCTCTGGAATTCTCTGCCCGTTGAAGTGGTGGAGGCTGCCTCGCTAAATATTTTTAAGACGCGGGTTGATGGGTTTTTGATAAGAGAGGGGATTAAGGGTTATGGGGAGAGGGCGGGAAAGTGGAACTGAGCCACAACAGATCAGCCATGATCTTATTGAATGGCGGGGCAGGCTGGAAGGGCTAGATGGCCTACTCCTGCTCCTATTCCTTATGTTCTTATGTTTATTTATTTGTCCCTGATTATCTTGATCAATATACAAAAATCCCTGTGATATAATTTATATTTGACTAAACGTATGTTTATTTTTCAGGATTCCCATTAAATATTCTGTGCCTGCTACCTCATTTAATTCAACATTTTGATAACCCTACCCAGTTCTGCAAGGAAACTGCTGATAGAATAGCAAAGGTATGTACACAGTTCTGAATAAGTGCACAAGTATTGGCATGATGAATATAAATGATTTATTCTTTGAAATACAATCCCAGATATTTAATAAGTGATTGTGTGTGTGTGTACAATTTTAAAGGCAGTGTAACAAAACACTACAGGAGTGCTTTTAATCTGGACACGCACATGGGTTTATATGCAAGTGAGAGGTTATAACTGGGAAAAGTGAGAGCATATTGGAAACTTAACTCTGACCCACCTACAGCTGCATTTAGTCCAATACATTTGGCTGTTTGTGTGCAACCTCCTAGGGTGAAACAAGTTGCACCATATTAATAGTACAGTTAAAACTGGATTAATGCATACTTTTTACATTAGTGTCAGATGTATGGGTTTCCCAGGCTTCCGAAACTCGCTGGTGAAAACGAGGCCAATACAGTGCAGCGATTGAGGAGGCTGAATCAACTTTGAGGAAATGTGCCCATAAATATTCAATACTCATAGCTGTTGTCCTACCCCTTTGCGACAAAGGGTTGTTCACAGCACTTTTACTAAGAGGCTACTTTTGGCATTTGTGAGTCCACTTTTGGCACTTGGAGGTTTGTTCCATCACATCAGGATGGGTTGTCATTTTGAAGATACTCCGAAGCTCTTGAGGTGCAGCAGCATTGACAATGATTTGGAGAAGTATGCTACTGATTGTTCAAAATGACTACAATTTGGCCATCAAGCTGCATCATACTTTGAATCCAAAGATGTGCAGGTTAGGTTGATTGGCCATGCTAGATTGCAGCAATTTTTATTTCTAACCACCCACATGGAATTTTTTTTTAATTTGTGGGAATTGGGCAACACTAGCTAGGCCAATGTTTATTGCCCCACCCCTAGTTGCCTTTGAGACAGTGGACCCAAGGACTATATAGGCGTGGCGGGAATGAATGTTTAAGGTCTGAAAGGTGTGATAATGGTGAAGTATATTCTGTCATAAATAAAAATAAACATGTACTGTGAGAAAATGAAAGCTAAAACTTGATGAATTTTATTTTCATAATTTCCTACAAACTGGAGCCATTTAGAAGTCAAGTACCCTAGAATTTTAGCAGAAATATTACAACAGGATTGTTGAAATATGTTTTTATCACTCTCATTTGCTACTGCAGAAAAAAGCTAAGCTGAAATAATGGACACTCTGGTTTTGCCTTTGGGTAACAAAGTTGCCAGGCAACAAAATAAGTTAATGCCTGAATTTGTTTTTGTAGTTGAATAATGTAATATTTTCATCCTAGGTCTGTGCAGAAGAAAAGACAGCCACGCTCTCCAACCTGGCTCACATGATGAGCCTTTATAGCGCACACAGTTATTCACGAGACAGTGCAAATTGGATTAATGTGGTCTGCCGATACCTCCATGATGCATTCTCAGATATCACTTTTAATCTGGTCACTTACTTAGCTGAGGTAATTTTGTCTATCTAATTGATATGTTGGTTGTAGAGGATGACTTGGTAGAAGCATAGAAGAAATACCAGATTTTTTAAAAAAACTACTTGTTGACCGGTGTTGGTCAAGAACCAAGACTGACTGACTTCTGTTTTTACTGAAATTGAGGATCCCATTATATTACTCCTTTTTGGTTAATTGGCTGGTTCTCAACCTTGTATCCCAGTTTGTATTCTTATCAGTTATGCTCTCCATTTAACATGCAATACAATCCCAACATTTTGTTGATAATATTACTCTAGATTTGTCAACTTCCTTCAGATAACGTGCTCTTGCTGTATGCAACTCCCATCACAAAGCACAGATCACTCTGTTGATATCCCCTTTAGTGAACAAATGAAAGACTTGTTTCTCCCAATTCAATCTACTTATCTTTACACATCCCCAGTTTAGTGTACTGAAATATTGGACTTTTAAAATAAAGGAAGTTTGAAATATCTTAAATTTGCCATGTAAGTCCTGCACTCCTTATTTGGTTATCACATTTTGTCACACACTGTTACGTCTATAGCTGCACGTTACTATCAGCCAAAGAAGTGCAAGGCACTCAAGATTCTGTAAATCCACATGCCTACATCTATGATGTACTGAGGGAAAATTGTTTTGCCATGACAAGGTGTGAGCAAAGCTATTGAGGAGCTGTAGTTTTATTGAAAACTTCCGAAACAGCATGCATGAAGGGAGAATTTAGCAAGCCACAACTTGTGCTTGCATGCGATATTGATGGCAATTAATGAAAATGTTTTTTTCAAAATACTACCATCATTATTTTAATTCATAACTGAAATGGCAATAAAGGTATTACTTTTATGTAATTTTTCTCCACAGCTATTAGAAAAGGGCCTAACTAGTATGCAGCAGTCATTACTACAAATTATCTATAGCCTTTTGAGTCATATTGATCTATCTGGTGCTCCAGTAAAACAGTTCAATTTGGAGATCATGAAGATCATTGGGAAATACGTGCAGGTGAGTCATAAGAAACAATTTTGTGTTAAAAGTTATTTCCTTTGTTAGATGCAATATACCTATCTGGAGAAAATTATAATTGTTGAAGTTCTTGCTTCGTAATTATTAAAGTAAGATGAGAGCATAAGAACTGTTGTCTGCATCTTACTGGCAGAGATTTTTAGCTCGGTACAAAGAGAAGTCATGTCTGCTTTGATTGGTAATCCACTTTATTATTGTTGTTCGGCAGTATACATATAAATCATCCCCGTCTGGTTAGAAAATAAGCATGCAGTTTGTATCAAAACTATGCAGTCTAAATGCACACCCACTAGATTTCCATGGCAATCCCTCAGTAATCTCAGAATATGAGAGGTAATACCCAATCAGGAGAGCTAATACTGGCCAGGCATTTAGCCCTCCCTCTCGATATGCCGTTTCCACATCCCCAACGCACGGTCACCTTCTGCATTGTTAACCTCTGGAGTTTCACTGCTCCTTGTTCAGGAACCTACATTCTTTGCCTGTTGGTTATCTTTTCCAAGATGTGCCTGCCTCTTCCTTGTTGGTCTAAAGTTGCTCAATTATTTCATATCTTTCCCTCATCGGCCCCAGTCCAAGGTCCTAGGTAGGATTGCCTCATTGCTGTCTAGCTAAATAAGGGCTTATGCCTTACAACATTTCCTTTGTCTTTTTTACAGAACTAAATAAGCTTAACAAGTTCAAACCAGTTTCAAGTTTCAGGTTATTGTAGTTCAACCAGCCTTTGCAGATTTTTGCTGCCCCTTTCAGTCCTTGGGCAACAAAGCGTGTGACTACTGAATGAAAATTGAAAAATGAATATTTTTTATTTGTGCAGACTTTTCACCAATATCCACCTACATCTTTGTCACACAAATACATAGTTTAAACCAGAAGGCCAACAACTATCATTTTGTATCTAGAGGCTTCACTCAAGCCAACCATATAGGTTGACTTGATGCCTGCAGGAATCTTGCAACAATGGAGAATTTGTTCATGTCGGATAGAAACCAAACTCAGCAATCTAACTGTTAGAACTGGAAATCTGAAATAAAAACAAAAAATTACCTGATATTGTTCAACCCAATGTTGACTCTGTAAGACTGCAAAACACCTAATCGAAAGATGAGGTGCTGCTTTTCAAGCTTGCATTGTGCTTTGTTGGAGGCTGAGAACAGAGGGATCAGAGTGAGAGTGGGGCAGAGAGTTAAGTGTGTACATTTCACAGTTCCTCAAAGTGAATTAGTTAGCATTGTGGAGAAACTGCATACTGTTACAGGTATTTTGAGAACATTTAAATTAGAATTTTAATCTACATCTGTGCTTCATTGAGGTTTTATGATTATATTCAGAAAAAAGGTCGAGAAAACAGATGAATTCAACTTCATTTTCAGTAATGATGCCTTTATTTATAAACCAGCTCAAACCAAATGTGCACTTTATCATATAACTTTGTGTGAAACTTTTAGTTTTAGCTCATATGTGGGGTAATTTGGTCTTTTGTGCCATCTTGCACAAGAAATCTCAAAAATTGAGACACAATTTCTTGCATTTCAAATTCTTCTGTTTTATGTCATAAAATAATTCCATCTAAATCACAGTAGATTAAAATATCCAGAAAATGGATGAAGGCAACTCCTTTTTATGTATAGTGCTTTCTTACAATACAGATGTGTTTCCTCAGGATGATTTCAATTCAGCATTAACGGCAGTAGAGTAACAGTGTAAATCAACACACATCTCTATGTTAAAAGAATATCTTAAAGAGGATTTTACTTTTTGCTTTGGTTCCTTTCAAAGAATCATTCTTTGGAATGCAGTGAGCTTGAGGCTGACAGGAGAAATGGGTGCGTTCGAGCTTTTTCTAAAGCATGCTGCTTGTTCCACATTTTTTCACCTTGTGCATTTTATCTTTTCATTGGAATAGATCTTAGAAAAATACGTACGGCAGGTCAATGAAATGTTATTCAAAGAGCTTGTACTTGAATGATTGTGACAGTGATCTTAATAGTCATTAAAACTGTTATCTGGAGAAGCTTGTCAGTTTAGTGACTGTTTCAGTGATTGCTTTAATTTTTATGGACACTATATTTAGACTTGCTGTTATCCTCCATGGTCATTTAAGTCTGAAAGCACTTTGAAGGAATTTTGAATGTCAGTTGCTAAAGGGAATAATAAATTGGATAGAGTAGAATGGACAGTACAGATGCAAATTTTGATATTTCAATTTACAGTATGTCATGCAGACATTGAAGTGAACCTATCACATTTTGTGAATATATTTCACTGAAGATGGAAAAAGACCTGCTTAAGTTGGGGAAGGTACATTTAACAACATTTTATATTAATTAAAGGAAGAGAGGCAGCCACACAGTATTTAGTTTGATCTATCTTGGAATAATTTCATCACTTGCAGTTGACTTACATGGCGAAAAACTGCAGCAGGCGACGGTGCAGAGGGACCTCGGGGTCCTTGTGCATGAGTCGCAAAAACCCAGCCTGCAGGTGCAGCAGGTCGTCAGGAAGGCGAATGGGATGCTGGCCTTCATAGCAAGGGGGATTGAATATAAGAGTAGGGAGGTCTTGCTGCGACTGTACAGGGCACTGGTGAGGCCGCAGCTGGAGTACTGTGTGCTGTTTTGGTCACCGCACTTACGCAAGGATATTTTGGCCTTGGAGGGAGTGCAGAGGAGGTTTACTAGGCTGATACCGGAGTTGAGGGGGTTGAACTATGAGGAGAGGCTGAATAAGCTAGGCTTGTACTCATTAGAGTTTAGAAGAATGAGGGGAGATCTCATTGAGACATATAAGATGATGAATGGAATGGATAGGATAGAGGTGGAGAGGCTCTTCCCGCTCAGAAAGGACAGTAGGACTAGAGGGCACAGCCTCAAGATAAAGGGGGGGGTGGTTTAGAACGGAGTTGAGGAGGAACTCAAAGGGTGGTGAATCTCTGGAATTCTCTGCCCGTTGAAGTGGTGGAGGCTGCCTCGCTAAATATATTTAAGACACGGGTTGATAGGTTTTTGATAGGCAAGGGGATTAAGGGATATGGGGAGAGGGCGGGCATGTGGAACTGAGACACAACAGATCAGCCATGATCTTATTGAATGGCGGGGCAGGCTCGAAGGGCTAGATGGCCTACTCCTGCTCCTATTTCTTATGTTCTTATGTTCTAATGATTTGCATTGTGTGTACGGCTTGATTGGGTTGTAGCTATTAAGCAAAATAAAAGAGAAAATCAACAATTTAGAAAAATAATTAATTTTTTAAAAAAAGGAAGGACAAACTAGTTTCAATGACCACACCTGTGACATTCACTTTGACTCATTATTGTGGTACCAAGAAGCTATTAGGAAACTTTACATAGAAGACTATTTGACTTTTAAAAACATAGCATGGGAGTGGGGGACTTATCACTTTGGAACATGGGACACAGTTCTTGAAATGATCTGAAAAACTTCATGCCCACGGGCTGATTTTTAACTTTATCTCATTTCACACATTCATGTAGTTTTTCATAGAATTGAGTGAGATAATCAAAGAGAAAGCAACTCAGAGATAACCTTTGTACACCCCATCAACTGGTTTTAGAATGGTGTTGTCCAAAGTATGGGAACAGGACCATAAGTAATGAATGGCACACAGAGAAGAAAAATGCAGAGAAAAGGAACAGGGTAAAAAAAAAATCCTAAACTGTTTTATTCATTCACAGGATGCTGGAGTCATTGAAAAGACCATCATTTATTGCCCAAACTTTATTTTGCATCAATGTAAATCTGTTCTTAACTTCAGTGGGGCCTCAAAGTCGCAAAGCTAACTTAGTCTTGCATTTCTTGAATAACAGTTTTGGCTCAGCGCAATTGTATGCTGTAATCAGATTTCAGCATATTTTGCAATTGTCTATTGACAGTTTATACAGTATAAGTAAGCTTTCTAGCAGTGCAATTCTTCTTCTTATTTTCTTTAGAGCCCATACTGGAAAGAAGCACTTAATATTCTGAAATTGGTGGTATCTCGTTCAGCCAGCCTCGTTGTGCCAGATGAAGTGCATAGATCAAATTATGGAGGGGATTTGTCTACATCTCCTGAAATTTCCTTTACCAAAATCTGGAACAATGCTTCAAAAGAACTGCCTGGAAAGACTCTCGACTTCCATTTTGACATCTCTGAGGTATATAATTACTGTTTCGGCCCGTAAAATAATTATGCTTATTGAAGATGATTAGTAGTGATCCTCCTAGCCAGTGCTTGCCAGTGTCCTACCAAGGACCAATTCTTTTTATTGTGGTTTTTGTTTTAAGTACGGTGTTAAAGTGCAACTTTGTATTAGTACAGAAAAATCTGGATGATGTTTTTATTCATGTATTCCACTGGCCTGCTGTTGCAGATCTTATCTTGGGAATGTAAATGTTTGTGTTGTATGTACATCAAAAAAAGTTCACTGAAACCATTTCTGTAAGCATACAGTGTTGATTTTATTCCAATGCCATTTGATTTCTATAGACGCCAATTATAGGACAGAAATATGGTGACCAACACAGTGCTGCGTGTCGAAATGGAAAACCAAAAGTCATTGCTGTCACCCGGAGTACTTCTTCTACATCGTCAGGGTCCAACTCAAATGCCTTAGTGCCCGTCAGCTGGAAAAGGCCACAGCTATCCCAGGTATGGCGAACTCTACTCAAACCAAACTCAGTTGGTCCAGATAAATTATACATTCCCAATCCAGTGCATTAAAAATGAGATTATATTTTCTCAGAACAATTATTGTTTTTTTTATACCAAAGTCTTGGGCTGCAATTATTCTACAGTAATTTAAAACTAATTGACTATCTTATTCAGTGTGGAAAATGGGCAGTCATGCTGGTGTAGTCAGAATGCTTTTCAGAGCTTTTGATGTAGATAGTAAAACAGCAAAAAACAAATATAACTCTGTGCTATAACGACCTCTGAATTATTTGATGCTGCCTCTAGATGTCAAAATTGGATAAAATCACAGTTGCTAGATTTGCATCATGCTTTGATGAACACATAAATTCACCAAAACTTATTAGCTTTGGTTATAACTATAAAATATGTATATATATGTTATCCAAAATTGGTTGGGCCATGCAAATACTAAATAAAAGTGTACATTCATAGAGCACCTTTAATGTTAGAAAATTTTCAAAGGCACGTCATTGAAGATTCCCCCATGTTTCCTTCACGTAAGCAACTGTTATTTTATTACTGTACATTTGAGGGAGCCTTTAATAATGGATATTGCTATGCAGCATTATCAATGCAATTGAGCCGTTGACAACTGGTGTTATTCTTAGATGAAGTGACATTCTAACTCAAGCTTTCCCTTTTTTTGTGGAAATATAGGAATAAAAAAATTAAAATACAAAGTAGTGAAGTAGCCTGTTCGTATTTAAAGTGTAATCTGATCATTTTAAAATGTTGTGATACTTCAGTTTGATTGAATAACCTTTATAAAACATGTTTCGAATCTTCTTACATTTGGGTTTTTTTTATTTTAGAGAAGGACAAGAGAGAAATTGATGAATGTACTTTCACTGTGTGGACAAGAAGTTGGTCTCCCGAAGAACCCATCAGTAAGTTAAATTTTTTCATTCAATCTAAAGTACATTTCTAACTCACTGAACTATACAATATTTTTAAATAGAATCTTTGCTTAAACATGGCTTTGCAATAGCTCTTTAAAAATTGGCATCCTGTGTCTTTGGTATGAAATGAATGACTATTTAATTCATAAGAACATCAGGAGAAAAGAAGGACAAATACAGAATCTCCCCTTTGATTTTATCCCTGCAGTATGTTTAACTAATGCAATCTAGCAACAAATTACCACTAGAACTACACTTAATATCTAGATTGCACTATTCTAGTTTCAGTCTGAGGGAGCTAGCAGAGATAGGAAGAATGTTGAATGCTACAGTGCAGTGTTTTAGTCAGCAAACAATCAGTTTTTTTGACTTTGCAAATTTTGAGTTGAACAAAATTCTTGTTCATTGAGGACTTATAAGCTGAACAGTCTAGTTCATTAATTTAAATAAAGTGGTGACCCGAGTCGCAGCAAGTATTTATTTATATGTTATCCAAAATTGGTTGAGCCACGCAAATACTAAATAAAAGAATGTGTTCATAGAACATCTTTAATGTACAAAGATTTGTAAAATTAATCTGTTTTTGTCACATTAATTGAAGGATAAATATTCCCCAGGACGTCTCTTATCCTATTCTTCACAATAGTGCTATTGGTTTTTTTCACATCCACCCAAGTAGGCAGATGAGACCCAGATTAATGTCTTATCTAAAAGATGGCACCTGTGACAGTGCAGTATCCTACAATACAGCACTGAAGTATCAGCCCTGATTTTTGTGCTCAAGCCCTGAAGTGGGACTTGAACCCAGAACCCGTTGCTCAGAGAAAAGGGCATAACCAACTCAGTGACAGCTGATTGTACAATGTTAGTTTAATAATTAAACAGTCTTCCAGCTGATTCATTTCTACTACTTTTAAGTTATTTTATTTGTTGATAGTTAGATTTAATTTGTTTCACTTTTAAAATCTGAGCTCTATTTGCTCGCCCCCAATGCTGTAGGTTGTTGGTACAAGGGACACTGCTTTTCTTGATTTTAAGAACTTGACTGCTTAGCTAATAAGTTCCCAATTAACAAGAATTTTGTTCAAATCAAAATTTGCAAAAGCATGTTCTCGTTACTATTGATGTGGCGATGCTGGCGTTGGAGTGCGGTAAACACAGTAAGAAATCTCACAATACCAGGTTCAAGTCCAACAGTTTATTTGGCAGCAAAAGCCACTAGCTTTGGGAGTGCTGCCCCTTTGTCAGATGACACCTGATGAAGGAGCAGTGCTCCAAAAGCTAGTGGCGTTTGCTACCAAATAAACCTGTTGGACTTTAACCTGGTGTTGTGAGACTTCTTACTCTCATTACTGTTACCAGCGCCATTCAAATTTTCTCCTGTTTTCCATTGCTGCTCCTTTAGTACAATATATTAGATAATGTTTTGGTCCTTTTTGGTTACCTTTTGGTTGTCGTTTGTAAACATGACTACTCCAAAAGCAATACCAACCATTTATAAAACAATGTGCCCTCTGCACAAGGGCAACAAGGGATGAATAATAAATGCTGGCCTGCCAGTGATGCCTATGCCCCACAAGTGAAAAAATAATCATCATTCACTTACGCAGAATTGGATGCAATGCTCTAGCTGAGACTGAACATTATCATAATATTGAATGGCTGTGCAGGCTTGAGGAACAAAAGGGTCTACACCTATTTTTTATGTTTTTATCTGACAAGTTGAAAACACTGAAGAAACTTTGTTTTGGGAATTTTGGACTTCTGTCTCTTGTCTTTTATTTTAGTATGGACAACCACCAAAACTAATTTCTCTCCTGGCAGCTTTCCTTCTGCAAATAATTGCTGCCTATTTTCTTTATCTCTGGCACAAAAAATATTTGCTGCATATTTAGCACTTTTTACTGCTTGCTGCTGTAATCTGTCTTTTTCTCCCCACAACCCTTATCCTTAACTGCTAAAATTCCTTAATACTCCCTCCTTTAATGTATGTATTCCTCTTAAGAGTTATATAGTATCTGAAACCAATTCATTTTATTTTCTTTCTTATTAATGCAGCATATAAATATAAAGGGGACAATCTTACCAAAAAAATTCTAAGTGCTGAATGAGTATGAAAACAGGAGAGTTTCAGATCTGATTTTTCTGTGAGGGAAAATGTTAAGGAGGAATTCTCCCATCCCGCCTGTCACGGGAATCATAGCAGGCAGGTCCATTGACCTTGGGTGGGATTGTCTGGTTTTGGGGCAAGCATGGACGAAGAATCCCACCCAAATCCAATGACATTTAGAAAAAAGAGGCAAAATGTGATTCTCACCAGTTGGGGGAGTGGATGGAGTGTATTCATGTTGGAAAGCTGGCTGCTAACTGCTGGGCACATGCGCCTGATCTCCCAGTTTACTGTTTCAAGGGTAGACAATGCGCTGGGAGATTGTGCCCCCCCCCCCACCCCCGGCCAGGACATTGCCTGCCCCTTTCTTCCTCTCCAACGATCCCTGATGCACTGTGGGCAGCCCTAAGCACTGCCTCCCTTCAGGCCCTGCCCCTTAGCAGTGCCAGGCTAGCATTGCCAGGGTCCTAGGCTCTGCCTGTCCCCGACTATCTGGGGGGGCTTCAGTGGCTTCCTGCCCCAAGAGCAAGGCCATCATGTCTAGTCACTATTGCTGGAGAGGATCCACCAGCGATGCCATTAAGGCAAGTAAGCCCAGGCAATTGTGTCCTAGTTTTCACTAATAATATTCTAATTAACTTATGAATATTAAAAATATTACACCAGCAGATTGGAAAGATCGGGAGACAGGGCATGAAGCTGGTTTTTTTTGTGCTTCTCGAGTTCTTACCTACTTGCTATACTGATCGACTAGCGTGACAAGCTAGTAAGACCACTCCCAAAATCTATTTTGGTTCAGATTCATTTAATTCAGCCCTATGTATGTAGCCTTTATAACAAAACAGCAACAGCAATAATTATCACTGTTATTTATTAAATAATTAACAGCACCAAAACATTTCAAGACACTTTCACAGGAGCATTATAAAAAATATATGATACCAGGCCACATAAGCAGATATTATATCAGGTGACCAAAAGCTTAATGCAAGAGTTTTGCTTCAAGAAGTGTCTTAAAAGAAGAAAGTGAAGTAATGAGGCAGGCAGGTATGGGGAGGGAATTCCAATGCTTGGGGCCCAGGCAAATGAAAGCACAGCCAACTGTGATAGAGCAATTTTAGTTTGGAATATATGAGCCAGAATTCGAGAGGCAGATATCTTGGATCATCGTGGGGTTGGAGGGGGTTATGCAAGTAAATAGGGACAAGACCATTGAGCAATTTTAAAATCAAGGCATTGCTTGACTGGGTGCCAGTTTAGGTCATTGAGCATCAAAACTTAGGAACATAGAAATTAGAAGCAGGAGTGGGCCAGTTGACCCTTCAAGCCTGCTCCAGCATTCATTGTGATCGTGGTTGACCATCAAATTCAGTATTGTGATTCTGCCTTTCCATACGCAAGGATATTTTGGCCTTGGAGGGAGTGCAGAGGAGGTTTACTAGGCTGATACCTGAGTTGAGGGGGTTGAGCTATGAGGAGAGGCTGAATAAACTAGGCTTGTACTCGTTAGAGTTTAGAAGAATGAGGGGAGATCTCATTCAGACGTATAAGATGATGAATGGGATGGATAGGATAGAGGTGGAGAGACTCTTCCCGCTCAGAAAGGACAGTAGGACTAGGGGGCACAGCCTCAAGATAAAGGGAGGGCGGTTTAGAACGGAGTTGAGAAGGAACTTCTTCACTCAAAGGGTGGTGAATCTCTGGAATTCTCTGCCCGTTGAGGTGGTGGAGGCTGCCTCGCTAAATATTTTTAAGACGCAGGTTGATGGGTTTTTGATAAGCGAGGGGATTAAGGGTTATGGGGAGAGGGCGGGAATGTGGAACTGAGCCACGACAGATCAGCCATGATCTTATTGAATGGTGGGGCAGGCTCGAAGGGCTAGATGGCCTACTCCTGCTCCTATTTCTTATGTTCTTATATCCCTTAATCCCTTTAGCCCAAAGAGCTATATCTAATTTCTTCTTGAAATCACACAATTTTTTGGTCTCAACTACTTTCTATAGTGAATTCGACAGATTCAACACTCTTTGGGTGAAGAAATTCCTTCTCAGCTCAGTCCTAAAAGGTTTACCCTTTATAAGAACATAAGAAATAGGAGCAGGAGTAGGCCATCTAGCCCTTCGTGCCTGCCCCGCCATTCAATAAGATCATGGCTGATCTGTCGTGGCTCAGTTCCACATTCCCACCCTCTCCTTAATCCCCTCGCTTATCAAAAACCCATCAACTCGCGTCTTAAAAATATTTAGCAAGGCAGCCTCCACCACTTCAACAGGCAGAGAATCCTCAAACTATAACCCCTAGTTTTGTTCTACGCTCCCCCCGCTTCATCAGGAACACTCTTTCTGAACCTACCCTGTCTAACCCTGTTAGAAATTTGTACATTTCTATGAGATCCCCTCTCTTTTAAGCTCCAATGAATAAAACCCTAACTGGCTTATTCTCTCCTCACGTGACGAATCTGACATTTTTTTTCCAATCTTCAGGCCCCCTTCTGTCACAGTCACAGTCACTTCCCTGTTTAAGGCTGGATATGTGACCAGTTCCTAAACCTGCACAGGAGATATCCCGTACCTGGGTCCCAGGAAATATGAAATGAACTACTTTCTTTCCCAAATGTACAACCTTTCTGGGACCAGCAGAAGTTGTATCTTAAGTTGAGCTGTGAGGAGGATGTAGAGATACTTCAGTGTGATTTGGACATGCTGAGCAACATCAGGAACATTCTTTCTGAACCTACCCTGTCTAACCCTGTTAGAAATTTGTACGATTCTATGAGATCCCCTCTCACTCTTTTAAGCTCCAAATGAATAAAACCCTAACTGGCTTATTCTCTCCTCACGTGACGAATCTGACCTCAAGAATGAGGCTGGTATACCTTCACTGCGATACCTCTATAGCAAGGACATCCCCCCTCAGATAAGGACACCAAAACTGCACACAGGACTCCAGGTGTGTTCCCACTAACACCCAACAAAATTGCAGTCAAACATCCCTATTCATATGCTTAAATCCTCTCGCTATGAAGGCCAATATACCATTTGCCTCCTTTACTGCCCGCTGTACCTGCATGCTTACTTTCAGAAACTAATGCACAAGGACACCAAAACTTGCTGACTAGCCACCTCTTTCAATTTACATCCATTCAAATAATCTGCGTTTCTGTTATTGCTACTGAAATGGATAACTTCATATTTATCCACATTGTACGGCATCCACCACGCATATGCCTGCTCACTCAGCATGTCCAAATCACACTGAAGCATCTTTACATCCTCCTCACAGCTCAACTTAAGATACAACTTCTGCTGGTCCCAGAAAGGTTGTACATTTGGGAAAGAAAGTAGTTCATTTCATATTTCCTGGGACCCAGGTACAGGATATCTTTTGTGCAGATTTAGGAACTGGTCACATATCCAGCCTTAAACAGGGAAGTGACTGTGACAGAAGGGGGCCTGAAGATTGGAAAAAAAATGTTTAACGTCAAAACGTGTTTTTGCAAATGCATGATACACCTGTATATAATTAGAAAACACTTTTTTAGGTTATATTTTCATCCAGTGAAGACCTAGAAATTGCAGAACAACAGACAAGTTTAATTTCCACAACTGAAGATCCAATCAGAGAAGAGGAAATACCAGTGGACGATGCTAATACTGAACAGCAATTTGGAGTGCTGAAAGATTTTGATTTCTTAGATGTCGAACTGGAAGATGCGGAGGTAAGAAAGTTCTGGGTCAAGGGCCAGGGGAGGATCTCTGTGATTGGGTGAGTGGGGAGGAGTGGCGGGATCAAGCGGCCAGTGATAATGTTTTAGAGGCAGATGACCTTGGCAGTCTGCCTCTAATGAACCCAGGGGAGGTACTGTGTCTCCCCCACATGACTGACATCAGTGTGCTGAGTTAAAACTGCAGGCCTTGTCTATGGTGTGAGCCACTTCCGATCTTGGGCAAATTACAACAGTGCAATGAGGCTCTTAAATGTACATTTAATGGTTATATAACACCTAAGAACAGGCTGCTGGACAAGCTCTCCCCCTCTGCCCTCCATAAAATTTTAGACCGGTCAGGGTGGACAGGTTACATAGTGGGAAAGTTGGATTTTTTGTGCCTTCCCACCTTTAAACCTGCTAAAAGCAGAGTGTAACACCCAGCCATTATTTCCTAATACTTTACAGTGGCAATTTGCATTTCTGATGTGCTTTTAACATAGAAAATTGCTTCCGAGCATTTTGGGGTTGTGATAAAAGAAATGCATAGCCAACTAAAGAACAATTCTGGAGCTGACAAAAAATAAGGTATCACTTGCAGATGGGTAGAGATAGGGATGAAAGTGGCTGATATTATGGAAATAGACATAGCTAATTTTTATGCTGGAAAGATTATAGAGTCATAGAGTTTTACAGCATGGAAAGAGGTCCCTTGGCCTATCATGTCCATGCCAGACATCAAGCGCCTATCTATTCCACTCCTATTTTCCAACACTTGGCTTGTAGCTTTGTGTGCTAAGGCATTTCAAGTGCTCACCTAACTAAAATGTTGTGAGGGTTCCCAACCCTACCACCCTTTCAGGCTGAGTTCCATTTATGCCCCCTGGTTATTGACCCCTCTGCTAAGGGGGAAAGTTCCTTCCCATTCACCCTATCTATGTCTCTCATAATTTATGAAGTAGGAAACTCAATTTGGGATTGAATGGAATGCCAAAATTGCAAACAGTCAGATTCGATATGAGGCAAAGATCAGGCAAGAGAATAAATTTGGTAGTGAGGGTATGGAGTTTGCAATCAGGATCAAAAACACTGCGGCTTTGGTCTTCAGTGTTTAACTGGAAGAACATGTGGCCCATCTACTCCTAATTGATTTTGCTTTTAAATACCCTGATTGAATTTATATCCATCGTCTTCCAGGATGATGCGTCACAATCCTTTGCATGCGGAACATTTTCCTGGATTCTGTTTTAATAAGCTGTGATTCAATTTTAAGTATCAAGTTGGCTCATGGTATCCCTTCTTACTGAAAAGGTCATGGGTTCAAACAGAAGCCTACTGCAGAATTTGAACATACAATCTGTGTTGACACATTGTTGCAGTATTGAGGGAGTACTCCATTGTACGATGTATCTTTGGGTTCATAAACCAAAGTTCCAACTGCTTATTCAAGTAAAAGATGCCATAATGCTAATCAAGGAAGAGTGGGAAACTTCTCAACCTGCTCCAGCAAAGTAGATTAACTGCCCATTTTTTTAATATTACTTTGGAATCTTGTACAAACGTTGACTTCTGTATTTGCCTTCATAGCAGTGACTATGCTGTAGGAGAATGTCGCTGATTACTGTGATATTCACTCCATGTCAGTGTTTATCCCCAATGCATTTTCTCACATTTATATGGTACCTTTCCAACTAAAACAAGAAGTGTTGAAATGACATGGTACATTGTCTTGGTGTATAAGAAGACTGTATCAGAGAGTGGCAGTGGCTCCCATTCATTCCTGATATCACTCAGGCCTTCTATTTTAAGACAAGTTGAAATAAGTGGGTTTTCCCTAGAGAGAAGGGGAGGTTCAGGATACAACGAGTCACAGGTCCTTTCTATTGACTTAGGTGCTTAGGTGATGTCTTTAAATAGCATATGCGGCTAAAGAATAAATGCTAAAAAAAATTGAGCTGCGCGACTTGCATGTATTTTGTTCCTTGAAGTGTCACACCCTAACTAAACTGCCTGTTAAATTCAATGTAATTGATGTTTGTTCAGATTAAGGCATACTCCTGTTTCTTACATCGTGCCAAATATTTCTCTTTTCTTACTTTTTAATGCTGGTCATCTCTTTTCCTCATTGCTAACCAGGAGCTGCAGGTAAGTTGCAGCCTGGTGCGGTGTTTTGTTCAGTCTTTGTCTTGTGTGTGATAAATGTTGAATGTTAATTAATGGTGTAATATTACTGTGCAGGGCCTTAGCATCCTGTTTATATTTGTGTGCAAATTTTGGCCCTCTCTAGAACATGCCTGCCCATAAATGTGAAAAATAAAATTAACAAACAATATACTGATGTAAAAGCACGAGCTAACTTTGTTCTTCAGGCAATTTTAATGTTAAATACTGTGAAGTATGTTCAAAATTTGGTTATATACTTACAGAAAGTACCATGTTAGAGTATAATGAGCTACATGTTTATTAATGTGGTTGACTGCATGTTTCATGTATTGTTGCACACTATTACTTCTGGGTATTTCAGTAAATCACAAGGGATTTACAGCTGAATTGGTGCAGTATGTTAAGGGAATAAGCCATAATATACAATCCCATAATGCTCTGGCAGCATATAAATTTGTCTTTTATAATGCAGTTTTAAGAAAAATCCTGTTGTTAAGAAAAAATAAATTAAAAGTAAAACTGTTGCAGGGTGAAAGCATGGACAACTTTAATTGGGGTGTGCGGAGACGTTCATTGGACAGCATTGAGAAGGGAGATACACCATCACTCCAGGAGTTCCAGTATTCAGGAAGCACACCCAGTTTAAACTTAACCAATCAGGAGGACACTGACGAGTCATCCGAAGAGGAGGTACTGACTGCTAGTCAGATCTTAACCCGTTCACAGATGGTGAGTGAACGCTTTTGTCTTGTGTTAAACAAGTGAACGCTTTTTCTCGTGTCTTTTTATTTTTACAGTTTTGTTTGTCATGTTATCATAATAGATACATTGACTTAACTTTAGGAAGATGTGAATTTCCAAGATTTGTGTCAATTCAATTCCGTTTTTGATAATCTGTCAATTACACATTCTGATCTCTTAGTGGCTGCCATCAGCACACTTCTTAGCCATGATCACCCACCATTTACATTCCCTTTGTCTTCTTGTCTGTGACATCTTTGTCAATCCTCTCCTTCCTCACCCTAACAGTATAAATCTCATCCTATTTTTTCTTGTCTTCAGCTCTGATGAAGGGTAATCCAGGCTCAAAACATTAGCTCTAATCTCTCTCCAAAGATGCTTCAAACCTGCTGAGATTTTCCAGTATTTTCCTCCTTTTTTAAATGAGCTTCCTAAGTTTTTGCAATTTTATCAAAATCTAACTATTCATGGGTCAAAATTAGTATTGTAAGCAACTTTAAATTTGTTTCTTAAAAGAAAATTTGGTTTCTTAACGTGAAAATAATTAGTAATTCTGACTAACAAAGCAATGATGTGAATTATGCAATTAGGGCAAGACATTGCATGAAACACACATTTTAAAGTGTATTTTGGAACCTTAGTTTAAATAAAAATGATATCCAGGAAGGTGTATATTCTTTAATCCCATACTAATTTATTATTTAAGTTTATAATTTCTGTATTTAGATGTCACCAGGGAAAACTGGTATCTCCTTATTGGTTTTTTTTTTGAAAGCTATCTTTTGCTGATTAGTGGCATTATTTTTCTCCCTTCCAAGTCCCCAGTACTGCCTGCAGCTATTTTTATTTGTTTATATGAGTGATATTTCTCCATGGCTGTCATCATACACAGTGAGGTTAATCCTGCTGGTTTTGTTTCCTTGTATCATAAGAGTGGCTACAGCACAGAAGGAGGCCATTCAACCTACCCAGTTATCGGCTGTCAGCAAGAGCAGATTAGTTATTCCATCTCTGCTGCTCTTTCCCAAATTCTTGTTTTCTCCAAGTGCTTATCCAATTCCTTTCTGAAAGCCACAATTCAAGTTGCCTCCACCATTCACTTAAGCACTGCATTCAATGTAATCCTACCTTTCTGCATCAACTCTTGAGCCACATATTCATCTGTATTATGCTTCAATTTCTGTACTGACTAACGTGTGGCGCTGGAAATTATCCAGATATTGCTGCCTTCGAAGAGGTTCTGCTTGTTGTCCCCTTCTTGGCTCCCTAAAATCTGCTTCCATGACCTCATTTGTGTTTCTACCTATGACTTCTACCAATATTGATCAAGTCTCTGACTATTCACTCAAAGTTCTACACTACAGCTGTGCAGTGGCATCCTGACCCTGACATCAGGACCCCAGCAGTTTACCATCTTGCAATCACATCTGCAGCCCACAGAAATGCTTAGCTGTTCCCTTAACTATAGAACACTGTTGCATTTCCAAATATCATAAGAACATAAGAAATAGGAGCAGGAGTAGGCCATCTAGCCCTTCCAGCCTGCCCCGCCATTCAATAAGATCATGGCTGATCTGTCGTGGCTCAGTTCCACTTTCCCGCCCTCTCCCCATAACCCTTAATCCCCTCTCTTATCAAGAACCCATCAACCCGCTTCTTAAAAATATTTAGCGAGGCAGCCTCCACCACTTCAACGGGCAGAGAATTCCAGAGATTCACCACCCTTTGAGTGAAGAAGTTCCTCCTCAACTCCGTTCTAAACCGCCTCCCCCTTATCTTGAGGCTGTGCCCCCTAGTCATCGTCCACCTCTACTCTCCACCCATGCTACCATAAGAACACAGAAATTGGAAGTGGGCCATTCAACCTATCGAGCATTCAATAATGTCATGGCTGATCTGATTATAGCCTCAACTTCACTTTTCTAATGTCCCCTACAATCCTTGCTCCCTTGTAGATCAAAAATTCAGCTAACTCAAGCTTTAATATATTCAGTTGACCCTGCTTCCATACAAACTAGCAAGCTTTTGAAAGAGAAAAAACTCTTCATTGCAATCTTAAGCGGAAGGGCCTTAATCTTGTGAACTGTGTCCCCAGGTTCTAGATTCCCCCCGCAATGGGAAACGTTCTCTCAGTATCCACCTTGTCAAATCCTATAGGTTTTTGTCTGTTTCAATAAGATCAAATTCAGTGCCAGTGAGAGTGGAGAATTTGGTGCTTAGCCAAACTCCATTCACTGCAGTAGGACAGAGGAATCCCAGCTGGGGGCGAGGTCAGAAAATTCCGGCCATTGTTAGAAGAAATGACTTTCCTCTTAGATACAAAGCAATACATTTTTCAGGAAATCAGAGAAATTTACATGCAGTCATTCAAAACAATCAAAAGTTAACCCATTTTGTTGATCCTTTCTTACCACTTCATTTCTTAAATATGGTTTCAGCAATCCAGATTGCAGGTTACAAAGCCCTGTTGGATCACATCACAATGTTCGCTGTTTAAAATTTGATTTGATTGTCTTTATACAAGCTTAATTAACCATATCACAAAAACCTGTGATGTTCAGAATCTCATGTCACAGTTATGGTCAGAACTGGATTGCTGATCACACAAGCAGTTATAGCTGCTTCAGCTGGAAGTGGTGATCTACAAGTAACATAAATACTTATTCCATGAAATTTACTACAACTAATATATTTTGCTCAGTAGAGCTTTGCTGCCTTTTCTGAGCAGAGTCATATGTATTATAAATAAGATCAGAGAATACTAGAAAAACTGGGCAGGTCTAGCAGCATTTAGAGAGAGAAAACAATTAATGTTTTGAGTCCATTTGGCTTTTCAGAACTATAGAGAAAGAGAAATGTATTAGGTAGTTTTGAAAGAATTGCAACAAGATGAAGCAACTTTATGAATAAAAGACAGATGGCTTGATTTGGGGGGGTGGTTGTTGCACTGAGACAAGAAATGTGGAATATTTTTAGAAAAGAGGTTTAAGTGAGAGGAGAAAGGTCACAATCTAAAGTTATTGGACTCGATAAGAGCTGTATTGTGCTTAATAGGAAGATGAGATGCTGCTGCATCAGCTTGCATTGGGCTTCGCTGGAGAATTGCAGCAGGCCAAGGATGGACATGTGGGCATGAGAACAAGACACTAAGTTAATGTGTTTATGAAGATGGAAAGCTTTTCTCCTTAACCGCTAATCAAATTACCTCAATAATTATTCCAAGATATCTCTGATCGAGTGTTTGACATCCTTAAGGGGGAGGGGAACCAGCCCCAAGTTGTGGTTCGTGTAGGCACCCATGACATAGGTAGAAAAGGGACGGGGATATAAAACAGAAATTCAGAGAGTTAGGGTGGAAGCTTAGGGTTAAAACAAGCAGAGTGGTTATCTCTGGTTTGTTACCTGTGCCGCGGGATAGCATGGAGATGAGTAGAGAGAGAGAACATTTGAACTCGTGGCTAAAGGGATGGTGCAGGAGGGAAGGGTTCAGATACTTGGACAATTGGGGCTCATTCTGGGATAGGTGGGAGCTCTACAAGAGGGATGGTCTGCACCTGAACCAGAGGGGAACTAATATCTTGGGGGGAAAATTTGCCAATGCTATTCAGGGGGGTTTAAACTGATTCAGAGGGGGGATGGGAACCTGAACTGTAGCTCCAATGTACAGGAGGATGAGAATAGGGAGGTCATGGATAAGGTTTCTAGGTCACAGCAGTGTATTGGCAGGCGGGAGGGTGGTTTGAAGTGCATATACTTTAATGCGAGGAGCATAAGCAATAAGGTAGACGAACTTGCAGCCTGGATTGGTGCCTAGGACTTTGATGTTGTGGCCATTACAGAGACATGGATAGAGCAGGGACAGGAATGGTTGTTGCAGTTTCCGGGGTTCAGATGTTTCAGTCAGAGCAGAGAAGGTGGTAGAAGAGGGGGAGGCGTGGCATTGTTAGTCAAGGACAGTATTACGGTGGCAGAAAGGACATTTGATGTGGACCTGTCTATTGAGGTAGTATGGGCTGAGATGAGAAACAGGAAAGGAGAGATCACATTGTTGGGAGTTTTTTATAGGCCTCCAGAAAGTTCCAGGGATGTAGAGGAAAGGATTGCAAAGGTAATCCTGGATAGGTGCGAAAGTAACAGGGTAGTTGTTATGGGGAACTTTAACTTTACAAATATCGATTGGAAAAGCTATAGTTCAGGCACATTAGAGGGGTCAGTTTTTGTCCAATGTGTGCAGGAAGGTTTCATGACACAGTATGTAGATTGGCCAACAAGAGGTGAGGCCATACTGCGATACCAGGTAGTAGACTAGACAGGATTGAGGTACATAAGGAGGAGGTGTTGGCAATTCTTAAGAGTGTGAAAATAGATAAGTCCCCTGGGCCGGATGGGATTTACCCTAGGATTCTCAGGGAGGCTAGGGAGGAGATTGCAGAGCCTTTTGCTTTGATCTTCATGTCGTCATTGTCTTCAGGTATAGTGCCGGAAGACTGGAGGATAGCAAATGTTGTCCCCTTGTTCAAGAAGGGGAGTCGAGACCATCCTGGGAATCATAGACCAGTGAGCCTTACTTCTGTTGTGGGCAAAGTTTTGGAAAGAAATATAAGGGATAAGATTTATAATCATCTAGTGGGAAATAAATTGATTAGGGATAGTCAACACGGTTTTGTGAAGGGTGGGTCGTGCCTCACAAACCTTATCGAGTTTTTTGAAAAGGTGACCAAAGAGGTGGATAAGGGTAAGGCAGTTGATGTGGTGTATATGGATTTTAGCAAAGCGCTTGATAAGGTTCCCCATGGTAGGCTATTGCAGAAAATGCAGATGCATGGGATTGAGGGTGATTTAGCAGTTTGGATCAGGAACTGGCTAGCTGATAGAAGACAGAGGATGGTGGTTGATGGGAAATATTCAACCTGGAGTTCAGTTACAAGTGGTGTACCTCAAGGATCTGTTTTGGGGCCACTGCGGTTTGTCATTTTTATAAATGACCTAGATGAGGGTGTAGAAGGATGGATTAGTAAATTTGCTGACGACACCAAAGTCAGAGGAGGTGTAGACAGTGAGGATGGATGTTACAGTTTGCAGAGGGACATAGATGAGCTGCAGAGCTGGGCCAAGAGGTGGCAGATGGAGTTTAATACGGAAAAGTGTGAGGTGATTCACTTTGGTAAGAATAACGGGAGTACAGAGTATAGGGCTAATGGAAGGACTCTTAGTAGTGTTGACGAGCAGAGAGATCTCAGGGTACGTGTGCATTGCTCCCTGAAAGTTGGCACCCAGGTTGATAAGGTTGTTAAGAAGGCATACGGTGTGTTAGCTTTTATTGGTAGAGGGATTGAATTTCGGAGCCGTGAGGTCATGTTACAACTGTACAAAACTCTGGTGCAGCTGCACTTGGAGTATTGCATACAGTTCTGGTCGCCACATCATAAGAAAGATGTGGAGGCATTGGAAAGGGTGCAGAGGAGGTTTACCAGGATGTTGCATGGTATGGTGGGAAGGTCTTATGAGGAAAGGCTGAGGGACTTGAGGTTATTTTCATTGGAGAGAACAGGGTTACGAGGTGACCTGATTGAGGCATACAAGATAGAACATAGAACATTACAGCGCAGAACAGGCCCTTCGGCCCACGATGTTGCGCCGACCAGTTAAAAAAAAACAACAACAATGACCCACTAACCTAAACCAATCCCTTTTCGTCCATAAACCTGTCCACAGACCTCTTAAACGCCCCCAAACTAGGCGCATTTACAACTGCAGCAGGCAGGGCAAAGATGATCAAAGGAGTGGATAGGGTGGACAGTGAGAGCCTTTTACCTCGGATGGTGATGGCTAACACAAGGGGACATAGCTTTAAGTTAAGGGGTGGTAATTGTAGGACGGATGTCAGAGGTAGGTTCTTTACTCAGAGGGCAGTAAGGTCGTGGAATGCCCTGCCTGCAGCAGTTGTGGACTTGCCAACTTTAAGGGCGTTCAAATGATCAGTGGATAGGCATATGGATAACATTGGAATAGTTTAGGTTAGAGGGACATTAGATTGGTTCCAGTGGTCGGCGCAACATCGAGGGCCGAAGGGCCTGTACTGCGCTGTAGTGTTCTATGTTCCAAGATTTTCCAGTCCAAAGATGTGCAAGTTAGGTGTATTGATCGTGCTAAATTGCCTTCCAGCCACAAAGATTCCTGTTCACTATAACCCTTTGTTATGGATGGAGAAAAAAAGGTGGGATATCTGTTGAGTGTCAGGAACAAAATTTATGTTTAGTGATTTTCTTTGTTGTGAATGTTATCAATGAACATGGAGCAGACTTTCAGGTAAATTAAATCAGAAAACAAAAAGTGATTTTTTTTCACACACAATTCCAAAATGTAAACACAACAAAGCACTTACTCCTTTCATGTAGGCAAGCGCACACAAGATTCTAGATAGAATCTCAAGAAACAAATCTCATTCAGATTAAGTCCTTTAAGATGTACATAGTGCAGTCCTCAATGCATTCTTTGGAGTTGAACTGAAGTTGGAAGTCTCTGGATTTTGGAAGTTATGATCAGGTTTCAAGGAGGCAAATCTTTGCAAGTGAAAACCAATTAGTTTCCTCTAAGCTGACTGGTTTTCAGGCAGGGTTTTGCTCTCCTGACTAGAGGAATGGTAAAAGTAAAAGTTTATTTATTAGTCACAAGTAAGGCTTACAATAACTCTGCAACGAAGTTACTGTGAAATTCCCCTATAGTCCCTATTGTCCTGTTGTCTTTAGACTGACTGGTTTCTAAGATTTGTTATCTGAAGATAGTTTTGATCACACGATCAATACTTCTATTATCCACCCAGATTGGCTTGGAAGTCCAAAACCATTGCTGCACAATGGAGAAAATGGGTGGGTTATTCACACCTTACGATTAACTGGTTTCTCAGTTTTTTTTTCAGTATCAAGCTTTGAAATAGTGGGCAGAGTTTTACAAGATTGTTGTCTAAATGTTGGGTGGGCATGAAACTGGGAGAGTTCCAGATACGTTTTTTTGGAGGCCTAATCTTATGCACTCTGTCTTTAAAATTTTGGGTGAATCTGTTTCTCGTGACAGAAGGCATTGGGCAGGACTTAATATGTTTGGCAGCTTGTAGAGGGAGGTATTGTGCATGTGCAAACCCCTGATGCTGCATATGTGCATTAACAGTAGCAGGAGTCTGACAGACAAAGAGAGCTGTCAGGCCCCTACGACTGCAGGCAGCCTCAAGTAATACCTGGCTCCCTGCAATCGGAGGTGGGTGTTGGGGGCACCCCCCAAGATGCAGCCCCCATCACCCAGAGAGATCACGGATCGTCTGCCTCCCCCATTGAATGTTGCCCCAATGCCCTCTCCCACCGTTCACATGCAGAGTGGCAGTGAACCCCCACCATCCATTGGCCCTGCCCCTGACACTGCCCAGTGGGCATTGCCCAGATACCAGGCAGGCATTGCCAAGGTGCTAGGGTGTCACTGCCAGTCTGGCACTACCCAAGGGGCATCCCCGTCTTGCCTTCGGCCTTCCCGGGAGACCTCAATGACCTCTGGTTCCACTGGCAAAGCCAACACGACTGTTCCCCATTCATGGGAGCAAGTATTTTCCTCAGCGGAGAGAACATCTCCTGGCAAGGCCATAAAAGCAAGCGAGTCCAGATGATTGAGCACCGGGCTCACTAAACACATTCAAAATACTATTTTAATAAATTTAAGTAAATTAACCAGCCTCTTGCTCATTCCTGATGAAAGGCTGACAGTGTCAGAAATCTGGGTGTAGTAGAATAATGCCAGTCACGAAAATCGGTGCCATTTGCGCTAGCTGCTCTACACTCGATTTTCAGTATTTTTTGGAAATGGGCATAAAGCGGTAATGCAATTCCACCCTGTGTGTCTGAAAGTCTGTTCATTTTGAATTTTAGATAAGTCGACAACAAGAGAAGGTATGAATTCCACAGATGGTTTCCTCTTGGTATGTTTATATAAAGGGGGCACTTCACCTGTGGTTATTCATAGAACACAGAAGTGTACCGCACAGGAACGGGCCCTTCGGCCCATGGTGTTGTGCTGAATGTGACACCGAATTAAACTAATCCCTTCTGCCTGCCCTTGGTCCATATCCTCTATTGCTTGCATATTAAGTGCTTTTCTAAAAGCTCCTTAAACACCCCTATTGTATCTGCCTACACCACCACCCTTGGCAGTGCATTCTTGACACCCTACCAATCTCTGTGTAAAAAAAAAACTTGCCCCTCAGCTATTGTTTGCACTTTCCCCATCTCTGCTTAAGTGCATGCCCAAGGTCCCTGATATTCAGTCAGGACCCTTCTGGAAACTGGAGATCATTGAGTCTATGCAGAAATTGAAAATGTCCCCTTACCCTCAGCAGCCATCACATCAGCCTTCTAATGTTCATTTTTAAAAGAAGGTAATCCCAGAAATACAATCCATATTTAATGTTATGAATATAATAATCTTTTACTGGACATGACACCTTTGCTTCTTGTTTCTGAAAAAATTTGAATCCAACTTGTCAATTTCCTTTGAACCCTATGAGCTTTTAATTTTCTGACCAGTCTGCTTGGTGGGGTCTTGTCAACACCTATTTAGGTTGCATCAAATGTACTGCCCCTACTGACCCTTCTTGAGACCTTCTCAAAAAATTCAATCAAGTTCAAGGCATGACCTCCTTCCCCAAACCAATCCATGCTGACTGTTCTCAATTAGTCTGTGCTTCTGCAAATTATTATTTGTACTGTCCCTGAGAATTTTTAATATGCCCATCCCCCATCTTAGGCTGACTGGCCTGTAATTACATGTCTGTTCCTTTTTAAACAATTGAACAACGTATAGCAATCCTAAAGTTCTCCAGCGCCATACCTGAAACCAGACATAGTTTGAATGTTATAATCAGAGCTTTCCATTATTTCCTTCCTCGCTTCATTGAACAACCTGGGATATATTTCACCTGGCCTAGTAATTAAAACACCTTAATATTTAATATTTATCATTTATCTAGTCAAATATTTCACAAACCTCTCTTCCTTTTTCACCACTATCTTTGTTTTACCCTGACTTTCATTAACAACCATGCTTATGCCTTCCACCTGCACTCAAAAGTTTTTGGTCTTCAAATGGGTCATCCTTTTCCTTAGTTACCCTCTTGCTCTTCATGTATTCTTAATACATCATTATCTTTCCTTGATTTTACTTCTCAGAGTTTGCTTGATTTTCCTTATCAATATTTAACAAGCCCTCTCTTTACTTTCCTAATTTGCCTTTCTAATTTCATCCCACGCTCTTTTAGTAATATTGAGGTTTTTGGCATCTGTGATATAAGCTATTTTTTTCAGTTATCCAGATCTGTATGGTTGTTGACATCCAGGTGGCTAAATTTGGCTTCCACTCTTTTTATAAGGAATATATTTGTACTGAAACCCCACCCCTCCTTTGCAACTTTGTTGGTATGGCCAAGGTTCTGGAAATATTTCCCAGATGAGCCATTGCCTGATTGGTTGCAGAGCAAGATACAGTCTTTTGCAGCTTGGTCTTTGTTTGGCTGTCTGGTGGTTATGCATTTCCCTTCTGCCTGGATACCTTTAATCTGTGGAATGGCTACCTCTCGAAACAGGCAATCCATGTAGCTCCTAGACTCACAGAGCACTGCAGTAACACAGGCTGCTGCTCAAGCTCTAAAACATTGCACATGTAGTTATCCAGATTTTTACTGGAGTTTCCAGATGGAACAGAATGTGCATCCCACAGGAATGAGGTACCCTGCCATATCTCTATTTATCAGACTAACTAAACTAAGCTGAAATAAATTGAAGGCTTAATTAAAAAATATATTCAATAGCTACTCAACAGTCAGCACTTTTCCTTGTGCTGACATTACTTTCGTTTTTTAACCTCATTCACTGACCCCCATGCCCACCCTGCTCTGTGCTTACCCAAACTCCTTCACATTTGTGTCCTTTACTTCCTGGTTCTTTTTATAAAAATTTCAGCAATTTGCAAAATTGGCCGCACGGCTATCAGAATATATAACTTAGCAAATTACATTTTAATTTCGATAAATATACAGTAAAAAGAGCTCAGACAAGTTCAGGTAATTGGAGAACTTGTGAAGAACTCAAGCATGCTTGCTGCTGAATTATTTCTGCAATGCTGCCTTTCCCTGTTTGTACAGTTTCTACTGGGATATTTAAATATCCATTTTTCTGTTGCATGTGGACAAAGTGAGAGTTCCACATCAAAAACACTTCAAACAGAGATTTCAAATTTAAAGATATTCATGTACATGTATATATTACATTAGTGTACAAGTTTTGGACAGTGGCGGGGGGGTCTTTCGGGTAAAGTTTTGGACAGTGGGAACCAATTGTTTTGCAATTCCTCTTGAAAATTAGCTAATTGAATGTTTAGTAAAAGCCCACTGATGTAATACATTGTTCAAATATTCAGCATCAAACTTTGTTTCTGGATCACCATGCTTTATGGTTATAATAACCATTATACTGAGTGAGCTTTTTTTCATTGGTGTAGTCATGTTCTAATAATTAGAAACAAATTCTAATGGATTATTCTCATTTGTAATTTCCTGTATCCTTCCCTTAGTTAAACAGTGACTCAGCAACAGATGATGCTGCTCCAAACCATGTGGATTCTCTGCTGCACTTAAAAGACACAGCAACCAATGTGGTGTCTGATGAAACACCACTGCCCAGAGCTGAGACCCCAAATTTAGAGACACCTCTTCCAGATAGCGCTAACAACCAGCTGCCTGAGGTGGGAAGCAATGTGGGCAGAAATATGGGTTGGTGCATGGCTGATTTGGGATCTTTCTAATGACGTTTATTCCTTTTATATTTCTGCACTGAAAGTTGATCAAACATTGCAGATTCACAGAGCCATATGAAGTTTTAATATTTTAACCTGTGACAGTATTTATTCAAGATGTGTCTATTATAAAATCCTTAAAGGATTGTCTTTAGATGCATGAATTGTTTGCATGGGTTAAAAAAATCCTTTTTTATAAAGATTTAAACAGCACTTTTGCAGAGATACAATTTAAAGAAGAAATTTGCATTCTGCCTTGGTTAATTCTGTGGTCTTCAAGGGTGGTGGTGATTTTACTAAATAACTAATCCTAGGAAATCTGATTTATGGGCTTGGCAATGTTAATCTTTTCTTGGCTTTGCATTTGCACTTTGATTGTGGGTTGAAATTTTCGGTACTAGCCTCAGGCTTGCTGTGTTAGCATATCATCCATGTCACCTCTCCTTAAAATGACAATGAATAGGCCTATGAAATAAGGCTGGTTAGTGTCACCTTTGGGGCTAAACCTGATTTGTAAGTATAACATTCCTTTCATACTACATTACTAATATTAATTTGATCATTTATGTCTGGCAGCTTTCAATTGCTTATTTTTAGTTTCTAAATATTGCAACTAAAATTCCTACTAAATTTATTGCTGTTATTTAGGCATTTGGGCATAGAGCTTAAACTGAATTCTTTTTACTTTTATGAAGGAAAGTATATTTTCAAAGTGCAAGGTGATAATGCATATGGTTAAACATTTCGCATTTTTTTCCTATTTGCATTAAGTGTTTACGAATCAATTTAGGCATATGTGAGATGGGGAATAAATCTTTCTATCCAAACAAAGTGCCTCAAATCAAATTTAACCAATGTGTAATTTTTCACATTCCCATCTCAAATATTGAGAAAGGTTGCTAACTTGGTAACTATTTGTGCTAAATTGTGAGACAGTTTCATATTGTTGACTTGTATCAACTTGAAACAATGTATAGACTAATCAAAGTGAAGAACATTTGAACAGTTGTGGCAGAGGTGACAAAACCCCAAAACAGGTGGGCTTTACATTATTTTGGCCAATGACAAGGTAGATTTTTATCCTTGAGACAGGTAGCCGGAGTTGGGAAAATTCCCCGCTCAGCCTGTCCACTTTAGGAGAAAATACCTGTCAGAAAAGGATCTTCATTGTGGGTGGGTGCAAACTGGAGTCAGGCCAATCAACCTGGGAAAATGTTCAGGGGCTGTCAACTACCATGGCAGGCAGCCTAAAAGACCCACCTTGGTGCTGTGAACTTTGTCTCAATTAAAATTTAAAAAGGCCTTCCAGCCCTAACTTCTGACAGCCGTCCCTTCCCTAGACATTCCTCAACCACCCTTGCCAAGGAATGGCACTTAGAGACATAGAGTTTACAACATGGGAACAGGCCCTTTGGCCCAACTTGTACATGCCACCCTTTTTTTTAAAACCCCTAAGTTAATCCCAATTGCCTGCATTTGGCCCATATCCCTCTATACCCATCATACCCATGAAACTATCTAAATGCTTTTTAAAAGATAAAATTATTCCTGCCTCTATTACTACCTCTGGTAGTTTGTCCCAGACTCTCACCATCCTCTGTGTGAAAAAATTGCCCCTCTGGACACTTCTGTATCTCTCACTTCTCATCTTAAACCCGTGTCATCTAGTTGTAGACTACCCTACCTTTGGGAAAAGATATTGACCATCTATCTTGTCTATGCACCTCATTATTTTATAGACCTTTATAAGGTCACCCCTCAGCCTCCTACGCTCCAGAGAAAAAAAGTCTATGCAGCCTCTTCTTATAACTCAATCCATCAAGTCCCGGTAGCATCCTAGTAAATCTTTTTTGCACTCTTTCTAGCTTAATAATATCCTTTCTATAATAGGGTGACCAGAATTGCACACAGTATTCCAAATGTGGCCTTACCAATGTCTTGTACAACTTCAGCAAGACTTCCCAACTCCTGTATTTCAGTGTTCTGACCAATGAAACCAAGCATGCCGAATGCCTTCTTCACCACTCTGTCCACCTGTGACTTCACTTTCAAGGAGCTATGAACATGTACCTCTAGATCTCTTTGTTCTGTAACTCTTCCCAACGCCTTATCATTATTACCCATGGGGTAGCACAGTGGTTAGCACTTCTGCTTCACAGCTCCAGGGACCTGGGTTCGATTCCTGACTTGGGTCACTGTCTGTGTGGAGTTTGCACATTCTCCTCATGTGTGGGTTTTCTCCGGATATTCCGGTTTCCTCCCACAGTCCAAAGATGTGTGGGGGAGGTTGATTGGCCGTGCTAAATTGCCCCTTAGTATCCTGAGATGCGTCGTTTAAAGGAATTAGCGAGTAAATATGTAGGGAAATGGGGTTAGGGCCTGGGTGAGATTGTGGTCGGTGCAGACTCAATGGGCTGAATGGCCTCTTTGCACTGTAGGGTTTCTATGGGTCTATGATTAACTGAGTAAGTCCTGCCCTGGTTCAGTCTTCCAAAATGCATCACCTCACATTTGTCTAAATTAAACTGCATCTGTCATTCGTCAGTCCACTGGCCCAATTGATTAAGATCCCATTGCAGTTGGAGATAACTTTCTTCACTGTCTACTATGTCACCAATCTTCATGTCATCTGCGAACTTATTAACCATGCCCCCTATATTCTCATCCAAATCATTAATATAAATGACAAATAACAGTGGGCCCAGCACTGATCCCTAAGGCACGCCGCTGGTCACAGACCTCCAGTTTGAAAAACAACTCTGTACAACCATGGGATCCAGGGTGAGGTATCTAAATGGATACAAAATTGAGGTATCTAAATGGATACAAAATTGTATCCATTTAGATACCTCACCCTGGATCCTGTGCGATTTAACTTGATGCAACAACCTATCATGTGGTACCTTGTCAAAGGCCTTGCTAAAGTCCATGTAGACAACATCAACTGCACTGTCCTCACCTACCTTCTTGGTTACTCCTTCAAAAAACTCAATTAAATTTGTGAGACATGATTTTCCACTCACAGAGCCAAGCTGACTGTCCCTAATCAGTCCTTGCATCTCTAAATGCCTGTAGATCCTGTCTCTCAAAATATCTTCCAACAATTTACCCATCACACATGTGACACTCACTGGCCTGTAGTTCCCAGGCTTTTCCCTGCAGCCCTTTTTAAACAAAGGCACAACATTTGCCACTCTCCAATCTTCAGGCACCTCACCCGTGACTATCGATGATTCACATATCTTGGCTAGGGGACCTGCAATTTTCTCCCTAGCCTCCCACAACGTCCTGGGATGTACTTCAGGTCCCAGAATTTATCCAGCTTGATGCGCTTTAAGACGTCCAGCACATCCTTCTCTGTAATATGTACACTCCTCAAGACATCACTATTTATTTCCCCAAGCTCCCTAAAATCCATGCTTTTCTCAACCGTAAATACTGATAAGAAATATTCATTCAGGATCTCACCCATCTTTTGTGGATCCACACATAGATGATCTTGTTGATCCTTAAGAGGCCCTACTGTCTCCCTTGTTACTCTTTTGCCCTTTATGTATTTATAGAAGCTCTTTGGATTCTTCTTTGCCTTATTTGCAAAAACAATTTCATGTCCCCTTTTTGCCCTCCTGATTTCTCTCTTAACTCCTCCTACATGGCCTATAATCTTCAAAAGATTCACTCGATTCAGCTGCCTATGCATGTCATATGCCTCTTTCTTCTTCTTGACCAGGGCCTCAATATCCCAAGTCATCCAGGGTTCCTGACTTCTGCCAGCCTTGCCCTTTACTCTAAGAGGAATGTGTTTACCCTGAACCCCGGTTAACACACTTTTGAAAGCATACCACTTACTAGATGTCCCTTTGCCTTCCCACAGACTCCCCCAATTAACTTCTGAAAGTTCCTGCCTGATACCATCAAAATTGGCCTTGCCCCAATTTAGAATTTTAACTTTTCGGCTAGACCTATCATTCTCCATAGTTTTAAAATAGCTAACAGAATTATGGTCACTGGTCCCAAAGTGATGCCTCACTAACACTTCTGTCACCTGCCCTTCCTTATTTCCCAAGAGGAGATCAAGTTTTGCCCCCTCTCTATTCAGGCCATCCACATATTGAATGAAAAATTCCTCCTGAATACATTCAACAAATTTCTCTCCATCCAACCCTCTAATACAATGGCTGTCCCAGTCAATGTTGGGAAATTAAAATCTCCCACTATTACCACCCTTTTTTTTGGGGTTATCTGTAATCTCCTTACATTTTTGCTCCTCAATTTCCCGCTGACTGTTTGGAGGCCTATAGTACAATCCTATCAAAGTGATTTCCCTCTTATTTCTCAGTTCTACCCATATAGACTCAGTGGCCGAACCCACGGATATATCCCCTCTCAGTGCAACCATGATGCTTTCCCTAATCAAAAGTGCAATTCCCCCTCCTCTCTTACCTCCTGTTCTATCTTTCCTATAGCATCTGTACCCTGGAACATTAAACTGCCAGTCCTGTCCGTTCCTTAGCCACGTTTCAGTAATTGCTATAATATCCCAATCCCACGTACCCATCAATTCTCTGTGTCCATCTGCCTTGCCTGTCAAGCCTCTTGCATTGAAATATATGCAGTTTTATCTGGACTTCCCTTGTTCTCTGCTTTGCTTTTGATCTGTCGGTACTAGGATTACTGACACTGTCCTTACTAATTAATGTGCTCTTTTTAACTTCTGTGCTGTCCTCAAACTTCCCTTCTGTCTCCCTACTGCTTTGGATCCCGCCCTCCTGTCAAACTAGTTTAAACCTCCCGAGTGGCTCTAGCAAATCTCCCTGCCAGGATGTTAGTCTCCCTCCAGTTCAAATGTAACTCATCCTTCTTGAACAGATCAGCCCTTCCCAGAAAAGATCCCAAAGATCCAAAAATCTAAATCCCTGCTCCCTGCACCAGCTCTCAAGCCGTGTCCATACACTGTGCGTAATAAGGTGTGGTTTAAAAATACTTTTTAAACAGTCATTTATTAGTAGCTTTCCAACTTCTTAAAAAATCTCCCAGCCCAATTAAAGTGTTAATCATCCGTAGAGTATAATATTTCAATAGCTGAATCTTTTATAAATAAACTTGTTGAAATTGACAACATAGATCCAAGAGCCAGAGCTGTCAATCATATTTTCTTTGGGGTTAATACTCTAATGTATTAATAATCTAGCCTAGATTGGCAATTTTAGCATGAACAATCCATCTAAGCTGTTCATCCTTGTACTGTGGGAGGAAACTGGAACACCAGAAGGAAATCCACATGGAGAATGTGTAAACTCCACACAAAAAGTAACCCAAGGCTGGAATTGAACCCTGATCCTGGCGCTGTGAGGCAATAGTGCTAACCTTTGGATCAATTGGATTGTCAGTTGGACTTTATTTGTAGTCCCAAGCCAAGGCATAAGCAGCATAAACATTGCCAACATTTAGAAAGTCAAATTCTACTTTCTCTTGAAATTTATCGGCTGTTCGTAACTTATGACAAGACTCCATTTTTAAAATTGCATCTTAGTATGTTAAAATGTTAGTTTTGGATATTTAAAACCTAATCGATCGATGTAGTTGTGAAAATATCATCAAAAATTTATGCTTGGTGCTATATTTCTAGTCCTGTATTTGATTGCAGGATGCCAGTGTAGCTCTGAAGGATGAACTGGCTAACACTGTTGGTGAAGACACAGTTTCAGATATTAACCAAGAATCCTCAAAGATCCAAGAGAATCTTATTCCTGGGAGTTCCCCAGAGTCCATCTGTGATGAGGATGTCACCCTTGCACTTAAAGAGCTTGACGAGAGATGCGAAGAGGAGGAAGCAGACCTTTCAAGTCATTCAAGGTATTAATTCTATGTTACCCAGCTAACACAGAGAAAGAGTGTCAAATATAATTATTTTTTCCAAATCGTGAATTACTTTTTATTGTTACATTTGAAATTGAAAGAGTAATAGCCATGTATTTACAACCCCATTATAGTATATGTAATGGGCAAGATTTTGCAAGTATCAGAGAAGGGGCATCACTCATACTGACTGACAGCAAAGAAAACCACCCACAAAGATTTGGCCTGCTCTAAAGCATCGGTTTTCCAAACTAATCTGGCACCATGTGTCACATGTAGCAACAGTGATGTCATTAGGGAGGCTGTTCAGTCTATCGAGTTGAAAAATTCTCTCAGTCAGAAAAGTCAGGAAGTTAAAGGAATTTAGAATTCACTCTTTAATCATTTTGCAAGAAATTAAATATAGATTGGGGCATACATATGGAATTAAGCTAAAACATCAAATTTATAAAACAAGTTTTATTATCTTAATGGCTTTTTTAAATATTGTGAAGGAATGCCACTCCACACTTCTAAAATTACCCTTTTGGGGCCAGATGGGTTCTTCAGCTGTAGTTATGACTTTTAGTTATGCCATTTTAAAAATTCAGGTACCCTCTATTCGACAAGTCTTAGCAAAGACACTTTTTTTTACAGCAACTATAAAGTTGAAGTTGGCATCAACTTACTTATTCTGTGTTAATTCATGTGCAAAGACCATATACCCTGTTGAGAAATTTATCACTTGACAGCAACTTCCAGATTTTCATATTTAGCTGCGCATGTGCAGGCACCAGGTATTGCTGTCAATTTTATACAGTAATGACGGTGAACATTTGAAGCAAAATTCTGGGCTAGTGTAGATTAATATTTGAATCTGGTGGTAAGAATAGAAACATACACTGTTTTTAATCAAGGTTATATAATATGGTCATGGTATTGTGTGGAGCTGATGATGTGGCATTAGTTTGATGTTTACTACAGGATAAATCGTAATAATCAATACAAACATCTTTAACTCCTTTCAAACAAGTGACACAGTGTTACAACCAATTTATATTTTATGTTCTCCATTGAAACCATTCATACGTGATCATAAAAATAATTCTGATTGCATTTCAGTGTTTTTGAAAGAAATAGGGTCATTAGCATTCACTGTTAGGATCACATAACATATGAATTCTTACCTCTGTTCTTTTTGATCTGAGACAGTGTTCTACTGAAAAGTAGAACTTGGATTTAAAATATTGTTTATGTGGTACTTTCCAGCTTAGCTGTGTGTTTAATTTGAGCAAGTGTTTTTCCAGAAAATTATTGCAATTTCTCTTCAGCACTTTTATCCCCAGTTCTCAGCATTAATCTTTCAGTTTCAGAACACTGTGGTTCTTTTTGTCTTTCATGTTCTTTGGTCAATCCATTACCACTGCTCTGATGGGAGTATTTGTTCCAGTCAGATGTTAATCTCTGGTCAGTAGGATCTTTACAGCAAAAGGTACACAACCTGCTTGAAAGTGATAAAGCACAAGCTAAAACTCGAAAGAAGCAGAAGTATTGAGCATAGTATGTAGAAATACTGCCCATCTTTGGATCATGTTACTTCAGAAGTAATAACCAAACTTAGTGTTCCATGTCCACTTAGAAAACTAGGGGGAAGAGCTTAGTGTCATGCACAGTCACCTTTTAATAATGGCTGAAGCAGAAATAGCCGCTGGCTATTTTTGCTCGGACCTGTGAGTATCAATATAAAATAGTTTCCTATTAGAACATCTGCTCTATGTACCTGTTGGATTGAAAGGTACTATGGAGGCCTTGTTTTGTGATGAATAGAGCATATATTCACATCTGCGCAGAAGTATTTGAAGGGGCTATGCACTGCAAATAAAAAGAGCTATGCAGAACAACTAAATTTTAAATTGAGCCTTGCTCATACCGACACAATGTTTGTTAGTTGATCCTTTGAGTTGATCATAAAATTACTTATTTCTCTGCGGAGTGACTATGGATTTCAAAGAAGGTTGATCTCCTTTGGTACAGATTTTAAAAGGAGGCAACAAAAATACAGGTTCCAAGCATCCATTAGGCAAAGCTTTTGTAGTTGTTTCTGAGATGTGGGCATCACTGGCTAGGTCAGTATTTATTGCCCATTGTAACTTGCGCCCGAGAAGGTGATGGCATGTTGCCTTTTTGAACTGCTGCAGCTCGCGCAAAAACACCCACAGTGCTTTTAGGAAGAATTTTGACTGAGCACCAATAAAGGAAAGGTGATTAGTTCCAAGTTAGGGTGGTGTGTGATTTGGAGGGGAACGCCCTTGTCCTTCTAGGTAGCAGGGGTTGCAGATTTGGAAGGTCCTGTCGAAGGAGTCCTGATGAGTTCCTACAGTGCATCTGTAGATTGTACACATTGCTGTCATGGTGCATTGGTGGTGGAGGGAGTGAACATTGGAAGTGGTGGATGGGGTCCCAATCAATTGGACTGCTTTGTCCTGGATGATATCAAACTACTTGAGTATTGTTGGAGATACACCCATCCAGGCAAGTGGACAGTATTCCATCATACTTCTAACATGCATTTTGGATGGTGGACAGACTTTGCAGAGTCAGGAGATGAGTTATCCTCTACAGAATTCATAGCCTCTGACCTGTTCTTGTGGCAGTAAGAAGTCTGACAACACCAGGTTTAAGTCTAACCGATTTATTTGATAGTAAGCTCACAAGCTTTCGGGGTCTGTCCCTTCGTCAGGTCCCTTCGTCTTTCACCTGACGAAGGGACAAACCCCAAAAGCTTGTGAGCTTACTATCAAATAAATCGGTTGGACTTAAACCTGGTGTTGTCAGACTTTTTACTGTGTTTACCCCAGTCCAACGCCGGCATATCCACATCATGACTACTGTTCTTGTGGCCACAGTATTTATTTGGCTTGTTCAGTTCAATTTCTGGTCAATGGTAACCTCCAGGGTGTTTGTATTGGGGGATTCAACAGTGAAAATGCCATTGATTGTCAAAGGGCAATAATTAGATTTTCTTTTATTGGGGATGATCATTACCTGATACTTGTGTGGCAAGAATTTTGCTTGCCGCTTATCAGCAAAGCCTGAATATTGTCAAGTTTTGGCTGCATATATGGATACGAATTGCTTGTATCTGGGGAGTCACAAATGGGAACATAATACAATCTCTGCAAACACTCTCACTTCTGACATAATGCTGGTGGAAAGGCCATTGATTAAACAGCTGAAAATGGTTGAGCCTAGGACACTGCACTGAGGAACTCCTGCAGCAGCGTCCCAGGACTGAGATGATTGATCTCCACCAATCATAATCATCTTTCCTTGTGCTAGATATGACTCCAGTGGCTGTGAGTTTTCCCTTTTGTTCCTATTGACTTCCATTTTGCTGGCACTCCTTGAAGCTACATTCGGTCTCATGCTGCCTTGATTTCAAGGGCAGTTGCTCTCATCTCTCCTCTTGAATTCAGCTGTTTTGTCCATGTTTAGACCAAGGCTGTAATTAGGTAATGATCTCAGTTGCCTGGCGAAACACAAACAGCGCATCAATGAGCAGTGTATTGCTGCAAATGGAGGTCAACCTCTTTCCAAGGTGCTTTCAAGAAGAAAATGTTTAAAGAAAAATATTACAATTCCAAAGTGCCTTTTGCAAATTCTGAGATCCAGTAGCATTTCAGAGCTAATGAAGTACTTTGGAAGTGTTGTCATTGTAGTAATGCAGGAAAACAAGGCAGCTCTACAAACAGCAATGAGATAATATATACTGGCAAACCAGAAGAATTCCCTGCTCTTGGAATAAGACCATTAGATATTTTAATCCAGCAGATCAGATCTTCCAAAACTTTTGCAGTATACCATTAAAATGTCAGCCTAGATCATGTTTCTAGAGTGAACGTGGTTCACATCATTTAATTCTATTCCTTGAGTTGGTGATTGGGATAATGAAGGAACTTGCATCATGTATTAATGTACTTGTATTAGCTTAGCATTTACAGGATGCAACTAACTGGTTTGTTGCATCAATACATATGTATACCTTCCACTTTGAAACATAAATTATCCTCCTGCAACCAATTCATGAGGGATCACCTTGGTGACTGAAATTGAGGGTATTTGCACCTTCAGAAGAACATTTTTTTTTCAATGTCATAGTGTCACTATGGCATGGATGTCAGCTTTCTGTAGCCCAACCTAAACAGTACCATTCCCCTATTCTGAACCTGTAACCCTGCCAGTTTATTTCCCTCAAATACCATCCAATTTCCTTTTGAAATCATCCATCACTTCATAAAACATGAGATATAGGAGTAGAGTTCGGTCAGTCAGCCTATTGACTCTGCTCTACCATTCAGTCATGGCTGATAAGTTTCTCAACCTCATTCTCCCACCTTTTCCTTTAATCCGCTTACCAATCAAAAACCTGTCTACCTCTATGTTAAATACACTCAATGATCTGGCCTCCACAGCCTTCTGTGGCAATGAATTCCATAGATTCACCACCCTCTGGCTGAAGAAATTCCTCCTAATCTCGGTTTTAAAAAGTTGTCCCTTTATTCTGAGGCTGTGGCCCGCGGATCCTAGTCTTACCTACTAATGGAAACACCTTCCTCACATTCTCTCTATCCAGGCCTTTCCGTATTCTGTAAGTTTCAATGAAGTCCCCCCTCATCCTAAACTGCATTGAGTGCAGACCCAGAGTCCTCAAACGCTCCTCATACATCGAGCTATTCATTCCTGGAATCATTTTTGTGAACCTCCTCCAGACCCTCTCCAGGGCCAACACATCCTTCTTTAAATATGGGGCCCAAATGGCTCACAATACTCCATGTGCGGTCGGACCAAAGCCTTATAAAGCCTCAGCAATACATCTCTACTTTTGTATTCTAGTCCTCTCAAAATGAATGCTAACATTGCAGTTGCCTTCCTAACTACCAACTGAACTTGAAAGTTAACCTTAAGAGAACCTAAACTAAGACTCCCAAGTCCCTTTCTGCTTCCAATGTCTGAATTCTCTCCCCCATTTAGAAAATAATTGACGCCTCTATCCTTCTACCAAGGTGTATAACCTCATACTTTCCCATATTGTACTCCATCTGCCACTTTTTTTCTCACTGTCCCTAATCTATCCAAGTCTTTCTGCAACCTCCCCGCCACCTCAATACTACCTATCCCCCCTACTATCTTTGCATTGCCTGCAAACCTAGCCACAATGCTCTCAGTTCCTTCATCTAGATTACTGATGTATGAAGTGAAAAGTTGTGGTCCCAACACTGACCCCTGCAGATCTCCACTAATCTCTAGCCACCATCCTGGAAAGGGCCCTTTTATCCTTACTCTCTGTCTTCTGCAGTCAGCCAATCTTCTATGTATGATAGCACTTTGCCTCTAAAACCTTGGGCTTTTATCTTGTTCAGCAGCCTCCTGTGCGGCCTTGTCAAAGACCTGGAAATCCGAGTCGATAACATCCACTCGCTCTCCTTTGTCTAACCTGCTCATTACCTCCTCAAAGAATTCTAATAGATTTGTCAGGCATGACCTCCCCTTGATGACATCATGCCGACTACGCCCTATTTTACCTGGTTCTGCTTCCATCACTCTTGTAGGCAGCAACTTCCAGGTCATTAATCACTGCTTTCCCTCCGATCACAAGAATACATGAAATAGAAGCAGAAGTAGACCACCAGGTCTGTTCATTCTGCCCCTCATTCAATACAATCATAGCTGATTGACACAGATCTCAACTCCTTTTTGTGCCATTTCCCCACAGCTCTGTTACTTGATCCATCAAATATTTATCCACCTCCACTGAATGCTTCTAATGATCCAGCCTCCACCACTCTTTGGGGCAGGGAATTCCAGAGATTCAGCAGCCTTTGCAAGAAGAAATTTCTATGCACCTCAGTTTTGAACGACTGATTCTTTTTCTTTATCCCTGCATCTCTTGCCCTAAAGCTTACATTTGTCTACCTTAGCCTGGGATTGCACTGAAATGCGACCCCTGTACAAATTTTGATCCTTAATCCTTGAAAGGAGGTCAGCCTCCTTTATCCTCTGGTTTTCCAGAATTTGCTTCATTCATGGGAAACTGCCAGAAAAACTTGGGAAGACATTCTGATCATGATGGGTCTGGATAACAAACCATACTACTGACGGGATTGGCTTGTTGCCAATTCGTCCATTTGACTCAGTATTTGAATAGTTACAAGTATGCAAGCCAAAACAAGAACCCTGTGCCCCCTGGTGGAGTCCAAAAGATTTGCTGCCTTAGGAAAAAGTGACTGCACCAGATGGTATGTAGCTGGGTTTAGTAACGTTGATGGCAAGGATAGCAACTGTCAGTTACATTTTTATGATTCATGTAATACATGACATTACATTAAACTAAGACTCATGCAATGCTTCGTATTCTCCTACAGTATGCTTTTTAAGGATCTGGAAAGGAAGAAGTTCTTTGTGCCACTCGGTCTTCCTTTTCTTCTGCATCCACTGGCCTTTTAAAACCTAGGCTTTGCTGCACCTAAACACTTCTATTTGATTTATCTCTTGGCACACACTTTTGATGTTCTGCACTGTCTTGTCAAGATTTATTATAAAATTGCTGCAACCCTTAGATGAGAGATCTTAAAATTTGGCAGTCACTGCATTACAGCCTTCCTGTTTGATGTTAAAATAGAAAACCAAGCCATTTAAGGGCAAAATTCATGCCATTTTCTCGGTACTGTTGTGAAATGATTGTTGTGGCTCTGCAACAATTGGAAGCAAATTGTTTTGAGATCTCTCATTGTTTTTTGTTCTGTGTGATTATTTAATCCCATCATCTTTTCTCACCAATGTGAAAGATAAAGAACAAGTGATTAACTTCAGTATATACATCAAGTGCAATAAAATAATTCACTGAGTAAAATGAATAAAATTGATTGGTATGTCAATTAACAGCAAAAGATAGATGACCAAGAAGAAATGTTAAGGAACTTGACAGTCGTGAATCCCATTAAATTGATTGTGCTTGCAAATTGACATTTTGATGCATCCAACCTCTTGAAACAGACCCTACTTAAGATAATTAAAAATACTGTCTACGGCAGCAAAAGGTCTGTGCCTTTTCCAAGAGAAGCATTTCACTAGTGCATGCAGCTACCAACTGCGTCTATATGCAGATAATCTTCCAGCTAACGCAGAGTAGCTGTTCGACTGCACTTGAAACAAAGTGCTGCCTAACATTTGTAGAAATGTTATCTGCATTAAGCAGGAACAGTCTCAGATATATTTACTCTGCATGCTTTGTAAGAATATTCAGTAAACTTGAACAGTGAGTATATATTTTTGTAAATTGAGTTATTATTTGGGTAGATTTCCTCCATTTTCTAGCTTTATCTGGAACAAAATATACATTGAGGGGAAATAAATATATTGGCATGTCTATCAATTTCACAACAACTTTTTAGTAATGATTTTGGTTTAAGAATAATTTAATCAGGTTATTGATTTTACGAGTAGTAAAAGATTCTGTAAACTAATATGTAATTACATTGTTCTAATCAAATATGATAGAAGAGGTTGCACCTAAAAAAGGATTAAATTAAATTATGCTCTCCACTCTGCAGCATTATTGTCATTTATTACTGTGTGCATTATTCCTTCAGGCTTTTCATGGTATTTCTGCACCAAAATTTTAAAAAGTTTTAACATTCAGAGAATGCCCTAAATGTCAGTGGCTGTTTTTACTTCTCAAATGTTGATTAAATATTTAACATTAGAATGCTTCTGCAGAGACGTTGTGTGATTATGTATGCGCCTATAGGAAAAATTATAAAAGGCTATCCTTATTCTCCATTATAACTGATCGGAAACTAGTAACATTGCAATCATGGCTTAAGGAATGTTCCCACGCCTTTTTAGAGCTCCTTGCTGCCCAGAATTATAACACTGGCATCCTTTAGGCCAGAGAAGTGGGAACACTGACTTCTCCATAATTGGTGTCAATATAATCTACCCAGGCTGTGCTGAATGTTGAGACTAATCCCAGCACTTTTTTATGAGTTAAAATGACAGCTGATGTCAGGTTTTGCATGTTTCACCCCTTCCAATTTGATAATCCAGTATTTTGTTACAATAATTATCTACTGCCAAAAGTAATATATTTATTAAAGTGAACATTTCTTAAGTTATGTCTATAGTGTGCTGTTATTTTCAGAAGAAACAACCAAAAGTTGCCCTGCAGCTGATGATTTTGGATTTAGAAACTGAATTTCTTTTGAGACTTTAATGAGATGTTTTCCTAAACAATCTATGCAAGGAAATATTGTGTGCCCCTGCATATTCTTGGAATTGAATTATTAAAAAATATAACTAACCATTTCATTTCCAGTGCAGCACTGTTTGCCAGCATAATCATAAAAGCATATTGGAATGAGGCTTCAGGATTATAATATAAAGCATCAGTGATGTTGGTTTTCCAGACATACAATGGACTATCAGTTATAGAGTTGGTTTTCTACCTAATTTAGATGCTTTGCTTTGATCAACTATTTTGTATCTTTTTTTCAGTCAAGATGAAGGAGACCAAGAAGGGTTTCCTGAGATTCAAGCCTCACCACCACCATCACCTTTCCTGTCTGCTATCTTGTCCGCTTTCCAACCAGTGGCTTATGAGGATGAGGAGGAAGCCTGGCGCTGCCATGTCAACCAGATGCTGTCAGATACAGATGGATCCTGTGCGGTGCATACATTTCATGTGTTCTCTAGACTGTTTCAGGTCAGTAGTCTATTACCTGATGAGAATTTTTTGAGGAAATGACAGATTCAGGAAGTGCAGTAAATGTAACAATGAAGTTTTCTTTACTTAAAATTATTGAAACTGAATTTGTCAGTTGGAATGTTCTAACTGACATTCTATAAGTCATCCATAATTAACAATGATATGAAAATATTATTGAAGTGAAAATAGTCTAGACTATCTATATATTTCTGGGTGTCTCGGCCTTTTGAATAAAAGTATAATTTAGGTAAAATTAAGTGTCTGCAAAGTACAGGGCTTCCCCTTTAAGCAATGTTTTTGGAATATTTTACAAATAGTGTCTTCAGACAAGAGTTGCATTAAGGGGAAGAAATTTAATATTTCCCATTCTGAATGGCAAAATTATGTTTATTGCAATATGACTACACCAGTTTTATGTTGTAATCAATATATGAGGCAGGTCCAATAAGTCATGATCTTATTGAATGGCGGGGCAGGCTCGAAGGGCTAGATGGCCTACTCCTGCTCCTATTTCTTATGTTCTTATATTCTCTAATCCTTTCGTAATATCTCTCATTGATGCAGAGACAACAACAATCTTTATCGTAGAAAAATGATTCACTGAAAAGTAATCAGCCAAAAACTGGATTATGAGCCAGAGGAGGTGCTAATAGAAGGTGTGGTAAAAAGCTTGCTCGCAGATGTAGGTTTTGCAGAGGATTTTAAAAGGGTGAAGAAAGGTGAGGAAGCTTAAGAAAATTTCAGGAGCAGGTCTGAGCACCACTGTTAGACTGGAATGCACAGGACACCATAGTTGAAGGAATAGAGTTTTGGGGAATTTGTAAAGCTGGAGGAGGTTCATACTAGACAGCAGGATCAATAGTTGACCAATTGGTGTTGGTGGGAGTCTAGTCAGGGGTGTTGGGGTAAAGCCAGGGGCATGGACTGCAGTCTTTAGGTCGGAGGGAATTCAGGGGGTGGGTAGATCAGAGACTGAATGCCCGTGACCACTGAAGCGTTTGCCAACAGGAAGGGAACAGTCTTGCCTGATGATTGTTGAGCGATGTTCATTCATCCATAGCGTCTGCATGGTCTCCCCAGTGTAGCAAGAAGCATGGAATGCGGGCATTCAGTCTCTAATCTTTGGGTAAGCGTTCTCCAAGGCGCTCTTCATGACACACAACAGCGCAGTCGCTGTGCGGAGACTGATAGCCAAGTTCTGCACACATGAGGACAGCCTCAACCAGGATCTTGGGTTCATGTCGCACTATCTGTAACCCCTGTGACTTGCCTGGGTTTGTAAAATCTCACTTACTGTCCTGTCTGGAGACGATACACATCTCTTTAACCTATGCTAATGCTATCTCCACTCAATTATTTGCATCTTTAAGATTTGAATAGCACATTAGCTGTAAAGACTTGCATTCTAATCAGTATTCTGTAAACTGTGTGTGACTTTATATGCCCTTCTCTGATCAGAACCTTCCACACGCCTGACGAAGGAACACCATTTCCGAAAGCTTGTGGGATCTCTATCAAATAAACTGGTTGGACTCTAACCTGGTGTTGTGAGACTTCTTACTGTATGACCTCCCCTGTAGCCACTGAGGATACAAAGATTCCTCTCAAGGCCCCAGCAATTTCTTCCCTTATCTCTCTCAATATTCTGGGGCATACCCCATCAGGCCCTGGGGCTGTGTCTACTCTAATGCTTCTCAAGAACCCAATACCTCCTCCTTTTTGATCTCAACATGATTCAAGCTATCTACATACCCTTTCCCAGGGTCATCATCCACTAAGTCCTTCTCTTTGGTGAATACTGACGCAAAGTACAAGTTAAATAAACAGCTAGTATTCTCTAGCTGTTCATACTCTGTCAACAGAACCCCTTATTTGATCCAATCTATGTTACTGCTACCCACTCGCACAACAACTAGATCCTTTCTCTCTCACTTCAAGTTTCCCTCCAGCCCTGACGAGATGTCCTTAACCCTTCCATTGAACAGGCAACACAGTCTTTGGGACTTACACTCTCGGCTGCAGAAAACCAAATCTATCCCTCTAACTATACAGTCCTTTACACAACTACATTCCTGTTTTACTTCCCTGCCCCCACTTGATTGGCTCCTTGTGCCACAATGATAAGTTTGCTCATCCACTCTACAGTCCCAGCACATCCATAAAAGCTGTACGCTTGTTGGATAATTGTAGGGGCAGAGACTGCATGATTGCTACTTTCTGTATCTCCACACCTGCCTCACTCTGAGTTACACCCTCCTGTCCCTGACCAAAAATACCTAGCCTAAGACATGTGACTGCCTCCTGGGACAAAATGTTCAGGTAATTTTCCTGCTCCCTGATACATTAAATATTGTGGAGGCAAGTGTGTCCCATCCAAGGCTGAACTTTTGGACTTTTGGGTCAGAAATTGCACAGAAGCTGTGGGGTGAGGTATGGCGGTGTTCAGGGTGAAGGAATAGACCTGTATTCATCAGCAAATGGAAGCTGACCCATGCATTTTGGTGTGCTGAAGCAACATGTAGATGAGAAAGAAAAGGGACAAGGTTACGCCATTGGTAAAAATATGGGGTGAGAAGAAAAGCCATTGCTAGAAATGCTCTGGAAATTTCAGTTAGGTAAGGATGATACCGCTAAATTGAACAATGAAAAGTTTATCAGAGAAGCGTAGTATGGATGACCGTATAAGAGACTCCAGAGGGTAAGGAAGAACAAGATCATGATGAAGAGATAATGCAGTAGGTGCACCTGACTGGATGGGTCCAATCATGCTGACAAAGATATTCATGAGATCCTCATACCTGTCGACATTGAGAGTGAAGGGCAAGATTTTTATGGAGAGAGTAGGAAGTGCAGAAAAAGTAGGTCATCTTTGCTCTCTCGGATTGTTCTGGAATAGTGGATTTGACAGAGGAGAATGTGGTCCAAAAGGTCCATAGTCCAGCCAAATCTAATATTGAATACATAAACTAATAGAGTACCATCTTTTTTTAAATTTAAATTTGCGGGACTTGAGTGCTGCTGCCTGGATCAGCATTTATTGCCCATTCTAAATGCCCTCCATTTCAGAGAGCATTTGAGAGTTAGCCACATTGCTGTGGTCCTGGAGTCACATATAGGCCAGACCAGATAAGGACAACAGATTTCCTTCCCTAAAGAACATCAGTGAACCAGATAGTGTTTTTTATGACAATCAACAATGGTTTCGTGGTCATCATTAGACTTATAATCCCAGATTTTCATTGAATTCACATTTCACCATCTGTTGCTGAGAGATTCAAACTAGGGTCCCCAGACCATTATTCTAGATCTCTGGATTGCTAGTGCAGTGATAATTCCACTGTGCCACTGCCTTCCCTGATTTACACTATAAGTTTAACATTGCTTTGAAGCCAAAATGGCTTTGCACCAACCTACATAAACCTTGTGCTGATGTGAAAATGTTTTAAATTTTCATATATGATGTTAATAACTAATTGCTTGTTTCTACAGAACATTCAGAAAAAATTCTGTGCCATAACTCATGATTCAGTCAGTCATTTGGGGGACAGTCTTCAGAAGATTGGATCGAAATTCAAGAGCTCATTGGAAGTAATGATGATGTGTTCAGATTGCCCTACTGTGTTTGTGGATGCTGAAACTGTAAGTTTTAGACTTTTACTGCAGTAAAATTAGTAAGTTGTATAAAAATGGCACAAGTTAATTTTTATGTTATAAAATGCAATGGCATTTCTCTCATAGAATCAGAATGGTTACAGCACAGAAGGCAACTTTATCACATGTATTCATAAAGCTCTATCCTAGAAAATGTAGGTTGCATTTCTTTACAGTATTTCGTAAAAAATGTTTGCTAGTCATACTTCTGAGCCTTCTGCTAGTTTCTTCCAGTTTAAGTCATGTGTAAACTTAAACAAATTACATCCTTAATTTCTAATGCTTCAACAGTTGCCCATGTAATGAGAATTATCAAACTGATCCTTAATGACATGAAAATGCTGCCCAGCTTCTCCACTAAGTGCTGACTACAAATAAAGTTTTGTTTCATAAAGTCTGCTTGCCTTCATCTCCAAAAATGATCTAGAATGATATTACTGGACCACTGGTAAATTTTGCAATTCTGCTCTGTAGTCCAGATCCTGGTCATCTACGTATAGCGTATTACACTTTTATATGTAACATACATTATCATTCATAAGTTTCTAATGACATGCAAGTGAGATAAGCACTTCCCTAAGGAAGTCTATGGCACTGGCTCAGATCAAGATGAAACGTTTTAGGGGAACAAGTGGGCTGCACAGTGAAACACTGATTAGCACTGCTGCCTCACAGTGCCAGGGAGCCAGATTCGATTCCAGCCTTGGGTGACTGACTGTGTGGAGTTTGCACGTTCTCCCCGTGTCAGTGTGGGTTCCCTATGGGTACTCTGGTTTCTTCCCACAGTCGAAAAATGTGCAGGTTAGGTGGATTGGACATGCTGAGTTGCACTTTAGTGTCCTGAAATGTTTAGATTAGGGGGGTTAGCGGGGTAAATATGTGGGGTTATAGAATGGGATACTCTGTCGGAGAATCGGTGCAGACTTGATGGACTGAATGGCCTCTTTCAGCACTCTAAGGATTCCAGGAATTCTGTGAGCAGATAGGAAACCTTGCCAAGTTTCTGCAAGAAATTGAAACAGAAGAAAATTCTGGAAGAGATGGAACAGTCCATATCTTTAAGATGCCAATTATTTTTCTTGGTTTCTTTATTTCACTTTCTTTAAGATCTTTCTTCCCAACCTCTCCTCCACTGCCACAATAGATTTGAAAATACATCCATTCTTCAGTCCACAAATGAGAAGGCACACAAGCAATTTTTTATCCAGTTCACCACTAGTGTTATTGAACTGGCTATGCAGAGTTGCTGAGGAAAGCTTGCATCCTAGTTTTCCTCCCTTCATGATTTTTGATGTTAACAAGGAACCTGAATTGCAGACACAAGTGTGTTAAACCACTGAACAAGTCTGTTCACCAGTCTCTGACATTTTTTCTTACATAAATATACATTCTAATTGAAGTATATCAGGAGTAAATAATGTACATGATTGTTTTTGCTAATTTTTTTTGCAGCTTGTCTCCTGTGGATTGTTAGAGACATTAAAGTTTAGCGTTTTAGAGCTACAAGAACACTTGGATACTTACAATGCCAAAAGGGAAGGAGCAGAGCAGGTGAGCCAAAGAAACTCTCCTTTTCTTACATTTGCACTTCTGAATTATATATGGCAATCTTTATAGAATCACATTTCCACTGATATTGAGAGCAAACATTTGAAAAGTGTGGAACATTGAAAGTAAGGAAAAACTTGATACTACTGTTTTCTCACACTTCTCTTTTCTCCATTAACCTAGTAATTGGGGCCATATTTGTTCCAGAACACCGAATTGGTGAATGCAACACATTTACCATATCATTGTAAAGAAGTGCCCTATTTATTTTTAGAGTGCTAAATGTTGGGAATGGAAAGTTGAATGAAAATTTAGAATTCGCTAAAATCTGCAAAACAGAATACTCAATTTTTATTTATATAATTTACTGTGCCTGTACTTCATAAGGAAAAGCTAGGTATTGTTTCAATTTTCTCACTATCCCAATCCAAAATCACTTCTTGAAGAGCATATTGGTTGAAGATGCTGCAAGACCATTTTTACCCTGATTTTCTGACATATGGGCCAGAATTTCCTATTCCCTCCTACCAGTGGAATCTTCTGGTCCCACCAAAGCCCATGTGAGAACATCCTAAATCCCAGAGGGGAAACTTGGAATGCAGTTACTTAAACTACTTATTTTTGCAATTTGGAAAAAAGTATGATAAAAGAGATGAAACCCAGTGAGGAAAGGGAGCAGTCTTGTAAATTATTCAAGTAACAAAACATTTATTAAACTTTACAACAATAAAGGCAGCAGTAACATTTACAATTAACTAGAATAATGATTACCCAGACGATATGTTTAAATTAACCCCCAATCTAAATCTCCCTATTTTCCTAAATGCTGCGAATATAATTTCCCCCAAACAACATCCCATAGACTTTAACACTATAAGCCAAATCCAGCAAATAATTACCAGACAGGGTCTATAGCTTTCTTTTGGGAGCCTCTTCTAGGTTAGAATGGAATTTATAGGGTCTCACACAACAAACTTTTTCTACTTTGCTTTCTGAACAGTAATTGGATCTGGAAGAGCTCTGGTTTGCAACTGGGCTGGCTATGACATAGGTCTCTAGACTGCTAATCTTCACTTTGTTTAACCAAGTGTCAGTTACTACCCCACTTCTAAGCTAATCTGCATCTCTCAAGTCTTCAATGCAACTCAATCTCTGTCAGTTTATTTTTATCCAATTATTTACCTTTCATTTCATTCCAACTTCTAACAATTATTGCATTTTAAATATTTCACTGAGACAAAGTGTAGACTGGAGTACAATTGTGCTACTTTTTTACAATTTTTTCAGCTGACAAATTGGAAGAAATATCTTATACGTTGGTAGCATGGCAGAAATTCCATTAGATAAATGTTAATTAACGATCAGGCTTGGATTTTTTTTTACCCTTACCACTTGAAACTCAATTATGCCAACCTATTTTCAAAGTTGACAAAAATTTGTAGTCATGACAAAGTTTGCACTTTGGAATAAAGTATTAAGGTATATACCTAAGAGATCGTAGTGTAATGTTAATGCCACTAGACTAGTAATCCAAAGGCCCAGGCTAATATTCTGGAGATAGCAGTTCAAATTCCACCATGGCAGTTGGTGTAATTTAAGTTCAATTAATAGTTCTGGAATATAAAGCTAGTTTCAACAATGGTGATCATCGATTGTTGTGAAAACCCATCCGGGATTCTTTAGGGAAGGAAATGTGCCATTCTAACCCAGTCTGGCTGACTAATGACTCCAGATGCCCTCTGAAATTGCACAGCAAGCCACTCAATTCAAGGGAAATTAGCGATGGGAAATAACCGCTGGCCTTGCCAGCAAGGCCCACACCCCATAAAAAAGAATTTTTAAAAATACACAAGGTCAGGAATGAAAAATAAAATAGGTTGTGTTTTGCAGAGCCTTATAAGTTCTGTTTGCTGTATTTTTTTTAACATACTGTTGTGAAAATATTGATTACTGCAAACTCAAGTATAGCATTTTGTTGTCTTAATTCATATGTAAAGAGGCAAGATCAAATCAGAAGTGATTAATACACTTAAATGGTCAGTTTTTTTTATTTTTCTGTCTTGTTTAGAATATTTGTAAACCAGAAGAAGGGTATTTCCAATAATATTTTATATTTGTGGCTAGGGGCAGCAGGGTGGCACTGTGATCAGCACAGCTGCCTCACAGCACCAGGGACCCAGGTTCGATTTCTGGCTTGGATCACTTCCTGTGCAAAGTCTGGATGTTCTTCTCATGTCTGCATGGGTTTCCCCTGGGTGCTCTGGTTTCCTCCCACAGTCCAAAGATGTGCTGGTTAGGTGAATTGGCCAGGCTAAATTGCCCCTTAGTGTCAGAGGGACGAGCAGACTCAATGGGCCAAATGGCGTCCTTCTGCACTGTAGGGTTTCTATGTTTTGATATCAAACATAATACAATCATGAAAAGTTTGCGGGTAAATTTGCTTCTGGAATCGTATATACCACTTTAAATATCATGGTGGCTAACACCTAAAAGCACGCAAATGGAGAACAATGTGAGATTAACCCACCTCTATTAATTGAAATGCAGGCAACTTCCAACTTCCCATTGCCTGTCTATTAGAATGATTTTTGTGTTCATCCAACACTAAATGCATACCGTTCATCGACTGCACACATCAGCAGGGAACATAAAATTGTAACTTCCCAATATCAATTAATGTTAGTCTTCATCGCTTAAAAGGGAAGTGTACTTGGCTGGAGCAGTTGCTGCACGTTGCACAGCAAGTTAATTTCTCCTAGGGAATCAGTGAGAAATGGCACATTATAGGAAAGTTCAGGCTTCAAGGTTTTGGGGTATTGAATTGACAGTCTTCATAGAGAAAAGGCAAGATTCACAGGGTGCAGAAAGCTCTCCCAACAAATGGTCAAAAAGTAGTGTGGAGGTCAATACTAAGAGTTAAGCCCCTGTTTTCATCAGTGTGTGATTGTAGTGTGCAAAGGGGCTTGCAGTGTGTCGTGGCAGTCCAGCAATCTGATTACTAGATTCACTGAAGCACTGGCCCAAGAGAATGACACGGCTTCCATGGAGCATAAACCAACTGACCTCTCTCAAAATGATCACATGCATCCTCCCACACATGCCTTTCCTCCAGTATCTTTGCCTTGTTAGCAAGTCAGACTGGACTGCTGATATCCATGCTGAAATTGCACAGTCTGCAGAGGTTGGAGAAACTTGGTTTGTTCTCACTGGAGCGACGGAGGTTGAGGGTAGACCTGATAGAAATCTACAAGATTATGAAAGGCCTGGATAGTCAGAAGCTTTTTCCCAGGGTGGAAGAGTCAATTACTAAAGGGCATAGATTTAAGGTGTGAGAAGCAAGTTTTAAAAGAGATGTACAGGGCAGATTTTTTGCACAGATAGTGGTGGGTGCCTGGAACTCGTTGCTGGGGGAGGTAGTGGAAGCAGATACAATAGTGACTTTTAAGAGGCATCTTGACAAGTACATAAATGAGATGGGAATAGAAGGATATGGTCCCCGAAAGCATAGGAGGTTTTAGTTAAGTCAGACAGCATTGTCAGTGTAGGATTGGAGGGCCAAAGGGCCCGTTACTGTGCTGTAATGTTCTTTGTTCTTTGCATCGGGGCCCTTGAGTTCCAGAGTTGATCAAGATGGTCCTTGAAGACTGGCTGCAGTCTCTTTTACTGAACACCAGCAGCTTACCACCAGCTTTATTGCAGCCACTGGAGTTGCTGTGCATAGAAGCATCAGGTAAGCCAGGCAAATGGAACAAAAACAAAAAATGCTGGAAAATCTCAGCAGGTCTGGCAGCATCTGTGGAAAGAGAATAGAATTAAAAGCATCCAGCATCCACAGATTTTGCCTTCGTCTTAAGGCAAATGGAAGACAGACTCAGTACACGAGTGATTTGTTTGCGATATGGCATCATTTTATTTATAAATATGGTTTGGTTTTTTTGTTATCTTGTGGTAGCTTTTATTTTTACATTGTAACCCAGCGGACACTGTAGTCAGAGGGAAGGAAAGTCGTGGGGATGCGGTTGCAGTTACTGATATCATGCTTGAATTAACCCTTTACAGATAATCTGAACAGAAAGAAACTGGCTAGATTGCCTTCACCCTTCCTCTTCCTCCTCTTTCCCATGATACTGCTCCTCAGCTGCTTGCCATGCAGATGGTGGGAAGGGCTGCAAGTCATGATGACAAGCTTGTGCAGCATATAGCTCTGCCAGCTACAACTGCAGTGCTCTTCCAGAGTGCTCCAGGCTGTAGAAGTGGACCACTGACCACCACCTTCACAAGGGCAATTAGGGATGGAAATAATGTTGGTCTTGTCAGTAACTCTGTTACCCTAAAAATGAATTTTAAAAAGCACATATCTCATTAGACTGTTTGACAGTATGGCTTTCATTGTTTGTTCATTACTCAAGATACTTGAGCCATATCGTCAGTGGATAGCCCTTATCACCCTGTGGCTACCCATTAATTTGCTGTGCTGGCTCCAATGGACAGAATTAAAGCATTATGTCTGCTGTCAGGATACTGGTCATTGACCTGCCTGATTTACTGCCTATTTACACACCAGGTCGACATTGAGGAGATAGATTCTCTTTCAGTTCCAGAATATGTTAAGGTTGATGAGATGCTTGTAAAATAATGTGTTCAGTTAATGGCGCCCTGCTCCACAAGGAAGCCTATAACCTCAGCAAAACCACGTGCTTGCTCCACCTTCTGGTCTTTGACAAAGCAGAATGAAATGTTGTTAGCTGTCTTTGAATAGAGAGGCTCACTGATCATCCCGACATAACAGTGGTCAGCAAGCTGCAAGATGTCACAAATATTTCTAGTTCTGGCCTGGAATGATCTACACAGACATAAAAGTTCAAAGTCCTGGTTACCTTCGCAGCCACTGGCAGTGCTGTTTTTGCCCTGCTTTGAGTTTGCAATTATGGTAGCTTCAGGGGATAGAATTTGCTGAGGACATTTGTGTGTAATCAGCATGCACCTCAATTCACTTGCCCTTGCTTTACACGTCCATCACCTTAGACAGACCGGCAGGAGAAAGAAAACACTGATGGAAATCAGTGGAATATAGCATCCCTGCACGTGGGCAACGGTCAGCAAAATATCTTGGCCACACTCAGACCACAGTTGGCTCGCATTTGATCGCAAGGCTGCAAGTTGCCCACGTTACTCGAGCAGAACCTCTTCTTTAGCCCTACCCATGTTGTTGGTACCCCCGGCACTGGATCCTTCCCCTTCCACTCCCAGTTCTTCTCCAGCCCTGAGGATATGTCCACAGCCAAGGTACCAGGCAGGCAACACAGTCATTAGCTGGAACTCTACCACTTTGCCTGCCACAGAATCAGCGCGGGTGAGTGTCCAACAACAGAAATCTTCATTGACCTTGAGTGGAAATTTCAATTCTCGCCTGAACGAGGCCGTAAAAACCCGCCCATTGTCAGAGAGGTTTACAGCATAGAAACAGGCCGTTTAGCCCAGCTTGTCCATGCTGCCCAGTTTTTACCACTCAGCTAGTCCCAACTGTCCGCATTTGGCCCACATCCGTCTATACCCATCTTACCCCTGTAACTGTCTAAATGCTTTTTAAAAGACAGAATTGTACCCACTTCTACTTCTACCTTTGACAGCTCGTTCTAGACGTTCACCACCCTCTGAGTGAAAATGTTGGCCAGTTGTCCCCTTTTGTATCTCTCATCTTAAACCTATGGCATCTAGTATTAGACATACCTTTGGGAAAAGATGTTGACTCATCAACTCATTAGATCAGCTAATGAGGGGATAGCTGATCTATGCCCCTTATTACTTTATAGTCCTTTATAAGATCATTCTTCAGCCTCCTATGCTCCAGAAAAAAAAATCCCAGTCTATCCAGTGTCTCCTTATAAGTCAAGCCATCAAGTCCTGGTAGCATCCTAGTATATCTTTTCTACACTCTTTCTAGTTTAATAATATGCTTTCTATAATAGGGTGACCAGAACTGTACACAGTATTCCAAGTATGGCCTTATCAATGTCTTGTAGAACTTCAACAAGATGTCCCAACTCCTGTATTTAATGTTCTGACCAATGAAGCCAAACATGCCAACTGCCTTCTTCACCACCCTGTCCAACTGTGACTCTACTTTCAAGGAGCTATGAACCTGTACTCCAAGATCTCTTTGCTCTATAACTCTCCCCAACACCCTACCATTAACTGAGTAGGTTCTGCCCCAATTTGATCTACTAAAATGCATCACCACACATTTATCTAAATTAAACTCCATCTGCCATGCATCAGCCCACTGGCCCAATCGATCAAGATCCCGATGCAATCCTAGATAACCTTCTCACTGTTCACTGCCACCAATCTTGGTGTCAGCTGCAAATTTACTAACCAGGCCCCATAAATTCTCATCCAAATTATTAATATGAATAACAAATAACAGTGAACCCAGCACTGATCCCTGAGAGACACCACGAGTCACAGGCCTCCAGTTTGAAAAACAACCCTCTGTCTTCTGTCGCCAAGCCAGCTTTGTGTCCAATTGGCTACATCACAGTGGATCCTACGAGATTTAACCTTTTGCAACAACCTACCATGTGGTACCTTGTCCAAGGTATTGCTACAGGCCACGTAGACAAGGTCGATTGCACTGCCCTCATCTACCTTCTTGGTTACCCTTTCAAAATACTCAATCAAATTTGTGAGATGTGATTTTCCACTCACAAAGCCATGCTGACTGTTCTTAAACAGTCCTTGCCTCTCTAAATGCCTGTAGATCCTGCCTCTCAATTGTTAGCTTCTAACAACTTACCCACTGCAGATGTTAGGCTTACTGGCCTGTAGTTCTCAGGCTTTTCCCTGCAGCCCTTTTTAAACAAAGGCACAACATTTGCCACCCTCCAGTCTTCAGGCACCTCACCTGTGGCCGTTGATGATTCAAGTATCTCTGCTGAGAGCCCGCAATTTCCTCCCTAGCCTCCCACAATATCCTGGGATACATTTCATTAGGTCCAGGGATTTATCTAACTTGATGTGCTTTAAGACTTCCAGCCCTCCTCCTCTGTAATATTTATACTCCTCAGGACATCATTATTCATTCCCCTGTCCATGTCTTTCTCAATAGTAAATACTGATGAGAAATATTCTTTTAGGATCTCACCCATCTCTTGTGGATCTGCACATAGATGACTTTGATGATCCTTAAGAGGCCTTCCTCTCTCCCTATTTACTCTTTTGTCCTTTATGTAATTACAGAAGTGCTTTGGATTCTTCTTTGCCTTATCTGCTAAAGCAACCTCTTGTCCCCTTTTTGGTCTCTGATTTGCTACTTAACGCTACTCCAGCAACTTGTATACCCATCAAGGGATCCACTTGGTCCCAGGCATGTCATATGCCTCCTCCTTTTTGACCAGGGCCTCAATATCCCGAGTCATCCAAGGTTCCCTACCTGCCAGCCTTGCCTACCCTGAACCCTGATTAATACACTTTTGAAAGCCTCCCACTTACCAGACGTCCCTTTGCCTGCCAACAGACTCCATAATCAAATTCTGAAAGTTTCTGTTTAATACCATCAAAATTAGCCCGATCCTAATTTAGATTTTAACTTTTGGGCCAGACCTATCATTCTCCATAGCTATCTTAAAACTAATAGGATTATGGTACTGGTCCCAAAGTGATCCCTCACTAACACTTCTGTCACCTGCCCTTACTTCCCAAGAGGAGGTCATGTTTTTCCCCCTCTATAGTTGGCCATCCACATGTTAAATGAGAAATTCCTCCTGAATACACTCAACAAATTTCTCTCCATCCAGCCTTCTAATACTATGCCTGTCCCGATCACTGCTGATGAGAGTGCAGACCCGGTGGGCAGGTCATGTCATCTGTATGTCAGACAAGCGCATACCCAAGCATCTCCTTTTTGGGGAACTCTCTGCTGGAAAACACTCGCATGGAGGGCAGAAGAAATGTTTCAGAGACACACTCAAAGCCTCCCTAAAGTTGCTTGACATTGACACGACCACCTGGCACAAAACCGCCCTACCTGGCGCTGCCTCATCCACAAAGGCTGTCAAGCTCACGAAGCAAGGTGTATTGCTGAAGCACAACTTAAGCGCAAGCTGCGCAGGTCCAGAGCCGCCAGCGCAACAACTACAGTGTCTACACAAGTCTGTCCAATATGTGCCAGGACATTCCGTATCCTAATTGGCCTGATCAGTCATCTTCGGACACAGTGCAACCAGCCTCAAAATGACTAATGGTGTCAAGGTCCTCATTGATGACGATGGACGAACAACACTGTCCCGATCAATGTTGGGAAAGACCCCGACTGTTTTCCCAATTTCCTTGGAGCTATCTGTTATTTCCTGACATATTTGCTCCTCAATTTCCTGCTGACTATTTGGGAGTCTGTAGTACAATCCTATCGAAGTGATTTTTCCCTTCTTATTTCTCAGTTCTACCCATATAGACTCAGTGGTCGATCCTTCGGAGAGATCCCCTCAGTACTGCCCTGATGTTCTCCCTAATCAAAAATGCAATTCCCCCTCCTCTGTTACCTCCTGTTCTCTTTCCTATAGCACCTGTACACTGGAACATCGAGCTGCCATTCCTGTCCCTCCCTGAGCCATATTTCAGTAATAGCTATAATATCCCAATCCCATATACCCATCCATGCCCTGAGTTCATCAGGCCTCTTGCATTGAAATAAATGCTGTTTAATCTAGGACTTCCCTTGCTCTCTGTCCTGTTCTCTCAGACCAACTGTCCTGTGATATTTTGTACACTCTCCCTGTGTTTTATTTCTCTGAACCTGACTGGACCTATTCACTGAGTTCTCCACAGTCTAGACTCTGTACTGTCACCCTTTTTGTTTTTGGTTTCTCTGCCTTCCACTTTTCCCCTTATACTGCCTTTTATTTCTGTCCCCTCTTTACTTCCCTCTGACCTCCTGCATTGATTCCCATTCCCCTGCCACATTGGTTTAAACCCTCACCAACTGTACTAGCAAACACTCCCCCAGGACATTGGTTCCAGTCCTGCCCCATTGCAGAGCATCCGATTTGTATTGGTTCCACCTCCCCCGAACTGATTCCAATGTCCTAGGAATTTGAATCCCTCCCTCTTGCACCATCTTGCAAGCCACATATTCATCTTAGCTATCCTAACATTCCTACTCTGACTAGTACATGGCACTGGTAGCAATCCTGAGATTACTACCTTTGAGGTCCTACTTTTTAGTTTAACTCCTTACTCCCTAAATACGGCTTGTAGGATCTCATCCTTTTTTTTACCTACATCGTTGGTGCCTATATGCACCGCAACAGCTGGCTGTTCGCCTTCACCCTCCAGAATGTCCAACAGCTGCTCTGAGACATCCTTGACCTTTGCACCAGGGAGGCAACACTCCATCTTGGAGTCTTGTTTGCGAGCACAGGAACACCTATTTACTCCCATTACAGTTGAGGCCCCTATCACTATAGCTCTGCCATTCTTTTTTCTGCTGCCCTGCACAGCAGAGCCTGCTGCCAGGTACATGGTATATCTGTTTTAGAGGGACATGACCGCAGGGGATCCCTACATTGCCTTCCTACTCTTACTCTGTCTGATGGTTACCCATTCCCTATCTCCCTCAGTAATTTTTATCTGTGGTGTGACCATCACTGAACGTACTATCCACGACTTCATCAGCATCGAGGATGCTCCAAAGTGAATCCATCTGCAGTTTCAGAGCTGTCAAGCGATCGAACAGGAGCTGCAGTTGGACACACTTATTGCACATGAAGGAACCCCGGAAGAATCCCTGAATTTCCATGTCGCACAAGAGGAGCATGACACAGGTCTGGGATCTCCTGCCATGACTTAACCCTTAAGTTAACTTACGACAACAACTACAATGCCAAGACAAAAAAAAAGAGAAAAAAGAAAGGGAAAACTGCTTACCTATCACAAGCCAATCACTTGCATGCTGGCTGTGATGTCACAGTTTGATTTCTTTCTACCTCTCACTAAATTTACACACCAGTTTAAAATTCCTAAGTGTTCACATCTATTGAGGCTTGTGATAGGTAAGCAGTTTTCCCTTTCTTTTTCCTCTTTGGTTGATTGACAAATAACTGCCACTTACCTAATTGGATCAGTTGCTTATTGACCTCTAAATTGGACTACTGAATTTGAAGAGAAAAAAAGAGAAACATTTACCAATAGTTACTCATTCAGCTCCAAATGCCGAATATCCTCACTCTGGTTGAATCTCACTTGCGCTGCTGTGTCTCTTCCACTGGCTTGCGCAAGCTTACTGCAGTTACAGTGTGAGTGTTGTAGGCTGCTGAGAGCAGTATCTAAACCCCCAGATTATACTGTCCCCACAACAACTAATTTCCCTTTTACTCTCCCACTTGAATGGCCCCGCACCATGATGCGCTGGTCAGTTTTGCTCATTCATCTTGCAGCCTCTGCTGTCAACCTCACAGGCTATAAGAGCATTGAATCTGTTAAACAAGTACAAAGACTTTGGCTCCTCCAATATACTATGAATTTAGTGTTACGTTCCACCTCTCCCTTCTTGAGAAATCCTGAAGGTTTGTTCATTTTTCCTGGTTTCTAAAATACTCCGAATCCTCAGACTTAATCTTTCTTGTTACACTACAAGTTCCTTCTTTAATCTGATACTATCCTAGTAAACCACACATTGATCTTTCTTGCTCAGTTTTTGTTTTCAATGAAATTTTTTTTGAACATATTAAATTGTCTCTTTAAGTGCCTTCCATGGTTTATTTACCACGATATCTGTTGGCCTATTTACCCATTCAGCCTTAGCCAACTCTCCTCTCACACCTTTGTAATTGGCTTTTTAAGTTTAAGTTGCTAGTTTGACTTTAAGTATATCACTTTCAAACTTAATGTGGAATTCAGTTGTAGGTAAAAAAAAAATAGGTTGGAGGTTGATAATTCTGTTGCATGTAATTCATCTCTTGACTCCCTAAAGCCCCTCCATGATTTACAAGGCAAAGTCAGGAATGTGATGAAATACCTGCCACTTGCCTTGATAAGCAAAGAACTAACACTCTAAAAGGTCAATATCATGTTAAATGAAGCAATCTACTTAATTGACACCCCATCTACTGCCATAAATAATAATTCCCTGCACCACTGGTGAACCATTGCAGCAACGTGCACCATCCACATGAGACTCGCCAGCAACTCGCAAGCTTCCTTTGACAGCATCTTCCAAACTCCCAATCTCTCCCATCTTGAAGAACAATTTCAGTAAGCGCATGGGAACAGCATACTTGCGAATTCCCTTCCAAGTCGCATATCTTCCTGATATGTATCAACGTCCCTTCACTGTCAATGGGTCAAAATCCTCCAACTCCCCACAACAGCATTGATTGTGAACCATGTTTATCCACCCTGCTCCTTCACAACATGGGCTACTGTGGTTCAATTACACACCTTCTCAGGGGAAACTAGGGATGACAGAGATGCTTTCTTCCCAGGAATGAATAATATAAAACTTAAAAGTAACCATAAATGCATTAGCAATTGTTAGTGTGGTTAAGGATACTAGAGTATATTGCAACTGTAAAATAACTTTTTAGTTTATATTTTAGATAGTTTTGGCTTAAATATGAAAACATCCAATGTTAGCTCTAAGTGCTGTAAGAACATTTCCTCAGAGTTCTTAAGGAAATGGAATACCTAATTGTGATCCAACGGTTCACACATTCAGAAGCGCATTTGGAGTTCTGTTATTTAGCCCTGAGTCAGAAGGATTCAAGTCCTACTCTGTGACCTGACACAATATTTCAGTGCAGTTCTAAAGGATGTGCTGCACTGGCAGAGCCATTGCCTTTCAGACGAGACGCTAAACTGACCAATCTATCCTCTTGCGTTGTCACAGAGGTTGCCATGATACCACCAAAAAAAGAGAATGAGAGTTCTCTTGGTATCCCAGCCAATAATTAATTATTTCTCTACCAGCATAACTAAAACTGATTATCTGACCAATACCTTACTATTATTTGTGTGATCTTAGTTGATGGCTGCTTTGCCCTACATTATAACTGTAACTGAACTTCAAAACCGATTTCTTGGAAAGTTATTTGAGGGTTTGTGTGTGTCTTTCCAGCTCATTTTGCATCTTTCTCTTTCCCATCTCTCTTCTTCCCCTCTCCCTTTGCTCCTTTTTCTTCCCACCAGTCTCTCTTGCCTTATCTCTCTAGCCCTTGTTCTTTCTCTTCTCTCTCCCATTTTCTTCTCACTCCTCTCCTGCTCACTTTCCCCTCTGCCTCATTTTCATGCTCCTCTCCTCACTCTCCTATTTCTATTTCTCCCCACACCCCCCACTTTAGCCAATCTCCTTCCAGTCTCAATTCCTTTCCCCTCTCTTCCCTTGCATTCTTACCAAAAGACTAGTTTCTCAAGATAGTCCCATTGTGACTTGTGGGTTTGTAGGTAATTCAATTGCAAGCTATCCTCTGTGTGTTTGTTTTATATTGTACAATAAAGCAGTCTGATATGAGCTACACCTCCCTTATTATGTTTTAGTCCTCCTTTGGAAAGTTTAAGGATTGTTATGCGAATATAAAAATAAAATACTGCAGATGCTAGAAATCTAAAATTAACTATTAATTGTGTTAATTTTAGATTTCCAAAGAAGAGTCATATTCTATTTGAAACATTAACCCTGCTTTTCTCTCCAAATGCTACCACACCTGCTAAATATTTCCAGCCCTTTCTGTTTTTTATTATTATGTTCCTGTGATCTGCTATTGCACAAAGGATTACAAAATCAAAGTTTTAATGTTTATTTATTAGTCACAACATTAGCTTACATTAGCACTGCAATTAAGTTACTGTGAAATTCCCCTAGTCACCACACTCCGGTGCCTGTTTGGGTCAATGCATCTAACCAGCACATCTTTCAGACTGTAGGAGGAAACCCATGCAGACATTGGGAGAATGTGCAAACACAGTTATGACCCAAGCCAGGAATTGAACTCAGGTCCCTGGCGCTGTGAGGCAACAGTGCTAACCACTGTGCCACCATGCCACCCACAAGGCAGTGAAAATAAACTTTTACAAGATGTCTGAACACTTACTATATAAGGAAATTACTGGCATCACTGTATCTGAGAATATATCAGGGACAGGCCTGAACTCATAGCATTTATGTAGGAAAAGCGATTTAAATACATACATCAGGAACAAGGACTGGAGATAGTGGCTGATCTCCTGTTAAAACCACATAAATGGCATTTTGACCATTAAATACAAAATAAGGAACCCAATAATTTGGAATGTATGGTATATCTCTGGTATAGCTGTACTTGGAGTAATTTGTCCAGTTTAGGACCACACATTTGTTGAGGAATATCTAGGCTCTAAAGAGAGAGCAGACAAAATTTAATCAAATGTTAGAAATATCAGCAATGAGATTCGTTCCAAAAATTAGATGTTTGGTTTAGAGAATGGTGGGCCTAGAGGTCACATGAATTAAATTTTTAATTGACGAAAGGATTGAATACAGTGCTGTCAGATGCATTGTTTGAAATGTATAGGGACGGTAGAATTAGAGGTCATTCCTCTAAAATCGTTATGCAAAGTGTTTGCCAGGAAATGAGTTGCCAGGAAGTTTTTTTTGCAAAGTCATTGTCATCATGAACAAACTGCCAAGACACGATGAAAGGAAGTTTCTGTGGTGCTTTAAAGGAGAACCTGACAAGTTTGAACAGAGAAGGTATCTATGGTTTTAGAGAGCAAGTGTGTAGAAAATTAGGGAGCTACAAAAAGCACTCCTGTCAATTTGGCAATAGGCAGATAAATGCTCCTCAGTCTCCCTCAAAAATCTAAATCTCTTCCACACTGCCTACCTGCACTGGCAACCTTCAATCTGAGAAGACAATGGTTCACACTACAGTGATGAATTTCATTAAGCATCACCTGATGCAGCTCAAGAGCCCCACTAGGGCATGTCTTTGACACATTCACTGCAGAGGAAGATATTGAGCTGAGAAGGTTATGATCGTTGGCCTGTGTTTTAACTGGGCCGCCTTCTGGGTCAGCTGAGCTTTTTGTTTCTGCTCACCCCTTCCAATGCCTTTTAATCAGCCTCCATAAGTCACAGCTGTGAGCAATCCTCTTCCAGTTGTCAGAGTCAATGTCCACCATTTTCATATTGCACTTGCATCTGGGCTTGTAGCAGAGGGATGGACCCAGTGGCCAGTTCGCTGTACAGAAGGTCTTTGGGTATATAGCTGTCATTTGTCAGATGAACATAGCGGAGTCAGCACAGACATTGTTGGCTTTGCAATGAGTGTATACTGATGTAACTAGTGCACTTTCAGGACCTCTGACTTAATGACCTTGTGTTGCTAAGAGATGGTGAGGATAAATTTGAGACCGTGAAGGTGGAAACTTTTCAGGCTTTTCTCCTGCCTAGTGTATGCTGTCCAGTTTGCTTCACTGAAGAAGCTTGCACTGACTATGCAGGTTTGGTAGATTTTTCATTTTAGTGTTCATGGTCTGTTCACTGTTCCATACTTTCTTTCTCAGCATGGATATAATAGCTACAGTTTTTGCAATGTGCACGTTGGTTTCAGCATCAAATGACAGATTGCCACTGAGACAGTCTATTCATTTGCCGCTGAATGTGTTCCTAAGTATGGATGCAGCATCATCAATCTAAAGCAACTCTCAGGACTTGGCGCACCTTTTGTCTTGAACCTAAGACAAGCAAGGCTGAATGGCTTTCCATCAGTTCTGATATGTAAGTGGACATTCTTTGTAGATTATTTAGAGGCACATGACAGCAACAAAGTGACGAATGTGTCAGAAAGTATCAATGCCAGAATATAACCCTGTTTGGCTCCACTGCGAATCTCAGAGTTCTGATGTTACCTTGTCATTGCTGACCTTATGTTGTCATGGAAAGAGATGATTTCATTGAGCAGCCTCAGTGGATAGCCAGTTTTCTGCAGAAGCTTGAATCATCTCCTGCTCAAATGTCGAATGTTATGGTGAAATTGATGAAGGCAAAGATAGTGGTCTGCTTTGTCTCCTTTCCCCATCTACAGAACCACACTGTTTATGGAAAACCTGAGCAGAAAATTGCTGACTGATTCTGTAATAATACCTGTCATCGAAGCCAACCAATCCATTGTCATTAATTACAAGAGAAGTCCAAGTGAGAAGAGTCTGAATGTACTAACAGCTGCTTGAAGTAAAGTCCAACAGACTGCTGGTGGTACACCAATGATCACTCGTTACAACTTTGCCAGAATACCCAGATGTCCTTTGATACAAAATGCTAGAGGCAAATATGGAGGGACCAATGAAGCAATAGGTCCATTAGCAAAGAAAACAGCTCCAACAAATAGTGAGATCATCAACAACAATAAATTGTTGGAAGATGGTTGGAACACTACCTTGTGATGCACTCTAGGGAGAACATAGTCACAAAGGAAACATGACACCATAGAAAGCCTGTCTGTCATGACAGAGCTGGATGTTGAGGAGCTTATCAAAGTTATTGACTTACTTGCCCTGGTCAAAGTTCCATATACAGACTGAATTCATCAGGCATGGGAAGCTGGCATTCTTGTGATATCTGCACGTACATCTGTGCTGAAGAGAGGGGGACTTCCCATCTGTGCATGATGCAAAGATTCTGACCTTGTACAAGCATAAGGATGACTGCAGTGACTACTACAAGTTTCGGGGCATTTCTATTCCACTGTGGGAAAGGTATTTGCCTGTTTTCCCCTTTGTGAGACTTCAAATCCTGGCTGAGCATAGTTGCCCTGAATTGCAGTGTGGTTTCAGGACTGGAAGATCTACAACTGAAATGATCTTAGCATTCTAACGTATGCAAGAGGAATACTGAACAAATCAGAACATTGGTCCCTCGGACAATGCATTTCCTCTTTCCAAGCTGTGGGAAATTCATTTATCTATTCTTTTAAAGACCGTCCTGTGTAAACAATGTTAGGCTTCCCAGCTTCTTATACTGGAAGCTTAATTGCCCTTTTCTGCATCTCTTCCACTGCCTGAATATCCTTTTCAGTGCATTGAAAAGAATTGCACGTAGCGTTCCAGCTGAGGTTGTTACTGTGTACTTGAGACTCTTGTCAGCTTTTGAAATTTATGCTCTATTTCTTTGGCTTTACATTCCATGATCCAACAAGCGCTCTGCTGCTGCTGACTGCCCTGTTGATTTCAGATCTACCAGTGCCCCAGACCAGTCTGTCCTTTATTGTGTCTAGTTATGAGCTACTTAGTTGATATTCATGCTATTAACTTTCTTCCCAAATCTTATTACCTTGCATTTGTCTACATTATATGCTGCTTTTCAATCAGACTACCTTTCAAACCAACCTGATCTTTTTGTACTTGTTCTACCTAATAGTTGGAATCCACACCACACGCACACACATTTATGTCCTGGCTCTTAATTTATATACAAAAAGCAATTCCTTAGCACTGATTCATTTGAAACCTTTGCCATCTGAGTGCAGTTTTATTTATAACTACTCTTTTTTTTTGCCTGAATCCTCAGAAGCTTGCCTCATATTTTTTGCTTTTCTACATTCTGGAGTAATTGCTTGTGTGGCATGGTATTGAAAGCCGCAACTTATTCACAGAATTTCTGTTGTCAACCTTATTTGTCAAGAAATTCCAGTAAATGTATTAGACAAGAATTCCTTCTGTAAATTTATGTTAATCCTCTTCCATACCACATTACCTCAGTATTTCATGATTCTGTCTTACAGAATGCCTTTGAATACATTACATACAGCAGATGTTAGGCTCAATCATCTGTAATTTCAAGGCTCATCCTGTGCCACCCCTTTTAGTGATAGATGTTATGCTTTTCACCTTCAATCAATAAATCATTTTCCTTTTGCGACTTGATTTGAATTTTAATCCATCTTCTAAATGCTGTATTTAAGTTTGCAACTTTTAAAATGGGAGCGTTTGGTAGATAAGCAACCTCTGGAACAATCTTATTGACTCTTCAGTAAACGCCAATGGGAAAAATAAATTTGTTTACCATTAAAGACTTCCATCTTAACGCGTTATTCAATTTCGCTGCATTCGCGTTCTTTGTCCCCAGTGCACTGGGGAGACTTTCAAACTCCTCGCCCCATCATCCCTTGCCGCAGAGGAAAAATGGGAAACCTGCTGCAAGCACAGTCTCTTCTATTTTAACCGGGATTGGTGAATAAGGTATTCTTGAGAGCCTCTTCTTTGTTTTCATTGACTTTATAATTGACGTGTTCACAGTAAAAAATCTGTGCAAAGTTTGGGCTTTTGTTGGATTTTCATTATACAGCGATTGCATAATTGAGAAATGTGCAAAGAGCGTGCACGTTCGAAGGATTCCATTGTTGATACAATTTTTCACATTTGGTTGCTGGCTCTTTCAAAAGTCAGAGATTTAGAATGGTGATTCTGGACATGAATTTTTAAAGCTAATTTTAGTAATTTTTTCCTGATACGTATATGTATGCCAGGGCTGAAAATTGGCAAGTTAGATTCATGTTACACATACGCCAGGCAATGTCTATTATCTCCGCCAAACTATCTCCCTTTGACATTCAATAGCATCGCTGGATCCTCCATTATTAATTTCCTGACGTTACCATTACCAAAAACTGAACAGGACAGTCACATAAATATGCAGCTACAAGAACAGGTCAGAGGCTGGGATTTCTGTGGCAACTATCTCATCACCTGACTCTCCAAAACCTGTCCACCATCTACCAGGTGCAAGTCAGGAGTATGATGCATCACTCCCCAGTTGCAGAGTGCAGCTTCAACAACATTCAAGAAACTCGCCACAGTCCAGGACAAAGCAACCGATTTGATTAGCATCCTGTACAGCATCTTCAAAATTCACTCCATCCACCACGACCACTGCTGCCCCTAATACGCACACATTTAGCATACTTAAGCTTTATAACATTTATAAAGATTATATAACCTTTATAACCTTTATTTAAATATATGACTAGTAGGTGATGGGTTAAAAGGACCTGTTTCATTTCACAAGCATGCCCTGTTGTGAACTCTGTCTCATAAATATAATTAAATCAGGTCACATTGGAAGCGTAATAAGATTTACAAATGGAACTTGGAATCCATTCACTAATTGAAATGGATATCTGCAATCTCTGGAGTATTCCATCAATTTTAGCACATGCCATCAAATATACTTTACAGATTCTGGTATACCTTTTATATTGATTAAATGAAGAATTGGCTTCCTTGTTTGCCACTAGATTTACGATGGTTTTTGTTGCTGTGGTGGTGCTTATATATACAATATTGTTTTCTAGTGGACAAAATGACCATAATTGTTAACAAGAAATCTCTAAGTGCTCTATGGACTTGTATTTTAAAAATATATCAGCCCTTTTAAATTTGTACCTGCCCAGGTGGATTATAGTTTAATGAGTCATTGTTCACAGATGGACTTCCTGTAGCAAGATTTGCTCACAACCTAGAAATAAGGAATTTGAGACTGTTGGAGCAATTTTGGATTCTGAAAGTTTGAAGGATGGTTAGGTTAGTGGTAAAGATATTCATGATTTAAATGAGCAATTTAGAAACATAAATGGAGAGTAAGTCTCCAGATCTGTCAATCCCAAGGGAACTTGGACACTTTAAACCAAAGTGATAAAAGGGTTTGATTGAGTGGATATTAAAAAAAAGTATCCTCTGGGGGGTGGAATCCAGAATAAGGGGACATAAATCCTAAAATTAAAGCTAGGAAATAAAGTCAGGAAGTAGTTTTTCATGGTAATGGTGATCAGGAGTTCACTGCTCCAGAGGACTGTGGATCCTGGATCAGTTGAGATTTCATAACTGAAATAAATAGTTTTTATTAGTCTCAAGGCTACCAAGGAACATAAATTAATGGTGAAAAATGAAGTTGGGGTACAGATCAGCCCTGATCTAATTCGATGGTGGACAAGACTTAAGTGTCTGAATGGCCTAACGTCCCAGTCATTTAATTCATAGAAGGAGACGATTTAGTCTATTAGGTCTGTGCTAGCACTCTTGAAACAATTTATTTGGTGCCATTGCTCTACTTGTTTCCCAAAGATCTGTAAGTTTATTCCCTTCAAGTCCCCCATTCAAGTTCTTTTTGAAAACACTGATCAGCTCTGCTTCCACCAACCCCATGGACAGAGTATTTCAGGTCAGCACCAATCTGCATTAACAAAAAGTTCTCCTTCACGTTCTTCCTGCATCTCTTGTCTGAGGCCAAACAATTATAGGCTAGTTATTCTTACATCACTGGTGGGCAAATTGTTAGAATTAATCCTGAAAAATCAGATAAAATGTGTCTTAGAAAGGCATAAACTAGTCAGGGATAGTTAGCATGGTTTTGTTAAGGAAAGATCATGCATTACAAATTTGATTGAATTCTTTGAGGAAGTAATATGGAGGATCAGTGAGGGTAGTGCAGTGGATGTTGTCTGCATGCTTTTTAGTATGGCATCTGACAAGGTCCCACAAAAAGCAAAAGCCCATTGGGCAAGGTATTGTGATGAATTGGATGCAAAGCTGGCTTAGTAACAGGAAACAAAGGGTAGTGGTTGAGATCTGCCCTTGCGAATGGAAAACTGTTTCAAGTGGTGTTCCTCAAGGCTCGGTGTTGGGACCCCTGCTCTTTGTTTTATATATTAATAATTTGGACATGGAATGTGAGGGACACGATTGGAAAATTTGCAGATGACACAAAAATTGGCCATGTAGTGGATAGTGCAGAGGTTGCCTGTAAGCTCCAAAATGATATAGATGGATTGGTGGAATGATCAGGAAAGTGGCAGATGGAGTTCAACTCTGAAAAGTGTGAGGTAATGCGTTCAGTGATACAGCGCAGAAAAGACCCTTTGGGCCATTGAGTTACGGAGTAAAAGGGAATACACAATTAGTGGTATTATGCTGAGATGGGTAGATGAAGTGAGAGATCGTGGTGTGCAAGTGCATAGTCCCTAAAGATAGCAGTAAAGTTTTTTATAAGGTTCTAAAAAGGCATCTGGAATGCTCTCATTCATTGGCAGAGGTATAGAATAGAAAACTAGGAATATAATGATGAACTGTATAAGACACTGGATAAAAGCAAATTACTGCGGATGCTGGAATCTGAAAGCAAAAAAGAAAATGCTGGAAAATCTGTTCAGAGAGAAAAGAGCTAACGTTTCAAGTCCAGACGACCCTTTGTCAAAGCCCCTCTTGTGAAATAAACACCTCCTCTGTTTAAGACATTGATAAGGCCACAACTGGAGTATTGTGGGCAGTTCTGGTCACTACATTACTGGAAGGACGTAATTTCTCTGGAAAGAATGCAGAAAATATTTACTGGAGTGTTGCCAGTGCTGGAGAATTGTGGCTAAGAGGATGGATTAGAGAGGTTCTGGTTGGTTTCCTTAGAGCAAAGAAGACTGACGTGTGACATGATTGAGGTATACAAAATTGTGAACGATATAGATAGAGGAGACAGGAGGAACGTGTTTCCCTTGGCAGAGAGTTAAAAAACCAGGGGGTCATAGATTCAAGCTAAGTGGCAGAAGGGTTTGAGGGGACATGAGAAAAAACTTCTTTATGCAGAGTTTGGTGGGTGTTTGGAATTCGCTGCTTGAGTTGCTGGTGGAGGCAGTGACCCAAAACCCTCTTTTAAAAAGTACCTGAATCAGCAGCTTAAGTGCTGTAAGCTGCTGGGTTATGGGCTGTGTGCAGGAATATTGGATTAGAAAGGGCACTTGAGTATCTCTGGATCAATGTGGACAAAATTGGCCAAATAGCCCCTTCTGTGCTGTATCATTTCTATGGCCTTAAATCTGTATCCCCTGTTCCTTGTACAATGAGCTTACAGAAACAGTTTTTCCTTGTCTACTTTATCCAAACCTGTCATAATCATTCACATCAAATACCCCCTCAATCTCATTTCCTCCAAGGAGAACAACCCCACCTTCTCCAGCCTAACTCTGTAGCTAAAATCTACCATCCCTGGAACCATACTGGGAAATTTCCTGTGCACTCTCTCGAGAATGCTGACATTCTTCCTGGGCACAGTGCTCCAGCTGTGGCCAACTAGAGTGTTGTAAGGGTCCAGTGTAACTTCCTTATTTTTGTATTCAACCCATCTATTTGTGAAGCTCCATATCCTTTGCTAACCACTCTGTCCTGCTGCCTTTACTGATCTATACACGTGCATCCCCAGGTCAGTGATCCTGCATACTCTTTAGAATTGCACCATTAAGTCTAAATTGCTTCACCCTATCCCTTTTGCCAAAATGCATCACCTCACACTTGTCAAGCCTACACCTGTTTCTATGACAGCATGACAAGGAAGTAGACTGAGGAGAAAGAAAATGGTACCCAAAGTAAAAGGTTAGCCGGGATGGGAATCTGAATATTTTTCCTTCCTTTTGACATCAGCTTGAAATAGGTGAAATACTCTCTACTTATCTGCATGAATGCAGCTTCAACAACATAAGAAGTTGAACATCATGCAGTGCAAAGCAGTCCATTCAATTGAATTTAAAAAAACTGAGCTTGTTTAGTGGAATAAACAGAATACATCTTGACCATTGGACTGCTAGAAAGAGATTCAGTGGCATTCATGCAGGTAAGTGGAGAGTATTTCACATTTCTGACTTGTGTTGTGTAAATGGCAGAAAAGCTTTGGATAATTTATGTGGTTGATAAGTTTTTCATTAATGGTAACCTCCACCAGCATGTTGATGGTGGAAAATTCAGCAACGGTAATGCTGTTGAATGTCAAGAGAGATATAACTTTCTCTCTTTGTTATAAGTAGTTTTTACCCTGTCCCTTGTGTGGTGGGTGTATTATTTGCCACATACCAATATAAGAGTATTGCCCAGGTCCTGTTGCATGCGAGCATTGACTGCTTCTTATCAAAAGAGTTGCAACTGTACAATCATCAGCAAACATCCCCACTTCTAATCTTATGATGGAGGGTCATTGATGAAACAACTGAAGATAGTTGAGCCTGGTTCACTGCCCCAAGGCACTCCTGCACTGGTGTACTGAGGCTGAGATGATTATCCTTCAATAACCACCACCATCATCCTTTGAGCTAGGTATGACTTCAGCTTGTGCAAAGGTGTATCCCCTCTCCTCCTGGATTCCTGGTGACTTCAGTTTTGCTAGGGCTGCTTGATGTCACACTTGGTCAGATACAGCCTTGCTGTTACGGGCAGTGACTTTGACCTCACCCCTGGAATTCAGTTCTTCTGTCCACGTTTGAACACAGGCTGTAATAATGTGTAGATTTGAATGGCCCCAACATAATCCGAACTGAGCATTGTCGAGCAGGTTTTTGGTAAGTCAGGGCCATTTGATAGCATTGCTGGCTGGATAGATTTGTCCTGTTTTTAGTGGGAGGAACTTACTTGGGCAATTTTCTACTTGGCCATGTAGCTGTACCATAACAGTTTAGTTAAAGACATAGCTAGTTATGGAACAAACAAAAATCAGTATTTTGTTGGGACCCATAGTCTCTGCTGTATTCAGTGGGCTCAGCTGTTTCTTCATAATAACACAGAGTGAATTGAATTGGCTGAAATCTGGCATCTGAGTTGTTGAGGATCTTAGACCAAGATGACTCACTTGGCACTTATGGCTGAAGATGCTTTAGCCTTGTCTTTTACATTCAGGTGTTAAACTCTGCCATTATTAGACAACAGGTAAGTGCTGTAACTTTGCAGGTGATTGGAGTTGATGAACCTGCTATGATTGAAGTTGATGGACCTGCTATTTAAATAGTGTTCTGGTTTTGGACACTGGGGATGGTCATCCTTGATTTATGAAATGAATAACTGCATATATGAGGATATCATAATTTTTATGCCTGTTAAGTTGTTTATTTACTAATATGACTGAACATTTTTTATTGCAGTGGTTGGAAAACTGTAAAAGAACTTTTGGCACAGGGGATGGTCTCCAAACAACAAATAGAGATGCACAGGTGAGTGACCTAATTTCTCTATTCGCTCCCCAATGTTCTGCCTCACCCACCTTATCCATTTTTCTACTTCCCTTGTATACTAGGATACAGAACAAACCTCAGGAGAAATTGGAAGAAGGAGCATTAATATCCATAATTTTAGAACATAATTTTCCATCTCCGCAATTTTATGGTAATGCCAAAAGATTATTCCTATTGAACATAATTTTTACAAATGCGGCTAATTGCAGCAGACTTTTTCTAATAATTCAAAAGCCTTGATCGTTTTCATTATTAATGATGAAGAGCGCAGGAAAATAAATCTTGACCAACCCTTAGAAAACCACGTAAATAAAAGTGAGGTTTGAATCCCTGCAAGTGGTTTCATTATTTATTTGTGAATACTACTCTACACCATTTTGAATTAAACCATATTTTTACGGTTTTTGTGGTTTCCTGTTTTCAAATTGTTTGATGTCCATGTAGTTTGTTCCATGTTCATATGTGTGGGTAAACATAGTTTTGTAGTCATGTTGATCAAACAAAAGTCATTCCATTTGAACTACCGGTCATTATGTTACAGAGATAAGCAAAAATCAATGGTCAGTTGGTAGTTTCATCCAGCGAATGTTCTAACTTGTCTGTTTAGTCTGTCAGCCAAATAATTAGTAAAATATTAATTCAATTGCTCTGTTTCACTTTCTATCGTTCTGTAATATTATAAGTGAAGAAGTGACCAGCTCAACACTAAGATGTAAACAGTGCTATCTGTTACTGATTCCACACTTTCAGTGGCTAGTGACATTCACACAGAGGACATGAATTTTCATGAACAATAAATCATGGTGTGTGCCTGCATTGGCATGCCTATCTGGCGCATGAATTCAGAATCGATCCATACAAATAGATATGATTTACCTGAAATTCAAAGATATTTTGGTGCTATTTACAAAATGTGTCCTGATATTTTGAATATTTTGAGTGTAACGTTTCTCGTATCAGGTGAACTTCATTTCTACTATTTGACATTCCCCACATGCATTCAAAACATACCCTGTCTGAAGTTTTTGCAATGGCCTTCTTGGGAAGATTTTGAAGATGGTTTCTGCAGGAACGGCCTCAAAACATTCTGATTACAGTGCTGGGGTCAGGCTCTTGTGAATGCAGCTGAATGGGAGCATGTATTCTGGGGGTGGAATGCAATGTCTATCCTTGCTAAAATGTGCCGGTTGACATTCTGAAGTTGAAGAGCTGTCAGCTACTCGACATAAATTGATGGAAATAACAGGCTTTCGCAGAGCCAATGGGGTAGTCATGTATGGGCAACCAGGTTGATTCACAGCAATTCATTAAAGACTCAGCCACTCTTTTTTTTTCATAAGAACATAAGAAATAGGAGCAGGAGTAAGGCATCTAGCCCTTTGAGCCTGCCCCGCCGTTCATTAAGATCATGGCTAATCTGAAGTGGATCAGTTCCACTTTCCTGCTTTCTCTCCATAACACTTAATTCCCCTGTCTATCAGAAACCTATCTACCCGTGACTTAAATATATTCAGCGAAGTAGCCTCCACCACTTCAACGGGCAGAGAATTCCAGAGATTCACCACCCTTTGAGTGAAGAAGTTCCTCCTCAACTCTGATCTAAACTGTCCCCACCTTATCTTGAGGCTGTGCCCTCTAGTCCTGCTACCCTTTCTAAGCGGGAAGAATCTCTCTACCTCTACCCTATCTATCCCCTTCATTATCTTATATGTCTCTATAAGATCCCCCCTCAGCCTTCTAAACTCTAACGAGTACAGACCCAGTCTATTCAGTCTCTTCATAGGCTAACCCCCTCATTCCGGTATCAGCCTAGTGAACCTTCTCTGCGCTCCCTCCAAGACCAATATATCCTTCCGCAAGTGCGGCAACCAAAACTGTACACAGTACTCCAGCTGCGGCCTCACCAGTACCCTGTACAGTTGCAGCAAGACCTCCCTGCTTTTATATTCTATCCCCCTCGCTATAAAGGTCAACATTCCATTCGCCTTCTTGATCACCTGCTGCACCTGCAGACTGGGTTTTAGCGATTCGTGCACAAGGACCCCCAGGTCCCTCTGCACCGTAGCATGCTGCAGCTTTTCGCCTTTTAAATAATAATCCCTCCTACTATTATTTCTACCAAAGTGGATAACCTCACACTTGCCAACATTATACTCCATCTGCCAGGTCCTCACCCGCTCGCTCAGCCTATCCAGATCTCTCTGCAGACTTTCCACACCCTCCACGCAGTTTGCTTTTCCACTCATCTTCGTGTCATCAGCAAATTTCGTTACCTTACACTCAGCCCCCTCCTCCAGATCATCTATGTAAATGGTAAACAGTTGAGGCCCCAGCATAGATCCCTGCGGCACTCCACTGGTCACCAACTTTGAACCAGAATAACACCAATTGATTCCAACTCTCTGCTTCCTATTAGACAGCCAATCCTCTATCCACGCTAACACCTTACCCCCAACTCCATGCACCCTAACCTTATGCAGCAACCTTTTGTGAGGCATTGCTGTGACAAATTTTAAATGTTAATTAGCCATTTAAAGAATCCCTGTATTTAAAATACTCTATTTCTTGACCATGGAAAATCTATTAACCAAGTTTGAAAATTGAACTGTGTGCTCATATACTGTAAGATTCAGATGCTGTGGAGTCATAGAGATTTACAGCATGGAAACAGGCCCTTTGGCCCAACTGGTCCATGCCACCCTAAGCTAGTCCTGATTGCTCATGTTTGGCCCATGTCCCTCCATACCCATCTTACCCATGTAATTATCTAAATGCTTTTTAAAAGACAAAATTGTCCCCATCTCTACTACTACTACTGGCAGTTCATTTCAGACACTCACCATCTTCTGTGTGAAAAAATTGTCCCTCTGGACCTTTTGTATCTGTCCCCTCTCACCTTAAATCTATGCCTTCTAGTTTTAGACTCCCCTACCTTTGGGAAAAGATAGAACATTGAACATGGAACGTAGAAAAACTGCAGCACAAACAGGCCTTTGGCCCACAAGTTGCGCCGATTATATCCCTACCTACTCGGCTTACCTATAGCCTTCAGTCCTATTAAGTCCCATGTACTCATCCAGGAGTCTCTTAAAAGACCCTATCGAATTTGCCTCCACCACTATCGACAGCAGCTGATTCCACTCACCCACCACCCTCTGAGTGAAAAACTTACCCCTGACATCTCCTCTGAACCTATTCCCCAGCACTTTAAACCTGTGTCCTTTCATAGCAACCATTTCAGCCTTGGCAAAAAGCCCCTGAGAATCCACCCGATCTATACCTCTCAACATCTTATACACCTCTATCAGGCCACTGCTCATCTTTCATCTCTCCAAGGAGAAAAGACCGAGCTCCCTCAACCTATCCTCATAAGGCATGCCACCCAATCCAGGCAACATTCTTGTAAATCTCCTCTGCACCCTTTCAATAGCTTCCACGTTCCTCCTGTGATGAGGTGACCAGAACTGAGCACAGTACTCCAAGTGGGGTCTGACCAGGGTCTTATGAAGCTGCAGCATTATCTCCCGACTCCTAAACGCAATCCCTCAATTGATGAAGGCCAGTACACCATATGCCTTCTTAATGACGTCCTCTAACTGCAAGGCTGATTTAAGACCCCAAGGTCCTTCTGATCCTGTACACTGCTAAGAGTCTTACCCTTGATATTAGACTCCTTCATCCCATTTAACCTGTCAAAATGGACCACTACACATTTATCCGGGTTGAACCCATCTGCCACTTCTCCACCCAGCCTTGCATCCTACCTATGTCACGCTGCAACTTCTGACATCCCTCTAGACTGTCCACAACACCACCAACCTTCGTGTCGTCAGCAAACTTACTAACCCATCCCTCCACTTCCTCATCCAGGTCATTTATGAAAATTACAAACAGCAAGGGTCCCAGAACAGATCCCTGGGGCACTCCACTGGTGACCGACCTCCATGCAGTAAAAGACTCATTTACAACCACTCTCTGCCTTCTGCGGCAAGCCAGTTCTGGATCCACAAGGCAACAGCCCCTTGGATACCATGCCCTCTTACATTCTCTTGAAGTCTTGCATGGGGGACCTTAACGAACGCCTTGCTGAAGTCCATATAAACCACATCTACTGCTCTTCCTTTGTCTATGTGTTTAGTCACATTTTCAAAGAACTTAACCAGGCTCATAAGGCACGATCTGCCTTTGACAAAGCCATGCTGACTACTTTTGAGCATACTAAACTTCTCTACATGTTCATAAATCCTGTCCCTCAGGATCTTCTCCATCAGCTTACCAACCACTGAGGTCGGACTCACCAGTCAGTAATTTCCTGGGCTATCCCTAGTCCCTTTCTTGAATATAGGAACCACATCCGCAATCCTGCAATCCCGTGGAACCTCTCCCATCTCCATTGACGATCCAAAGATCATCGTCAGAGGCTCTGCAATCTCTTCCCTCGCCTCCCACAGTAATCTGGGGTACATCCCATCCGGTCCCGGCGACTTATCTACCTTGATTCTATTCAAAATTTCCAGCACATCCTGTTTTTTAATGTCCACATACTCAATCTTTTCAGTCCGCCGCAAGCCTGCAGTACAACCACCCAGATCTTTTTCCACCATGAATACCGAGGTAAAGTATTCATTAAGCACCTCTGCTATTTCTACCGGTTCTGTACAAACTTTCCCACCTTCACATTTTATAGGTCATATTCCTTCACATCTCATCCTTTTATTCTTCACATATTTGTAGAACACCTTAGGGTTCTCCTGTAGGTGCTAAAAATCAAACTTCAACATAATCCAATCAATATGCTATGTGTAAATACCATCATTTCTTCCAGCAGCATCTTTGACAGTACATTTTGAAAATCTTAACGGTCCATTTGGTAGTTATATATGTTTTATATGCCTTCTGAGATATATCTCCTCTGAAAAGTTCTGAATTAAATAAGTAAGTGAGTGTAGAAGTTTTGTGTTGATACTTAATTACCATCATTTTCAACATTGGCATTTACAGCAGAGAAACGGAAATTTGCAGAACAGAAAAGCCATTCAGCTTGTCATATCCTTACCAACTCTGTGTTAAGGCAAATCAAAACTAATCTTAGTATTTTATATTTTTCCTGTCATTTCGTGCCACCTTCTCATCCAATTTTCCTTTAATAGGAGTATTGAACCACTTCCTTTGGCAAAATATTGCATCTGCAACAAGAAATTTCTCCCATCTCTCTTGCTTATTTTAGTAATTTTGGAAATAATGCCCTTTAGTCATTGAGTGCAAATAAAGGAAGTAATTTTTCTTTATTCACACTTTGTCTTCATAATTTTAAAAACTTCTTCAAAATCTTCTCTTCTCTTTTTCTGCTCCAGTGAAAGTTTATCCTCACAATTATGGTTTCCCATCCCTGGCACCATCCTAATAAATCTCTACTGTATGCTTTCATGGATTTTAATTACCTTTCTACAGTGAAGTACTCAAAACTGAACAGTACTCTTTGTGGCTAAATCGTTATTCTATATAACCATATTATTACTTAACTTTTAATATCCAGAATTTTTTCAGTCTTTTTCATGGCTGCCTTGACATTTTCAGGGAATTGTAACTGTAATTTCTAGATCTCTCCATTTATCCATGCTATACAGTGTCCTGTCATTGATCATATACACCCATTGCTTATCCACATTAAATTGCATCTGCTACTTTACTGGTATTCTTATAACATGCCCATATTTTCCTTTCTTGTCAACAATCTTCAAATTGTGTCTTGTATGCAAGCTTAAATCATCTATTAATACCAAGAGGAAAAGTGGACCTAGCACTGACCTATGAGCTGTGCCACTTTTAAGCTTTTTCCATTTCTAAATCCATTGATCCTAACTCTTTGGTTCTGTCCGTAAACCGGTTTTCTATCTATGCTTCTACATTCTTTACTTTGCTACAGGTCTCTTGTGAGATACCACCTCAAAGTTCATTGATATTTCACCTAGTACATACATTGGACTGAAATCTAGAACCGGTTTAGAATTTTATACTCTTGTCTAAGCTGATTATTTGTAATCCAATATCTAAGCCACTTTTAATTTGGGGCTACCTCTGCCCTTGCTGTTTAACCAGCATTTGAGTTTGCAAGGTTTCAATAAAGCTGTGCAAAAACTAGCAAGATGTAGTGAAAAGTCTCTTTTTATAAATGATTAGTAAAGCATTTCATGTCAAATGAGGGAACTATTTAAAAGTGTACTTGTATTTCACAAAGTTGTAGTTAAGTATATTTTCAATTAGAAATTGTTGTAATTCATAATTTAATCAGGTTTATCTAAGTGTGTTCATTTTTAGATGATTTGACTGTATGTTTACACTGCGCAAGGATATTTTGGCCTTGGAGGGAGTGCAGAGGAGGTTTACTAGGCTGATACCGGAGTTGAGGGGGTTGAGCTATGAGGAGAGGCTGAATAAACTAGGCTTGTACTCGTTAGAGTTTAGAAGAATGAGGGGAGATCTCATTGAGACGTATAAGATGATGAATGGGATGGATAGGATAGAGGTGGAAAGACTCTTCCCGCTCAAAAAAGACAGTAGGACTAGGGGGCACAGCCTCAAGATAAAGGGGGGGCGGTTCAGAACGGAGTTGAGGAGGAACTTCTTCACTCAAAGGGTGGTGAATCTCTGGAATTCTCTGCCCGTTGAAGTGGTGGAGGCTGCCTCGCTAAATATTTTTAAGAAGCGGGTTGATGGGTTTTTGATAAGAGAGGGGATTAAGGGTTATGGGGAGAGGGCGGGAAAGTGGAACTGAGCCACGACAGATCAGCCATGATCTTATTGAATGGCGGGGCAGGCTCGAAGGGCCAGATGGCCTACTCCTGCTCCTATTTCTTATGTTCTTAAAATATTCAGAATTCATCTTTCAGCTGTGTAAGTTTCCTTTGATATATGAGACCATTAGACTTAGGCTGTTTGGCCCATCAAGTGTGCTGCGCCTTTCAATGAGATCATGGCTGATCTAATATAATCCTCAACTCCACTTTCCCACATTATCTCCATTACCCTTGAATCCCTTATTGATTAAAAATCTGTCTGTCTCAGCCTCGAACATACTGAAAGACCCAGCCTCTACAACTCTCTGTGGTAAAGAATTCCACAGATTAACTACAATCTGAAAGAAGAAATTCCTCCTCATCTCTGTCTTAAATGAGCAACTCTTACACTGAGATTATGCCCCCTGAGAATCCTTTTTGTCTCAAATAAGGTCACTTCTCATTCTTCTAAACTCCAATGAGTTCAGGCCTGTGGCACAGTGGTTAGTACTGCTTTCTCATAGCGCCAGGGACCCAGGTTCAAGTCCTGGCTTGGATCACTGTCTGTATAGAATCTGCACATTCTCCCTGTGTTACATTGGCAGTTTTCCAATCTCTTGGTACATTTCCAGAATTTAAGGATTCTTGGAAGATTACTACCATTGCATCCAGTATCTCTGTAGCCACTTCCTTTAATATCCTGGATGCAACCCATCAGGTCCAAGGGACTTGGCCTATGACCCCATTAGTTTCCCCAGTATATTTTCTCCAGTGATAATATGTACAGTATTATCCAATTGTTTCCTCTCCCATTCTGCCCCTTCATTATTTAGTATTTTTGGAATGTTATTCGTGTTCAAAGATATGCTGTTAGGTGGCCATGCTAAATTGTCCCTTAGTGTCCCAAGATGTATAGGGTAGGAGGATTTGCAGGGTAAATGTGTAGGGATAGGGTGGAGGATGGGCCTGTGTCAGATGGACTGATGGAGAGTCAGTGCAGATACGATGGGCCAAATTGCCGCCTTCTCTACTAAGGATTCTGTGGTTCTTCTACCGTGAAGACTGACACAAAGTATTTGTTTAACTTCTCTGCCATTTCCTGGTTCCCTATTATTAGTTCCCCAGTCTCATTTGCTAAAGGGTCTATATTCACTTTGGTCTTTCCCCTCTTTATTTTTCTTTGGTCATCTGTTGTTAGTCTTTAAAACTTTCCCAATCCTCTGGCAGAATAGAAAAAATACTCCACTGCAGAGAGATAGGTCTGTGCATTTGAGTTATTATTGTCACATGTATTAGTATACAGTGAAAAGTATTGTTTTTTGTGCGCCATACAGACAAAGCATACCATTTGTAGAGAAGGAAAGGGTGCAGAATGTAGTGTTACAGTCATAACTAAGATGTAGAGAAAGATCAACTTAGTGTGAAGTAGGTCCATTCAAAAGTCTGATGGCAGCAGGAAAGAAGCTGAACTTGAGTTGGTTGGTACGTGACCTCAGACTTCTGTATTTTTCTCTCAGTAGTAGAAGGTGGAAGGAGTATGTCCAGGGTGCATGCTGTCCTTGGTTTTGCTGGCTGCTTTTCCAAGGCAGCAGGAAGCATAAACAGAGTCCAGGGATGGAAGGCTGATTTGCATGATAGACTGGGTTTTGTTCTCAATCCTTTGTGGTTTCTTGCAGTTTTGGACAGAGCAGGAGCCATACCAAGCTGTGATACAACCATAAAAAATGCTTTGTATGGTGCATCTGTAAAAGTTGGTGAGAGACATAGCATGCATGTCAAATTTCTTTAGTCTTCTGAGAAAGTAGCGTTGTTGGTGGGCTTTCTTAACTATTGATGTGCCAAATTTCCTTAGCCTCCTGAGAAAGTAGAGGCATTGGTGAACTTTCCTAACTATAGCGTTGAAGTGGAGGGACCAGGACAGGTTGTTGTGACCTAGACACTTAAAAATATGAAGCTCTTGTCCATTTCCACTTTAGCCCTGATGATGTAATCAGGGGCATGTCCTGTGCTATGCTTCCTGAAGTCAATGACCAACTCCTTCCATTTGCTAACATTGAGAGGGAGATTATTGTCGTTGCACCAGTTTACCAGATTCTCTATCTCTTTCCTGTACTTTGTCTCATCTTTGTTTGAAATCCCATTATGGTGGTGTCATCAGCAAACTTGAAAATAGAGTTGGAGGGGAATTTGGACACACAGTCATAGGTGTATAATGAATATAGTAAGGGGCTGAGGACACAGCCTTGTGGGGTACCAGTATTGAGGATGACCTTGGAGGAGATGATGTTGCCTATCCTTACTGATGACAGTCTGTGAGTTAGGAAGTCTAGGATCCAGTCACAGAGGAGGAGCCAAACCCCAGGCCTTGGAGTTTGGAGATGGGTTTTGTGGGAATAATGGTGTTGAAGGCTGAGCTGGAGTCAATAAATAGATGTCTGACATAAGCAACTTTCGTTATCCTGGTGCTCTGGAGTTGAATGTAGGGCTTGGGTAAGAGTGTCTATTGTAGACCTGTTGTGGCAATAGGCAAACTGTAATGGATCCAGGCAATCTGGAAGGCTGGAATTGATTAGTGGCATGACTAACCTTTCAAAGCACTTTATAATGGATGTCAGAACCACCAGGTGACAGTCATTAAGGCATAGAGATGATGGTCATCTTCTTGAAGCAGATAGAGATTTCAGATTGATGTAAAGAGAAGTTAAGGATGTTGGAGAATACCCCCACCAGCTGATCCATGTAGAATCTGAGCGCTCATCCGGGTACTCCATCTGGGCCAATCACCTTTCCATGGGTTGACTTTTGAGAAGGCAGATCTGTCTGTGATGTTGACCTTGGATACCGGTTTGGCCACAGTTTCTAGAGCTGAAGGCATGCTCTCGCTGACCTCTTGCTCAAAATGGGCATAAAAAGCGTTGAATTAATTGGGAAGGGGTGTATTGGTGCTGAAGATTCTACATGCCTTCATCTTGTAGCCTGTTATGTCTTGCAGACTTTTCCATAGTCGGTGGGAGTCCATGTGGCTAGTCTGCGACTTTAGCTAAGTCTGGAACTGTCTGTTGGCATTTTTGATGGATCTCCATAGATCATATTGGGGTTATCTCTTCAGTAACCATACCAATAAAGTGATGTTCTGGAATGGTCACAATCCCAAAGCCTAATGGCTCACTTAGAATTTGTGTGGAATTGACTGTAAACAAATCAGTGGAACATGAGATGGGGTGGCATGGTGGCACAGCGGTTAGCACTACTACCTCACGTTGCCAAGGATCCAGGTTTGATTTCCGGCTCGGGTCACTGTCTGTGTGGAGTTTGCACATTCTCCCCTTGACTACATGGATATCCCCTGGGTGCTGTGGTTTCTTCCCACAGTCCAAAGATGTGTGGGTTAGATGGATTGGCCATGCTAAATTGTCCTTTGTCATGGGGATTAGCTAGGGTGAATGCATGGGGTTACGGGGATAGGGCCTGAGTGGAATTGTATTGGTGCAGACTCAATGGGTCGAATGGCCTTCTGCACTGTAGGGCTTCTATGAGATCCACCTGATGGCATCAGTGAGTGGATGAAAAACTTGCCACATTTTAATGTATTTTAAAGTTTATTTATTAGTGTCACAAGTAGGCATACGTTAACACTGCAATGAAGTTACTATGAAAATCCCCCAGCAAGTTAGAAATTAGCACCCTTTTCAATAAATTAGATGCAAAGAGAGCTTTTTGGCAGTTGCCTCAGGACAAAGAATCCAGACTGCTGACCACTTTCATAATGCTATTAGATCATTATTGCATTGATAGATCACCATTTGGAATTGCTCCTGCACAAGAAATATTCCAGAGAATGATGTCTCAAACCTAGAAGGCATTGAATGAGTAATATGCAATATTGACAACATACTCATACATGTTTCTGAGGGAAGAACAGAACCACAGAGTGAGAGTAGTCCTCAAAGTCTACAGCAAATAGGTTTGACATTGAATGAGAAATGTGAATTTGCAAGGTCAATGATAAAATTCCTTGGGCACATTGTCCAAACCACAGAAAGCTTAGGTGATTAAAAAATTCACACAACTCAACATTACAGCTCTACACAGAATCCTTGAGATAGTCAACCAAGTCAAGAAGTTCTGCCAAATTTGCAGAAATTAATAAGCTGTTGTGAAAGCTGCTGAAACCAGATCAATAGTGATGCTGGGAAGTAGACCTGCAAAATGCTTTTAACAAAGTCAAAAATCCTCTAATTTCAACTGAAATTCAAATGCACGTGGATCCAGAACTGCTAACCATTGTAGCAGCAGATGCATCATCTACTGGCTGGATGCAGTATTGTTTCAAGTTCAAAAAGATAGTAAAAGAAGACCAGTTTATTACACCTCAAGAGATCGCTCTCAGACGCTGAGAAAAAGTGTGCATTAATTCAGAACGAAGCTTTAGGAGCAACATGGGTGTGTGAGAAGTTCTCAAATTATATGATGGGATTGCAGTTTAAAATTGAAACTGACCACAAGCCTTTGGTCATTCTTCTTAACCTAAAAGTGATTGCACTTAGAATTCAGCATTTCAGACCGAGACTAATAAGGTATGATTCATTGACTGGGTATGTTCAAGGGAAGTACTAGATGATAGTAGATGCACTATCAAGAATACCAGAGGAAGAAACCCACATGGTAGATTAGAATTTAATCAAGGAAGTGGAAATGCATACTTCACTTATTACCAAACAACATTACCAAAAAGAGACTGCAGGAGATTGAACAAGCAGGTTGACAGATGCATCCAAATAATGGAATATTGCAAGTAAGGATGGCCTAATTATACTTCTTGCAACTTTGTATTTTGTACAGAGAAAGCATCCCACAATCTTTGATTTCTCAGTTTTTAATTAAAGACTAGTCATCCCTAAAACACTTCAACTTGAGATTCTTCAAAAAATTCTTCAGGGTCACTTGGGGATTGCAACATGTTGAGCAAGAGTCCAGCAGCCAATTTAGTGGGCAGGCATTCATCATTCTATAGAAAAACTAATCTTGAATTGCCTTGTGTGTGCAATAAATAACTAACATAATAGCAAACCACTGTCACTTTCCACTTTTCCATCGAGGCCATGAGAGCATCTGGAATGGATTAATTTGCATTTAAAGGCAAATCATCATCACTGATTACTATTCCAGGTGGCTTGAAGTGAACAGATTGCACAATATCAAGGTGGAGGCAATCATCAATCATTGAAGAGAATCTTTGGGACACAAAGCATCCCAGACATTGTAGTCTCAGGCCATAAATCACAGTTTACTAACAAATTATTCTATAACTTTGCAAAGGAATCAATTGGCTCACCTAGATATCCTTGAATTGAAAATCCTCAAATCTGCAAATTGAAAAGCTGAAAAGATGGTTCTAACAATCAAAGAACAGATGAAAAAAATGAAGATAACAACTTAAACCTTGCGAGTTACAGAACCTCACCATGACAAAACGGGAATTTTTAATGGGAAGGTGACTAACAAATCAAATCCCAGCTCTGCAACAGAAACTACAATTTAACATTATCTCAAATGATCACAAGAAGCATGAGGAGCAATAGAGACACAAACAGGCTCATAACTTCAACTTCAGGCACAGACTTAAAACAGCTGCAGCCTGGGAGAGAGTGTAAATACGAAACATAAAGAAGGCAGAATAATAAAAACTGCTCAACAACCAACGTCTTATAAGATTAGACGACCAGGGAAGTAGCAGGAGAACCCTAAGCACCTTAATATCCTTGGTCAGAAAGCCAAACTAAACTTTAGCTTATTACTCAGATCTGGGTGGAAACAGGAATCAAGACTAGGCTCTGTAACCACCTATAACACTCATCTCAAAAGAATTGAGAGTGCAGAGTAGTTCTTGACCTTGACCTCAGAATGAAATCAGAACAAGATTAGGGAGGTTTGTCAAAGCACCTCAGATAGTAACCCTGTAAAACATGCAGAGAAACATGGAAGGATGTGTATAATTACGATAAAGACTTGGGGAGGAGATGTAGAGTCAGTAGTTAACATCAGAAGCATCTGATGCTGATGTAACTATAATGCAATGTCACATGACAAAGTAAGAGGGATCTGGAGGATAAGAGAAGTCTGACCTCCTGTAGAGTTACTGAGATGTACCTTTAGTTATAAATAAATAATAATGGTCTTATGCAGTCTTAAGTAACTTAGTTATGGAAACAGTCAAACCTAAAGAACCCCAACTGGATGCCAAAGACAAGACCATCAGTTCCAAACCTCTTTGGCTTTAGGTACTGAAGGACTGCTAATTTTGGATCATTGTTTAAAAAAAGGAGAAAGAAACATAGAAAATAGAAGCAGGAGTAGGCCATTCAGCCCTGTAAGCCTGTTCAGCCTGCCATTCATTCTGATCATAGTTGATCATCCAACTCAGTAGGCTGATTCCGTCTTCCTTCCATATCCTTTTGATCCTCTTTGCCCTGAGAGCTATACCTATCTTCTTCTTTAAAACTGGAAAGGGATAGCCCAAATAATTACAGGCTTGTCAGTCTAACCTCAGTGTAGGAAAATTATTCAAAATATATCTGAGAGGCAATATGAATTGTCATTTAATCTGGACAGTCAGCATGGGTTTGTTGAATGAAGGCTGTGTCTGACTAGGTTGAATTTGTTTAGGACGTAATGAAGATAATGTGTTTGATGCTATCTGTGTGTTTTTTGGCAAGGCTGTTGACTCAGTACCATACAGCAGACTCGGTCAGAAAGTTAAAATGTCGTGGAATCCAAAGAAAAGTGGTGAGTTAGAGCCAAAATGACATATGCCACAGAGCAAATGGTATGGGGAAATGGGTGTTTCTGTGATAGGAAGGCTGCTTCCAAGGGAGTGCCACAAGGATCAGTAATGGATCCCTTGCTATTAATTTTATATAAAAATAACATAGACTTAATTATAGGGGGCATGATTAAGAAGTTTATAGATAGCATGAAAATTGGCAGTATAGGCGATAGTGAGGGGAAAAAGCTGTATACTGTAGGAAGCTATCAATGGACTAGTCTGGTGAGTAGAATAGTGAGAAACGTAAATTAATACAGAAAATTGTGATTTAATGCTGTTGAGGAAGGGAAATAAAGCAAGGAAATACACAATAAATGGAGGATTTGGGGAAATATGGAGGAATATATAGAACTTCAGCTGCCTGGAGGTGGACTCTCTGCAGCAGACTAGGACCAAAGCATAGAGTACAAGAGCAAAGGGCTATGCAAATATGGTATAAGTATCAGTTAGACCTCATAGAGTACTGCCCACAATTCTGGTCATCACATTTCAGGAGAGGTAAGATTGCACTAAAGAGGGTAAAAAGTAGATTTACAGGAATGTTTTCAGGAATGGAGATTTTTAGCTGTGAGTAAAAATTGGATAACCTGAGGGTGTTCTCTTTGGACCAGAGGAGCCTGGGGAGAGGTCTGAATGAGATGAATGAAATTGAGGGGCTTAGACTGAATGGATAGGAAGGACCTATTTCCCTTAAGAAAAATCAATAGCATACATTTAAAATAGTAGAAGAAAAACATGGGAGATGAGGGGGAAATGTTTAACCCAGTTAGTAATGGGGGTCTGGAACCTTACTCCATGAAAGATAGGTAGAGGCAGAAATTTTCCTTGCATTTTTAAAATATTTGGATGTGCACTTGAGGTGTCATAAAGTAGTTTATTTATTAGTCACAAGTATGACTTACATTAACACTGCAATGAAGTTACTGTGAAATTCCCCTAGTCGCCACAGTTTGGTGTCTGTTCGGGTCAATGCACCTAGCCAGCAAGTCTTTCAGAATGTGAGAGGAAGCATCTCTGGAGCATACCCACGCAGACATGGGGAGAATATGCAAACTCTACACAGACAGTGACCTGAGCCAGGAATCAAACCCGGGTCCCTGAAGCTGCAAAGCAGCAATGCTAACCACTGTGCTACCGTGCCACCCCCAAATCAGAGTGGAGAATGTGGGCATCAATCCCAGTATCTCTCGCATGTGAAGCGAGCACTCTACCATTTGAGCTAATTCTCCTTGACAACGCCACAACATTACAAACCAACAGACCAAGAGGTGCACAGTGAAATTATACTAGTTATCTCTTTTACAGCTGGCACAAAAAAGATGGCTGGAATGGCCACCTTCTGCATCTTTTCGTTTATATAAGCATGGAGAAAATTGGCTGTAAAAACCTACACTTGGAAAATAAGAAACGTGTTATGCCATTTCGGGTAATTTTATCTTAAAAATTATTGAGGAAAGAACTTAAAATTGCATCCAGGTTATATTGGCAGCCTACAAAAATGTATTATGTCAGTGACTCACTATACGACTGCGATTCTTAAGATTAGGAAATAAATGTTCTATTTTAATCCTTCAAAATGTTGTAATGGCTGGATTCCAGCAGTTAGTATAATTTCGAGAAACTGAGTGAGTGGCTTGCTTTTGCTGTAGTGTGAATCAGATTTGTATCAATTCATTTTGTCCCAAAAGAATCAGTATAGAGACAGCCTTGAATGTATCTAGTTTATTTCTAAATAGGAAGGTATTTAAGTAAGAAGGTATTAAATCCAGATTTTAATTTTTAAAAATCAATAAAATGAAATATAGCTTTCTATACTTCATTCTGCATTTTTAAAACCATACAGTAAAATTGTCTTGATTTACATCCATTACTGAGATAGAAATATTAAATTGATTGTTTTATCACATTGCCACCATTAAAGCTGAAATTGGATTTAAATATGTAAGTATGTTTTTGGTAAAATCTAAGATAATTCAAAATATAAGATTTTACCAACCAGCCAACTGCAGATGGGATTCCAATGAGCAGTGTGATCTTATCATAAACCAATTCATAACTTTATTGTATTGTAAACTTACCACAAAACCAAAAAATGGTTTTGGCTCTGTAATTGTTTAATGTGAAACATTTAAAATCCAGTTTTAATTAAAGAAGGAGCTTTTATGAAATGACTCAGGCGTAATGAAAATTCAGGTAAAAATACTTCAACCATCATCTTGAGGGATTTAGGTTCAATTTGTAGCACAGTAGTGGGTATATTGGTTCTGTTAACACTGGGACATCTTTGACCTTGTATGAGGTTTAAATGTCACTAACTCTTGATCTCTTTTTCTTTCTTTGTTTTGTGACTTCACCTTCTTGCTTAGCAAATGGAAGTTCTAGCAGTAAGTGATGGTTCTTGTCTTCTAGACATATTAACAGTGTTGGAATCGCAAGCTGACCATTGTTTGCCATGTTTACATTTGTAACCCTGCAATATGTCTGACATCATTCATATGTGTGTGTAGATGTTGTGCAGTTCCAAAGAATGCAATGTGTTGCTTTCATGCTTTTTGATGACAGTTATGCAACATGCTTGTAGCCTTTCAATAAGTAACTGCTGAAAGAAAAAAGATAATTTTCTTTCATTAAACATCTATATTAATACTGAATGCTGAAATAAATAACATTGTAAGTATCACAATTTGGCTTCTACAGATGATATATATCACAAGTGGGTAGCATTGTTCTTGAATTGCATACACATGACTATGACAAACGTGGTACTGACAACATACTTCAGAAATTAAAGCTGATGACTCAAAAAAATGTTAATAAAGTCATTTTTTTAATTATCACTACTCTCAAAGTCTTTTTAGGATATCAAAATTATAGTTTGTTTGTGCAGAAGATAGATATTCAAAATTTTTTTTAACTTAAAGTAAGCTGTTTCTTCTATGAGATGATTTAGACTATGAACTTTTACTTTGTATTTGATTTCAAAGTTATATACAGTATAACTAAAATATAGAAAGTATAACTTTGTTTTAATTTTTAATCCATAATCAACAACAGAAATTTTAAAAATGTAAAACTTCATACAAGCTTCAAAGCAAACTGTATTTCTATGATTATTTGTATTCTATTATCAGACTTAAGAATTCTTTATTCTCCGTATAAATTTATTAGATTTGAAAATGGTAGAACGCTAATGAAAATTATTTTCTTTAAATATAGAATACGTATACCATTAGCTAGAAATGTAGAATTAAATGGTTATAGAGTCTGGTTTGTTTTCCAGTATGTAAAACTTACCAACTTACGTACATTAATGAAAAAATGTGTGCAGAAAATATTTACTGAATCATACTATTGTTCCACAGAAACATAAAAAAAGAGTGACATAGGCTATTTGGCCCTTTGAGCTTGATTCACTGTTCATTATGATCATGACAGTTCATCCAATTCAATAGCCTGATCCCGTCTTCCATCCATTGCCTTTGATTTCCTTCGCCTCAAGAGCCATATCTAACTCCTCCTTGAAAACTCAAATCCTCTTGCTATGAAGGCCAACATGCCATTTGGCATCTTTACCGCCTTCTGCCACTGCATGCTTACCTTCAGTGATTGGTTTACAAAAGCACCCAGGTTTTATTGCACATTCCCCTCTCATAATTTGTAACCATTCAGATAATAATCTGTCTTCCTGTTTTTGCTCCCAAAATGCTCATATTTGCCCACATTATACTGCATCTGCCATGCATTTACCTACTCGCTCAGCTTGTTAAAATCACACTGAAGCATCTTTGCATCCTCCTCATAGCTCACCCTCCCACCCAGCTTTGTGTCATCTGCAAATTTGGAGATATTACATTTAGTTTCCTCATCTAAATCATTAATATATATTGTGAATAGCTGGGGTACCAGCACTGATCCCTGCGGTAGCCCACAAGTCACTGCCTGCCATTCGGTAAAAGACCCATTTATTCCTATACTTTATTTCCTGCCTGCCAACCAGTTTTCTATCCATTTCAATACCTATCCCATGTGCTTTAATTTCATATGCTCATCTCTTATGTGGGACTTTGTCATAAGCCATCTTGAAAGTGCAGAAGGGATTTACTAGGATGTTGCCTGGTTTGGAGGGTATGGACTATGAAGAAACGTTGAACTTGGAGTATTTTCATTGGAGTGTCGGAGGGTGAGAGGGGATCTAATATAAGTTTACAAGATTATGACAGGTTTGGATATAGTGGATGGTCAGACACTTTTTCCCCAGGGTTGAAGGATCAATTATTCGGGGCATAGATTGAAAATGAGAAGGGAGAAATTTAAAAGTGATGTAATGAGCAAGTTTTTCACACAAAGGGTGGTGAATGCCTGGAACACACTGCCGGAGGAGGTGGTGGAAGCAGATTTCATAACAATGTTCAAGAAGCATCTGCATAGATACATGAATAAGCAGGGAATAGAGTGATGTGGACCACGTAGAGCCAAGAAAATATTAGATTAGAGAGGCATCTGTGTCGGCACAGACTTGGTGGGCCAAAGGGCCTTTTCCTGTGCTGTACTGTTCTTTGTTCCAAATAAACCACATCAACTGGCTCCCCCCTCATTAACTCTACTAGTTACATCCTCTAAGAATTCCAGTAGATTTGTCAAGCATGATTACCCTTCCGTAATTCCATGCTAACTCTGTCTGATTCTACCACTGTTTTCCAAGTGCTGTGCTATATAATCTTTAATAGAATTTTCCCCACTACCGACTCAGGCTGACTGATCTATAAAATCTTTCTTGTTTCTCACTGTTTGTGTCGTGCTGTAATTTGTGGCCATGTGCCAACAGATATTTACAATATTCCCTATCTTTTATCAGAATAACTTAGTGATATTAAATATACATAACAGCTCTCCATTGAATTTAGCATTTAATTTCTTGCTTTGGTTTTTTTTAAGCAATAATTCTGCACAAAACCTACAGTCTGGTGTTGAAATACTGTGGTAAAATATAATATAACACATTGAACAGGTTTGAAAGCACACTGAACACATGTCATTATAAGAATGAAATAGTCAAAAACGTTGTTTTCTTCTAATGACCCTGCTCCCAATCCTGAATCTACCCATTGATCCTCTCGGTACCCACCTGTTGACTCTCCCCAGCCTCTAACTTGACTATTGTCCGCCACCCAACTCTCCTCCCGACTCCCTGACCACTCACCCAGCTGCCATCCTATCCACCTGCCAACTTACCTCGCAAACCTACCCACTTAGACACTTACACATTCACCCACTCACACATTCACCCACTCATTCGCCATTCACTCATACACTAATACAAAGAAGCTTTGCGACCTTTAAACACTTACCTGAATATGGCAGCTAGTGCCATAAAAAGGGGACATGGGCTTGTCTGTCCCCCAGCACCAACACTACGTTGAAGCTCTTTGATGGACTGTACACTGAACTTGGAAGACCTGGCCAAAAAATTGGAGGATTGTCTACGAACCAGCAGATAGGAACACAGTGACAATCTGACAATGATTGCCACTTCTCAGGAGAACCAAGCTTCTAAGTGTTTTTAATAGAATTGTGTTTTTAACAGTTAAACTCTAAAGTATGTCTAATGTTTCCTATTGATAGTCTCTTGAGTAAGTTGAGTTTTAAGATTAACACTTATGATGAGCCATAGTATTTATTACATAGAAAATAAGTTTGACTCTTGCTAAAAATTCTAAGTTTACTTGGATGAAAAGAAATCTTGTGAAAATACTATTTACTGCTGTTGTTTGCTTATTAAGGTCAATAATCAAATACACAGCCTGTTGTCCAATGATGTCACAAAGCATATACGGCAGTTTAAAAATCATGAAAATATTCATCATTAATGATTTGATCCATTGATACTCATCCCTGTGGTATCCATACAATTGATAGCCCTCAGGTACCCATACAATCCAATCCAAGCCTAGCTTCAATTGCATTTATCTCCACTATCTTTGCTAGCAAATTATTTCAAATGTTTATCATCTTTTGAATAAAGGACTAATTTCTTTACTTCTCAATAGTCATAATTTTGAACCTCTCATCCTATTAGTTTAGCATGCTTTAGTGATTTTAATATTTTGATATTTTACACCTTCATAATATTCTTGCTTCCCTTCCCCACACTCCCCATCCCAATTTATGTTTCCTAATAGTTCATCCCCTTTACAATTAAGATAATTTTTCATGCAGTTTGACATTTTTGTTTGATGCAATTGTGAAACAGTAAAGCATGTTTTAATACAACAAAGATGAATATTGCTGAAAAGAGAGATCTTGCTGAATCATTTGTCTTACATTCATCAAGACAAATGCAAAATTTCAAATGATCACAATGACTACAAGCAACTGGGTATAAAGCTATGTTAGATCTAGTATTGTGTAATAAAACAGGGTTAATTAGCAATGTCATAGTAAAAGATGATGTGGAGTTGCCGACGTTGAACTGGGGTAGGCACAATAGGTAGTCTCACCATGCCAAGTTAAAGTCCAACAGATTTATTTGGTAGCAGAAGCTTTCAGGGCTGTTTGGTGACCCTTTGCTAGTTTCTAAAACACTCCCAATCCTCAGGTGCTACCAATTTTGGCAAGATTGTAAACCTCTTTTTTCAATCTCATACCATTCTTAATAAAAGTTGATAAAAGGGGGCAAATAGAATATGAGGGTAAACTGGACAGAAATAGATTGACAGAAAACAGGTTGTAGGAGCTTTTATGAGTGTATAAAAATAAAACATAGTTAAAATGAATGGTCGTCCCTTAGAAGCAGAGGCAGGGGAAATTATAATGGGGGAGAGGAAATGTCAGAGGCATTGAATAAATATTTTGTTACAGTTGGAAGATGTAAGTTTCATACCAGCAACTAACAGTAACCTAGGGTCTAAGAAGTGAGGGTAATTAAAATCAGCAGGGAAGAAGTATTAGAGAAACTTAAAGAACTAAAATCAAACAAGCCCCCAGGACCTGATGGCCTATACCGTAGGGTACTAAAGGAAATTGCTGCAGCGATAGTGGATGTGCTAGCTATGATTTTCCGAAATTCCTTGGATTTGGGAACGATTCCATCAGATTGCAGGTTGGCAGATGATGCACTGCTTTTCAAGAAAATTTGGGGAGAGAGCAAATTGTAAATTACAGGCCATCAATAATTGGGGGGAACGCTTGAACCTATTATCAAAGAAGTTTTGACAGTGCACTTAATAAAGCTTGGTATGATTAGAACAAGACAACATGATTTTACTAAAGGGACATTCTGCTGGACAAATTTATTGGGGTTTGTAACTTAATGGGTAGATAAAGGTAAAATAGTAGATGTTAAATATCTCTATTCCAGATATAGAACATTACATCATTTGATAAGATGCCACACAAAGGTTAATGGACAAGTTAGGGGCTCATGGTGTTGGGGGTAATGTATTCGCATGGATATTGGTTAATGAATAAATAACAGAGTTGGCATAAGCAGGGCTTTTTCACGTCTGTAGACAGTGAATAATAGAATGCTGAAAGGATCATTACTGGGCTCTAGGCTGTTTACAATTCAAATTTATGACTTAGATGATCAGACAGAATAATGTATATAAGTTTGCTGATACAAAGCTATGTGGAAAGGTAAAAAGGTGAAAAATGTCTAAGTACTGATGGTCAAGGAGACTTGGGTGTGCTTGTACAAGGAATGCAGAAAGTTTGCACGCACATGCAGCAAGCAATTAGGAAGACAATAAAAGTTTATAAAGGCCAACATGCCAATTGTCTTCCTAATATTGGACTATAGGAATAAAGTCGTGCTACAATTGTACAGGGTCTTGGTGAGACCACCTCTAGAATATTGTATGCAGTTTTGGTCTCCAATTTAATGAAAGGTATATTTGCATTGGAGACGGTATAGCAAAGGTTCACTAAATTGCTCCCTGGGATGAGTGTTGTCCTATGATGAGAGGCTGTGTAAATTGGATCTATATTCTCTGGAGTTTAAAAGAATGAGAGATGATCTCATTGAAACATACAAGATTCTGAAGAAGTTTAATCGAGTGGATGCAGGGAGATTATTTCCACAGGTACGAGAATCTGAAACATGGGGCCACGTTCTCAGGATAAGAGGCCAGTCATTTAGGACTGAGCAATGACTTCGCTCACATGATTATGAATTTTTGGAATTCTCTACCGCAGAGAGTTGCATGTGCTCGACAATGAATACGTTTAAGACTGAGATAGACAGATTATTGGGGTCTCAGGAAATCAAGAGATATTGGGAATAGACAGGAAAATGGAGTTTAAACCCAAGCTTAACCATAATTGAATTGAATGTCTGAGCAGGCTAAATGGGCCATGCAGTCTACTCCTCCTACATCTTGTGTTTTTGTACGGGAGGGGAGGTTAGCATAAATTATTCTGATTGTTTGAAATTTGAGAGTTTTGCAATTGTCCTGATGAGTGCAAGATGAAAAAGCTTCAACAAAATGTCTCTTTTCAGCAATATTCAAGTTCTTTCCTACTTGGTGACATTAAAGATGTTATATAAATGAAGGATGTTATTTTCTGGATGTCCGTGACTTTTTTTAACATGACGACCAATTGAAAAAAGAAACTCCGTGCGTTCTCAAGTGTATTATAAAGTTAGTTTTTTTTAAATATAACTGAAAAGGTTTAATTAAACTATATTGATTAAAAGATTTAGCTACTACTAAATTATCAATAATACATTATATATTTATAAAGTTTATTTTTAAACATCTTTATCTCCCAGAATTTTTGCATATAAATTATTTTTGAAAGATGTTGATTATAAATGCATTTTTGTATTGGATTATTGTTATTTTCAAGAAATAGTGTAGCAATTGATATAACCTGTTCAAATGCATTGCATTATTAGATAAGGTAATTACAGCTAAACATTAATTTTGAGCCCATTACTGACACAGAATGTGTTTATAGGCTTGAATATAATGTATTCTAGATATTGTCAACATAAAAAGTGCTGTAATTCTGGTTGCACTAAGTGTCTAAAACTTAACACCTCCATTAATTTAACTTTACATGGTAGTTGCCAGCTATTACATTTGTTTTTCTGAAATTAATTTGAGAATTGTCATAGACTTGACTAAAAAAAATTTAGATGGTTTAATTAACAGGTTCCTGGTGTGTAATAAGGAAGAGAGAGTATTTAAGATTGTAAATACTCATAGATCTAAAGTTAATTATGGAAACAGATCATAAATATGTTGTTGCGTATTTTAGTGGTTGGTGGTTTTTTTTAAGTTAATTGCAATTTGATGTTATTTCTGCTAATCTGTAAGAAACCTGACCTGCTTTATTTCCTTTTAAATTTTGATTAAGAGCTATGTTTATTTTCAGTGTTCTTAGATCACTGTCCTTTCTTTCTGTTTCTGTTGATTCCTGAATTTTATAAGCATGTACAAATCACATTATTGATATGGCATGAAATAATTTGTTTACCTAACAACATTGGGAGGGAACCATAATGATACAATTCAAGTAACAGGTCTGCTGAAGCACCACAGGTTCACAGCTATATTTCCTGCTGTTAAATTGACTTCCTGGCACTATTGAACACAGTGATGCTTCTTTGTTGAACAAAGAACAGCACAGCACAGAAACAAACTCTTCAGCCCACCAAGTCTGTGCCGACACAGATGCCTCTCTAATCTGATATTTTCTTGCCTCTACGTGGTCCATATCCTTCTATTCCCTGCCTATTCATGTATCTATAGAGATGCCTCTTGAACATTGCTATAGAATCTGCTTCCACAACCTCCTCTGGTAGCACCTTCCAGGCATTCACCACCCTCTGTGTGAAAAACTTGCTCCTTACATCTCTCTTAAACATCCCCCCTCTCACTTTCAACCTATGTCCCCAAGTAATTGACTTTTCGACCCTCTATCCAAGCCTGTCATAATCTTGTAAATCTCTATCAGGTCTCCCCTCATCCTCCAAAGCTCCAGTGAAAACAGTCCAAGTTTGTTCGATCTTTCTTCGTAGTCCATATCCTCCAAACCAGGCAACAACTGGGGTAAATCTCTCCTACACCCTTTCCAAAGCATCAAAATGCTTCTGGTAGTCTGGCAACCAGAATTGTAAACGATACTCCAAATGCGGTTTAACCAAAGTCTTATACAGCTGCAACATGATTTTCCAACTGCCACATGGGGCTCCCCAACCAATGAAGGCCAGCATTCCATATGCCTTCTTGACCACCTTGCCCCACCTGAGTTGCCATCTTCAGGGAACTGGGGATCTGCACGTCTAGATCCCTCTGTATGCTAATATTTCTAAGGACTCTACCATTTACTGTATACTTTGCTTCTGCAGTCAGCCTTCCATATCGCATCATTCGTTCTTCAATTTCCTCAAAGAGCCATGAAATCTACGGTACCGAAGAAGGACATTTGTCCCATCAACCCAGCATCCCCCCTGACAACAATCACACCCAGATCGTATCCCCATTATTCCTACATATTTATCCTCCTAGTCTCCCTGATACTGAAGGGCAATTTATCATTGCCAACCAGCCTAATGCACACATCTTTGGAGTGTGGGACGAAACCAGAGCACTTGGAGGAAACCCACGCAAAGACAAGGAGAACATGCAGACTCCACACAGACAGTAATTAGAGGCTGGACTGGAATCGGACCCAAGTCCCTGGCACTGTGAGGCAGCAGTGCTAACCACTTTGCCAACATATGTATAATAAAATCAGTAGGAAGAATAACTAAAAGGGACTTAAAGTTAACCATGATTCTTTTTAGCTGTTCCATTTTTCAAAAGGATGATGATGAGTTCCAACATGCCTATATACGTACGAATTAGGAGCAGGAGTAGGCCACTCCATCCTCGAGCCTGTTCCACCATTTAATAAGTTATGGTTGATTTCACTGAAACCTCAATCCCACATTCCCACCTACCTCCTACAACGTCATCCTTAAAAGAGACCTACAACCTCTTATACCCTTGCTTATCAAGAAACTATCTCCCTCTGCCTTAAAAATATTCAAAGACTCTGCTTCCAGCACCTTTTTAAGAAAGAGAGTTCCTAAGATTCTCAACCCTCTGTAATTAAAAAAATTCTCCTCACTTTGTTTTAAATGTATCTCCCTTATTTTTAAACAGTGACCCCGGGTTCTAGATTCTCCTACAAGAGGAAACATCCTCTTCACACCTACCTTTTCAAACCCCCTCAGGATTTTATATGTTTCAATCAAGTTGCCTCTTATGCTTCTAAACTCCAGTGGATTCAAGCCTAGCCGACCAATCTTTTTATTATGAGACAACCTACCCATTCCAGGTATTAGTCTTGTAAACCTCCAACTGTATCTGATGCATTTACATCCTTAAACAAGGAGACCAGTACTTCAGATGAGGTCTCACCAATGTTTTATATAACTGAAGCATAATCTATTTTTGTATTCAATGTACTGTAAATAATAATGTTCTATAAGCTTTCCTAATTACTTGCTGCACCTGGATACAAACCTTTTGTAATTAATGCACTAGGACACCAAGATCCCCCTACATCTCAGAGCTCTGCAATCTCTCACCATTTTCCTTCCTTTTACTTTTCCTGCCAAAATAAACATTTTCACATTTTCCTACATTTGTCAGTTTTTTGCCCACTCACATAACCTATCTATATACCTTTGCAGCCTCCTTACCTATATGTCTTCCGAGTCTTTTGAGCGGGTTGGGGGCGGGGCAGAATGGAATCTCTGCAGAGCTGACCATGCTGGCTCTGTCAATCCATGCTTTGCCTTGCCAGAGTAATAGTGCAAACCATGCTCCCAATTTTGTTATGAGAGAGTGTCAGAGGAAATGGTGAGAATACCTGGTTGTGTTTCTGGAGAGAAATGCGCTGGTTTTCAGTCAGAACCTGACATTTTGCCTTTTTTTAAAAAAAAATTCACGGATATCAGTTCAGCAATGGGATTTAAAATTATTTTGAGGGAAGTATTTTATGATGTGGTATAGTGATTCCCGAATACTATGGCTTTAACAATTGTTTCACTTGATGTTAGATAACAATCTGTCAGAGCAATGCTGGCTGCCTTGTGTCAGATTTGCCAGTGAGCTGATTTATTTTTGCTTTCTGTGCTGGAGCTGTAACTGTGACTGTAATGCAAAGGTCAGCTTTCATCTGCCCTTCCATCAGCTTTACATTGTATCAGCTCATTTTAAGCTGGCATCTGCTCTGCATAATTAGCCAGTAACCAATTTTAATCTTTCATTTCAGAAAGCTGACTGTGATTAATCTTCAAGTTGCTGCATAATTACTGCATGTGCAGTAGGCTAAGGAAGATACTAATCTGCCTGTGTTTACTCTTTAGGAGCTGGAGCTGTGTCGAAGACTATACAAACTTCATTTCCAGCTTCTGCTTCTGTATCAAGCCTACTGTAAGCTCATCAGTCAAGTAGACACCATCAAGCAAAAAGCTGAGGTAACTTGAATAATATTTTCAATTATTTTGTGTGTTACCTTACCAAGCCCTTTCTTAATCCACCTTGAGTTATTTTATATTTCTTTTTTCAGAACCAATTCCATTACAACAGTTATTTCTTAATAAGTTGTTCCACAAAGTAAATCTTTGTCAAAACCGATTATTTTTGATGTCCACCATACTTTTACTCTCTGCAATTCAATTTACTCCTTCATTCCTGAGCCTTTCTATCTTCTCTTAATTACTGTTTTACTTAAATGTATTTAAAAGCTTACTATTACCTTTTATAATATTTGCTTAACCTTTTCTCATTCCTGTTTACCCTCTGATCTTTCAACTCTCAACTATACTTTTCCATCACTGATTAACGGCATCGGTGAATCTACGCTGACAAATCTTATGGCTTTAATATCCTTTTTATGTTTATCTTTATTATCTTTAGTAGTGTTAGTCTCATCTTTTATCAAATGTCTCTCTACTATGTTTCAACATAGTTTAATTTCCTAGTTTATCCATAAAACTTATTTTTCATGCAGCCTTTTTTCACCTTGCATAATCATAGTTATTTTGTACTTTAAGTATCACATATTTTAAGAGTTTCCACTGCTGCCTACCTACTCTATCCTGCCCAAAAACTGATCAAGTTTTTGGACAATTCAGTCAAATCTCCTTAGTCTTCTCCTTCTCAAGGAGAACAGTCACAACCTCTTAAATCTGTCTATATACCTGAAGTTTCTCATCAGTGGAACCATTCTTGTAAACTTCTTCTGCACTCACTCTAATATGTTCACATGTTTCCTATACTATGATGCTCAAAACTGTACACAATATTCCAGCTGAGGTGTAATCAGTGTCACTTAAAGGATTGTGGTTCTATGGAATTCTTTATTCCAAAGGGTTGTGAGTGATCCATCATTGAATATATTTAAGGCTGAATTGACAGAGTGAGAAAATGAGGCCAAAATTGAGTCATGATCATATTGAATGTTGGAGCAGGCTCAAGTGAGACCCTATGGTCTACTATTCCCATTTCTTATGCTCTGCAATGATGTTTTTGTCTGGCGGCAGTCGACCCTCCCTATTTTCTTTGCACCTTGAAGCGCACGTACCAGTTGGCTGCTCTAAGATGAAGGATACCCTACAGATGAAGAATACCCAATTAACATTGCTGAAATCACACATGAAGAACCAATTAGTGAAGCCCAAGAGTGATACAGTGAAAGCCACCTGGCAATCGGTTTGAGCAAGCCATTGACATGAGTATATGTGGGGATACGGGGATAGGACCTGGGTGGGATTGTTGTAGGTGCAGGCTCAGTGGGTCAAATGGCCTCCTCCTTCACTGTAGATTCTGCATTTTGGTTGCCTGGAGAGATCTGAAGGTGCTCTTCAATATGCACTAGTCAGAAATTCCAGAATGGTTGTGATGTGCTGCACTCTACACAACGTTGCACAGTAGTAAGGTTGGGACCTGCTGGAAGAACAAGGCATAAAGCACAGTGCTGCTTCAGACGATATGGTGATAGCAGCAGGATGTGATACCTTGTTATTACAAGGTGTATTTAAGTTCCACCAGTCCAACCATCTGAAGGCAAAAGCCATTTACCCACACATCCACTGCCCACCACACCTTCCATCACAAAGCACTCCTACAAATAACCATTCATACTTTTCATAGCCCTCCATTTCTTGGCACCAGCTCTTATCTTACCAGTTGTCATGAATGAAGAGATTGCTTACCAGGCAGCGACCAGAATTGGATAATGTAGTACATGGTGGAATCGAGTATTATTTATGTAGCTCAAAAATTAAACAGAAACTAGTCCAATGTGTAATACTGTAGTGTGCATACCGTTGTGCAACTCTATAATTATTTACTCTTTTCATTGGCATTTCTATGTGATAATACCCCTGTGACTTGGAGCTCAAAAGGCAACTGCTCAGATAATTCTGTTCTGATGGCAGAGATACTCCTGACTAGTGTCCTCTGGGTTTTTAAACCTTTGAGTCCATGAAGTCCTCGCCAAAGAATCCTCCACTTGCACATGGATTAGGTATCATGAAACCTATTAAATGCATCATTCATACTGTGTAAGTCATTGATGTGAGCCTTTAGTCACTCCTGTGACCTTCACATCTGACGCTTCATGGCCCGTCATTTAATGCACACATTGGGTGGGATTTTTTGATTGAGCTTGCCCCAAAGCCAGAAAATCCCGCCCAAGGTCAACAGACCTTTGCATGGTTTTGTCCCGCACGCTACGATTCCCATGATGGGCGGGACAGGAAAATTCTACAACATGCCATTTATGCCATGTCTCAAATTCAACAACATGCCATTTATGCTGGCGATGTACTGGCCCAATTAACTGATTCAAGATGGCGCATAATCGTGGCAACTTCTTGTGAGCTGTTCCCAGCATATCTTTTAATTCCATCTTTTACTCTCATTCTATGCACTACATTCTGCACCCTCTCCTTTCCTTCTCTATGAATGGTATGCTTTGTCTGTATAGTGCGCAGGAAATAATACTTTTCACTGTATACTAATACATGTGACAATAATAAGTCAAATCAGAGCTCCCTTCAGCATACATCGTACAATTGGAAGGTTTGTTCACGCATTGCATACTCTTTGCTGCTGGTCCAGTGGTATCCTTTACATCAACAGCCCCAAGGTTCAGCACTTGAGTCCAGCTGAGCAGAGCTTGTTTGCATCCTGTGTCCTTTGATGCGGACTCCCAACAGCAGGTCCAGTCTCCATCATCTGTTTTTGCTCACATGTGATTCAGAGTCAACTTCTTTTCTGACCTCACTGAAGTGTGAGTAGCTGAGTGGTGCATGATCTTGCTTGCATCCGACCTTGCAGCCTCAGAATAAGTGACCTCAAATGGAGTTGGCCATTGTCCTCCTACACCAGTTTCTGTGGGTGATTAAGACATGAAATAGGACTGTAAGGGTAAAAATACTTTAGTGATCATTATGCATATGAATAAGTCACTTGCTGGTAAATATTGTCAATGGGAGTGAGTGCTTTATGCCATGCAGCTGTATGTTGCTTAATTCTGTCACCAGGTAGGTGGGAAGCCCCCAACTCCAATGGCCAACACACAAGGGCGGAATTTTACAAGATCTTTTCTAAGTGTCCAGATGGTCTGAAAATGGGAGAATTCCAGATCTGTTTTTTGGTCGTGTTTTCACACCCAATCTTGTGCACTTTGTCTCTGAAAAGATGGGTTAGTCAGTTTTTCACCAGAGAGGCTGTGAACTGGGCTTGATTTTCCAGACAGCCTGTCAAGGGAGGTATTGCACATGCGCAGACCTCTGATGCTGCGTATGTGCAATGGCAAGGGTCTGACAGACAGACAGAGCGCTGTCAGGCCCCTGCTACTGCAGGCATCCTCAACCAACGCCTCCGCAATCACGGGGGCCTGAGATGCAGCCCAGACCGATCGCAGCCTCCCTCATCAATCACAGACAGAGTGGCAGTGGGCCTCCCCTACCCCCCATTCCCCACCAATCGTGGGCAGAGTGGTAGTGGACCTTCCCATCCCCAGCACTGCCCGGGGAACTGTGCCAAGGTGCCCAGGGCTCAGGCTGGCACTGCCCAAGAGGCATACCCACCTTGCACTCGGCCAACCCGGGACGCCTCAGCGGCCTCCAGTTCCACCAACGAGGCTAACACAACTGTTCCCATTCATGGGGAGTAGGTGTTTTCCTTGCTGGAGAGAGCTTCTCTCAGTGAAGCCATAAAAGCAAGCAAGCCTGGATGATTGAGCGCTGGGCTCACTAAACACATGCAAAACACCATTTTAATAAATTTAAATAAATTAATCAGCCTCTTGTCCATTTCTGGTGAGAGGCTGACCACGTCGGAAATCCAGGTGTTGTAAAATTGCAACAAGCATGAAGCCGGGCTCCATTCTCACTAGTCACTTTACACCCTATTTTGAGATGTTTTTCCCATGGCAAAACAGGTGCAGAGGCTGTAAAATTCCACCCCAAGACTTTATTGGTGTCTAGAATCACCAACTCTACAAATGTCAGTAACTAGATGGTCACCTCCAGTTTTCTGCCTCTCCTTCATGTTCTGTCCTCTCTTTTCCTGCAAGAACGGAAAGAAGACTTATGAATGAAAATAATGGCATATTTGAACAAATGAATGGGGAAATTACTTCTATTAATTTTTTCACAGGATGAGGGCATTGCTTTCTAGGCCAGCATTTATTGCCCACCCCTAACTATCCTTTGAGAAGGTGGTGGTCAGCTGCCTTCTGCTGCAGTGCATGTGATATAGGTACACTACAGTGCTGTTAGGAAGAGAATTCCAGGATTTAATCCAGCGACAGTGAAGGGATGGTAATATAGTTTTAAGTCAAGATGTGCTGGTTAGGTGCATTGACCTGAACAGGTGCTGAAATGTGGTGACTAGGGGATTTTCACAGTAACTTCATTGCTGTGTTAATGTAAGCCTTACTTGTGACTAATAAATAAATAAACTTTTAAGATGGTGTATAGCTTGGAGGGGAAATTGCAAGTGGTGGTGTTGCTATGCATCTACTGCCTTTGTCTTTCTAGGTGGAGAAGTCACAGGTTTGGAGGGATTTGTCAATGGAGCTTTCATAAGTTGCTGCAGTGCACCTTGTACGTGGTACACACTGCTGCCACTGTGCATCAGTGGTGGAAAGAGTAAATTTCTGGTGGTGTATGGCATGCTAATCAAGCAGGCTGCTTTGTCCTAGATGATGCAGCACTTCTTGAATGTTCTTCAAGCTGCATTCATCCAGAGTATCCCTTAACATTCATGACTTGTACCTTGTATATGTTGGACAGGTTTGGGAAGTCAGAAAGTGAGTCATTAGCAGTAAAATCCCTAACCTCTGACTTGCTCTTGTAGCCACAGTATTAATTCAGTTTCTGGTCAATGGTAGCTCCAAGTTGTTGATAGTGGGGGTTTTCAGCAGTGGTAATGCCATTGAATGTCATGGAGAGATGATTAGATTCACTCCTTTTGAAGGTGAAGGCGCTTGTGTGATGCAAAATGTCACTTGCCACTTGTCAGGCTAAGCTCAAATGTTGACCATGTTTTTCTGTATATGGATACAGATCAGTTCAGTATCTGAGTGATCACAGATGATGCTGAACATTGTGCAATCAGTATCCCTGCTTCTGACCTTATGGCAGGAAAGTTATTAATGAAGTAGCTGAAGATGATTGGGCCTAGGACACTATCCTGAAGAACTCCTGCATCAGTGTCCTGGAACTGAGATGATTGACCTCTAACAACCACAGTCATCTTCCTTGGTACTTGGTATGACTCCAACCACTGAAGAGTTTATTCCCAGATTTCATTGTTTTCAGTTTTGTTAGGATTCCTTGATGCCACATTTGGTCAAATGCAGTCTCTGACCTAATTGCTTCAGTTCTGCTCTTTCATCCATGTTTGGACCAAGGTCAGTTGGCCAATGTGGAACACTAACTAAGCATCAATGAGCAGGTTTTTTTAGTGCTGTACAAATAGCACTTTCAACAACCCCATCCATCACATTACTAATGACCAAGAGTGGACTGATGGTGGTAATTGGCCGGATTTGTATTGCCCTGCTTTTTATGAGCAATTTTCCATATTGCTAGGTAGATGCCAATGTTGCAGCTTTACTAAAATAGCTTGGTTAGAGGTGTGACTAGTTCTGGAGCACAAGTTTACCGTACTATTGCTGGAATGTTGTTAGTGTCCGTAGTCTTTACAGTATTCAGTGTCTTCACAGTATCCAGTGTCTTCAGCTATAGAAAGTACATTACTGAAGTTAAAAAATGAAATTAGGTAAGCAAAGTGAGGATACAAAAGGGTATTGGCAGATAAGTAAACACAGATGTGTACTAATCCATTAAGAGCAAGAAAACATGGAAAGGATAGGTCCTATCAGAGATATACATGGTGACTTAGAATCATAGAACCCGTACAGTACAGAGGGAGGCTATTTGCTCCATCGAGCTTGCACCAACAACAATACCACCCAGGTCCTATCTCTGTACCCCCACACATTTACCCCGCTAATCCCCAGACACTAAGGAGCAATTTACCATGACGAATCAACTAAACACACTCTCACATTTTTGGACTGTGGAAGGAAACCCATGCAGACATGGGGAGAATGCACAAACTCCACACAGATGGTCATGTGAGATCAGAATTGAACCTGGGTCCCTGGCATTGTGAAGCAGCCATCTCTTATGGGTTAAATCAGAAGATATGGGCAGGGTTCTCCATGAGAACTTTGTCTCCCTCTTCACTGAGGAGAGGGATGATGCTGACATTCTAGTCAGAGGAGAAGTGTGAAATATTAGATACAACAAGAATAATGAGAGAGGAAGCACTGGAGGGATGAACATCCTTGAAGGTGGATAAATCAGTGGGGCCAAATGGATTGCATCCCAGGCAGTTAAAAGGAGCCAGGAAGGAAATAGCAGATGCTGTGAGGATCATTTTCTAATCCTCACGAGATTCAGACAAGATTCCAGAGTAAAAATAACTAAATGGGGGAGAGCCAACTTGGAACTTAAAAGTGTGCTGGGAAAATTGTAACTGAACAATGTGCTACCTTTAAGAAAACATGGCTCCGGCACAGTTATTTATTCCCTCAAAAGGGCAAAGCAAAGGGTAAACAAGTCCCGAACTGCCCAGATGAAAAAAAAATGGAAATTTAAGATGAAGAAGAAAAAGTGTGCTTATCAGAGGTATCAGGTAGAAAATACGATTGAGAACCAAGCTGAATACAGAAGGTTCAGAGCAAAGATGAAAAAGAGGTAAGAGAAGTGAGCAGGAATTATGATAAAAGACTGACAGCCAACATGAATGGGAATCCCACAGTCTTTTATAGGCATGTTAATAGCAAACGGGTGATAAGGAGTAGAGCTAATTAGGGTCCAAAAAAGGGATTTACATATGGAGGCAGGTGATATGGCTGCAGAACTAAATTGAAAGTTTGCATCTGTCTTTACCAAGGAAGCAGATGCTATCCTGACCATGGCTTCAGAGCAGGAAATTGTCACTAGAAGGGTTCAAAGTTGATGAGGAGGGAATTGGATAATCTGTCAGTATTTAAAGTGACAAGACAACAGGAACAGATGAGATTCAGTCAAAGATATTGAAGGAAGTGAGAATGGAAGTTGCAGGGGCATTGCCTTTTTCTTTTAGTCTTCCCTAGAAACGAAGAGAGTGCCAGAGAACAAAGAACAAAAACAGCCCGGGAAACAGGCCCTTCGGCCCAACGAGCCCGCGCCGCCATCTTAACACCACCAGACCCCCCCCTCCACCCATGACCCTTATCTAATGTTTTGTGGCCATCCATATTGAGGGAAACTGATTTAGGGACAATTTATTACTGCCAGTCAGCCTAATCTTTGGGGTTTGGGAGGAAACCCACGCAAGCACAGGGAGAATGCGCAAACTCCCACAGACACTGGCCCAAATCCATGTGTCTGCACAGCAATCAGTGATAGTCACTGAGCTGTCGTCTTGCCCAGTATCTGGTCCAGTTTAAGCACACACTAACGACATGAAGCACTAGGCCAATCTCGAACAACCAAGAGCAGCCCAAGTACGACCCATCGCGTGTATGCCCCTCGTTGGACACAAGGCGGACCGACTTAAAACCTGTGAATGAAAAAGAGAAAAAAAAGCATTATTATTGTACCATATCCATTTACTTTACCAGGGACGCCCTAATGCTAATGACCCTTATTTGAAGCAATCTCCTATATCCACCCATCTCCAACCCACTCACGTGCCTGTCTAAGTTACTCTTAAACAACTCTAGCGTGTTTGCCTCCACCACCTTACTTGGCAGAGCATTCCATACCCCCACTACCCTCTGTGTGAAAAACCTCCCTCTAATATCTGATTTATACCTCTCCCCCCTCACCTTAAGCCCATGGCCCCTTGTCCTGTGTGTCTCTATCATAGAGTAAACAGAGGTAAGTTATTTCCTATCTATACCCTTCATAATCTTATATACCTCTATTAGATCCCCCCCTCAGTCGCCGTCTTTCAAGGGAAAAGAGCCCCAATTTATTCAATCTCTCCTCATACCCCAGTCCTTCCATACCAGGCAACATCCTGGTAAACCTCCTCTGCACTCTCTCCAGAGTCTCCACGTCCTTCCGGTAGTAAGGCGACCAGAACTGGACGCAGTACTCTAAATACGGCCTAACCAACGATCTGTACAACTGCAACATTAGGCTCCAGCTCTTATATTCTATACCCCTTCCTATAAAGGCTAACATACCATAGGCTTTCTTCACCACACTCTCCACTTGCACTGCCACCTTCAAAGACTTGTGCACTTGCACCTCCAGGTCTCGTTGCGATTCTATACTCCTTACGGGCTTACCCTTTATCATGTAACTCCCCTCTACATTATTCCGGCCAAAATGCATCACCTCACATTTACCCGGATTAAACTCTATTTGCCATGTATCTGCCCAATCAACCAGCCTATCAATATCCCGTTGTATTGCCAGACACTACTCCTCACTGCCCGCCAATCCAGCCATCTTGGTGTCATCAGCAAATTTGCTGATCACACCACCTACTCCCTCTTCCAAATCATTTATATACACTACAAAGAAAAGAGGTCCCAGTACTGAGCCCTGCGGCACACCACTACTGACAGACCTCCAGCTAGAAAAGGACCCCTCCACTACTACTCTCTGACTCCTCTTTGCAAGCCGGTAGAGAACTGGAAAATTGCAAATATTAAACCTTTAGTTTAAAAATGCTATAAGGATAAACCAAGCAATTACAGATCAGCCAGTTCAACTTCTGTGCTGGGGAAGCTTCTAGAAATAATTATCCAGGATAGAATTAATAGTCACATGAAAACATGTGGATTGATTAGGAAAAGCCAACATAGATTTCTTAAAGTAAAATTATGTTTAGCTAACATGCTAGAGTTTTTTGAAGAGTTAACAGAGAGGGATAATAAAGGTAATACTGTTGGGGGTATGGGGGTGCTATCAAGCAGGCTGCTTTATCCTGGATAATGCAGAACATCTTGAATGTACTTCTGCATTCATCCAGATTTTCAAAAGGCAGTGCCACACAACAAACTTGAGAAAAGTTATAGCTCATGAATTAAAAGGGACAATAGCAACATGGATACAAAATTAGCTAAGTAACAGAAAATCAGTGGATTTTTTGGGGGTTGGAGGAAGTTTTTTTAGTGATGTTCCCCTTACTTTTCCTGATACATATTAACGATTTAGATTTTGCTTTGCAGAGAACAGTTTCAGGGTCTGTGAATAAAACTTGAAAGCATCGCAAACTGTGAGGAAGATAGTGTAGAACTTCAAAAGGACTTAGATAAATTGGTAAAATGGTCAGGGTAGGTGGCAGATGAAATTCGATACAGAGAAGTGTGAGGTGATTGATTGTGGTAGGAAGAATATAGAGAGACAGTATCAAATAAAGGGTACAATTTCAAAGGCTGTGCAGGAACAGGAGGACCTGGGTGTATACATGCATGCCATTGAAGTTGACAGGACAGGTGGAGAGAGCAATAAATAAAACATTCAATATCCGAAGCTTTATTCATAGAAGATTTGAGTATAAGAGCAAGGAGGTTACGCAGAGCTTGTATAAGACACTAGTTGGACCTCAGCTGGAGTATTGCATACAGTTCTGATGTGTGAATGCATTGGGGAGAGTGCAGAAGGGGTTTACAAGAATGGTTCCAGAGATGAGAAACTTCAGTTATGAAGATAAATTGTAGAACTAGGAGATTTGATCAAAATCATGAGGGGGGGGATGGACAGGGTAGACAGGAAAATGCTATTCCTACTCATAAAAGGATTGAGAATGAGACTACAGATTTAAAGTGATTTGCAAAAGAAAAAAACATGATGCGAGAAAACAAAGTTTTCACACAGCAAGTGGATTGGGTCTGGAATACACTGCCTGGAAGTGTGATGGGGCAGATTTAATCAAGAGCATTAGATGATTGTTTCTATCCAAGTAACGTGCAGAAGTACTGGGTAAAGGCAAGAGAATGGCACTAACTTGTAATGCTCAGAGAGCTGGTGCAGACACGAATAGCTGAATGGCCTCTTCCTGCACCACAACAATTCTGAGATTCTGGATTAGAGGTCTGTGAGTATTGTACCATTATTTAAAAAGATCGTGAGGAATAGAGCAGAAAATTATAAACTAGTCAGTCTGACTTCAGTGGTGAGGAAATTACTGAAATTAGTTCTGAGAGACAAAGTTCAGTCCTCTCTTTTACAATGTAGCAATAGGCAATGGATTTCTCAACAATAACAATTAATGCTATTTCCTGATCAGTCAGAAAAAGGCTCATTTTTGACATCCCATCATTTGTGACATCTATATTTTTCCATAGTAAGTGTATATCATTTGCCAGTAATGCAGTTGAAATGGTAGTCAACAGCCCAGTGACAAAAGTTACAATATCAATAGGGAAATGTTCACAGAATTATTACAATAGTATTTACATATAATTTCCAAATTGTAGACATGTCTGTTCTTCATCATTCAGCTGTTACCAGATAGAAATTTGGAACAACATGTTCTGTACTGGAAGTTCCTATTTTTCAGTTATTTACAGACTAATTTAGGTAACAAATGTGGTTGAATGATCGGAATATTTCAAGAAATGTCACAACTGAAGTTTCCTCATTTTTATTAATTTTCAGGTTATAAATATGTCAGAAGAACTGGCTCGGTTGGAAGCCAGCCTGAAAGAAGCAGAAAGTCTCAGTAATGAAGTTGAAGTCTCTGAAGCCCTACAAACATGCACAGAGACTGCCATTCACTCCCTCATTGAGACCTTGAGAAATGAGGAGTTTCCATCTGCACTTGCTCAGGTCAAAGCATTCAGGTAATTCACATAATTAATTGTAGTCATTTCATTAAACAATGTCAGCAAGAAACAAATCTGGCTTGTTTTCAAAAAAATCTGGTGGCAAGCAAGTCCACTTGTAGAGATGCTTTGAGCGAATTGCATGCTTTGGCATAAACTGAAGGAGTCTATCATGCTTTCTTTTAATTTAAAACTTTGAAACGCAGTTGGTCTCTAGTTTGAACTGTATTTTGTACCAGTTAACCACATCCGTATTTATAGTGTACATTTTGCTTCTAAACTGGGGGGAAAAACTGCTGCATTAAATTTCATTTTATCCAATATGATCCATTCCGTTGATACTAAATTGCTGGTAGTTTTATTTGTGTATGATTTGCAATTCACGCATAAGCACCCTTCACAAACACCATTATTGATGAATATAGAACAAAGAACAACCCAGCCCGGGAAACAGGCCCTTCGGCCCAACAAGCCCACGCCGCCGCATCACCCTACACCTATTCTACCCTGCGTGTCTACGAATAGAACCCCTGACTTAGCCAGATTCAGGGGAGAATAGTGTCAATTTGGTAAAACCAATCAGCCTAAGAGCACATCTTTGGGGTGTGGGAGGAAACCGGAGCGCCCGGAGGAAACCCACGCATCCACAGGGAGAATGCACAAACTCCCACAGACACAGGCCCAAATCCATGTATCTGCACAGCTAGCAGTGCTAGTCACCGAGCTGTTGCAGCGCCCGTCTACCGGTCCAGGATCAAGCACACACACCGACACGAAGTACTAGGCCACTCCCGGAACCTCAAGAGTAGCCCACGCACGACCCACCATGTGCATGCCCCTCGTTTGACAACGAGTTTTAAGAACATGTTGGAAAGCACGGACTGAGAAAATACTATTTGACCCAGTAAGTCTGCTTATTCGTAATTTGTTCTGTTGTGGATTAATCAATTTTTCTGAAATATTTCTGCCTGGCCATCAAATGTAACTTGAGCTGTGTGTGATTGACATTTTCATTGCCCTGCAGCAGAAGGATCAATAACCCAAAATTTGCAGGAGTGGGGCATCTTATGTTATGTCCCAATTGTTTGAATTTGCTCCAAGACGTGTTTGATTATCCATGTTGATGCTTATCCATATTACTAATACTGCATTCCTGATCGTATTTTATCCTATTTTGGACTTTTTCAGTCCCACTCTGCTATTAATCCCTTACTCTCTCACTACGAAACACTGTTCCTTCCTCCCCCTCCCTGAAAAGAAAATGCATTTGTACTGTTAATATTTCTCTAACTTTCAATCTCCTCTTCAGAATTAATCAGCTGCCTTTAAGTATCAGCCTGCCCCAAATCAATGCCACCTTTGAACGTCTAATATTCTATCAATATTTTCCTCCTTTCTAAACTTGAGCAAAGCTTTTGAATATTGTACTTGTGTCTGCTAGTCTTGTGCTCAGTCCAAATTAATTTGCTTACTTTCAAATTTATCTATCCACTATTATGTTGAACTGTATCATGACCCTCCCCCAATCTCCTACCCAAACAAAATAAGCCTTTATTTAATACATAGAAACTTGTGTAGAACATTTACAACCAGTAATAATGATAGAACTGTAATCTTGATATTTAACTGGGTTACTCAATTGTGCTTACCTCATACTCAACTCTACATTTACTAATTTAAATGACTGTAATCTCCTCCAGTCCTGACTTGCAAACAGATCAGAAGGGGAAAGGCTGTGGAGGATCAGAAAACCATGATAAGAATTATAAAATGGAGGCATTGTTTAATCAGGAGCCAATATTGGTTAGTAAGCACAGGGATATATAGTACTGAATGAGGAGACATCTCCACCAGCCAAATGTTACATAAGAACATAAGAAATAGGAGCAGGAGTAGGCCATCTAGCCCTTCGAGCCTGCCCCGCCATTCAATAAGATCATGGCTGATCTGTTGTGGTTCAGTTCCACTTTCCCGCCCTCTCCCCATAACCCTTAATCCCCTCTCTTATCAAGAACCCATCAACCCGCTTCTTAAAAATATTTAGCGAGGCAGCCTCCACCACTTCAACGGGCAGAGAATTCCAGAGATTCACCACCCTTTGAGTGAAGAAGTTCCTCCTCAACTCCGTTCTAAACCGCCTCCCCTTTATCTTGAGGCTGTGCCCCCTAGTCCTACTGTCTTTTTTGAGCGGGAAGAGTCTCTCCACCTCTATCCTATCCATCCCATTCATCATCTTATACGTCTCAATGAGATCTCCCCTCATTCTTCTAAACTCTAACGAGTACAAGCCTAGTTTATTCAGCCTCTCCTCATAGCTCAATCCCCTCAACTCCGGTATCAGCCTAGTAAACCTCCTCTGCACTCCCTCCAGGGCCAAAATATCCTTGCGCAGGTGCGGTGCCCAAAACTGCACACAGTACTCCAGCTGCGGCCTCACCAATGCCCTATACAGCTGCAGCAAGACCTCCCTACTTTTATATTCAATCCTGCTGCACTTTGGTCTTTGGAAAGACCAAAGCCATTGTCCTCAATTCCCAGTACAAATTCCATTCCATTGTTACTGATTCCATTCCTCTCCCTGGCAGTTGTCTGGGGAAGAACCTTGGTGTTATATTTGACCCAGAGATGAGCTTCTGATTGCATATCAACATCTTCATTAAGAATACTCATTTCCACCCTCTAACATCACAACTCCACCCCACCTCAGCTCATGTGCTGCTGAAACTTTTATCTATGCCATTGGAATTGTCCATTTTGGAGGTAACAATGTACCCCTGGCTGGCCTCCTGCATTCAATTTTCCATTAATTTGAGGTCACCCATGTCCTCACTCGCATCTAGGTTCCATTCACCCATCACCCTGCGATCAATGACCTACGTTGGATCCCAATTGAGCAATGTCTCAATTTTAACAAGTTTCAGTTTCCTTTACCATCTCATTAATCACTTCTAATCCTACAATCCTTGAGGAAATCTGCACTCTTCCATTCCCTCAATTTTAAGTACACTGCCGTAGAGGCTGTGCCTTAATCTGTTAAGGCCCTAAACTTCAGAATTTCATCCCTTAACTTCTGCTTCCCCCTCCTTTATAAAACACTCAAACCCATTTCTTTGGCCAAGAATTTAGTCATCCTCCTATATCACTTTGTATAATTTGGTGTCAACTTGTTGCTCCTGTGAAACAACTTGGGGTTATCAGTTTATCATCAGAATTAAAATTTGACAATGAAAAATCTGTTTGTTCAATGTTCAATTGGGAATCCATCCATTTAACTTTTACCAAGTTCAAGAAGTAATGAATTAAGTGAGAGACCTGCTAACAACCATAAAGAAAACTGGCAATGAAATTGAATGTATTATTCAGAGTTGATAGTTTTATATTAGTGTAAATTAATGTTTCATATTTTATCCACAGATCTGTGTGGCCCAATGATATTTTTGGGAATTGTGATGATGATCCAGTACAAACCCTCTTGCACATCTATTTCCGCCATCAGACCTTGGGCCAAACCGGTAGCTTTGCTGTGGTAGGGTCTAACCAGGACTTATCCAAAGTCTGCTCCAAACTAATGGAGCTGAATCTACAGATCCGAGAGTCTCTCCGAACAGTACAATCATACCAGCTTTTGGCAAAGGCAACAGCTGCAGATGTTCTAAGTACTGGATTTTAAGAAACTCTGGTGACTCAAAATTCATCCCATTCAGTGTTGACAAGAAGGTGCATCGTGTATATTAACCACATCAACTTCAACTTTTTGAACTGTCCGGATTGCCTCTATTTATAGAAAGTCATGCACATGAAATTAGATATTAAAACAGGAAAAAGAGTAATAAGCTGTATGGAACTAATTAACAGCAAATCACTCCATGTGCACAAGACATATAGGATTGACTGTGCAAACTATTTATTGGTTCATTGCACTTGTACTGTCAGTCATACTGAAAGAAAGACATGGAAGGAGGAAAGGGGTATTCTTCTTCATTTTCTGAAGACAAGCCAGCTCCCTTGTAATAATGTATAGTAGTGACATTCAGGCTCTCTGCAGCAGGTGGAATGATGCTAAAATCATCTGGGAAATGGCTTTAGGCTGAATAACCTGCAAGGCTTTAAGGCAAACAAGAACATTTAACTTTGTTTTCATAGCGTCTGTGGACAAAAACAGATCAAACACCTGCATAAATAGATCAGTTAATGCCACTTACCATGTGGCAACATTATATATAAGAGGTTAAAACTTGATTTATGACAAATTGACTGCAAGCTTTATAATATAAAATGTTAATAGTTCATAAAGTCAAGCATGCCTGAAAAATCATTAAGAAATTTATTTTGTATTAGAACTAACATGATCCATGGTATGCTGTAGAAAATCTTATACAAAGTTAGGATACGTGACAGGTAAATTTAAACTGAGTTTTACTCAGCACTGTAAACTAATTCTAAAATAATTCTACATCTGTTATTTTGTTTACTGTTCAGTGGGTATTAGATGCTCTCTGATCAGTAGTTGTTATAAATACTGGTGGTATCTAACCAAAAATTTGCCTGTAGGTACTTAAAACTGAATGGCAGAAATAAAAAGTGCTTCAGCCTAGCAATTTAGGAGAATTCACCTAACTTATTTTACTCTGTAAATATTTTAGACCTGTATAGTGTAAAATCAGTATTGTTTTTCTTGTACATTTGTGCATTGCACTGTTATGAGAATAGGTGTATAAAACTAATGCAAAACAAAAAAACTTAAGTACTGGTAATGAGTCTTTATCTGCTGTCACTGCAGTCTGTGAATTTACAGATACTTCTGAAAGCAGATACTGTTCTGTCTACTCATGTGTTTCCAGCGGACTTTGAACTTTGGGACCATCTTTTTCTGCATTATTGGAAAAGAAAGTCAAAAGACTGAATACGCAACATTCAACATACTCAAACGACTGAAATGCTGAAATCCTCCAGCTTTCATACTTGAGATTCCGTTCACAGCAGTGGCTTTCTGTGGGGAAAGATATTGAATGTAAAAATCACCCATTGATGGTGTTACCTGCCTCTGTTTGCTGGGAATGACCCTGCTTATAATATGCATCTATCCTATCCACTGTGATTTTTATGGGCTCTATACCATGGAGTGTAGAATGTACTGTTCATTTATTAGCATTTGCCTTTTGAGAACGTGAACTATAGACCAGGAATAATTGTGATGAATTGTATGAGTTTAAGGCACTGTGCATGCTATCAGACTGCAAACAGTAGTTAACATAATTTAAGGCTCTGTAACCAGTCATAGCAAATTAACAAATCACTGTAATCATTCTTCAACAATGATAAATTATTTTGTTGGCAGTTTGGTACTATGGCTGTTTCAATATTTAATTACATACTTGAGCTAAATGACAAAGTCCATATCAAAGTATGATGTTTTGACTGAGAACAGGGTCATACAGCAACTTTGAGCAAGCTGATCGACCCAGCTCCCTTTACTCTGGTCTCGCAAATAATTGCTTATCATCTGGATAGGCATAGTATCTTAGCTCTTCCTTTCTCACTTCTGCTATTCCAATACTACCTGCCCCTTAAGTCTCTAATTATGAACTCCCTCTCCAAAAAGCTTGTAGCTTTTCATTTGATTAGTCTCAGTCAAATGCAACAGACTTCAGTTACTGACCTTCATGTGTACAGAACATTAAAAGCCCACCTTAGTTGAATGTTGAGAACTGCTCATCTAAAAGATTCACACAACTTGGCAAGATGTCAAGATTTTTGCTAGCTCCAGATTGTTTCTCAATCACTTGTGGGACATGGACGTCACAGGCTAGCATCACATTTATTGCCCATCCCTAGTTGCCCTGGGAGAGCAGTTACTGGTCAACCACAATGCTGTGGCTCAAGTCATTTGTAGGTAATAACAAAGATGGCAGATTACCTTCCTTCAGGGACATTAGTGAACCAGATGGGTTTTTCCTGACAATCAACATTGGTTTCCTGTTCATCAATAGATTTTTGATTCCAGATCATTTTTGTTGAATTCAAATTCCACCATCTGGTGTGGCAAGATTCAAACCTGGGTGTTCAGAACAATAGTGATAATACCACTAGGCCATCACTTCCCATAAAAGTAAATTGTTTCCACACTGCAAACCAACAGTTTGTTAGTTTCCTGACAGACAGGATGATTCAGTCTGAACCATGGCACAACCTGTATTTTAGAAGGTCAGTACTATCTTACTTGGGCCATTTATCTAAATTCTAGACATTCTTAAACATACTCTTGGTATAAAAGTTAAAGATTTGAGTGTATTTCCATATTCCAAAACCAGATGGTCAGGAACTAATTTGTCTAATTATTTTGAAAGATTACTTGCAAGATAATCCATCTAGGCTACATGGTGATTAGAGCAGTGAAATTATAGCCTGTGGGTATGGTGGAAGGAATAAAAATTTTGAAAACTGAAGTAGGGCTATATTGTAGATATGTATTCCATTTGTTTGCACCAAATGACCTAGCAATTCTGTTAGAGTTGGTTACATAAGGATGTGTTTTCATTAACACGTGCAGCTAACATAGCATTCATTGTATGGTGGCAAACCCAGCCCTACAAAGGATAGTTTTAAATTAGTTCCTTGCCACTGAGGAATATATTTCCCATGAACTAATGCCATTCCTGTCCCTTCCAGTTTTAAAAAAAACTTTTAACATTGCTACATTAGAGTGGCAGTGGTTAGTACTATTGTCTCAGTGCCAGGATTCAGTTCTAGCCTTGTGATCATATGGAGTTTGTACCTGCATGGATTTCTTTCCATAGTCAAAGATGTGCATGTTATATGGATTGGCAATGCCAAATTGCCCCACTGTCTAAAGATCAGTAGGTTAGAGGGATTAGCAGAGTAACTAGATGGGGTTAGGTGAAAGGGCCTGGGCAGGATCTGACAGTTGGCACAGACTCAGTGGGCCAAATGCACTGTACTGTAGGGATTCAGTGATATTAGATCATGCACCTAGTTCATTTTGAAAAATTTGTTTGGTTAAATCCATCTCCTAGCCACTACAAGCTATTATTTCCTCAAGTGTTTTATTAAAAAGGAGTTTAAACTAATTTAGGTCATGCACATTACACAGATACATTCCAAAGCTAGATTACCACTACTAGAATTGACATTTTTTGTTTTTGTAGCAACTACAATTGGGGCAGCATGATATCTAACACTAATGCCTCAGCAGCAGGGACCTGGCTTCAATTCCATTCTCCTTGACTGTAGGTTTCCTTCTAGTGCTCCTGTTTCCTCCCACAGTCCAAAAGTGTGGGGGTTATGTTGATTGGCTGTATTAAATAGTCCTTTAGTGTCAGGGGGATGAACTAAGGTAAATACATGGGGCTGGGTAGATTGGGGAGAAGCGGACTTGATGGACCAAATGGCCTCCTTCTGCACTGTAGGAATTATATTCTATGAATTATATTCCCAGTGTTGTCAAATTTGGAAGGAATTATTGTTAATTAGACCAAATTGAGAAAATGTTGAACAGAATCAGTTTTCAATAAGGTGTCAATTACTGCTCTCCAACTGGTGTCAATTTATGCCAACAATCTGGCTCCCTTTTGAACAAGTATCCAGCAACGCCGTTGTTTAAGAAGGGTGCCAGGCAAAAGGCCAGTTAGTTTAACGTCTGTTGTAGGTAAAATGTTAGAATCCGTCATCAAGGAGGAAATAGCGAGGCATCTTGAGGGGAATTGCTTGATAGAGCAGACACAGCACGGTTTTGTTAAGGGGAAGTCGTGTCTGACAAATTTACTGGAGTTCTATGAGGATGTGTCGAGGGCAGTGGATAGAGGAGAGCCGGTGGATGTGGTCGGTCTTGATTTTCAGAAGGTGTTTGACAAGGTACCTCACAAGAGGTTATTGCAGAAGGTCAGGGGACATGGAGTTGGGGGTAGGGTGTTAGCATGGATAGAGGACTGGTTGTCAAATAGGATGATGTGGGTATGCCGGCGTTGGACTGGCGTAAACACAGTAAAAAGTCTGACAACACCAGGTTTTAGTCCAACCTATTTATTTGATAATATACTCGCAAGCTTGCGAGTATATTATCAAATAAATAGGTTGGACTAAAACCTGGTGTTGTCAGACTTTTTACTGTGTCAAATAGGAGGCAGAGAGTGGGGGTCAATGGGTGCTATTCGGATTGGCAGTTGGTGACTAGTGGAGTGCCCCAGGGGTCGGTGCTGGGGCCTCAGCTATTTACCATTTATATAGATGATCTGGAGGAGGGAACCGAGTGTATGGTGTCAAAATTTGCTGATGACACCAAGATTGGTGGAACGGCAAATTGCGTGGAGGGTGTGGAGAGTCTACAGAAGGATCTAGATAGGCTGGGCGAATGGGCCAGGAACTGGCAAATGGAATTTAATGTTGGCAAGTGCGAGGTGGTCCACTTTGGTAGGAATAATGGTAGGAAGGACTATTACTTACGTGGAGAAAAACTGCAGCAAGCGATGGTGCAGAGGGACCTCGGGGTCCTTGTGCATGAGTCACAAAAACCCAGCTTGCAGGTGGTCAGGAAGGCGAATGGGATGCTGGCCTTCATAGCGAGGGGGATTGAATATAAAAGTAGGGAGGTCTTGCTGCAGCTGTATAGGGCATTGGTGAGGCCGCAGCTGGAGTAGTGTGTGCAGTTTTGGGCACCATACTTACACAAGGATATTTTGGCCGTGGAGGGAGTGCAGAGGAGGTTTACTAGGCTGATGCCGGAGTTGAGGGGGTTGAGCTATGAGGAAAGGCTGAATAAACTAGGCTTGTACTCGTTAGAGTTTAGAAGAATGAGGGGAGATCTCATTGAGACGTATAAGATGATGGATAGGATAGAGGTGGAGAGACTCTTCCCGCTCAGAAAGGACAGTAGGACTAGGGGGCACAGCTTCAAGATAAGGGGGGGCAGTTTAGAATGGAGTTGAGGAAGAATTTCTTCACTCAAAAGGGTGGTGAATCTCTGGAATTCTCTGCCCATTGAAGTGGTGGAGGCTACCTCACTAAATATTTTTAAGACGCGGGTTGATGGGTTTTTGATGAGGGGATTAAGGGTTATGGGGAGAGGGTGGGAATGTGGAAGTGAGACACGACAGATCAGCCATGATCTTATTGAATGGCAGGGCAGGCTCGAAGGGCTAGATGGCCTACTCCTGCTCCTATTATGTTCTTATGTAAATAGGAAGAATCCTACTCTCGGTTTTGATTGCTTTTGTGGACGTTTACGAAGCAGTCCTTGAGGAAAATCCAGGTGCCTATGCCAGGTTTTGCTTATGATCCCCATCAGATAGGACAATTTGTCAAGGAAACTAGAACGTTTCCCTCAAGTATTAACCCTGATGAAAAGTAGTGATTAGATAGGATTTTAATCCACAGACATTGCAAACACAGATAATGCCCCATTTCAAGTGACGGTAAGAGAAACGTGCTTTTTACACACTTTATTTCCTTCAGCTCCGTTTGAATGTTTAAAGAAATCAAAAAGGACAAAAATAAAGTAGATTCCTGTGCTCCATTAACTCAAGTCCCGGCAGAAAATTAACGCTACCGTCGAAATCAAATGATATATTTGAAGCTGAAAGTGCTGTCACAGGAGAGCCGTTTGCCTTTGCACCTCCCGCAGAGATCCTGGCGATGTGGTCTCTTTGGGTCAACGTGGCGCATTTTGATGGGACATGTACATCTTGTCCGTTTGCAGGTCTGATGGGCAGGAAAAAACAAGTCTCACTGTACGGATGCTGGATACTCCTCAGCAAACGTCTACTCAGCCTGTGTGCTTCCTGCGCTACTTACTTGACAGGTGATGTCCTCGACACGGTAAGGGTTGTAGGCCTTCTCGCAGGTTCTGCAAAACTGCTTAAAGTAGACCTGTGGGTCAAGGAGATCCGTTATGTAGATAATTCTCAATAGATTACACACTTAACAACCACTTTTTTTTTTACTCACCTTATTAGTGCCTTGGACACACCAGACATAAGCACTCTCCCAGCGAGCATTACAGTCTTTACAATGGAAGTATCCGTATTTCTGCTCTAGGAACTAAATGAAACAAATGTTTAGGACAGTCACCAGCAATCCAACTATAGCTACTGTATCCAATTAAAGATTCTTATTATTAGGCGTCCAAAGACGCCTAATAAATGCATCTTCATCAACTTGGAGTCAGAATAGAGCTGCAGTTTATCCAGGTTTGTGTAGAAATGGCCACAGCTGAAAACTTAACATTCGTCAAGGGGTTAAGAGTCGGCAGGTGCTTCTGGTGCTACCCGTGCCAGGCAAAGCTCTGCCGCCTCCTGATCCCTCCATCTTCGGCCAAAACCTCGATGGAAGCTTTCCATGTTTTCTCATTTGTTTAATGGAAAGTGAATGGAGGGGCGAGGTGGACGAGGGCGAGAGCAGAGCCGGACTAAGGTCACTCAAAGTAACAACGTGGTTGGATTTGATAGTTATTGGAGCTGGCTTAAATAGAAACAGCTTGTTACTAAAGAGACTACAGCTTCTAATAATTTCCTGAATAGTGGATGAATCGATATAAAAACGGTGCTGTTAAAAAAACTTGAATGGACAGGAGTTTACTTTGGGGTCTACGATATGATAGACTTCAGACCTCGAGGATAATTTCATTTGTTTAATTAAAGGCGGAAACATTATCCTAATCTTGCCTTCTGTGACCCGGGGAGGGTAACAAGGTTTCAAACACCTTGGGGTACTTTACTTTGAAGGCGCAGGTCAACAAGTTGTTGTAGAAAGTCAATTGGCGATTTAAATAGGAAACATTTCAATGCTGCCTCTGTGCTAATAGTCTAGTCGACATTGAAATCAATGTTACTTTAATTTACCAGCTCTGATCAATTCTTATTCTAATTGAAGCATTTAACTTCCTCACCACAAATGAGGTCAGACTTGAACAGAGGGAGAAAGAGGAACTCACCTGAAATCTTAAGCGTTTCTCGCTCGGTGGTGTTTTCGGGACATTGCCGGGGTCTTGTTCCTGCTCTATAACCGGATCTTCAGGCTGTTCGGTAATCGGCTTGTTTGGACCGTCCCCAATTGCAGTTTCTGTCTCTTCAAATTGTTCGGGTGCCGTTTCTACTTTTGGCACTTCCTCCTCTTCCACCACTTCAGACTCCTTTTCTTCCTGCGGAGGTTTCTCTGCTGGCTCTTTGGAATCGGTTTTGTTAACATCCCGCGGCCCCCCATTGGGTAGGAAGGTGTTTAGATTGGGGGAGACAATGGGGGAGTAGATGGCCATAGTCCTCCGAAAGCGGACATTTCTGGGCATGCTGGCCTGACTCCCCTGCACTTGGAGCTGGGAAGGCCGACGCTTGAACATTCCCCTCCGCCTCATGGTCATCATCATCAGTGTCCTGGGACCCAAGGAACATTGTACAGACGCATCAGTTCTGGGATTAACCTGAACCCCCACATCTTTCGTGTTTGCTTTCCTCACTCTTGGGGTCAGGTTGGGGTTGACTTGGGATAAAATCGCTTTAAGTTGGGCTCTCTGATAGTTGTCAAAATATTCGCTAGGATCAGCATAGCTGCTCAGGTAATTCCTTTGTCTCCAAGCGGAACCTTTTGCTCGGTTGCTTATATATTGGTAAGAATAGGGATTAAACGGTGAATAAATATAATCAAACGCATCTTCACCTAAGGTAGCCATAATCTCAAGGCTGAGGTACTTCCCCCCGCTGCTTTTTTTTAAATAGGCCACCCAACCGGTCAATCGCAAAGTCCCACTGGTTAAATCACTTCAGTTAACAAGCTCCAGTCACGGCTTTTAGGCATCTTTTATTAGCAATGAGCGAACAAAACATGGCAATTAAAAATAAAAACTGCTCTGGGAGGTACAATATAATGTGGCTCCGCTAATTCTAGAGAAATTTCAAATCCGTTGATGGTTTTTGCTCATTTAGAGATATTGCAAATGAACATACAATACGTTTTCCTTAAAGTTATTCATGAAACACCAACATGTTTTAAATGAACAGGTGGAATATATGGATACACAGCTGTGTCCTGGGAATCACTTCTTGACATGTTAAAGACTACCGGTCGTTTACACTGCATCCAACGGCTTACAAAATAGTTGACATTCCTACTCAAACTGATCGCTAAAGTTGATTAATTTTAAATTGAACTTTATTAATTCCGCCAAAACACAAAAACTGGATCGCACAGAACATGTAGAAATGATGAGACTAACGACCAATTTGCCCTATTAAAGGGTTTTAGTGAATAACAGCTGGCAATCATCAAACTTGTATCAGCTTATTAACATCACATTTTATTGCAGTCAGCTACTGCCAGGAGTGGGCTCCATCATCATAACACATTGTTCACTGCTATTCACAGCGCCATAGGCTGAATCAGTCACCTCTTCTTCCTTGAGCTTCTTGTATGAAATGTCTGTATCATCCTCTTGGTCTGACAGCTTCTTGTCTAATTCATCTCTTCTGTAGATTCTATATGCCAAAACAAACAGGGCAGCTTCTGTAGCTTGGAATAACGCGTAGAGCAGCGGGAACATGTAGATACCGCCAATTATCTGGGGCGGGAAGGCTAATTTCAGGATGGCTGTACAGAGTTGGACATTTTGACATCCAGTCTCCAAGGAAACTGTCCTCTTGCAGTTGGAAGGCAATTTGAAAAGAGCGCCTAGACCATAACCAGCGACATATCCAGCGAGAGGCATCAGCAGAGCCACAATGTACACAGAAGCTGGGATAGTGGCTAATTGATCAGGTCCCAGCAAGGTGCCAGTGAGGATAAAGAGCAGTATTAGAGTGACCGTCAAGGACCAGAGGGAAACCTAGAAAAAGAATATTGTTTTTTTTAAAAAAAGATCACCATGTGCAAATTCTACTCCTAGTTTAAATATTTCCCATTAATTTTCTAAATGTGAAATCAGTCACTGAACCTAGGTCAGATGCCTTCTGAATGGCAAAAAGTTCGAAACAGCAGAGGTCCAACTTGACGTGGACACAGGAAAGTAATCAAAAAGGTGAATGGGATGCTGACCTTTATATTAAAGTAATGAAAGTTATGCTTCAGCTATAGTAAGCCCTGGTTGGTGTACACCTGGAGTACTATAAGTGATCCTGGACACCACACTTTGGAAGGGGATGGTGGTACAGTGGTTAGGTTATTGAGGCTAATGCTCTGGGACATGAGTTCAAATCCAAAATAGCAACTAGTGAAATTTAAATTAATTTATAAATCTGAAACTAAAAGCTAGTTTCAGTAAAGGTGACCATTGTTGTACAATACATCTACTTCATTAGAGGCGATCTATCATTTATCCTTATCTGGTTTGGCCTACTCCAGATCCACATAATGAGGTTGACTCTTAACTCATTTGAAATGTTCAGCTCAAACACCTTTTATTGATGTTTTGTTTGCACTTCAGTCCCACACTCCTGATCTACGGGCACCTGGTGTGGAGAGGGGCACATCGGGATGCCGACCTCCTTGTGAACCTGCTGTTGGGCCTGGCGAGACATGCCATCAACAGGCCCAGGCAGTGGGCGATCGACGGGGCCGCCCGTCCCAACTGCCTGCCCCTCTACCGCGGCTAAGTTCGTGGCCAGGTGTCCCTGGAGAGGGAGCACGCGGTGTCCACGGGTGCAGTTGACACCTTCCGTGCCCGCTGGGCACTGCAGGGGCTGGTGTGCGTTATAGACCCTCACAACCACATTTTGATTTAATGTTTTAAGTTTCCTTTGGACTTTGGTTTCTGTTTGGGCCGTTTTCCCCCCCCTTCCTTTTTGGGGGGCTGCCCCTCTTAATTTGTCCCTAAGTTAATTTGAGTTGGTTTTACTCATTTGGTCCATGGAAAGAACTACCAAACCACTGCAAAAAGGTCAAATAAGAATAGTACAGACCACCTGACATTGACCAAGGCATTGGAAATCACAATAGCAAAGCTTGCCCAGCTGATCCTGCAAAATCCTCCCTGCTAACGAGCCAAAATAGGGAGAGCCATCAACAGACCAGTCAAGCAATGACCTTCCATAGCTATTGTCATGCTTATGGAACCATACCATACAGGTAATATCCCAGATGCCTCTATCTTGAGTTCTGTCCAACCATTGAGGCAGGACAGTAGTATACAGTCCTCAACATTGATTCCAGAGCCCACAAAATCTCACATCATCGAATAAGGAAATTTCTTGCCAGTTACCACCTACCTTCCTGATGAATCATTGCTGCTCCACATTGAATATCATTTAGAAGAAGCACTAATGGTTGCAATATACCCTGGTTGGGGAACTTCACCAAATGCCTGCCACTACTAAGCAAACGTTGAATGAAATTCTGCCAGACTGCAGAAAATGCTAAGGGAATGACCTACTTGTCCTCACCCTCTACCTATCATAGATGCACCTGCCAAGATACAATTAATAAATGGAGTGACCAATGCACAGACCTTGTGCAATTAAAACCCACTGACAGACTGAGTGCCACACATGATGGATGGTATCCTATCATCATGCTAAATGGAATAAATTTGAAACAAATCTAGCAATTCAAACTGGACATCCATGAGGTGCAGTGGGCCATCAGTATTAGCAGAATTGTATATAATCACAATCTGTAACCTCATGTCCCAGCAAATCCTCCACTCTACTATTACCATCAAACTCTGGATCAATGAGAAGTTCAGGACAGCATGCCATGAGCAACATCAGGCATACCTGGTGAAGCTACAACACAGGACTACTCACATATTAAATAGCAGAAGCAGCATACAAAGCATACAGCTAAGTAATCCCACAACAATCTAACCTCTATAGTCCCGCCACATGCAGCATAAACATTTTTGTTCTTCTCAATCTTGCATGGGTGACTGCTTATTCTGAAATTGGAATTCTGGTTTTGGGTCCTCCAACTAGGGGGAAATTCTCTCAGAATTCTCTCTGTCAAGCCCTTTTAGGATTTTAAAATCTATGTTTCAATAAGATCTCTTCACATCTTCTTAATTCTAGATAATGTAGGCAAAGTCAACTCAATATCTTCCCAGAGAGCATTCCCAGAATCAATCTAATGAATCTTCATCACACTCCATCCAGGAGTACATCTTTCCTAGGGTGAGGGGACCAAAATTGTACACTGTTTTCCAGCCATGATCTCACTAAGCCCCTATTTAATTGTTGTTTTCTTTACTCTAAAAAGTGATTGAAATATGAGACTCCATAAAATACCACTTGAATCTATGCAGTTCCCTTTTCTGTTTGCTATGTGGCAAAATAAATTTGAGGACATCAGTCCTGTGGATTATTATGAAGTGTTTACTTGCACTACATTTAATTTCTGCTTTTCAAGGCTTTTGAAGTAGGGTAAGATATTTATACTTACAAAAACTGATGGCAGTATGAACTTGATTTTCTAACAGTGAATTAAGGCAAATTATAAATCTTCTAATTAATAGTGGAAGCGGCAATATCAAAGGTATAGAATTACCAAACTGTGCAGTTGAACAAACATTTCACAGCCCAGAAGTGAAACCTGCAATTGAAGTGCTTTGGAAAATGCAGAAGTTCCGCTTAGCCCATGCCGAAGTGAAATGAAGAAGTTGCTAAACAAAGGTTTCAACCAAGTAGCCACTTCACAGTAAGAGAAGTGCCAACGTTAAATCACGCTGCTAGTGCACTGACCCGAACGTCTATTTTGCTTTTTATTCCCAATAACCTCTAACGGAACACTGCTCAAAGGTATGTGAGTTGTGACGCATCTTTATTTTCTTTACCATTTTTAATATAAATTATTAAGATAACATAGTGTTGCGAGACTTTTCAAATTTACCTGAACTCCGAGTTAGAGAGTATATCTCTTTAAATCGTATCCCAAGGACAGAACCACCAACTGCACCGGATGTCAGTATTAATGATGTAGATAAATTTATTATGATTCTTGCACCCTCAACCTTCTGAGGCAGAGGCAAGAGTAAAACAATCGGCACTGGTATTCTATCCATCGTTTAAATAAACTTCGCTATTGGTCTTGCTATTTTTCAACAGTGAGAGAATAACATTATGTTTAAATCTTTGTTTACATTTAATATATTAGACTTCCACACCAGAGAATTGCGATTGAGACCTGACACAGGACTCATTTGAAGGAGGTTAATGCAGAGCTACAAGAAAGTCGTTGAAATAATATAAAATTGTTGTTAAAGCACCAGTTCTTGCAATAGTGCAAAGTAGTTCTGATGCACTTTGATGGGAATTGTATCCTGCAATACATTGAAGCAAAGTAAGGAAGAACCCTTTCCTAATGCGCTGTTTCACATTACTTAGGTTTCACACAAAGTGTCAAATGTGAAAACGTATCTGAAAGGGTCCTTTGGATTACCTCAGCATCCAAATGACAGTGCTATTGAGTGTTTTAATATTGTGACAAAACAAATGATATGGTTCACTCTTTCTAAAATGAAGAATTGGCGGGTAAGGAGTTAAACATCACACTTGCATCCACCCGTATATACTATACCTCCTGGGAAAGCAGAGCGTGCTAAAATTCCAAAACTGTTTTCAAAGAAGGGTCCGAACACAAAACATTGACTAGCCTAGTCTCTCCATAGTTGCTGCCTGATCCGCTCAGAATTTCCACAAAAACAAATTTTTTATTTCAGATCTCAATTATCTGTTGAAATGTGCTTTTTGTTCTCAGTGTTCAGTCGAGGAATTGACTTCGAGAGCCCAGGTCCATCGACAAACCTGTAAGAGTCTACATTTGTAAGATCTATTTGTTGGGTTATTTTTGTTTTGCAAATGCCACTGGACTAGGTTGGAGTCTCCATGTGTCGGTTTAGATCGGAAATACATATAAACATAGTCGCAGTCAAATTTAATTTTTTTAGCTAGGTCACCTTTACTATGGCTGGATGAATGACTAATGGGGTTTGCTGAAGTGGGATGATGTCTTAAATCTGATGTCAGATCTGCTGTGAGTCAAGCCTTTAAATGCAGGCATCGCAGACTGTAATTTTTACATATATGTAATGCTTTTGCCAATGTTCATATGATCAAATCCTGACCCTGATTCATGTTTAAATTTCGCACGATTTATCAGGTTGTTTGCTTCATCCAGAAGGAAGGAGAAAAAGCTTCCGAGTTTTGGTACTAATGTAAAAGTCAAAACATTGCGGCTGCTAGAATCAGAATCAGAAAATGCTACAAAATCTCAGCAGATCTGGCAGCACCTGTGGAGAGAGAGAATGGAGCCAATGTTTCGAGTCTGGCTAATCCTTCGTCAGGGCTGAGGAATAGACATATTCGACTGGAAGCTTTAACTATCTCTCTCCACACGGATGCTGCCGGACCCGCTGAATTCTTCCAACACTTTCTGCTTTTCGCTGCTTTTTTGAGTTTGCTTTGTTTGAACAAACTATGGCGAGGCTAGTGCCAGGATTACACAAGGAGGGACACCACACTCGGCCCATTCCGGTCACTGTACCTTCAATAGAAAGTCTGCAGCTCGGCTGTACTTGTGTCTGAGAAACACCCCCACGCCAATGGGGATCAAAGTGCAGCAGAGGGTCAGGGTTATCGCCCCGAGGGGCATCAGCTGAACGACAGGAGTGTTAATCCAGGCTTGGCTGTACATCCACAGACACAAGGGCATCAGGATCAGAGCCAGCAGCGTGGAGGAGATGGTCATGATGATACTAAAAAGGAAAGGGGAGACAGATTAGACAAACACTGCAGTGTGTGGATCCGGCAGCAGGGCAGTCCCTGGACCATTCACTATCTCACAGGACCATCCTCCACTCAGAGGGAGTGTGGACCCAATAACCACATCAGCACATTCAGCCCGGCCTCTTCATCCTCTTCAGCCCCCTACCCTCAACCTCACCCTCCCTCACCTCCACTCTCACCCTCACACACCCCTACCCAAAACCTTCCTCACCCTCATCCACCTTCACCTCCACCCCTGTCGTCCCAACCTCACCGTCCCCCGCCCTCTCTGCGGGTTCCTCTCCCCCTTGCCCCTGCCCCATGCCCCTCTCTTTCAATGGTGCGGGTGTTTTGAGCTTCTCAGCTTGGTTTAGTTTAACGCGGACAGTGGCTGGTGTAAATACATCAAATGATGGATTGGCTGCTCCCTGAGCGGTGCAGCCACAGTTTCTTACCTGAGGTTCATGTCTCCATTAACCAGCAGACACATGATGTTGGAGAGGTTTCCCCCAGGGCAGCAACCACACAGGAGCACGGCCACCGCAGCCACTTCACTCAGACAGAAAATCAAAGCCAAGAGAAAGGCAATCAGAGGCATGATAACAAACTGGGAGATAGCAGCCAGCAGCACCCCTACGGGTCTCCCCAGGTGGTATCCCGGGTGGTTAGTCTCCACTGTGCAGCCCAAGCCCAGCATGGTGAGGCTCAGAATCCCCCCCACCAGCACATCGATGCCCTGGTTCAGAGCAGAGTCCCAGGAAGCTGCGGCGGGGCTGACGGGGGGAAGCTCACTGGGGGTAACATCCCCCAGGGTGGAACTTTTCTGGCTCCAGAGGCTGGTGACACTCACAGCGTCGCTGTTATAGTAATCTGTGAAATTCAAAATATCCGAGAAAACTGCCGGGACCCAGGTAACATTTTCTGCTGAAGTGTTGTTCGCCATCTCTATGGGACTGTCTGTAAGCTATGTCTCTGTTCCAGAGAGGACACACACTATATTTATATCAGCAGCCTACAATCCCCTGAGCCCACTGATCGATGGTTTCTTCCAGGGGGGTTTATTGAGGAGTGAGAACTCTTGGCCACGTTCGAAGCAACAGAAAGCCTGATTAGCATCTTTTTCAAGAGAGGACACAGATTTCTGAGCGCATCCTCCTCTCTGCCCTTTTTGTATTCATCGAGATTTCCATTTCTGGAACTAAACAGAACGATCTCCACTCGGTGAGAAATTACAGAATTGGGAACCACTCCACCAAGTTACTGATAATAAATGTAAATTCTATTTCATGCCGATTTCTTTGGGTACTATTAATTATTTGATATTTTAAAGCAGTGGAACGGCACATATTCTTTCTATTCTTGTACTGTGTGTGTGCAGGAAGTGCAGAGGTGTGTAGGTGATGTGGATGGAAACTGGTCACTTTCAGTTAGTAAATATCCAGACTCCTCCCGCTGCAGGTTAGTTTTCAACCCCGCATCCTATCTGTCAGAAAAAAAAACGCACATCGAGGAAAGCGGCTGGAAATGATGATATTTCTCCTAATTTCAACCGATTTCCCTCCCTGATGCTCACTTGGGAGCTGCTGCCCTCATTGTCAACAGTGAGTGAGACAGATCCACACTCACCCACGCTGCTGGCGAGTTTCCCCCGCTGTTTCTGCGGGAAATGTGGGATCAGTTGTTCACGGAAGGATCACAAAATAAACTTGCTTCTTAGACCGTCTCGGGGCCCCCAGCGTATTTGAAACGCGGTGCTCGTTATTCTGAAGAAAGGCAGCCACTGAAATCAGACGAAGGTAAAACTCTGCATCAGAGCTCACACAGCGAGATATATATAAAAAAACTTTCTTGTGAAGCAAGAAACAATTCCCATTAGCTCCAATCTTGCTTCTGAATGTTTATTGCGCCTGTTTATTTTCAATCTTCTTTTTAAATAGCAGGTGTTGACATGGGGTGAAAGTTGGGGTGACTGAGCCTGGTAGCGACTCCAGCCTCAGAGTGAGCACTCATGCACTTAAATGAATTCCTGGTGCCATTAGGTTCAGTAACTCACCGCAGTTGGGAGTATCAGTACCTGAAGCTTGAACTAAAATGTTGAAGAAATGGAAAGCGCAGATCTATCCTCATTGAATAGCCTGTCCTTATTAAAGTGGCCCTCCAGGACAGGCAGAGAGGGAACCAACTGCAGAGTAAAATCCTCTCTAATTTTATCCCAACCACAGGATTTAGCCCCAACTGGAGGCGAATGTGCTGCAACTTGTCCAGTTGAGATTTTACACTTGCTAGAAGGGCCTTTCCTCAATGTCACAGCCAAATCCACTGGTGACAGTTTACTGCTCTGAATTCTTGCCTACCAGAAATGTAAAAATTCAAGGGTTCTCCCAGGTAGAAGCTTCTTTCCTGATTGGGAAGGAAGTCCCAGGGGAGGGTCTGCTTGCCTCTCTGTCTCTCCACCAAGATGGTCGGAGCGATGTGTTCAAAGTGGGGGAAATAAAGATTGGTTCAGTGGAGGATCATGCACAAACTGGGCTACGTGACACTGCCTCACCCAACAGGCCACAACACAGCTGGATACCCTGCTGTGGAAAAACACTAAGCGAGGGAGAACCTCCTTCACCCCTCCTGGTTCCCTAGGACAACTCTTTGCCAGTGGGTGTGTGGCTCTGGGATGAATCTGCTGAGTCACTTGAGGATTCTCAGCCCAACACACTCATGGTTTCCAGGGACTGGTTACCAATGACTCAAAACTGTGCTGAACTAAGAACACTGCAGCACAGGAACAGGCCCCTTCAATGCACCGTCTGTGCCAACACAGATGCCCCTCTAATCTAATATTTTCTTGTCTCCAGGTGGACCATATTCCTCTATTCCCTGCATATTCATGTATCTATCCAGATGCCTCTTGTTATAGAATCTGCTTCCACCACCTCCTCCGCCAGCCCGTTCCAGGCATTCACTGCCCTCTGTGTGAAAAATTTGCTCCTTGCATCTGTTTCCCCCTCTCACTCTCAGTCTATACCCCAGAGTAATTGACGCTTCAACCCTGGGAAAAAGGCTCTGACCATCCACTCTATCCAAGCCTGTCATAATCTTGTAATCCTCTATCTGGTCCCCCCTCATCCTCTGATGCGCCAATGAAAATAATCCAAGCTTGTTCAACTTCTTTTCTTCATAGTCCATATCCTCCAAATCATGCAACATCCTGGTAAATCTCTTCTGCACCCTTTCCAATGCATCAACATCCTTTCGGTAGCATGGTAACCAGAATTGTACACAAACCTCCAAATGCAGCCTAATCAAAATCTTATACAGCTGCAACATAATTTTCCAATTCCTATACTCAACGCCCCGGCCGATGAAGGTCAGCGTGCCATATGCCTTTTTGACACCTTGTCTACCTGAGTTGCCACCTTTAGGGAACTGTGAATCTGCATGCCTAGATCCCTTTGTATGCTAATATTTCTAACGGCACTACCATTTATTGTGCATTTTCCTTTTGTAGTAGATCTTCCAAATTGCATCACCTCAGATTTGTCTGGGTTAAATTTCATCTGCCATCTTTTGGTCCAGGTCCCAGCCAATTTATATCCTGCTGTATCCTCTGACAATCCTCCTCACTATCCACTACTCCCCCAATTTTTGTTTCATCTGCAAATTTATGAATCAGACTATCTATGTTTTCCTCCAAATCATTTATATATATTACAAACAACAGATGTCCCAGCACTGATTCTTGAGGAACACCACTTGTCACAGACCTCCAGTTAGAAAAATATTTCCATTGCTACTCTTTGCTTTCTATGCCCAAGCCAGTTTTGTATCCATCTTACCAGCTCATCTCAGATTCCATATGACTTCATGTTCTTTATCAGCCTACCATGAGGAACCTTATCAAAGGCTTTACTAAAATCCATGTATATAACATCCACTGCCCTGCCCTGGTCAATTTTTCTTGTCACTTCCTCAAAGAACTCAACTAAGTTTGTGAGACATGACCTTTCCTTCACAAAACCATGCTGCCTATTGCTAATAAGCCTATTCGCTTCCAGATGTAAGTATATCCTGTCCCTAAGAATTTTCTCCAATAATTTCCCCACCACCACTGTAGGGCTTACACGCCTGTAATTTCTTGGATTGTCTCTTCTGCCCTTCTTAAACAGAAGAACAATGTTAGCTACTCTCCAATCTTCTGGTACCTCACCCGTGGCTAAAGAGGATATAAAGATTTTGGCCAAGGTCTCAGCAATTTCTTCCCTCGCCTCTCTTAGTATTCTGGGATATCTGGCCCTGGAGACTTGTCCACCTTAATGTTTTTCAAAACCTCCAATACCTCCTCCCTTTTTATCTCAACATGCCCTAGAATGTCAACATCCTCCTTTCTACACTCACCTGTCCAGTTCATTTCCCAGAACCAGGACTAAGATAGCCTGTTCCTGAATTGGACTGTCTACATATTGCATCAAGAAGAATTCTTGGACACACTGAACAAACTCTGCCCCACCCAAGCCTCTAGCATTAAATGAATCCCAGTCTATGTTGGGGAAGTTAAAATCACCCATCACAACAACCCTGTTGTTTTTACATCTTCTTGTAATCAGCTGACATTTCAGTTTCTCCACTTCACACTGGTTGTTGGGAGGCCTGTAATACATCTCCAACCGTGTGATTGCATCACTCCTGTTACTGAGTTCTACCCATATTGCCTCACTGCATGATCCCACTAAGGTGTCCTCCCTCAGTTTAGCTGTGACATTCTCCTTAATTAGTAATGCAACACCTCTTTTGTCACTCTCTCTATCTCACCTGAACCATCTAAATCCTGGAATGCTAAACTGTCAGTCTTGCCCTTCTTTCATCCATAATTGCCACAACATCATAGTTCCATGTAGTAATCCAAGCTTTAAGTTCATCCGCCTCATCCGACATGGTCCTTGCATTAAAGCAAACACACTTGAGACCATTTGTCTTGTCATGTTTTGTACTCTTTCCCTGTGTTTTATTTCTCTTAGTCTTATTGGACCCATTCACTGAGTTCTCCCCAGTCTCCGTATTCTGTACTGTGGCCCTTCTTGATTTTTGTCTTTGGTTTTTCTGTCTTTCACTTTTCCTCTTACTGCTTTCTGTTTCTGTCTCCACTTTCTGATAACTTCCGGCATTGATTCCCATTCCCCCGCCACATTAGTTTAACCTCCCCAACTGTACTAGCAAACACTCCCCCAGGACATTGGTTCCAGTCCTGCCCCATTGCAGAGCATCCGATTTGTATTGGTTCCACCTCCCCCGAACTGATTCCAATGTCCTAGGAATTTGAATCCCTCCCTCTTGCACCATCTTGCAAGCCACATATTCATCTTAGCTATCCTAACATTCCTACTCTGACTAGTACATGGCACTGGGAGCAATCCTGAGATTACTACCTTTGAGCTCCTACTTTTTAGTCTAACTCCTAACTCCCTAAATTCAGCTTGTAGGACCTCATCCTGTTTTTTACTTATATCGTTGGTACCTATATGCACCATGACAGCTGGCTGTTCACCCTTCCCCTCCAGAATGCCCTGCAGTCGCTCTGAGTCATCCTTGACCCTTGCAACAGAGGAGCAACACACCATCCTGGAGTCTCGTCTGCATCCGCAGAAATGCCTGTCTATTCTCCTTACAGTTGAGTCCCCTATCACTATAACTCTGCCACTTTTTTCTTCTGCCTTCTTGTGCAGCAGAGCCAACTATGGTGCCATGAACCTGGCTGCTGCCATTTTCTCCACATAAGCCATTTCCCCCAAAATATACAAAACAGTATATCTGTTTTGGAGGAGCCGATCGAATGGGCCCCTGCATTGCCTTCCTACTGTTTCCCTATCTGGTGGTCACCCATTTCCTATCTCCCTCAGTAATTTAAGAACATAAGAACATAAGAAATAGGAGCAGGAGTAGGCCATCTAGCCCTTCGAGCCTGCCCCGCCATTCAATAAGATCATGGCTGATCTGTTGTGGCTCAGTTCCACTTTCCCGCCCTCTCCCCATAACCCTTAATCCCCTCTCTTATCAAGAACCCATCAACCCGCTTCTTAAAAATATTTAGCGAGGCAGCCTCCACCACTTCAACGGGCAGAGAATTCCAGAGATTCACCACCCTTTGAGTGAAGAAGTTCCTCCTCAACTCCGTTCTAAACCGCCTCCCCTTTATCTTGAGGCTGTGCCCCCTAGTCCTACTGTCTTTTTTGAGCGGGAAGAGTCTCTCCACCTCTATCCTATCCATCCCAGTCATCATCTTATACGTCTCAATGAGATCTCCCTTCATTCTTCTAAACTCTAACGAGTACAAGCCTAGTTTATTCAGCCTCTCCTCATAGCTCAATCCCCTCAACTCCGGCATCAGCCTAGTAAATCTGCAGTCTGACCAACTCACTGAACGTACTATCCACAACTTCCTCATCATGGATGCTCTAAAGTGAATCCATCTGCAGTTTCACAGCTGTCAAGCGGTCGGACAGGAGCTGCAGCTGGACACACTTATTGCACGTAAAGGAAGCAGGGCCTGCAGAAGGGTCCTTGAATTTACACATAACACAAGAGGAGCACGACACAGGTCTGGGATCTCCTGCCATGACTTAACCCTTGAGTTAACTTACAACAACAACTACATCCCAAGACCAAAAAAGGGATGGAAAAACTACTTACCAGTCACCAGCCAATCACTGATGTGATGCACAGTTCAATTTCTTTCCACCACTGACTTGCTCTTGAGTTTCCCTCGCAGGTCCGCCTCTCCGCTCCTCCCAAAGATGAGCATCTCTTTCCCCTCAGCACCAAATTCCACTCGGCTTCGAATTCCTTAAACCCTTTCTCTGGCTGAATTATAGGCCGGTTAGTTTAACATCTGTTGTAGGTAAAATGTTAGAATCCGTGATCAAGGAGAAAATAGCGAGGCATCTTGAGGAGAATTGTTTGGTAGAGCAGGCGCAGCACGGTTTCGTTAAGGGGAAGTCGTGTCTGACGAATTTATTGGAGTTCTATGAGGATGTGTCTAGGGCGGTGGATAGAGGAGAGCCGGTGGATGTGGTCTTTCTTGATTTTCAGAAGGCGTTTGATAAGGTGCCTCACAAGAGGTTATTACAGAAGGTCAGGGGGCATGGAGTTGGGGGTAGGGTGTTAGCGTGGATAGGGGATTGGTTGTCAAATAGGAGGCAGAGAGTGCGGGTCAATGGGTGCTATTTGGATTGCCAGTTGGTGACTAGCGGAGTGCCCCAGGGGTCGGTGCTGGGGCCTCAGCTATTTACCATTTATATAGATGATCTGGAGGAGGGAACCGAGTGTATGGTGTCGAAATTTGCTGATGACACCAAGATTGGTGGAATGGCAAATTGCGCGGAGGGTGTGGAAAGTCTGCAGAAGGATCTAGATAGGCTGGGCGAATGGGCCAGGAACTGGCAAATGGAATTTAATGTTGGCAAATGTGAGGTTGTCCACTTTGGTAGGAATAATGGTAGGAAGGACTATTACTTACATGGCGAAAAACTGCAGCAGGCGACAGTGCAGAGGGACCTCGGGGTCCTTGTGCATGAGTCGCAAAAACCCAGCCTGCAGGTGCAGCAGGTGGTCAGGAAGGTGAATGGGATGCTGGCCTTCATAGCGAGGGGGATTGAATATAAAAGTAGGGAGGTCTTGCTGCAGCTGTATAGGGCACTGGTGAGGCCACAGCTGGAGTACTGTGTGCAGTTTTGGTCGCCGCACTTACACAAGGATATTTTGGCCTTGGAGGGAGTGCAGAGGAGGTTTACTAGGCTGATACTGGAGTTGAGGGGGTTGAACTATGAGGAGAGGCTGAATAAACTAGGCTTGTACTCGTTAGAGTTTAGAAGAATGAGGGGGGATCTCATTGAGACGTATAAGATGATGAATGGGATGGATAGGATAGAGGTGGAGAGGCTCTTCCCGCTCAGAAAGGACAGTAGGACTAGAGGGCACAGCCTCAAGATAAAGGGGGGTGGTTTAGAACGGAGTTGAGGAGGAACTTCTTCACTCAAAGGGTGGTGAATCTCTGGAATTCTCTGCCCGTTGAAGTGGTGGAGGCTACCTCGCTAAATATATTTAAGACGCGGGTTGATGGGTTTTTGATAAGCGAGGGGATTAAGGGTTATGGGGAGAGTGCGGGAATGTGGAACTGAGCCACGACAGATCAGCCATGATCTTATTGAATGGCGGGGCAGGCTCGAAGGGCTAGATGGCCTACTCCTGCTCCTATTTCTTATGTTCTTATGCTGAATCTCACTCCGGCTGTAGTCTCTCGTCCACTGGTACATGCAAGTTCACTGTGTTGAGACTGACAAATATTATTTGACAGAAGACATTGCACTTATGCAACATCTCTCACAATCACCTAAATTCAGCCAGTTAAGTATTCTTATAAAGTCAAGTCACTATTACAATGTGGGAAACACAGCAGCCAATTTTGCACAATTAAATAATGACCTTATGGTGCTGCTGATTGAGGGAATTTGGTTCAGACACCAACCAGGATAACTCCCTGCTCTTTGTAATAGTTTGAAGCTTTCCATGTCACTATTGGCATCCCCTACTCTTTGAATTCACATAATTCCACATTTCCTATAGAATCCCTAGAGTGCAAAAGGAGGCCATTTGGCCCATTGAGTCTGCACTGAGCACAATCTCACACAGACCCCATTTCCATAACCCCACATTTTCCTTGTGAATCCCCCTGACACTAAGGGGCGATAAAGCATTGCCAATCAACGTAACTCACACATCTTTGGACCGTGAAAGGAAACTAGAGCACCCGGAGGAAACCCACACAGACATGGGGAGAACATGCTGTCTCCACACAGGCAGTAACTGTGGCCAGAATTGAACCTGGGTTCCTAGTGCTCTGAAGCAGCAGCGCTAACCACTGTGCCACTGTGCCAAACCTGTGCTAATTTTTTCCAGGCTGTTCTTTCAACATGAGCCTGTTCTCTGGAATCTGCATTATTCTATCCTCTCCAGCTCTGCTTTCAGTGACCCCTCAATCCTATTCCAAGCTCCATGTCCACTGGAGCATTTTGCACCAGGAAATGTTGCAGGCCATTGGTGGCTGGGAGCCCGTCTCCCATATAGTCTATTTTGCTTTGTTTATTGTAATGCCTGATTTAATGGGATTGAGGCTTGGAGTTTTCACCTGAACGTTTTTGATATTGTAGTCCATGCGCCAACCTGGAGGTAAACACAGACTGTTCTTTGGAAATATTACATTGCTGATTTTTTTTCTAGCAAATCAAGATCAAATCCTGCTTGTTGAATATTTTTTTTGTGTGTTGGAAAGGATGTTGGATGATGAATAATGAGTTTGCTTGAAGAAACTAATACAGCTTAGATGCAATATGATACAGAATGATGTTTCTCACTTTGTGATATTATCTCAAAGATGCGAGACTGACTTCAGAACTCATTCACTGAATTAAACATAGAAATGTTGGGATGAATTTTACCAGGAGTTCCTGTCTCCCCTCCCAGCTCACCAATCTTAAAATGAGCTGCTCTGCAGGGAAGACAAGCTGTGAGTATTAACTCAGGGAAGGGAAGTCCCACCCTTGGGAGCTACGGGACAATCTGATATGCCAGATGCTGAGTAGGCCCAGCAGGGACAGAATGCAGGGGTGGGGGTCAGGTTTTGGAGGACAGGTGGGGTGCAAAAAGCAGGAAATCCATGGAGAACTTTTTAAAAAATGTTTTTTACTCCATCCTTAAAGTTACAAATGCTCAGAGCGGACCATGCAAATTCAAATCCATTTCTTGCTTGCTCCAAAAACTAAATTCAAATTCCAATTGAATCCAATTCAAGGTCCCCACAAGAGAGACAAACAATTTCTGAGCTGACAAGATAAGGCATTGCGGCCCTCCTTGGGCTTGATTCACACTTGATTTTAACCAAAAAGTGGAAATTCATGGGGAGCATCCTAAGGACAAGGCTTCATACTCTACAAATGGTTTAGTGAGTGAGATATAGAGATGGGGAAAGAGATCAGACTCTCCTCACTCCTTAGTGTGTTCAGTGTATTCTTTTTGACTTCTTTACCTGTGATTTCATGGCAGGTTTTCTGCTGTGCGATTAAACTAGAAATGACACCGCAATTTATTTTAATGGCTGAGACAAGGGATTTCTCCTGGTGACTGCATGCGTTTGCTCTGAGCAGCAAGCAAATACAGTTTTTCATCATTTATACCTGCATGTGTTCAGGTCAATGAAGTCACTGATGCCCGCCCACATCCATGAAGGAATAAAAAATGCATTTGCTGTTCACCAAACAACTTGAGGTCACGATTGCAGCCACGATCTCCTCTTGATATATTATCTGTGTTCATACACATAAGATACATCTCCATTACCACACTGCACAAGTCTGAAATGCCTGCAATCAATTTCTATGAATGATGAGGATGTTTTTACAAGTGAACTTAAGGCAGTAACAAACTGAACCTGGAAAAGTCTATTCCTGTTATATTTTTAAGAGCCAAAAGTGTTTATTTTAAAAGGCTAGTTATTAAATTTCTTTTTGTTTTAGTTGAGAGAATGATGATCCTCCTTGTGATTTCTGGAATTTTCCTTTCAGTCCAAGGTAAACAGACACAATTCATCACATAAATTGGGAGCATTGACTGATAATCCTGTTTCTCATATTTCATAGTAAGAATTCATTAACTGTTTTGGATGATGTTTATCAGATTATCATTCTGTCTCAGTACCTTCTCTCAAAAATCAGTTATATTCCTTTCAGTTAAATATTGCGAAGAGTAAAATCACTTTGGACCCTGACAAAACTCTGCCCATTGATTTCATCCTTTTCCCTGGTTGCTGTCTGAGGCTGGACCAGATAAGTCACAACATCACTCTCACATTTGACCATGAGATGAGTTTTAGACCAGATAGCTGCTTCATCATCAGGATTTACTACTTCCACCTCCATAACAATCCCTATGTTAGCCCTTACCCAAACTCATCTGCAGCTGAAGCCCTCATCCATACCTTTGTTATCCCTACTTTGATTATTTTAACACTCTCCTGGTAGCCCTTCTTACCTCCACCCCCACCACCTACACACACCTGTAAACTTGAAGCCATCCAAAACTCTACTGCCAGTATCTTAACTCACACCAAGTCCCATTAACCAATCGCCTCTTTGTTTCTGTAACCAATATTAGTTCCTGAGCTGACCATACTTCAGTTTTATAATTCTCATCCTTGCTGTTAGCTCCTTCCATTTACTTTTCCTGCCTACCTCTGTAACCTCCTAAGCCCCAGAGCCCTCATATATCTTGATGCTCCCTTACTTTTGGCCTCTTGTGCATCCCCTATTTCAATTGCTCCAGCATTAATGGCTGTGTCTTTGGCAGCTGTTAAGCCCTAAGCTCTGGGATTCTCTTCCTAAACATCTCTGCCTCACTACCATCATTTCCTCCTTTTAAGACACTCTTAGCTCTTTGACCAATCTTTGGCTTGGTGTTCAATTTTACTTGATAGTATTCCTGTGAAGAGCCTTGAGACATTTGACCATGTTTCTTCTATATAAATGCAAATTGTTGTTGGAAAAATTGTTATTGCTGAGCCAGTCTGTGTAAGTCATTGAACATGCAACATGCAATGACCCTGGGTTGAATTATATGCTGCGCTGTGGATGGATTTACAGGCAGTGAGTGGATGGATGCAGTCCCAGCCGTGGCCAGTGCTCCTCGTGGATACACAGGACTATCTGGCTCTTTGTAAAACTACAGTGTAAACAAAGCTGGGCTGGAAAATTTGTGGAAAAAAAGCACCAATGGCATTTTATGTCCTTACACAGGCCTGTAAATCTACCCACCAGGCAGCTTAAAATTCTGTCCAGGGTAATTGGATGCTGTATCTTCCAGGATTTATGTAAGTATAAATGCTGACTCATCTGTCATATTCCTTATTTCCATTTCCATGAACATCCCAGGTCTATGACTACACCATCCCCCAGAGACAGGTTCAGTTCCGGGAACAGTCCTGATCCATGTCCCAAGCCCCCAAAGTAAAGATTCAGCCCCTGCAGTTGGAAGGGACGGATCCATGGAATCCTCACCTTTGACCCTAGGTCCCATGGAGTCTCATGGTATCAGGTCACACAAGAACAAGGAAGCCCCCTGAACGTTACCACCTTTTGCCCTCCTGAGTCCTATTCAGAAGAAGCACTGGAAGTAGCAAGAGATCAGAATGTATTTTGAGGGGGACACCAATATCTAGCACTGAACGACTCGGTAGCCCCACCATGGTAGCTGAGCTGTGAAGGACATATCTGACAGACTAGGCCTGTGGCAGGTGACAAAATAAATGACGGGGGGAAAAACATGCTTGACCTCATCCTCAGGAATTTACCTGTTGCAGATGCATCAGTCTGAGAAAACTACCACTCAAAGGACACAAGGTCACATTGATGACATCTTCCCACCTTTTCTGGCATAGAGTGATTAGAATCGAGCAGCTGAAAACTGGGCATTGCTAGAGCACTTTCTACCACTAACAACAGGAGAACGCAATCTCACTACAATCAGTAACCCTATGGCCCAGCAGATTCCCTCACTTCATCATTACCATGCAGTCCAGAGACCAACCCTGGTTCAATGAGAAAAATATGTCAGAAACAACAGCAGGAGTGCCCAAAAATGAAGTGCAAACCTGATGAAGCTACATTACATCATATGCATGCAAAACAGCATGTTATAGACAAATCTAAGTATTTTACAACCAATGGACCACAAAAAAGCTCTGCATTCCTGTCACATCCAGTCATGAATATTGGTGGAAACTTAACTCCGCAGCGACCAGGGTTCACTTGGTAAAACTCTCTCCTTTTGAGTCAGAAGGTTATGAATTCAAGTCAGATGCTAGTACTTGAGCAGACTAATTAGGACTGATATTCCAATGCAGTACTGAGGGAGCACTGCATTGCTGGAGCGCTGAGGGGGCACTGCACTGCTGGAGCACTGCATTGCTGGAGCGCTGAGGGGGCACTGCACTGCTGGAGTGCTGAGGGGGCGCTGCACTGCTGGAGTGCTGAGGGGGTGCTGCACTGCTGGAGTGCTGAGGGGGCACTGCACTGCTGGAGTGCTGAGGGGGCACTGCACTGCTGGAGTGCTGAGGGGGCGCTGCACTGCTGGAGTGCTGAGGGGGTGCTGCACTGCTGGCGTGCTGAGGGGGTGCTGCACTGCTGGAGTGCTGAGGGGGCGCTGCACTGCTGGAGTGCTGAGGGGGCACTGCACTGCTGGAGTGCTGAGGGGGTGCTGCACTGCTGGAGTGCTGAGGGGGTACTGCACTGCTGGAGTGCTGAGGGGGCGCTGCACTGCTGGAGTGCTGAGGGGGTACTGCACTGCTGGAGTGCTGAGGGGGCGCTGCACTGCTGGAGTGCTGAGGGGGTGCTGCACTGCTGGAGTGCTGAGGGGGTACTGCACTGCTGGAGTGCTGAGGGGGCGCTGCACTGCTGGAGTGCTGAGGGGGTGCTGCACTGCTGGAGTGCTAAGGGGGCGCTGCACTGTTGGAGTGCTGAGGGGGCGCTGCACTGCTGGAGTGCTGAGGGGGCACTGCACTGCTGGAGTGCTGAGGGGGCGCTGCACTGTTGGAGTGCTGAGGGGGTGCTGCACTGCTGGAGTGCTGAGGGGACGCTGCACTGTTGGAGCACTGCACTGCTGGAGTGCTGAGGGGGTGCTGCACTGCTGGAGTGCTGAGGGGACGCTGCACTGCTGGAGCACTGCACTGCTGGAGTGCTGAGGGGGCACTGCACTGCTGGAGTGCTGAGGGGGTGCTGCACTGCTGGAGTGCTGAGGGGGCGCTGCACTGTTGGAGCGCTGAGGGGGCGCTGCACTGCTGGAGTGCTGAGGGGGCGCTGCACTGCTGGAGTGCTGAGGGGGTGCTGCACTGCTGAAGTGCTGAGGGGGTGCTGCACTGCTGGAGAGCTGAGGGGGTGCTGCACTGCTGGAGTGCTGAGGGGACGCTGCACTGCTGGAGCACTGCACTGCTGGAGTGCTGAGGGGGTGCTGCACTGCTGGAGTGCTGAGGGGGCGCTGCACTGCTGGAGTGCTGAGGGGGCACTGCACTGCTGGAGTGCTGAGGGGGCACTGCACTGCTGAAGTGCTGAGGGGGTGCTGCACTGCTGGAGAGCTGAGGGGATGCTGCACTGCTGGAGTGCTGAGGGGGCGCTGCACTGCTGGAGCGCTGAGGGGGCACTGCACTGTTGGAGCAGTGAGAGGGCGCTGCATTGTTGGATCACTGAGGGGGCGCTGCACTGCTGGAACACTGCACTGCTGGAGAGCTGAGGGGGCACTGCACTGCTGGAGCACTGCACTGTTGGAGTACCGAGGGGGTGCTGCACTGTTGGAGCAGTGAGAGGGCGCTGCATTGTTGGAGCGCTGAGGGGGCGCTGCACTGCTGGAACACTGCACTGCTGGAATGCTGAGGGGGCGCTGCACAGCTGGCGCACTGCACTGTTGGAGCGCTGAGGCAGCACTGCATTGTTGGAGCAGTGAGAGGGCACTGCATTGTTGGAGCGCTGAAGGGGCACTGCATTGTTGGAGTAGTGAGGGAGTGCTGCATTATTGGAGTAGTGAGGAAATGCTGCAGGACAGTACCTGAGAAACAACACAGAGATGTCTTGAGGCTGATATGATTGGCTTTCAACAACCTGAACCATCATCCATTGTGTCAGGAATCACTCGAGCTAACAAAAAATTTTCCGCCTGATTCCCATTAAGTTTAATTTTGTTATGGCTCCTTAAACCCTGACATGTGGGCAAATGTTATCTTTACAGGTGAGGTGAAAGTGACTGCCCTTGGCATCAAGGCAGCATTTAACCTAGCATGGCAACAGGATCACTAGAAAAGGGATTCATCAAGGTGCCAAATTTCTTTTGGAGTGACGAGACATTGCTCATGAATTGTTCATTGTTCCTGTGATGAAGGGAGATCAGTGTTCAAGCTGTTCCTTTAATGGAGGAGAGTGAGAGTTCAGTGGAGCCAGAAGACTATAGGATTGTAAATCTTATAGCCCTGTGAGAGAGGTAAAAACACAACAACTGCTGGCCAGACAGCCTAACATCTGTGATAGGAAACAGATAATCAATTGGAACATAATTAACTGGCACTTAGAAAATATGATTTAATAAATAAAAGACAGCAAGGATTTGTTGGTGGTACATCATGTTTGACAAACTTGATTGATTTAGTTGATGTCCTGGGTGTTTCAAAAGCTGTTTGATGAAGTACAGTATGATGGATTTTATAGTGAAATTCAAATGGCTGTGACTAAAGGGGCAGTGGCATTGTGGATATGAAAGTTACTAAGAAATGGAAAGTAGAGAGTTGTGGTGAACCGCTTAAACTGGATGGATATGCACAGTTGTGTCTCCCCTGAGTTAGTAGGAGGAGTTTTTGACATATAATAATTATCTGGATTTGGTATTCAGGGCAAAAAAAACAAAAAGATGTGAAGTGATGTTAGGAAGAATGAGGAGAGGCAATATAAGAGAAACATTACAGTTTTAAAGGGATTGCAGGAACACAGAGCTTTGGGATACACACGCACAAACCTTTAAAGATGAGGATCTGGAATGACTGCCCGAAGGGGTGGTGGAAGCAGATTCATTAAGAGTATTCAAAATCGATTTGGATAAATACTCAAAGGGGAAAATGCAAGGTTATGGGAAAGGCAAGGGGAATGAGACTAACTGGCTAACTCTTTTAAAGCACTGACACAGACATGGTGGACTGAATGGCCTCCTGTTATGTTGTATCATTCCATGATTGTAATATTGATCTGTGCTCCCATATTTCTCGCAGGCTGCCCACCGATTATAAAGCATTCTCAATGGTCAACACGGGCTTCTCGTTGCACCCACAGTCTGCAGAATTCTCTTAAATATGCTGTGATTCACCACACTGATGGCAATCCCTGCTTCACCCTACCAGCATGTCAGAGGCAACTGCAGAATATCCAAGATTACCACATGGACAAACGTGGCTGGTGTGATATTGGCTACAAGTAAGTCTGTGCCAGGAAATCCTCAACTTTGTTTTCTTTTGTTGCTCCAGAAAATGTCAATGCTTCACAGCTTCATTTTATTGCAGTAACTCGGGCGGTTCTTTCGGTGCTCGATTTGCAATAATGGTCTCCAGGAACACCTAAGCCTTGATTTGGAAATACAGAAATATCAGTGAAGTGACACAGGAACATCTGTTCTGCCAGTGGGGAAGACCAGCTTCACTCAGTGAATGGAAGCAAATCCCTTCGCTCCGTTTTCAGATGTGCACACTCATTGAAAAGATGCACGGGGAGGCAGGTTGCCTGTAATTGGCCGGGATGTACAAAATCGGGTAAAGCATCAACACTTAAAGGGTTCTGCTTGTCATTCCAGGGGAGAGATAGCTCTTTTTGAAAGAAAACCTGACTGTATAAGGAGCTTCATTGAGTATTTTAATAGTAGATGGAGTAAAGTTGGGGAGTGTGATTCAATAAAACTTAGAAGCAGGCAGTCTTTTTATTGGAGGAGATAAGGGATGAAAAACTCAGCAAGGTGGGTGGGGATGAGGCTGACGATTTACTGGATCAGCATTGTATACAATGAAAATGTTCAAAGCAATGCTTGAGGATGATTGGTGTGCTAAATACAACACAACATATTCAACTGATACAATTAAAATGTAAAAGAACTGTAGAGTTACAAAAGCAAATTGCACAACTTAATACTAAACTTACAAAATCAAAAACAGTTACATACACTGAAAGAAAGTCACTTCTTTTCACAGGATGGCACGCTGGCACAGTTGTTAGCATTGCTGCCTCAGTGCCAGGGACCTGGATTCAATTCCAGCCTCGGGTCACTGTCTCTGTGGAGCTTGCACATTCACCCCATGTCCTCTGGTTTCCTCCCACAGTCCAAAGATATACGGGTTATGTTGATTGGTCATGCTAAAATTGCCACTTAGGAGCAGGAAAAGTAAGTGGGATGGGATTGTGTTTGGTGCAGACTCGATGGCCAAATGGCTCCTTCTTTACTATAGGAGTTCTATGATTTTAAACATCACAAGTTAAACTGCACTAATTTGAAGCACAAGGCTGAATGTTTTATCACTTTTTTTTCTTTGTAGAATGGGTATTTGAATTTGGAGAATAGTGCTGATAGGTCTTAATTGCCAGGAGGTGGATTGTTAAACTTTGTTGTTCAAGTTTGACGTCTTGCACCACTGGCTCAGGGGTCATATGCTCTCTTCTTCCTTGTCAAGTGTGAATGTCATGCTGAGGGCCACGTCACGTGCTGAGCTAGTGTCCCAGATTTCAACATAAAACATAGTGGGTTGACATGTTCTGACTAGTTATGGGCATTCGTCAAATAAACTACAAATCAGCTCTAAATCAAAATTAAATTTTGCCACACATTTGAGATCACAAAATGATACTGCAAAAGAAGAATTGGCATCAGATCAATAAACAATGGGCTGTTTCAATGGTACCTATTAATAAGGAGCATAAAATGTAGAAAATAATTTGTATTTGTATATTATCTTACACAGCAAATGAAGACACAATAAATAAGAGAATAAAGAATACAGCCACCTGAGCCTGACCACTATTCAATACAATGATGCTGATCTTCAATTTCAACTCCAACTTCCTGCCTGCTCCCCATTTTCCTTGATTTCCTGACTGATTGGAAATAGGTCATCTCAGGCTCAAATAATGATAGAACATTCACAGCCTTCTGGAGTAAAGAATTCCAAAGATTCACAAACATTTGAATAAAGAAATTTCTCTTCCAAACAATTGGACCCTTACTCTGCGACTGCGTCCTTACGTTTTAGGTTTTGCAGCCAGTGGAAAAAAACATCTGTGTCTATCCTGTCAAACCACTTCCGAATCTTGTATGTTCCAATGCCTCTTGTTCGTCTAAATCTCCAAGATTATAGGCCCAATTTACACAGCCTTTCATCATGGAACAACCCTCTCATCCCAGGAAACAATTTGGCGATTCTTGGTTGTACCATCTCCAAGGCAGTATATTCTTCCTTACATATGGAAACCAAAACTGCAGACAGTGGACAAAACTGCACAAAAATGCACAAAACTGCACCAAGTGTGGTCTCAGCAAATCCCAACTGTAACAAGACCTGTCTAATTTTGTACTCAAATCCTCCTGAAATCAAAACCAACAAAGCCCTTTGCCTTCCTAATTACTTTCTGTATCTGCATGCTAACATTCTGTGTTCCTTTGAAAGAGTGCATCCACATCCCTCTGAACATCAACAATTAGAAGTTTAATTCTTAAAATAAAAATTCTGCTTTCCTATTTTTACTACAGAAACAAATAACCTCACGCTTCCCATTTGAGTAAGGAGGCACAGATTAGTGCAGATCACCCCACCACCACCCCAGCTATCACGCTGCTCACATTTTTTAACCAGTCATGGAAGCTGCATGTCAGTACACCCACCTGAAGCTGTCTGATTGTAGTGGAGATTATAAGAGCCCCTGAAGTGGTTATTAATTTGCCACTGAAGGGACTCAAATGGAGGTGGGGTGGGAAGGTTGACCGCTATGAGCCTTCCTGTCTAGAACTCACTGCCATTGGAGGTGGGAAGATGTTGAGAATGAGTCTCAACACCAACCTGTCAAATTCTCAGGCTGTCAGGCTCCGGGAGAACATTTCCAGCCAACAGTTTTAGTTACATGGCATCTTTTGTCTGCTACATAGCATAATTATTTCTCAAAGGAAAAATATACTTTAAATGAGCTAACTGTGTTTCTCTCTCATGTCATCAGTTTTCTCATTGGGGAAGATGGGAATGTTTATGAAGGCCGAGGATGGACCAAAAGGGGAGCCCAAACCCGTGGATATAATGATGTCAGCATCGGGATAAGCTTCATGGGAAACTTCACAAGTGAGTAACTATGTTTGAATATTTTGCCAAACAATTTGTGTTATATCAATGAAAACTCTGAGTATGCTCAACCTTGCTAAACTCTGTAAGAAGTCTCACAACAACAGGTTAAAGTCCAACAGGTTTATTTGGAATCACGAGCTTTTGGAGCGCTGCTCCTTCATCAGGCAGGTGGTATGCTCACCTGATGAAGCGGCAGCGCTCTGAAAGCTTGTGACTTCACTGTCCATTCAACCAAACCATTGATATCATTCTGGATCAGCTATCCTCCTCACTATCAACTCCACAGCCAACTTTTGTTTCATCTGCAAGTTTATCAATCATATCGACCACTTTCAATTCTAAATCGTTAGTATATACAGCAAACGACAAGGACCCTAAAACTGAGTCCAGTGGAACACCACAGAAAACCACTTTCTATTTGCAAAAACATCCATCAGCGTTACCCATTGTGTCCTGTCATTGAGCTAATTTTGGATCTAACCTGCCACCTTCTCCTGTATCCCATGAGATCTCACTTTTCTGACCAGACTGCCGTGTAGGACTTTGTCAAATGCATTTACTGAAATCCATCTGGTCCTGATGATTTACCCACTTTCAAGGATGCCAGTCTCTCCAGTACTTCCTGTCTCATTTTGCTTATTGTGTTAATATTTCACACACCTCTCCTTTAATTAGAATGTCTGCAATATCCCTCTCCTTAATGTGGATGGAGATATTGAGAACACTGCACACATCTTCTGAATCAACACACAGGTTATCATGTACATCTCTGATAGGCCCTGCCTTTTCCTTAATTATTCTCTTGCTCTTAATATATTGCTAAAACATCTTAGAATTTTCTTTGATTTTACCTGTCAATGTTTTTTTCATATTCTCTCTTTGTCTTGAGAAGGAGGTGCTGGAAGCCTTAAAGCACATCAAGGTAGATAAATCCCTGGGACCTGATGAAATGTATCCCAGGACATTGTGGGAGGCTAGGGAGAAAATTGTGGGTCCCCAGCCAAGATATTTTAATCATCGATAGTCACGGGTCAGGTGCCTGAAGATTGGAGAATGGCAAAAGTTGTGCCTTTGTTTAAAAAGGGCTGCAGGGAAAAGCCTGGGAACTACAGGCCAGTGAGCCTCACATCTGTGGTGGATAAATTGTTGGAAGATATTTTGAGAGACAAGATCTACAGGCATTTAGAGATGCAAGGACTGATTAGGGACAGTCAGCATGACTTTTTTTTTCAAGTCTCACAAATTTGATTCAGTATTTTGAAGGGATAACCAAGAAAGTGGATGCAGGCAGTGCAGATGATGCTGTCTACATGGACTTCAGCAAGGCCTTTGACAAGGTACCGCATGGTAGGTTGTTGCATAAAGTTAAATTTCACTGGATCCAGGGTGAGGTATCTAAATGGATACAAAATTGGCTTCTTGACAGAAGCCTGAGGGTGGTTGTAGAGGGTTGCTTTTCAAACTGGAGGCCTGTGACCAACGATGTGCCTCAGGGATCAGTGCTGTGTCCACTGTTATTTGTCATTTATATTAATGATTTAGATGACGATATAGGAAGCATGGTTAGTAAATTTGCAGATGACACCAAGATTGGTGGCATAGTGGACAGTGAAGAAAGTTATCTCCAATTGCAACAGGATCTTGATCAATTGGGCCAGTGGTTTATTGATGAATGGCAGATGGAGTTTAATTTAGACAAATGAGAGGTGATGCATTTTGGTAGATTGAACCAGGGTGAGACTTACTCAGTTAATGGTAGGGTGTTAGGGAGAGTTACAGAACAAAGAGACCTAGGGGTACATATTCAGAGCTCCTTAAAAATTGAGTCACAGGTGGACAGAGTGGTGAAGAAGGCATTCAGCACGCTTGGTTTCATTGGTCAGAACATTGAATACAGGAGTTGGAACACCTTGTTGAAGTTGTAAAGATGCACTTGGAATACTGTGTGCATTTTTAGTCACCCTATTATAGAAAGGATATTATTAAACTAGAAAGAGTGCAGAAAAGATTTACTAGGATGCTACTGGTACTTAAGTTATAAGGAGAGGTTGGATAGACTGGAACTTCTTTCTCTGGAGCATAGGAGGCTGGGGGTGATCTTATAGAGGTCTATAAAATAACGAGGGGCATAGATCAGCAAGCCAGCCAATATCTTTTCCCAAAGGTGGGGGAGTCTAAAATTAGAGGGTATAGGTTTAAGATGCGCGGGGAGAGACACAAAAGTGTCCAGAGGGGCAATTTTTTCACACAGAGGGTGGTGAGTGTCTGGAACAAACTGCCAGAGGTAGTAGTAGAGGCGGGTACAATTTTATCTTTTAAAAAACATTTAGATAGTTGCAATGGATATAGAGGGATATGGGCCAAATGCGAGCAATTGGGATTAGTTACGGGTTTAAAAAAAAGGGCAGCATGGAGAAGTTCCATGCTGTAAATCTCTATGACTCTATGCTTTTGCAATTTCATTTAACTTCACCCCTGTACTTTCTATACTCCCTTTGGCTATTAAATCCTTTATGATTCATCTTTTGTGACTTTTCCAGAGCTAGACTTTTTGAACATCGGAATCTCATTTAACCACAAGCTGAGTTTACGATCCCACATCCTCTCCAACACAAACTTCAACGTCCATAAGATTTCCTCCCTCTGCCCAAACCTCTGCTACTGCAACCCTCAGCCTGTCATTATCACCTCCAGGTTCAACTCATCTATTGAGCTGCTGGTTGCTTTCTTATCCTTCACCATTCATTAACCTCCGCTCATCTAAAACTCTATTCCCCAATACAATTCGGAGCAACCTAATGGAGGCTTGTGTGCTCTTTGCTCCTTTGAATGGTATAAGGCGTAAAGTGACCTAACGACCAGTGTTTAAAGGGGCCACTGCTGGCTGCTTAGAAAAAAGCAAGTTGCAGACATTTTAGAAATTTCCATTTGATTTTTCTCCCTGTTGCAACCAGTAAGAATGAGTTAGCTGAGATGGTCAGAATGTGGGGCTTAATGCTAACGGTGTGTTTTCAGTCTCAATGTGGGGCCTTTCCCTGCCCATTTGTAATATCAGTAAGAAGTCTCACAACACCAGGTTAAAGTCCAACAGATTTATTTGATAGTCACAAGCTTTTGGAACACCGTTCCTTCGTCCGCACTCTCCACTCACCTGACGAAGGCACAGCATTCCGAAAGCTTGTGGCGTTTACTATCAAATAAACCAGTTGGACTTTAACCTGGTGTTGTCAGGCTTCTTACTGTGTTTACCTCAGTCCAAAGCTGGCATCTCCACATCATTTGTAATATCACAGCAAGACTAATAAGAGATAGAAATGTATGGAGAAGCATGATTAGCAACCAAAGACGCAACATGAAGAGAGATAGAAGACCAGTAAGATGTGTCTTTTAGCATTGTGACTTTATGTGATTTTCATTTATTTCAATTTTGATATAATTTGTGATTTAATTCAATTTCTTTCAAATGTAATTTGGATTTTATTATAAATTCTCTGCATTGTTGCAGGTGTTGTACCAAACAGCAAAGCACTGAATGCTGCCCAGAGTCTGATTGAATGTTCTGCTTCAAGAGGCTATCTGTCATCCACGTACACGTTGAAGGGCCACAGGCAATTGAGACAAACTGATTGTCCTGGAAATGCACTCTACCAAGTCATACAGACATGGCCTAGGTGGGGCTAATGAATGCTGTTTGCACGTTGATTGCTGCTTCCTCAAAACTGCCTAGCTGCTCTAGTTTGATCTTTGTGCTATTTCAGGACTTGACATACTTTGCATAAAGAAAGCTGGAAAAATATAAAGCTTCTGTGTTTGTCTAACAGATTCTGTTCGCGTTAAAATCAATGCAAGAACAAGCATCCTTTTAAATGCACATGGCAATCCTTTGCAAGATCGGGCCAATACTGACAAGCTTGCTTGGGGAAGAATGATTGCTATAAGCTCTTTGTCTATGCAGGTAGTAGATGAATATATTAAATGAAGTCATTGGCATTTCATTCTGCAAGATATTGCATCAAATAATCATAATAAATTTTGCTGAGAATATAAATCCAAAATGAGTGCGATGTCAGTATCTTTCGGTGTTGATTTGTGATGAATGACTGGAAGGCCATCTGCTGGCTGGAATGGAAACACACCATCAAAGATTTTAAACAGAAGCGCACAGTTATACATTCCTGATCCAGGCATACAGACTGAAACCTTACAGCCCGTGTCAGAACAATATGGATGGGTTTAATTGTGAATTCTGACAAGAACACACCTGGGATTTTATTTGAAATTGCGCCTCATACTTAGTCTAATGTACGAGAGCCTTTCCCACAGCCTTTGTGAATCAAATAAAATAGTATGTTACCGCCTGTATGGGTGTAAGGGAGGATCTTTGGTTTCTGCATTGACGATGTTATTAGACGCAACAACTGCTGTAGCAGATGAGATAATATGGCCTATCACAGCTTTCCAATGCAGGACGGGGTCTCCCAGAACTTGATTACATCTCTTTCACTTCTCTTACTATTTCTTCTTTAATCATGCCCTTCCTTCCACCTAATCAAAGAACACTCTTTCTCCCCTCCAACTCAGCTCCTCCTGGCTCTATTCTTTCTTCTAAGCTGTCTAAATGATGACAGAAAGTCATCTACCCGGCACATTAACCCTGCGTTCCTCTCATCATAGATCCTATCCGACTAGCAGTTTCTGTTTTTATCCTAAGAGTCCAATGTTCCTGCTTCCCAATATTGACGGTGATTGATCCATCAAACAATTGAGGCTGTAACTTCTGAGTTGCCAGCGTCAGATTGAGAGGATGACCCAAAGATATGCTGGGGAACCTCTCTCGGAACTTCACAGGGGCAAATTTCCTCTGGGCAACTGCACTGAACCACTCGGGAATGTGATTTTAAATAGCCAACTTCGGATGGTTCCGATAGGGTTACACTCACAGTAACCCAGAAAATGTTGGAAGAATTAAATCTCTTCTGTCTCCTGGATAACTATTGTAAAGACCCAGACTACCCGCCACCCCACGTCCCCAGAGGTCATCTCCTTCAGAGTAGGCACTCACTCATACTTGGACTAACCAGCCCCTAGAGTATTCCCCGTCCTGAATGCCTCTCCACCCCACTCTCACAGGACTCCTCACTCCCAGAACATACAGTACATCTGTCAAACCTTCACACCTGATTAGCCGATGTTGCAGATGTTATTTGCTGCAGCCTAGAATAACGCGGAGGCATAAATGTTCAGAGCCATTGCGAATTTGATAATCATAGACAAGGATGTGTACATGTACCCTTGTGTTGGGCGGCAGTTAACCCAGTAACAAGTGATAGAGAACCATGAGAACTTCTTTGTAAAATGGAACTTCTGCACACACAACATCTTGACAAACTGCAAGACGTCCTGAGCATACACACTCACAGGCGTAGATCCAGAGCTTCCGGCAAGGTGCGCTTCTGTTTAGAACACTGAGGCTTCTAGACTACTGGAGCTCCCCAGTTCCTGGCCTGTTCATTCAGCCTCCTTTTCCAACCAGAATGTCGGTAAAATGAGCAAACTCATTGAGACCAATCAGAAGTTTGCAAGAAATATCATGCCAAAAAACCCTTTTGCTAATTCATTATTGCCAATTCCAGCAGTCAAATGTCCCAGAAAAGTGCAAAAGCAGGGCACAGCATAAGTAAACCATTGAAGCTGAAGCCTTGTTTCAGTGTCGCCAGGAAATGGCACCTTTCAGATTGATCCCAATCACTATTGTGACTGACTTAAAATTTGATGAATAGAACACCAGACCAGACAAACATGTCTAGATGCTTCATATTGGCAAGACCTTAAACAAAGTGTTTAAACTGGTAATCTCAGATTACAAACAGCCTCACTGGATGCAGCCCAGTTCAAAGCAATTGGTGGTGGACAAATTGTGTGAGTGAAAGGTGGCAGATCACAAACAAAAACAGAAAATGTTGGAAAAACTCAGCAGGACTGGCAATAACTGCAGAGAAAGCAACAGATTGGGATTTGCCGGCCAAGAGCCTTCCCAGGTAGACTGAAAATTTGATGACCCAGCAAAATGTGCATTGATTTTTGGTGGGAATTTGGAGGAAATGAAACGATCAAGGCCAGAATTATAATTTTGAGTCTAATATGATTCACTGCAGAAGTCACATGAGATTATGACTGGACTTTCAGTATCGTGGTCCTTTATTGGAGACAAAACATGAGCTCATAAAATGAGATTCTTCTCACTTTTTACAGGCAAGTGTGGTGAAAAATGTGTGTGGTGGGGGTGTGTTACAGATTGCTCAGGGAGCCTGAGCTGTTGGGGCAACCTACATTTTCACATGCATGCTGTGATCTGGAGCTGTGATGGTAGGCACTTCAAATTTCTTTTCATGGCAAGGCTGAGCAGGAATTTCTCCCACTGTTACTGCCTGCCATTGGTGTGTGTTGGTAGGATTTGCAGGTTGATTGGCTGTTTGGCTGTATTAGGATCCTTCCATGATAAATAAGTCCCCAGGATGGGGCTCAAACCCAGAGCTTCTGGCTGAGAGACAGGGATGCCACCCATTGTGCCAAAGGTCTTCCATAGCAAATGGAAATACAAAGCTCCCAAAACAGTAAATGAGATAAATTATCAATCTATTTGTTTAAAGATAATTAAAGCCTGGTATTGGCTATGCCAGAATATGACTTATCTCACTGCATATTGTCATATTGTCAAAACCACACAGAATAAAAGAGTTAGAGGAGAGCAGTGGAGACACAGGGTATGAGTGAGTGGAGATAACACAGAGTAAAAGAGCACAAGGGAAGTAGCCAGTTTGTGGCTCTGGAACAGACCAACTGTGTTCTGATCATAGAGATGATCTGGAGGAGGGAGCTGAGTGTAGGGTGTCGAAATTTGCTGATGACACAAAGATAAGTGGAAAAGCAAATTGTGTGGAGGGTGTGGAAAGTCTGCAGAGGGATCTAGATAGGCTAAGCGAGTGGGCGAGGACCTGGCAGATGGAGTACAATGTTAGCAAGTGTGAGGTTATCCACTTTGGCAGGAATAATAGTAGGAGGGACTACTATTTAAAGGGTGAAAAGCTGCAGCATGCTACGGTGCAGAGGGACCTGGGGGTCCTTGTGCATGAGTCGCAAAAACCCAGCCTGCAGGTGCAGCAGGTGATCAGGAAGGCTAATGGGATGCTGGCCTTTATAGCGAGGGGGATTGACTATAAAAGCAGGGAGGTTTTGCTGCAACTGTACAGGGCACTGGTGAGGCCGTAGCTGGAGTATTGTGTGCAGTTTTGGTCGTCGCACTTGCGCAAGGATATTTTGGCCTTGGAGGGAATGCAGAGGAGGTTCACTAGGCTGATACCGGAGTTGAGGGGGTTGAACTATGAAAAGAGGCTGAATAGACTGGGCTTGTACTCGTTGGAGTTTAGAAGGATGAGGGGGGATCTTATAGAGACGTATAATATGATGAAGGGGATGGATAGGGTAGAGGTAGAGAGATTCTTCCCGCTCAGAAAGGACAGCAGGACTAGAGGGCACAGCCTCAAGATAAGGGGGGGTGCAGTTTAGAACGGAGTTGAGGAGAAACTTCTTCACTCAAAGGGTGGTGAATCTCTGGAATTCTTTGCCCGTTGAAGTGGTGGAGGCTGCCTCGCTAAATATATTTAAGACACAGGTAGATAGGTTTTTGGTAGGCAAGGGAATTAAGGGTTATGGGGAGAAAGCGGGAAAGTGGAACTGAGCCACTTCAGATCAGCCATGATCTTATTGAATGGTGGGGCAGGCTCGAAGGGCTAGATGGCCTACTCCTGCTCCTATTTCTTATATTATGTTCTTATGAGCAAATCAAAGTAAGGTACCTCAGAGAAACAGTGAGAATTTTTCTCATTTCTCTTCTGGAACCTGGGTAATTTATTAATGATAGTAAGGGATAGTAAGGTTTACTAGCAGGCATAATGATTATCAGAAGTAGTAGGGTTTATTAAGAAAAATAAATTAGCACGTAATACATTTGATAGCCAGGTGATGTGTTGCAGCTGTTGTATGTGGTGCTGATGGATGCCAGTGTGATCCAGAGCAAACATGTCTGCTTAAGTGTCGATGGCTTCAGAAGCTTCAGTTAGAACAAAGAATAAAGAACAAAGAATAACACAGCACGGGAAACAGGCCCTTCAGCCCAACAAGCCCACACCGCCATCTTAATGTGTTTTTCCTCCTCCACCCTTGATCCATGTCTATGCTTATGGTACCCCCATTGGAAACCAGATTAAGAGGAGAATAATTTAGGGACAATTTGTTACACCAATCAGCCTAAGACCACATCTTTGGGGTGTGGGAGGAAACCGTAGCGCCTGGAGGAAACCCACGCAACCACAGGGAGAATGCGCAAACTCCCACAGACACTGGCCCAAATCCATGCATCTGCACAGGTAGCAGTGATAGTCACTGAGCTGTTGTGGTGCCCATCTGCTGGTCCAGTTTTAAGCGCACACAAATGATGCGAAGTACTAGGCTACTCTCGAAACATCCAAGAGCGGCCCACGCAAGACCCACCGTGTGCATGCCCCTCATTAGACAACAAGGTGGACCGACGCACCTGCGGAGTAAAAGAGAAAAACATCAACATATGTAACAGTTGATTTCCAGGAATGTCCTGAGGCTCTGATCCTTATTTAAAACAGTCTCCTATAACCCTCCATCCCTGTTTCACTCGTGTCTATCTAAGTAAACCTTAAACAAGTCCAGCGTGCCTGCCTCCACCACCTTACTTGGCAGTGCATTCCATACCCCGACAACCCTCTGTATGAAAAACCTCCCTCTAGCATCCAAATTATACCTCTCCCCCCCACCTTAAGCCCGTGGTACCTCATGATGTTTGTCTCCAATCTAGAAAAAGCCTGCCACTGTTTACTCTGTCTATACCCTTCATTATTTTATACACCTCTATCAGATCCCCCCTTAATCTCCATCTTTCTAAGGAAAAGAGCCGCAGTTTACTCAATCTTTCCTCATAACCCAGTCCTTCCATACCAGGCAGCATCCTGGTAAACCTCCTCTGCACTCTCTCCAGGGTCTCCACGTCCTTCCGGTAGTAAGGTGACCAGAACCGGACGCAGTACTCCAAATGCGGTCTAACCAATGTTCTGTACAACTGTAGCATTAGACGCCAGCTCTTGTACTCTTTACCCCTTCCCATAAAGGCTAGCATACCATAAGCTTTCTTCGCAACCTTCTCCACCTGTGTTGCCACGTTCACACACTTGTGCACTTGCACTCCCAGGTCCCTCTGCATTTCTATACTCTTAATAGGTCTACCCTTTATTATGTAACTCCCCTCTACATTATTCCTTCCAAAATGCATCACCTCGCATTTATCAGGATTAAATTCCATCTGCCATTTATCTGCCCGATATACCAGCCTATCTATATCCTGCTGTGTCACCTGACACTCCTCCTTACTATCCACCAACCCTGCCATCTTTGTGTCATCTGCAAACTTGATCACACCACGTACGCCCTCTTCCAAGTCATTTATATATATTACAAATAGAAGAGATCCCAGTACTGAGCCCTGCGGCACACCACTGGTGACAGACATTCAGCTAGAAAAGGACCCTTCCACTACTACTGTCTCCTGTTACCAAGCCAGTTTTCAATCCAGCTAGCTACCTGTCCCTGTGTCCCATGAGCCTTAACCTTTTCAACCTACCTATCATGAGGGACTTTGTCAAACGCCTTACTGAAATCCATGTAGACGACATCAACGGCTTGTCCTTCATCAACCATTTTTGTCACCGCCTCAAAAAATTCTACCAGATTCGTAAGGCAAGACCTCCCCTTAACAAAGCCATGCTGCGTATCCCTAATCAGATCGCAATGCTCCAAATGCGTATACATCCTATCTCTAAGAATTTTTTCCAACAACTTTCCTACCACTGACGCCAAACTCACTGGCCTATAATTACCAGGGTTATCCCTACTGCCCTTTTTAAACAGCGGTACCACATTACTTACTCTAACTAGAGGCCACGCTATAGACACTGCGATGCATCAGGGAGGGGGCAAGTTACCTGGACACTTTGTTTCAGAAAGCAGTCATACCCTTCAGCACAGGGTCATCCAAATTGGCCTGTGGTCAGGGACAGAGACTGAGGCAGAGGCAGGTAAAGAAATAGAGAAGGTAGAAGTGGAGGAACCTCAGCCCTTGAAATTGCCCAACTAGCTTGCAGCTTGTAAGGTTGAGAGTGGGGACTACAAATTGGATGAACAAATTGATCATGGCACCATGCTACAAGAAGTCATTCTAGCAGAGGGTGTTAATAGGAATGTGGTGGTTGTCAGGTACAGTATAGTCAGGAGGATAGACATAATTTTCTGCAGTTCCAGAGTGAGCCCAGGGGTTTGGATTTGAAACGTCAGCTCTTTTCTCTCCTTACAGCTGCCAGACATATATATTTTTTCTGTTTAAGGAAATGTTTAAAATACAACTTCTTCTGCAGGCACCAGATGTGTCTGAAAAACATTTAGCTCAGATGCTGGAAGAGCAGGATAATTACTCGTTGCTTGACAGGTTTTTTTTGTAAACTGCTGAAATTCAATCTCTCTCTGGAAGCTTCAAGATTGCCTACACTCATAGCAAGCATAGTTATGGGTACCAGCTGTAGTTAAAATGGCATCGTAAAGCTGCAAGTGGATGTTGCTTATTTGGAACTGAAACAGCGATGTTAGAAATGAAAGCTGTTTCTTTTCATTTTTAAATATTCAACTGTTAATAGTTAAACTGCTTTATTTGTTAGAGTTATAATTAAACTATTAACAGTTGAATAATATTCAAAAATGAAAAGAAATAGTTTTAATTTCTAACTTATCACTGTTTCCGTTCCACATAAGCAACACCCATTTGCAGCTTTACAATGCCACTTTAACTATACTTGCTGAGCGTAAGTAGTCTTGAAGCTTCTCGACAGAGATTGAATTTCAGCAGCTTACAAAAAACCTGTCTTCAAGCAATTCCATGCCATAACTGAAAATCTGTTTCTCTGCTACATACCTAGCTCCTTACATTAACTACATCACATGATCTTGCATATCTAAACCCAGCATTCATTCCTTTAATCAAAACCCCAGGGAAAATCTTCATCTATAAACAAAAATCCATTAGCTCTATCCTAAGTAACCAGTACAAGACTAAAATAAGCAATTATCCTACTCTCCCAGCATCTGAGCTAACTGTTTTTTTTTTAAGATGTCTGCTGCCTGCAGAAAAGGCTGTATTTCAAACATTTTCTTAAACAGAATATACATATATAGCCAAAAGAGAAAATGATGGAAAACCTCATCTGGACTGACAGCATCTGTAGAGAGAATGAAGCCAAAGTTGAGTCAAGATGATCCTTCAACTGAGCTTTATTAAATAAAGTTGGTTTCCTTTAAAAGCTCCCTATTTGGTCTGTTGAATTACTTATGTAGTGAACCATCCCATTCTCATATTTATGCCAAAACAGAAAAACTGTTGGGGTCTAGTCTGGCTACCTTGGGGTTTTGGTCCAGTACCTTAGCAATGGGAACACCACCACCATCAATCTTATTTGGGAAAAATCACTGTTCAATCACTCTTGCCTGGTGAAAACAATGGGAGTTACTTTCCACCAGCTAAGGATGTACCTATAGCACATGGATTGCTTTGGTTAAAGGATGGTGACTACACAATCTTCTCATGGGCAATTATAGATCAGCAATAAAAATATTGGCTTTGCCAGCAATGCCCACATTCTATGAATGAATAAGACATTTATAAGGGGTGGTAGTTATAGGACGGATGTCAGGGGTAGGTTCTTTACCCAGAGGGTGGTGAGGGATTGGAATGCCCTGCCTGCTGCAGTTGTGGATGCACCTAGTTTGGGGGCGTTTAAGAGATCCGTGGATAGGTTTATGGATGGAAAGGCTTTGGTTTAGGTTAGAGGGTCATTGTTTTTTAACTGGTCGGCACAACATCGTGGGCCGAAGGGCCTGTTCTGCGCTGTAATGTTCTATGTTCTATTTCTACCAATCTACATACTGACGTGTGGAAGTTTTAGCACAAAGCAGTTTTTGAGCAGAGACTGATAGCCAAGTTCCGCACACACGGACTGCCCCAACTGGGATCTGGGGTTCATGTTGCACTATCTGTAACCCCCATGACTTGCCTGGGCTTGTTAAATCTCACTTACTGTCCTGTCTGGAGATAATACACATCTCTTTAACCGATTCTAATGCTATCTCTACTCACATTGTCTGCATCTTTAAGACTTGAATAGCAGGTTAGCTGCAAAGACTTGCATTCTAATCAGTATTCCGTAAACTGTGTGTCTTTATATGCCTTTCTCTGATCAGAACTTTCCACATACCTGACGAAGGAACACCGTTTCTGAAAACTTGTGGGATTACCATCAATTAAATTGGTTGGACTTGCACCTGGTGTTGTGAGACTTCTTACTATATTAATTAAGGATGCATACCAAATGCAATTGAGCAGGGTTGCTTAGTTCTACATGATGTGTCCCGTGAGCAATCAAGATCCCACACTTCTTGCATTCAAGTCTGCAGTTATGGCTCTCATCAAACATGCTGCTGGCAGATGCCCATCACCAGTGTTTTATTTAATCTTCCTCAACAAGAGAAAAACCAGCATAGAAATTATTTGAATAATGCTGATTGCAAGTTGATGTATTCTCCTATTTCTGGGTTGTAGTATTAGTCAACATGATTAGAATTCATTTATGAGAAAGCAGCAAACTCATCACATCTTAAGATACTGGCAAGATTTCATAATAGGGATCCTTGGATATCCTGAAGCTCTAAATTTGAATCCCAGTACAGGATGGTCAAATTGTGTGGTTGCTTGGTCGTGCCTCTAACCTATAGCTGTCCTGGCATTGGCAGCCCTTTTGATAGTAAGGTTACCTGAAATATTGGTATTCTGATAATGGAAGCATACAAGCTCTTTCGCAAGCTGACTGTAAGGTGGGATTTATTATTATTCTGTTATTCAGCTCCAACAGTGCAAATTATCTTCAAATTCATAAGAACATAAGAAATAGGAGCAGGAGTAGGCCATCTAGCCCTTCGAGCCTGCCCCACCATTCAATAAGATCATGGCTGATCTGTCGTGGCTCAGTTCCACCTTCCCGCCCTCTCCCCATAACCCTTAATCCCCTCTCTTATCAAAAACCCATCAACCCGCGTCTTAAAAATATTTAGCGAGGCAGCCTCCACCACTTCAACGGGCAGAGAATTCCAGAGATTCACCACCCTTTGAGTGAAGAAGTTCCTCCTCAACTCCGTTCTAAACCACCCCCCCTTTATCTTGAGGCTGTGCCCCCTAGTCCTACTGTCTTTTTTGAGCGGGAAGAGTCTCTCCACCTCTATCCTATCCATCCCATTCATCATCTTATACGTCTCAATGAGATCTCCCCTCATTCTTCTAAACTCCAACGAGTACAAGCCTAGTTTATTCAGCCTCTCCTCATAGCTCAACCCCCTCAACTCCGGTATCAGCCTAGTAAACCTCCTCTGCACTCCCTCCAAGGCCAAAATATCTTTGCGCAGGTGCGGCGCCCAAAAATGCACACAGTACTCCAGCTGCGGCCTCACCAATGCCCCATACAGCTGCAGCAAGACCTCCCTACTTTTATATTCAATCCCCCTCGCTATGAAGGCCAGCATCCCATTTGCCTTCCTGACCACCTGCTGCACCTGCAGGCTGGGTTTTTGCGACTCATGCACAAGGACCCTGAGGTCCCTCTGCACCGTCGCCTGCTGCAGTTTTTTGCCACGTAAGTAATAGTCCTTCCTACCATTATTCCTACCAAAGTGGACCACCTCACACTTGCCAACATTAAATTCCATTTGCCATTTCCTGGCCCATTCGCCCAGCCTATCTAGATCCTTCTGCAGACTCTCCACACCCTCCGCACAATTTGCCGTTCCCCCAATCTTGGTGTCATCCGCAAATTTCGACACCCTACACTCGGTTCCCTCCTCCAGATCATCTATATAAATGGTAAAAAGCTGAGGCCCCAGCACCGACCCCTGGGGCACTCCACTAGTCACCATCTGCCAATCTGAATAGCACCCGTTGACCCCCACTCTCTGCCTCCTATTTGACAACCAATCCTCTATCCACGCTAACACCCTACCCCCAACTCCATGTCCCTCGACCTTCTGCAATAACCTCTTGTGAGGTACTTTGTCAAACGCCTTCTGAAAATCCAGAAAGACAACATCCACCGGCTCTCCTCTATCCACCGCCCTAGACACATCCTCAGAACTCCAGTAAATTTGTCAGACACGACTTCCCTTTAATGAAACCATGCTGCGTCCGCTCTATCAAGCAATTGCCTTCAAGGTGCCTCGCAATTTCCTCCTTAATGACGGATTCTAACATTTTACCTACCACAGACGTTAAACTAACCGGCCTATAATTCCCCGCCTTTTGCCTGGCACCCTTCTTAAACAACGGCGTAACATTAGCCGTTTTCCAATCTTCCGGCACTTCCCCGGAATCCAGCGACGTCTGAAAAATAACCACCAAGGCATCCACTATCACCTCCGCCATTTCTTTCAGAACCCTCGGATGCATTCCATCCGGTCCTGGGGACTTGTCCACAATCAGCCCCTCCAGTCTGTCGAGCATCGCCTCTCTAGTAACAGTAATGTCATTAAGACCCTCCAGTCCTACCACCTTTCCATCACTAACACCTGGCAAATTATTCAAGTCCTCCTCCGTGAAGACAGAAACAAAAAAGTTATTCAATACCTTAGCCATATCCCCATCCCCTACCACTAGGTCCCCTTTCTCATCCTCTAAAGGACCAACGTTCACCCTAGCCAGCCTCTTCCTTTTTATATATTTATAAAAACTCTTGCTATCCTTTTTTATATTAAGCGCTAGCCCAGCTTCATAGTTTCTCCTACCCTTCTTTATCAACTTCTTTGTCAATCTTTGTTGACATTTAAACCTCTCCCAATCCTCTTCTCGCCCACTACTCTTAGCTACTCTAAATTCCTCCGCTTTTAATTTAACACTTTCCTTCACCTCCTTCGTTATCCACGGCTTATTACCTCTCCTCCTACTGTCCTTTTTTACCATCGGAATAAATTTCCGCTGAGCACCAAGAAAGATCTCCTTAAAGATCCTCCACTGCTCCTCAGCAGACCCTCCCTCCAACGCGCTCCCCCAGTCAACATTCGCCAATTCTTCTCTCATCCTACCGTACTCCTCTCTATTCAAACAAAGTACGTGTGTCTGGGAACCCACTTTCTCCTCCTCCATCTGCACCAGAAACTCCACCATACAATGATCACTCTCCCCAAGAGAATCCTTCACCGCAAGGTCCCTAATTCTACCCGCCTCATTACATAGCACGAGATCCAAGATAGCTCTCTCCCTCGTCAGCTCCAACATGCACTGTTCCAGGAAACTATCCCGGCAGCATTCCAAGAACTCCTCCTCGAGCCCACCGTGTCCAACATGGGTCGACCAATCAATATGCAGATTGAAATCCCCCATAACTACGGCCATCCCATTCCTGCACGCCGCACTTATTTGCGCGTTAACAGCCTGCCCCACCTCCAGATCATTATTTGGGGGCCTATAGACGACACCCACCAGCGTCTTCCTCCCTTTGCTGTTCCTAATCTCCACCCACAACGATTCCACTTTCTGCTCCTTGGCTCCAATATCATCCCTTGCTACCACCTTGCTGCTATCCTTAATCAGCAGAGCTACGCCCCCCCTCTTTTCCCTCCTGCCTATCCTTCCTAAACACTTGATAGCCCTGTACATTCAGCTCCCAGTCCCTGTCACCTTGCAGCCACGTCTCTGTAATGGCCACCAGATCGTATCCATTTGTGTCGATCTGCGCCACCAGCTCATCCACTTTATTCCGAATGCTTCGTGCATTCAGATAAAGCGCTTTCATCCCAGCCTTCACCTGGACCCTATTTGCCGTAACGCCACCAACCATACTCACACCCCCTACTCCCTCTATTATTGGGACATCCTCGGCCTCTTCCCTTACCTGTACCCTATCCTTAACTTTAGACCTCGTAACGTCACCTACCCTCGCACCCTCCCCCCCCAAATTAGTTTAAAGCCCTGTCTACAGTCCTCTTTACTCGATTCGCCAGCACTCTGGGTTTCAGAATGAAGGAACTCAACGCTCCATGATCCAGGTTCAGTTAGATACTCCCTTCTGTGTTTGAAGACGAAGTTGGGAGTTGAGAGAGGAAGTTGCAAAGATCTTAGTGATCAACATTTCCAGGATTAACTTATTTGTAATTTTAGAAAAAATGGAGTTTAGTCAAAATGTGTAAGGGAACATTAGATTTCTGTAAGCAAAGGAGGAATAATAAATCAAGATGGCTTTTACTTTCCCAAGGTTAGGATGTCATTCCTGACACTATCCAATTCTTTCACTTCCTCATCATCTTACTTTATGGTGTAGTTGGATTTTTAGTTACAGATTTCAAGAGGTAATGAAAGAATCTACCAGTCACTTCCAGTGACTATCAGCATAAATAATGATATAGACAGATCATCCAGCTGTTTTAAATGAAAGAAAATAGTTTCATCTTTTAAACTACTCCAACCCTCCCTGACCTGAACAATACTTGGCATTAAAATCAGATCTTACAAGCCCCAGAGGCAGAAGTTACATTTCAATATAGCAATTGCATTAAATCACAGAGCAACAGAACAACTTAGTTTTCATTAAGATAATTTAAGCAAATGTACAATTTACAATGGTTCTGATCAAGACGATATTCACCAGTTGTTATTTTCCTTTTTCATTGTTGATAGAATGCCAGAATGTATAAGAAGAGTTACAAATCAGTTGGTCAGAAACCCTCCTTTGTTCCATAGGAATAGATTTCAATAATACAATGTGAAATTGTTTTCCAATGTCAAGAACTGTTTATTTTTCCCCCAAACAAGATGATTTTTGCATTTTTTTTAAAACAAGTTCATTAACATTACAAAAGTTACATAGCAGAGCAAAAAATTAAATATTGAAAGCAATAGATGACCATTTATTTACATATGAGTATTATCTACTCCAAGCTATTGGCACAAAAATAACCCACATTCAACAAACAAAATAATAATCTCAAAAATGAGTTTAAATTATAGGCACTATTTTTTATATATAAAATTAAGAATTCCACACTTCAGGTGAAAGCAAGTTTATTTTGCCCACAGAATTTTAGTTCAATGTTGTTTGTGTGTCAAATTTGTGATTAGTTCTTCCAAACTAAATCATTGTGGGATAACATGCCTTTAATTTTACTGATTAATTTATTCTTAAAATTACCATAAGGTTTTATTTTTGTCCAATTGTGTCTCATGGTACTGCAGTGTGCAAGTGTATACTTGTGTATGTATAATGTATTAAAACAAAGTTTTCCATTAAAAACAAAAGAATCCCACTATTGTGCACTGTCAACGTTCATAGCAATTTCTGAAGGAAGTTCCACAACTTGGAATGGGTTTGTGGTTACATCACCACTCCCACAAGATGCTGCTCAGAAGATTTTTCCAGCCTTCATTCTACATTAAGTTTTCAAACATAACATCCCTCCTGTGGAAAGGACTAATCCAAACTCCAACTTTTGAAAAGACCATTTACCTCAACATGCATTTCAAAATAATATAATTTGTAATGAAACCAAATGCTTAATTGTAAGAACTACAGTGCCCATTCGCTGGACTACTTTTTAGATAGTAAAAGGCAATTCGGAAAGTATATAATAAATATATTTCCCTCATTTAGGAAATTACTTAACACAGGGCAAAGTAGTTTCATACGTATATATTTAAAATATATTGACAGTAAACAGCTGTTGTGCAGGATTACAAGTTCTTTCCCCTCAACACATGACTATGTTCTCAAGTCTAGAGATTTTCAGATCTATCCAACTTGTAGAACTGAGATGATGTGACAACTTTACTTCAGTTTGCCATTTAGGTTGATAAACAAATGTGTAAAAATCAACATTCAACTCACCCACTATTTGTTCACATGGTATCACATGTTCACTCCACACTAACTGCAAACCCAATCATCTGTAACCCATGCCCATCTCTCCATTATTCACTCAGTCATCCTATTCATCCTTCTTCCCACATCGTCTCATTCATTCACTGTCTACTCACTCATAACTTTCATATTTACCACATTCTTTCACTGACCACCTCTTCCTAACACACCATTTGTTATTGGCTCCATGAATATTAAGGGCATCTGGAAAGGCAAGGAATACTTCCTGTAAACAAATCCAAAAATACTTTTTTTTTTGAACAATTAGCCTATGATTAACGTGAATGTCAATTCAAGCTATTTGATGGCATCACCTGCAAAATAAACTTAAAACATACTACTCCTGTAGTATCAAAGTATACTTAAATGTAAACTCAATCTTTCATAATATACACAAGTGTAGTGATGTCGTTGAACACTGTAATTACTGAATATAGTACCTACCAGGCTGCAGTATTTATTGAACAGCTCCAAGCAACTGTGTTTGTATAACAGGATATGAGTGCATAGATAGAACTATGTTGCATTATTTTTTAAGCACTGTGGTGTGATCGGATTACAACTTGAATGGACCAAGTTTTCACTGCCTACCTTTTAAGGAAATAAGTTACCAAAACAGACATGTCCTATTAATGCGCTGCATGCTGAAAACTTGGCTGCACATTAAAGCCACTCTTTCCTGAGCCAGTGCTGTACAATTTGACAAAAGCAATTGTGTAAAACACACTTGACACTAAGCCCTTTGGCAATTAAACAACAATTGTCAACTGCAAAAAAAAACAGATACTGAAGGTTTCCCTACCAATATTTTTTCTTGATGTGGGCAGAAGTTAAACAAAGTGTCTCACTTACAATATACACTCAACTTTCAACTTAAGCCATTTATCCACATGTATTTTATCTGCACAAAGCACCATTCAAGTTACAAATCGTCTTTTCTTACTAAATTTTCTGTCAGTTATAAAGTACAACAGGTCACAACTCCAGAGATCACCCGCAGAGCATCAAAAATTACATTAACTTGCCCACAATACATTTCAGCTTTTACAATGAAAACTCATTGGTGCAATATTAACTTTAAGTGAGCAAAAAATTGTGAAGCTAACATTTCAGCGTGATATTATTGTTGGATGTTAAAATAAATTGTAACAAATTAAAATAACGTTCTCCATCCCCTTCCCCAAAGTTTCACAAATAAAATTAGAAAAATGTGTTATTTGTCTTGTATGTCAATCACTGTATTCAGAACTGTAACACTTAGGATTCTTTTCCTTTATGTCCTGAAATAAATCAGACTGCAGTGGGCTGTGTACTGTTGTGACGCTATCTGCATATGATAATGGAATTGTGCCCTGCTTTACTTCCAGAACATCAAATTCGTAACTGGTACAATATCTGATTTGTACAAAACAGGATTCCACAATTAGTCTTTTATCGACTATTCTAAAGTCTCAACAATGTTAGTTATCCATTTCCCCCTACCAATGGTTGTTGCAAGCTTTTTCTTTGGCATTTTTGGGATTGTGTCCAGACTTTCTTTGAATGACGACAAATTGCTCATAAGCATTAAAACAATGGACAGTCATGGAAAAACTGATTGTACATGTATGAAAAAGTCTGATGTTTAATGTCAATAAAGTGCTACTCCATGATCTCCACCAATTTGTGCTGATTTATGGCAGAGAACTGGATTTTCTCAAATCCTACTAAATCTCTCTGAACAGTCTTTAAGCAAAAAGTCCTTTTGTTTCAGGAATAGTAGCGGAGCAAGCTTCAGACTCTTACGTAATCAGTTCAATAGCAACCATCTTTCCAGCTTTCATCTCTAATGCTGCCATAAGTCTTCGGAGTTGGCAATGACCTGGAAGTCAAGTTATAAGAAGAGAAATTAATACACTTGACAACACACTTATTGTACTTTGACTGCAATGTAACAGTTAAATCATTTAATTCTGTCATATAATTTACATAATAAATAACGGGAAAACAAAGCTGATACTAAACATTCAGATCAACACCTTACATTTGCATCATAAACATTATGTATGAAGTGGCTGGTGGGCATAACTTAAACCTTCATTGAATAGTCACTTTGATGTAAAGAGTTGTAGGAGGCTCTGGACATTGTAAAACAGGAATATCTAAATTCCGTTAGCCATATATTAAATTTAAATCCATGCTTGTCAAATTTATAGGCCAAGTCCCTCATACAAATAGATATTAATCTCATATTATAACCACAGCTAAGAAAAGCCTTTTGCCAAATCTCTAGGGCTGCAAAATTCTAAAACAAACCAACATAAGAAAAATATAAATTGCCTGATCTTTTGAGATCTGCTGTGAACCTTCCTGAATGTTAATTTATAAATTCTTATTGAATGGCAAATGTATATGTTTAGAAACTAATGGATGACATCATGAAATTTGGTGATATTTTATTAAATCTACATTATTAGCAACATCTGTTCAAAGCTAAATAACTTCACACAGAAAATGAGGATACAGCTTCTCCTAGGTTATTCTTATTGACAGTGGGCACTCAAAAATTGGGCAAATCAACACAAGATTGTGGGCCTTCATATGGAAGTTGAATTTCTGCACTAATTTAAAAATCAATGTATGGCTGCTGATACCATCAGATTAAATCGCTGTGGTTTGCCATAAATATTTCTGCAACTTCAGATGGGAAGAGGTAATGCTTTTGCCCCTATTAGTCTGTTTGTGAACAACAATCCCAAAAATTAAGGGAGAAATTTCAACAAAATTTGGTACTTAGATAGTTCTTCCTTGGACCAACCATATCCTATCAGTTTAAAGGATCAATTAATATTGGGAGAAAAGAGTGAATTGTCTTCTTTTAAAAATAATGTTGTGGGTTGTTTTATCTAGGATGCCGATTGTTTAGAATGTTAGACTGTCGTGGCGGAATTTGTCACAATTGTCAAAATGTGAACAGAGTTGGCAGAGCAGGTTGTTGTGTGTGCATTGGCCTGAAGCCACCTCAGTGGGATGGAAGCTCTTAACGCAAAAATTTCTTTTATCCCATGATTTGTTGACACGATCACACAAAATATCAAGTGGGCAGCGTGCATATTTCCATTCTTTGGGAAGGTTTTTTTTCTCTGTCAACCATCTACCAATTCCATTCGGTGTGACTATGATACTTAAAATGGCACGTTGAGGAATGCAGCCATTGGTTGAACTATGGATGTTCGACACCCCCCCTCCCCCACCCCGCACATAACTGCAACATGGGTGCTATTTCTTCACAGGTGCCCTTTGATCTCATCTGTTATATGGGGTCTGAACCTAGAACCATAGAATCCCTACAGTGTAGAAAGAGGTCGTTCAGCACATTGAGTTTGCACCGGCTCTCCAAAAGTGATATGCTGAGTATATATAAAAGTATGGTTTTTAGGACCAGAGGAATCAGGGCATGTTGTACAATGCTCTCACTACAGAAGTGCAAATGTTACGGATCACATTTAACATTCAAGGCATTCATTATATTGCTGTCTATGGGAGTTATAGGGTTCGCATGTACTAACCAGAGCTGATAATTTTCTGTCATAGTAATAGTAAACCTAATTGTGCTTGCTGTAATTCTGGGACACTACTATAGCAACTTCAAACAAGGCCAGTTGCGTGAATACATTTGGAAATCCAAAGGATATTGAGAGGGTTTCAGTGAAATTCGCATTGTGTCAACTGACTCGCCGCTGGACCGCATTGAATATCTATACTTCCACGGTAGACATGATGGAACTTACCACATGTCCGTTTAATGAATTAATCTTTGGTAGGAAATCTTAACCTATTAGCACAATCTCATTTCATAGATTAAATTGTGGGCAATTTTAAAGTAAAATCAGAAAATAAACTTCTCCATTCTGTCTGTCCCTTTACTCAATCTTTCACTTTCTCTTCCCTATTTGACTTGAATTTACCCACTCTAATTTGAGCTTTCCAGTTTTTGTATTGTTAAGTTTGTATTTTTTTCATTCATGCGTGCAGGCCTCACTAGCAGGGCCAAGCTTTATTGCCTATCCCTGAGGGAGTTTAAGAATCAACTACTGTGGGTCTGGAGTCACACAGTTCAGACCAAATAAGGATGTCAGACCTCCTTCCCCAAAGGGCATTAGTGAACAAGATCAGTTCTTATGATAACTGACAATGGACTATAATTTCAGATTTTTATTGAAATCTCACCATCAACAAAAAATTTAAAAGCTGAACATTCAAGGACAAGATTGAACCAATGGCAGGTGCCATTTTGCAGCAAATTATGACAACGCTTTTTACACAGCATTTGCAACACAGAATCAGGTTGCTGAGCTCAGTCTATCTAGGCAACCATTTATGCTCCACGCAATCTTCCTTCCAGTACTTAATCTAACGCTATCAAGTGTATCTTTTTATTCTTTTCACTCTCATGAACTAATCTCATTTCATCTAAATGCATCTATTTGTCTCAAGTATTCCTGGTGCTATAAAATTCCACATTCTTAGCTTCTGGGCAAGGACATTTCTCCTGAATTTCTTGTTGGATTTAGTGATTTTCTTCGAAATTATGACCCCTAGATTTGAATTCCTCACAAACAGAAACATCCTCATGTCTATCAAACTACTTCTTAATTTTAAAAGACCTTTTTTAGGCCACACCTCAGCCTGCTCTTTTTACGAAAAAGGAGCAAATTCAATTCAGTCTTTCCTGATATTTATAACCTCAATTCTCGTATCATCTTTGTAACTCGATATCATTTTTGTAATAAGAGACCAGGGGCTTTCCACAATGCAATTTTCAATGAAATGTTCACTGAGTGAATAAAATGTTATTTTAAAAAGGCAAGGTAAAGTGTGGATCAATGAGTTATACATTGTAGTCTTGGAATCCAAGTTCAAACCTTGCCTCCTCTAGTGCAATGCAAGTCGATTCTTTGAAGTGTAAGCAGTTTTGACCCTTATCTTCTGGTGAATTTCACAGATTTGCTACCTTTTTTTGGAACGATATTATTATAATCATACTACATAACCAAGACTAGATAACTGTGCATGTCTTTTGAACAGAAATCAGAAACAAGAGCCAGAAGCATGCCTAATTTTCCACTCTTTAGACCAAGGGCACAGGAACGAACTATCGTCACTCAGCTGCGCTCATGAGCCTAGTTACCTTGTTAGACTTGAACTGGGAAACTTTTGACCTGTGTGGCTCCAATGCACATTCTGCCAATTAAAATACAAGGGTAAATTCTCAAACTGCTCACAACTTGCTAATTTCAAAGAAGCCAGATAGTTGATAGGACGCATCTATCAGAAAATTCACTCCAAAAAATAGATTAAGGGGAATCAAAGATGGCGCCAGTGTGAGGGGAAGCATGATCCACAGGTGGCAAGATTCTTCTTGAAATCCAGCTGCTTGTTGAGGTCTGGAAAGAGGTTAATATACATCAAACAAGCTTTAAACATACGAGGACAGTTGCAAAGGGAGAACTTCAGAAGTCTAGCTGGTAAAGGTTAGATTCCTTGCGTGTGCTCAGCAGGGGAGGGGCTGTGGATTGCAGCTCTGCAAACTTCTTTTTTCACCCAAGAAAGAATGAATTAAAGTGAGAAGCAGGAGCCACTGAGGTCCTGCTGCAAATTGCAAGCTGCTATTTCTACTTTTGGATTGCTTTTTGGCAGCTAAAGCTGAATGAAGTGCATGTTGGGACTTGCAGTTCAGTCTGGGGCCTTCTTGTAGTTTTTTCACTCAGTGAAGTGTGAATTGGTTTAGGGTGGGGGCAGCCCAGGGGAGAACTCCTGTGTCATAAAAACTGCAATTGTCAGATCAACCTGTTGTTTCTTTTTTAACCCAACCATGGGTGAATTAAAGTGAGGGAGAAAAGTTGCAACTTGCAGCTTGGCTGGGAACACTTTGCTGCTTCTGTTTGCCTAGTTAAAGATGAAGTAAGGTGAAAAGCAACCCACTTAAGAACTCTGGTAAATTGAACAGTGAGACAGCTTGATGTGTGGACTGAGAAATAGTGTTCCAAGCTGGAGGAAATGGGCGCTGGCACTGACAAAATGGTAGGAGGTAAACCAAAATCGAAGAGTGGGACCACAGGGGCGGGGGGTTCCCACCAACCTCTCCTGGAGGGATCCCTGAACAGAGCATGCTGTGCGAAAGGACAGGGGAAACTATTACGGTGGCCATGCAAAGATTGGACAGTAATTTGAGCCGGTGGGCCACTGAGTTGCAGGCCAAGATAGGTGAGCTGAGAGAGGTGCTCGATCATCTGTTACATCTCTCCAAGGTATCACTGTCGCCCATGAAAACCACTTGAAGAAGCTTGAGGACTCAGAGCATTTAGTGGAAACACCATCTCCGAGCTGAAGGGCCCAGTTACTTGTTTGACATCTCAGGCCAAGTCCCTAAGGGAGAAATGTGATGAGATAGAAGGATGCCAAAGAAGTAGGGCTTCTGGAGGGAATAGAGGGCCAAATATCACAGATTGTGTCACCCAGCTATTGAAGAATGTGCTGGAACTTGAGGATGAGGTGTTTCTGATTCGCGCAGTGTTACAGGCAAAGCCCACACTGGGAAAAGCTCTTTGGCCCATTATTGCACGAGTACATTTCACTTCAACATGAGACAGAATGCAAGCAGCACACGCTCCACTCTGAGCTACCAGGAAAATAAGCTGTAGATATTTCCAGATTTTACCCTGGCGGTGGCAAGGAAAAGGGCAGACTTTGCTTATGTCAAACAGCTTGTGTGTGACTGTGCTGGGGTCAGGTTTGGGCTTTGCTTTCCAGCCTGCTTGAGGATTACTCTCAACAACGGGACAGAGCACAAGTTCACAGATCCAGCGGCAGCGATGAAATTTGTGGAGACTTTTGGCTATGAGGTTAAGTATTTGGTATTTCTACAGACCTTTTCAGGTTACAGAACCTGTGACCACGGTGGGAATGGAGTTGGAGATAGTGTCCCATGCGGAGTGCTGTGAAGGTGCCACAATAAGGTGGTGTTGGAGGCACAGGTGCCCTATTTGGAAGGGCATGTGCAGGGGGAGGGGGACACTGTGGGTTTTGTCTGTGAGGGTGCTTTTGTGTCTTTGCTATATCTTTTTTTCTCTGTGGATGTGGTTTAGCCACTCAAGTCCACCCTCTCTTTCTTGGGGTTGGTCCCCCGTGGCTGGTGGGGGGGCCTGAGGTATGGTGTATGTGGGATGCTGGCGAGGAGGCCGTTATGCTCCGACCTCGAGCCATCAAGTTCACTAGCTGGAATGTCAGGGTATTAGATCATCCGGTTAAGCGTGGTAAGATATTTCAACATCTTCGACAACTGGATACCCAAATTGCATTTCTCCAAGAGATCCATTTCAGGCCTGTGGACTATTTTAGGCGAGAAGGAGGGGTGTCAATGCTTTCACTCAACTTTGCATACGGGGTTTGTGTGTGGGGGGTGGGGTGGAGGCAGAGACATGGCAATAGCCAATGTCATTTCTGACTCAAATGGCCGATATGTCATTGTCACGGGTAAACT